>NC_142672.1:8454992-9054992 GCF_964200805.1 Pocillopora damicornis
GTTTCGATAGACTTTTTTTGGATCAATTGTGCTCTAACTTCATTCTTGTATTTAATTCTATAAAAAATAAACATGCATGCCTGCACTCCTAAAGGGCTAAAAGTTATAGGGGTAAAGTTTTATAGAAATCAAAATGATGGGACAAGACTTAATTATTTACTTACTTACTTACTTACTTACTTACTTACTTACTTACTTACTTACTTACTTACTTACTTACTTACTTACTTACTTACTTACTAACCTGCTTACTTTCTTTCTTGTGTACTTATTCATTAACAATCTACGGACTGTCTTCTGGGGGGGCACTTACCTCCTTAGCACACTCCACATGTGCGGCGACATTTTCGCCACAGGTATACTTGATTTTTAACTCCTCCATGTCCCGCACAAAATGATTTAAACCGATCACAAAACTTTTCACTGTGCTCGTCCTTGCATGCTGAAAGAAAATAAAAATAAAACGATTAAAATTTATCAGTTAAAATTTTTTGTGGATATTACGCAAATATAGCGATAGATAAGGTAAAGCGTGAGCCAAACAATTTTTGCAAGTAGAGCGGAAAAAGACAGAATGGTTGTAAAAAAAAAAAATGGAAAATTGATCGTAGTTGTTGTTATTTCCTAAGAGAACTTAATAACATATAAGTATGAAGCTTCTGGCAATTGAACATACGTGAAATATTTCCTTTATGTCCACCGTTAGAAACCCGAGCAGTCTTCCGCATTGTTAACTTTTCGACCCCCTAAGAGTATCTAACATCTAATTTCTCCTTACAAAATCACCTTTGAATCACACATGAATGTCATGGGAATAAAGGAAATGATCATCAACTAAAAAAGTTCTTGATCGTTAAACAAATTCTCCTCGTCAGCACCTTAGGAAATTTATAGAGAACAGTATGGAGAAAGTGCATACTGATGTTAGGGTGTGAAGGGTTAATCAAAGGAAAAATGATACATTTTACATTCACTGTTGAAAAAAAGGAAAAACTCTTTGGCTCGTTTGACAAGTACCAGGTTCAATTAGAGAGAACCAAGTCGACGATCTGATCACAAACCAGTATTTAAGAAGGAGTTAATTGTCACGAAATGATTCCACACGACAGACACCGTGAAGGATGAAATATCGAGGTAAATAAAAGATGATAAGGTCTATTGAGAACTAGAGCGAAAAAAAATTCAAATAACATAAAATGTTGATATAAGAATTGGTTGTCAATTTTACCGCTCAAATTGCGAGTTGTAATATCCTCAGAGGTATCCTTGCCTGTGTCAGCAGCTGAAAAAATAACCATACAAAACAGCAAGAAAATAAACAAACAACAAGTAAACAAAACAACAGAGAAACAAACAACAAGAAAAATCGATGCAGAACGGCCTCAGTAATAACAAAGATAAGGATAGTTTATAACATATCCGATGTTTTTACTGCAATAAACAAGGCAATACCACAAAAACTTACAGAGAGGTTTCTCAAAAGGAATTTGAAATTATGTTGCCAAAGCAGAAAAATGGGTTACCCGAGGGGTATTTGTATATCAATGATTGGCATGGCATAAATTTCCCCAGCCCCCTTCCCCGCTTCCTTAAAAACGCTTATTTGTTACACTTTATGGTTTGCTTTGTAATTAGACTCAATGATGTGGATCAGGTACGTCAGCAATATACGTTGTATCTGCTTCAAAGTGAAAGCCTACATATCAGACTAAATTTGCAATAACTTGTTTCCAAATGTAATTTGCCCCTTGTTGACTCTTGAAAAGTTTATTTCAGCATATCTCAAAGGTTTCACAGAAAATATTTGAATGAAAGGAAAGTCAAGAGTTCTCTTGATATTTGTACTTCTGGAAGAAAAGAAAAATCTCAAGTTTTCCGTGGAAAGTGTACTTATTAAGGAACGTTTGTTCCCTGTATGCATTACTGAAAAATAAAAAACTAAAAACTTATTGATGGTTCTCGTTTAGAAATAATTCCTGTGGTATAATTACGATTACACCCATATGAATTTCTCAAAAACTACCCTCGTTATGCAATCTACACTCGTAACCCTCCTTATGGAAAAGTTTCCTGCAAAATTTCGTTCTTTGGTTAAAGGGGCAAGCGGGGAAACTTTTTTCAAGGGAAGCTTCTTTATAAAAACGTTTTTATTCGAATCTGGATACCCGCTAACAATTTTTATGATATTTTGACCAGAATGATATTTACATGAAGGATATGTTTTAACTTCTGTACAATACTTACTCATCAGATCCAAAAGAGAGTCGGCGGAGATTTTCTCAACTTGTGCCAACAAACAGGCGACAAATGAGAGAAGGAGTAATACCCTAGTGGATTTCATGGTCAAACTCAAGTCACTGCCTGTAGCCAAAGGAATGCTTTGTTGGGCTTGTATTAGCTAAAGCAATGAATAATAATTTTTTGGCCAGTTCTGCGCTCTTTTATAATTTCACTCGAAATTGTCAACAGCTGTTCGCGCGCTGGTGATTGTAATTGGGTACTCTTCGCAGCACGGAATTTGGTAATTTATTACCGCAAAAAATTAATGTCACGAATACCTCCAAAACATTGTAAAACTAAAAACGTCCAAAGAAAGGATAATATTGTCGTCAAGTAATCCAACAGCAAGGCCAGAATCTAAGGAATCCAACGGAATAGAGAAAAAAGTTTCAAAATGACTGGTGTCGGTCAGAATTAAGCATCTGTACTAAGAGATATTGATTATTTTATTGATAAGAGGTGTTGACCCCAATTTAAATGTGTTGAATAACATGTGTGCGAAGGCGTTTTTATCATACCACATCTAGACTATTTGACACGTCTTCCAAACGAAAAAGTGAGCCCTGAGGCCTAGCGGTGCTTGCGAAAAAATCTTGCTTTATTTTTAATTTCGCCCCGACATCTGTTACAAATGCATCGCTTCTGTATAAGCTTGTGATGTCAATAGTTTCGAGGAAACACGTGATTCTTTTTTCATTACTGTTATTTTTGTTAATTCATGGGGAACAACATCGTTACTCCGCCTTAAAATTTAGATCCTAATTTAAAACCAAGAAAATTTGGATTTGAAAGACGACCGATTTTTCCCTTACGTTGGATCATTGCAAACAGTAAGTTGGAACTATGAGCTAAACTTGGAAACTTCAATATTCAGCTTCGTGATACTACTGTGCAGGTGGGAGTGTTTAATTGTGGTCGTACCCATTTTTAAGAGAAAAAACGGCGTCTTTGTAATCTTCACGATCATTTACAAGGTTGTCATCTGGTCAATAACTCCACGGTACGCCTTTGTTTTATTAAAAAAAGATATTTGCATGCGTTAATTTGCAATATTAGTCTTTGCTTAATGACTTCAAGTTATGCAATAGAACTTAAGGGAAATTAATGCGGAGAAAAAGAAAATTGATTCACAATTTTTGTGGTGGAAGTTTCTTAATGAGACAAGTGGTTCTAATTAATACGAAAAATATATGGTCACATAATGTGGTCACTTTGAATATATCTGGCGCTTGGTTTTTACAAAATCTAAAGTGATTGTTTATTTGGCAAAAGAGGCGCTACATTTTTGGTGGGAAGTGGGGGTGAGTTGTTATCACGCTAGTTTTTCCTCTCTGGAAATGTTTTCTGTTTTTCATGCTTTGCTTTGTTGCGTTTTTTTCCGTCGTGTTTCCCAATTTTTAATGCAGCAAATTTCAAATTAGTTTCAGCAGTTTCTTACTCATCGTGAAATATTTTGCAGTAATGTCATCCTCCACTCTGTTTAGTCTTCGTTTTCGTTTTCATTTGTAAGATTTTAAGATAAAATGTTCTTGTCTTGGTTACGAAGATAAGATATACATAAAAAAGGCAGCTGCCTGTAGCTTTGGTTTCGTGATTCCAACATTGATTATTACGAGACAAAAACCACCTTCACTTCAACACTTTAACACCCTAATAGTGATTAGCACCTAATTTCTCCTTACAATATGACCCACGAATCACACATTTAGGTCACGAGAGTAAAGGAAATGATCACCAACTAAAGAAGCCCTAAATTGTTAAACAAATTCTCCTTGTCAACACCCTAGGAAATTTATAGAGCATAGTATGGAGAGTTTGCATACTGATGTTAGGGTATAAAGGGTTAGGCTTAGGGTTTGTTAATTGGTAATGACAACGTGGACACTAAACATGGACAAAAAAGCTTCGTTAGATTATTTATAAAATGCTTGCGGAGTTGGTAGTAGTGTCGATTTCTAAACAAATAAATTGCCGGGAATAAAAATGAACTACACGAGACGGTTCTACTACTTTTCATCTCTGGAGATATTTGCACTTTTAATAGCTTGATTTGACTTAAAATAATGAAATACGCAGTGTGGAAAAAAAACACGCTTAGAGTCATTCTACTTGAAACGCATGGAAATGTTTACCAACGAAGCATTTAACAGCTTTGTGCAGGTGAGATATATAGATAGTTTATTACTTCTTTTTTTTTTTTTTCTTTTCGGAAGAGGTTTTTTAATGTTCTGGGTAAGCTCTGTTAATGAAGATTTATAATAAAACAATCCTTCAAATCAATTCGTACACTTTTTTTACTTAAATATGACCACAAGCATCAAGTATTTTACAACTGAATATGTTCAAGAAACCTTTCAAATATTTAATGATATTTTCAATAAGGAAGGAATGCTAACAAATCTCCTGACTCAGAGAAGAAAGAAGAGATATGGTCATTCAGGGAAATCTTAATTGTTCATAATGCTGCATCCTTTTCAACATGGCTCCCATTTTGATAAAGGTATATACTCAATCAATCTGAGGGCATGAAAAAAATTGTTGGAAGAAGTAGCATTCAACAAACGACTGGTCAAAATTGGTGGGAAGACGCACTTAAGATTATCATCCTCGGAAATTTCCCCTATCCATCTTTTGGTTAGTTTTTTTTCTTTTTTGTTGTAATGTGTGATCCTCCATAAGCGTTTGCATTGTTCCTCAAATATTATGGGGAATAAATGAAAGATTTCATAAGAAAATTATTCATTGTGGAAGTCGTTATTCTAGAAAAAATTCTCCCTTTTTAATAAAGTGTTTGGGCAAAAGGGAAAAAATTATTCGCCAGCAGATCTAACAATCCACGAAACATATAAAACAAACCATTACAAATGAAAGAACTTAAGCAATACAGCATAAAAACGGACTTGAGTACGTATCGTATTTCCAAATTCTGCTGATCAGTTGAATAATTCAGTTTCAAGGAAAATTTGCAATTCTCTACATGCTGTTTTTTTGGTCATGAATACTTTCGTGAGTAATTATGGCATGAAAAGAATACATGATTACGAATGATGACTCATTTGCTCCATTCATCTGTCTTCTGTCACAAGTCCTGAAAAATTCATAAGGTAAAGGTTATTGCGGATAATAATGAAAAAAAAGCGTGACTCAAAGAGAGAGTGTTTCTTGGCTCAATCCACAAATCTAAAGCTGATTAAATGAATGAAGTGGTTCAGTGAACAAAAGATTCCGTTCAAGACAAAGACTGGAACTATTCTCCCTTTTATTAGTTTTTCATTTTGATAACGTCTTGGCTCTCTCATTTTCATGAGATGGAGCAGGGTAATTACCATTTTTTTTGTAAAGCCCTGGGAAAAGGGAAAAGAAAACAAAAATATATATGTATACTTAAAATAAAAAATGGAAAAGAAAAAAAAGATACCAGCGAGAATATTTTGTAGTAGCATCTGAGACTGATGTCGGCGCATTTATTTTTGTCTGTTATATCCTACACTTTTTCTTGCATTGTGCAGCAGGCTCGTTTCTTTGGTAAGAATGCCAGGTTGTGTGTCCTGAGGCTCAAGTGGCTAAATAAGCCTTATCAGATCGTTAATTATCAGATAAACCAGAATTCATGAAAATGCATTCTAAGGACATTGTGAAGTAAACAGAGTTGTACATAGACAAAATAATCCTGCCATGAATATCATTTTCAGCCTTCAAGTTCTCTTCGGGAACGAGAATATACAGCGAGAGGAAAGTTTAAATGTTTAAATGAACGTTCCATCATTTGCCTCACGGTTTACATTCAGGCTATCAATTGTGCTGATCACGACGTTTCGACTGTTAGACTGCTAGTCTTCGTCAGGTGACTTGGTCGGAAGTTTACGTGTCGCTTTATATAGCACGTTGTTTGCTTTCATTGGTGCGTTTTGGCGCGCTCTGCCATCTTAATAGCGAAAGGACCGTGGCAGATCTTTTTGAGCCTTTGAAGAAGTCCGTCGATTCTTTGGAATCATGATGGTCATCGTGCCTTTAAACTTTGTTCCATTTGTATGTTCATGCAAGATCGATAACGGGTTTTTCTCTCGGCAAACCCTCGCTTGTTGTCTTTGTTGTTTGTCATCCTTTTGAAGACCTTGTCACCAGTTGAATGAAATGTCAACAACCACACTGATATCGAATCGCAGTTCGAAAGGCGCAGGTCGCATCACTTCAGTTTCCACGGAAGTGTAATTTCAAGCGCCGTGTGACTTATTATAATAGAAAGGTCTTATTTGGATGAACGGCTCATCGGGAAAATGATTTGAGGTAAGGACCACTCTGCTTCAAATTTGATCCAGTAACATGAGTGCACCATGAATTTTACAAATCAGATTTTTAGGAACGCTTGAAATCTTTCCACAATATTTGAACAGCACAGGTTGTTAAGTTATGAACCAGTTTCTTTGCTTTAAAGGGAGAGAGAGCTTAGTTTCCAAGATACAATAGTGTTACTCGTTCCCTTGTGACATGAGCCATCTAAATTTGTCAAGCATATTTTAAGTAAAGTTCAGAAGTTAGAATTGCCTTTGATGCGGTAAAAAACAAGTTTGAAACATATATTTGAAAAATCTTCGTTTACCTCAACTTTCTCCCTTTGATTTCCTTTGTTAAAGTTAATAGATTCCTTTTCGAAATATTTCTGGTTTTCAAACGATTTTAAATTTGAGCTTCAATTTTGCAGAGTTAATAAGGATGCATTTTTAGAGTGACAGTATGTAAACACGAAGGAAAACCTCAGGCGACGAGAGCTTGGCACCGGCAATATTGACATAACAGTGATTTGGTTTTATCAACTGAGTTGATACTTTGAATCGGCCACTGTGGAAAGGTTATAAAGCTAGCCCTTCGTTATTCGCTCTAACGACGAGCTAACGCTCAAAAACGTCAGTTTTATCATTTCTATACGGTTGCCAATTCATGCTATCAATACAATTGATAAAACCAGATTATCTTGTAATAACCTCCCACCGACGCAGAACGACAGTTTTTTTTTGTTTTTTTTTTTAACAAACTACCCACTTTATTCAGATGTTGACATGAGGCTTGGGAAACGTCTTGTCTATCGTGACATTGTCCTAAATAATAACTTTCCAGTTACCTTGAGGAATTCATATTTAATGTGTGGAATAGAAACACACTGTTTATAAGTGTAGAATAGGAAAAAAATCTTCTTAAAAGCAGTCCTTGGGCACATAGCCATAGTTATTCAGCGCACTGTTTAACAATGACCCTTGGAGTACGTGTTGGATCTAAGTGCTTCAATTAAACATGTATAATTCGGATACAGTCAACTCTCTGAATCTCTCTCGAGAGAATTTCCGCCAACGGACACTCTCGTAAGTGGACACTTCTTCTTGCAGACACTTTATCAATTCCCGTTTTGATTTTGCCTCCCAGTGAAATCCGTGAACTCCCGTAAGAAACCATTAACTCGTTAGCGACGCGGACACTTTTAAAGTGAAAATTGGATTTTTCTCAAGACAAATTTGCATCGCATGAATTTCGCTATAATCCTTATTCACCCTGGTGGGACGATTATGGCTCCTTTCATCAATTATTTACCGGCAAAGACCCTATCTGTTTCTTCTTGCAGGTCTATAAGTTGATAGACCTGTGGGCGAATACCTCAATCAATTATAAAGCAGAATTCGTATCAGAATATTAGAAGTGTATAAATCGATAATGATCAACCTTTCTCTATGTTTTGCTGGGATGCAAGTGTTACTAATCTCCATGCATATCATCTTACAGAAGCCTGAGCTTGAGATGATCGGAACAAAATTGAGTGCACCGTTATTGCTGCCTTCCCTTCTCCTTTTCCTGCTGCTAGAGGACAACGCAGGTAATTAGTTTTCACCTAAAATGCAATCTTGATTTTTGCATTTAAGTGACCCTGAATTGCATTGGTTTGGCTTTACTTTGCTGTGTGACTAGTCGCTTCAATTTCTCGACAGTAAGAACTCCAAGACAAAAATAATCGCAATTTAATCAATCGCGTTTTCTCACGCTTAGCCAGTTTGCTTATTTTTACATTGAGTTTTCACTATCTTCTCGTGTTATTTTGCTTTCTTCTGATTGGCTTTTATGATCACTTTCGTTTTAACAACACTCAATCAAAATGCGCTTTTTAAAACACGTATGCATATGTATGTGGTTATAAAATAATTAATGCTGAGTTTCAGAAAGCTCTTCTAAAAATTTCCGTGGAGATTTGAGAGAGAGCTGAGTTTAGTTTTGAGATCAGCAATCGCTGTAGTCCTACATACTAATAAAAGAATGTGAAACTTCGGTTCTAATTTCTCATTCTAAGGTCAGAGTTTTTTTAAATCTCAATCGACTAAATATAAGAAGTGCATGTAAAACCATTCTTTTACGCATATTACACGAATAGATATCCTTCCCTCTGTTACATATATTGCAGCGAAAATTCTCTGATCCCTTAACCCACAGTGATTCCACCTTTTTACATAGTCTGCAAGGAATTTTTTTTCTTCCCAACTGACTTGAGCTTTCTGAAACATAGATGGCCGAGCTATAGTGTCGCCATTCTTTCGACCTCCACCCGGACAAGAGTATGAAAAGATTAACGCCATAAAAGGTAGTTTGAGCATCTTTGTTTAATTCAGAGCGTTTAGCCTTAGCACTTAGTAGCTTAGGACTTGAACAATGTTTAGAGCCTTACGCGTGAACGACGATTCTTCCTCGTTTCTTGTCGCTTTGGGTCTAGACATGCGCATATGATACCAGAGTGAAATACTCGATGGCCTGGTAAATAAAGCACAGGAATTGCGGCTAAGAGGTTTGAGCTCGAACCCTGGCCAGGTTACGGTGTCGTGTTCTTAATAAAAGACATTTCTCTCTCAGTGCCTTTTTCTCATCAAGAGTATGAATAGATGTCAATTACATTGTGTCAGAGAAACCTGAAGAAAGGCTGTCGAATAACAATGCGATGGATTGGAAGCTGGTCTAGGGCGGAGTAGTTATGATTCAGTGGGATTGACTGAAGCATTTTAAACCTTTGAGTGCATACTGCTGACTTTATCCCGAGGCATGGATTTACCCATTTTGTCTTTCTTTTTTTGATTTTTTTTCTCACCTTCTCAAATAAATTAGCCGATGATCAAGCGTTTTATTTTTTTTCCATTTCGTTTTGTTTTGTGTTCTTTTGAACCACCTCAGACCATTTTTATGAGCAGTTCTATGGTAAAGGAGGGAAAAAGAATAAAATAAGTCACAAGAAAGTACTGACATCGCAGGATATGACATTAACAAGAGAAGGTGAGAAACCGCATGTAATGTAATTGTATCGTGAAACATGTCAAGTTTATTTTGTAAATAATTAGTTTTCACAGGCTTAACAAGAAACAACAGGTTAACCAGGCAAAAGTGAAAACGTGTATAATTCGTGCACCAGGCAGGTGTGTGAATGAAGCATACCAATTTCAGACTTGTCTGAGTTAAAGGAAGAAAACTCCGAACCAGATTTGATCTACAATGTAGACCTTATCATAATGGACCATCCTGCCGGTGCAAATTGGTAACTAATGTATTGCAAGGATTTCTTCTAATATTGCCTCGTACACAGCTCTGTTGCAGGCAACCTCGGCCCAGACCACCGCACTTGTTGCTGCAGCTCAAGCTGCGCGCTCATCCTTGGAGATCTCGGAACTAGCTCAGAAGGCCCAGGACATCTCAGTCAAGAGAGCACTATGGGCATTAAAGACAATCAAAGTTGCAGCGAAAGCTGAAGAAGTGGCGGTGAACGCCATACAGACCATGTTTATGTAAAAATGAGTAGCAGTATTTCTAGTTTTCGCAGTCAGATTTTACAAAATATAGAATTTAAAAATTGTCGCCTGGTTGTAAGACCTTTGAAAGAAAAAAGTATAATAAATATTTGTGCACAAAGCAACTTTACACCATAATTAATCCCTCTACTTTTAAAATATTCATTACATCACCTTACCACTCCTTTGATTATAAATGCTATCATGCCAAAATTACATTCAGCGGAGAGTATATTTGAATTTGCACCGCTCGTTAATGAGTAAAAAAATATAAATAAAGGTCAAGTTTTCAAGCTCAAGCTTCCTACTTCTAGGATTTAAACAATGACTAAGCCACATTACTGGCCTGCAGATGACACCCGCAATAACATTTAGCGATGACATATACCCAAATTAAAGTTTAGCTATTTAACAGTGAAAGCTTTGCTCTAATGACGCTTTATGTTAAGACAATACGTAATAACATATCAACATAATTTATGATAATGTATTTTGGTAAGTGACATGAAGAATAATCAAAGCAAGGTTTGACAAAGCCCTGATATTTCTTCAATCTTGCTTTTTCTTATCTATGTAGGATAAAAATACTGCAAGGAACTGTTTCATGCAATCTTATCTATGCTATACATCGTGCTCTCATTAAAATAATTTATTTTCTTGCTCTAATCTACGATGAACATTTCAGATTCCGAAATCTTGCAACTTGTACTTCATTTACCGTTCAATTTGTTTTTCATTTCATGAGAAGCTGTGTCACGAAGTAGTAAGGGAGGATACAAATGAAAGGAAAAAAATTTGTCCAAGTTAGAGAAGTAACATGTTTTAAGGGTCATTTGGCATACAGCGCTCCTCTTGACTGAGGTTTATTCCTTGTTGGACAGACCAATTTTAACATGATTTTTTACAGGGGCTTTTGTTTTAAATGGCTTACTGTACAAAAGCCTTTCCATCGTTTTAGTTAAACGTTTGAAGAGGTTTTCAATCTTAATTAGCTAGGAAGAGGCTCGTGAAACGTCTCGACAAACTTGAGGGTTTTTAAGATTTAATTTCTCAAAACGAGAAACACAGACGTTAATGGAACAAAGACGGTAAGGGGTGCAAGCATGGACATGATTTTTTTTTTCAAAATGCACAACCCACGGCGTACCTCCAATTCTTAAACACTGAAATAGTTATTCTGTTCATGACCCCTTAAGACCAACACCCTCAGAACAATGAAGAGGCCCTTTATCTTCCTTAATTAACCACCTGTTCATCTGTCAGATATTCAAATCAGAACGTCAAGGATATAACGTATGCATAACAGATTGATGTCAAATTCATCTAGTATTTTCCTACGCTACAACGAAAAGGAATTTTTGGATTGCTTTTTTCCCTTTTTTATTTTTAAGGTAAGAAATCTAACATACGACATAACGGTTACATTTTTGCTGCGCAGTTTTTTTTTTTCGCTAAAATCGAGATAGAGTTTAGTCTGCAAAATACGATGTTTGATGTTTGTCGTCCATGAACAGGTCGAATTGACTTTTCGTCGGGCAGGATATGTGGTGATTTACGCCTTCGTCGATCCAATGTAAGTTAAATTTACATGTTTCATATTGTGGTTTCGATGTTTAAACCAAATTAATTCCGTTCTTCAACGTCGATGTTCAAAATATGAGTTTTCCGGGATATACTCTGCCCCCAGTCTACCTTTGGTCATGAAACCAAATTAAATCTTACTGAAAAATAATAGAGAGCTTTACCAGTCATTAATGTCAACTTTGAGGTAAGGAAGTCGTGTATAACTGAAGCAAACTTTGAATTTTATTAACTTATTATCCAGACTTGAGGAGAGTGAAAATTATTAATCAAATGGGATCTTCTTAATAAGCGCTTGTTATACTAAGAAAAAAATAGCACAGGTCTGAACAATAATAGATTCAATCTGAACGGGGGCAGATGAATTTTTATCTTTACTTTGTCGTTGTTGCAAGAGTGTAAATGGTTTATCTTCCAATCACGAAAAAAATGTGTGGTTTTAAAACCGCGTACGACGCCATATTGTTTGGCGCGATCTCTACCTGTTAATACTCAGTCTGGCCACCAGTTTCCTGCCAGGTTTCACTCGACCCGGTAAGATAATTTAGGATCTCTTTTTCCACCTGAGCCTTGCCTGTAGTTTTACCCTTTTACTTCCTTCTTTTTCTTTGCGAATTCAGTTGCTGCAGCTGTCATCAATGTCCAGTATGTTTCTCAGAAGCATATGATGTTTTGCGATGTTGTTAGGTGATCAGTATGCATTTAATTATTATTGACAGTTACAAGAGGAATACCTGCCGAACCAATTTTCAATCCATGAAATGGAAAGCAACTGAACCCCCTTTGTACTAGCAAGTTATCCTTGGTCATTGTAGTTGCCAAGGAAATATTGTTCACTACTTACTTCCACGAAGAAAACCTGTCATCTACATTTGTATATCTAGAAAAACTCGACCTTTGCAAGTTCCTCTGTTTGACTCTTAGGGAGAGTACCAGATGACCTCCGGCTACAGTGAGGTCTCAGACGTCCTCAGTGTGGAAGCATACTTTGACAAGCCTTTCATGGCATATTTCTTTGTCTACCAATCAGATGATTCTTTATCTGACAATGAGAAATTCTCGTTATATAGAATCAGAGGATTACTCCTAATTTTTTCGTACCGAACAATTTCCAAAGCTTTTATTTTGCATGGTTTTCGTATGTGGTATAGTTGTCTTGATGGAAATAAAGTTCTGGAAGGAGCTACCGTTCACATATTGTTTTATGAAGAAACAACTGCTCTTGTTTTTGCTTAGGTTGTTATAGATCAGTATCGATGATGCATTGGGCCGTAGTGACCTTCGCAGTGATTATTGCTGTTATAGAAATCACAGGTGATGATTCCAAATCTATTTTATAACACCACCGTCAACTCTGCTTTTCATAAAAAAAACTCACCAATTCATGAAAGAAAACAATCAGAAGGAACTGCCACTCCATCTCCAGCAACCCTTCTGACAGGGATAGCGCAGAGCAGGGACTGAGAAAGCTTTAGCCCTTCCATTTTGGCCAATAAAAATAATTAGATAGACAAATAGTAAAACAATGCAGAAAAATTTCATAAGTTTATACGTAAAGGACAAATGCGTCATCAGGTAAAATACAAGCACAATCAATTTAAATTAAAAAATAATTACAAGTGTGTGACGACATTAAATTTATCACCTCTTACTCATGCTCCTAACGATTTATGTCGTTTCGTTTTGACCTGTTTCATAGAACTTAGCTTCCGTTTGCTTTTTTTTAGAAGCCAAGCCCTACGTTAGGAACAGACAATATACAGAAAATCCTGGAAAAGGTAAATCTTATGGATCAAATAATGCTGAATATAAATTAACTCTCAAAAATTTCAAAATGATTTTCTCCTGTAGGGGTGAAGCCAGCCTATGGACCCGTCGGCCCGGGCTTTCAATTTTCTCCCTAGATGAATTTTATCATCTCACTCTTGCAAATGTAAAAAACAAATTGAAATTTCTTCGGGAACAAGCTTACAACAAGTCAAAAAGCTGGCTACGTCCTGCCTATCAACCTTTTTCGTGGAAGAATTCCAAAAAAATGTCTGTTCGACTTTTTGGCCTTTTGTTCTAACCTCGATTACCCTTTTTTTGTTTGTGCAAATTACAGGGGCTTGTGCAAATAATCGCTATAGATGTGAAGGAGGGAATAAGTGCATACCGTTGAAATGGATCTGTGATGGAGTTCATGACTGTGACGATAAACTCGATGAGCGGAATTGCTTTACAGGAAACGAAACCAGCATTCCTTCCTACAGTAAGTTTAAATTCCAATAACTGTTCAATTCATTAAAGGAACGGTATGTGGAAAAATTGCTCTCTTGGCATTAGAACGGATAATTATGTAACGAAAGGAGGTAGTGAACAAAGGAGTAAAAGGTTGAAAGCAAGAAGGGTAATTCCATCTATGCTCGCAACTACTGAGTTAAAAAAAGAAGATACAACGTCGAGGACTGCAAAGATTTGCAGTCTTTCAGCGTCCTGTCCTCATTCTAATCTTCTTCATGGCTAATTTGATATCTGCGAGTTTCTTCTTTTTCTTTTTTTTTCCTATGGCTGTATACTATAATATTCGGGAAATTACATTTCACAGTTCATGCCAAGGAAATCAGTGAAGCTCAAGACATCATAGACGGCACCAGGAGATCCGGAATCAGTGGTAAGCGAATTCATTCTTGAATCAGATAGAAAGAAGGTCACAAATTAGACTCATCTTTTATTTGTACTAATTTATATCCAGGATGCCCGAGAAATACTTATTCATGTGACGAAGGCCAAAAATGTCTCCTTATGAGTTCGTTGTGTGATGACATGAGCGATTGCCACGATGGCACAGATGAGAAAAACTGTCCTCTAAAACCAGGTAAGTGACTGCGGGGACGATGTTGTTGTATGTTTGACCGTTGCCAATGGCCGATTGTATTTTTGTAGTTGTTTTAAGATTCTGTGCGAACGTGATTCTGACCCTTTGAAAGACTTTTTTTAAATCAGTTCGATATGTATTTCCACCATTGAGTCGTGACCTTTCTTTTCCTTATTTACGACTGTTATTCCATGATGTGTCAGCTTTATATTTGCACCGTTCTAAGCCTGTCTTTCTTAGTCACCAGACCACCCGCCAGAGGAAAAGACTTACTTATTTCTCTTCTAAAATGTCTAGTTTTCTCTGTATCACTATCTAAATTTCTTTTCTTTCAATACAATATCTCAAAAATTATCATAATTCACTTTAATATCATTTTCAGTGATTCTCCAAACCATATAGCCATTGCCAATTCAAAACAAAATTCCCAGATATCACGTGGTGTAAATCTTTGAGTTAACACTCACTCTTATTTTTATGAATTTAAAATCTAAAGCATGTGAGTCAAATAAGTTATCCTGCGACGAGGGAGAGAAATGCCTACCGCTGACCTGGGTGTGTGACAACATCAGCGATTGCAATGACAACAAGGATGAGCATAACTGTCCAAACAAGAGGACTGGTAATGAGTGACATGTATTTTTTTACCTAAACTATGAGTTTTAAAACTAATTCCCGCTACATTATTTGTTTAAATTTATGTAGCTTGGCTTTGTTTGTTTGTCTTTTTGCTCTCGTCCAAACGCCTATTGTAGACATAGACTTAAAATTTCTTGACATTTTTTGTTCTAAAAGATAATGTATTTGTACTCATAGGAAAATCTCTAGCGCATGCTGCTGAGGAAGCAGCAATGACCGCTGCCCAGGAAGCAAAACGAGCCGCAGCTGCAGCTGAAGACATGATGCTGCTGGCTCGAAGAGCCGCTGAAAAAGCCAGTCGCGCCTTAAAAATTGCGGAAGATTATGGAGCAAAAAAGTCATGAGAATGTGAACTGACATTAACTCCATTTAAGAAAGTTCATAGAACTTTTGTGGGCGGGGAAGCATTACGTCTGTCATCTTATGCACAATGTAAAATATAACGAACTCACTATATATCAGTGGAGAGATCATGTGAATAAAATGAACAATTTCTCTTTTATTCTTCGTGAATCTTAAGAAATAGCTCATCTGTCCGTATTGATAATTTCTACCGACATTTCTATAACCATTTTCCAGCATATTTGTTAAACAATTTCACCCAATGGGTAGCTGCCATGTTAGGATTTGCCTCCTGAAGATGGGAAAGGGTTATTTTCGTTGACAACAGTCTCGTCTAAATGAAAATTCTTCTTTTTCTCCCTGATCTGATATCAACAGTAGAAACTTTTGAATGATAGAAATGATCGCGTGGAGGAAATTCTTCATATGATGTAGTACACAACTCAACACACTTTAATCACCGTCTTCCTCTCTTCTCATTTTCTTTCCTAAAACTTATTTATGACCATTTCTTTCCTTCGTTCTTCGCACCTGAGCATCTTCTGCCTCGAAGTAACTGCATTTCCGTCCCATGCTGCTTACTTTGGATTGTGAGGACAGGTTTCCAACTATGGCAAGCTTATTTTATCGTGTTTCGAGAAAGATGAATTAATTTTTGATCCCAACCTATTGATCTTCCATTGTTGCTATACACCCAGAAGTGTAAATGGTAATAAACAACTGTCAGGAGGCTTAACGAATTCCCAGGAACTTGCTTACCATGGACAAAGTATCGAAGAAAGGTTGGATTTGCTACGCTGGCGGAAAATGTCATCGTCTGATGCGCAATTTTTGCTCACAAATTCGTGTGAATGTCAAATTAAGGCATTAAAGGTTAAATACGATGATCCCACGATCTCCCGCCATGAAAACTTCAGTTTTAGGCTTAAATTGCACTCAGAAGTGTACGAGAAAAGACCAGTTTTATTTTACTCTTCTTCAATACCACCAAATCAAACCACAGTTTTCATTTCTGAGCTCTTTGCATTTGAGAAATCGTTTCGTCAATCCGGAAATATCCTCAACTTAGATGACTATTTTTCCCTCTCCATCGAATATGGGATAAACAACACTTTTGCAAATTACCCCCAGGCTAGCAAAGCAATGTACGCCTCAGGCAAAAATTACCAGTGTAATGGAGTGATGTGTCCTTAAAATCTACGTTAAAATCCGTGCACGATGTAGAATGTAAGCCGACTACCAAAAGGGATTGCTAAGGTGCTTCTATACCCGGTGAACCCCCGAAAGGGCAGCAAAACTCCCAGGTAATACTGTATAAACACTTAGTATGTGTGCAAACGTTCGTTTCTAAAGTAAGGTCTTTTGAGCGCACACTCCTAGACATGAACGCAACTGACGGACACGGATAAGTTGACTGCTCTTGACTTCACATCGATTACTGCATTGTTAATCAGAATTTGCAATCCGAGTCTTTTGAGACAGCCTTCAGTGATATTTATCTACTGCAGGTGGGAAACCTCAACCACCTGCCTTATGGATCACGATGCAATGATGATCTGCTTTTTAAAGTTTGAATTTCTTCGGCCATGAGGAATGGCAATAGGTACCTCTTTCGTTATTTGAATGGTAAAACCTCTATCAATCTGTGTCCATGGATGCTGAAGAATCTCTTGGTCCCTGTGATGGTCCTCGTACATGTGAAGCATTCATCTTCAGCAGGTGTGCAACGATGTGCTGATTTTGTATACTTGTTGGTTTAGTCATTACCTTCGTTTTGACAAACAGTATGATCTTCTTGGAGCAGTGAATTACTTAGGAAATCTTTACATTAGATGAATTCTATAATTATAAGTTATAGTTAGTTATTTAGGAAGTTTTCGTCCAGCACTAATTTAAGTGACGCATCTGGTTACGACACTGATTTAGTCTTCTGAAATTTGTAGCATGTCAAGTGGATTTGAGAGAGAGATTTGTTTTATTTAAATTGCAAAGTCTTCAGTGAAATCAGCGTTTAGTGTATGCATTCAAGTCTTGGAGATTTTTTGATACTTTAAACTCGATCTCAGTAGATTATAGATGAATTTTCGTTTAATTTTCGTTTAATTTTCGTTAATTCTTTTATCTTTCCTATTAGAGAAACTCAAAGCAACAACAGACTTCACAGAGGCCTTTTCGATTATTGACTCTATCGAGCCCAGAATTGCTGCAGAGACCGCTGCTTCAAATCTTCTTCCCCTTATTCATACTATTAAACGCCATCTTGTTGACTTTGCAAGGAGTTCGGAAAAAAACAAAACCCTTTTAGTCATATCTTCTCCGAAAGATTCAAAGCCTTCAAACAGGGGAAAGATCGACAGAAAAGATTCTAAAACAAAAGAGATGAGTACTAATAGCTTTAAAGGACACAAAGTGATTCACATCAGCAACGACGTTGAAGGTATTTCTTTTGATTTTAGCATAGTTAAATAATAGATACGGCTGTGCACTCCCTTATGGTTTTTAATTTTTATTAAGTGCTTTTTGTACCTGAGCGTTCAGGGTTTTCAAGGGAATTGCAGTCATGTTGACCTACCAGACCAATATAGACACCCCATTGACTTGGTCAGTCACACTGAGTCAACGATAGAAACAAAATACACAAAACAAAAGTTATAGTAAAATTAATAATAATAATAATAATAATAATGATGATAATGATAATAATGATAATTATTATAACAATAGGAATGGGAACTTAGCTGTGGACATCCTACGCGATGGCCCTAAATTTAGTTTGGTCTGGGAGTTCCCTAGCTGAATTTTAGCGATCATTTTCATCACATCAACCCTCAACACTTAATAGCTAGTTTCAGTCTACCAGCTTCGAAATGTTTAATTTTATAATTAAGTTTATTTCGTGACATAAGAAATGAAAACCACTTTGTCCGATTTCACCTGCAGGTAGGCTAGGAAAATGGACTGTTCTTAGAGCTATGGAAAAGTAGGTATTGAAAATATCTGTGTCTATATCTTTTCCACACCGAGTAGTATTTTGGGGAGTGGTTAAGTATTTTGCATTAAGAGCTGTTGACGAAATTTTAGGCAAGCCTCTTTGCTATAACTTTTTTTTTATCACTTCAGTTATCGTTATCGTCACAGTAACTCTAGATACCCTCTCAGACAATGGCTTCGAGGTGTCTCACTAAAATAATTGATGTTATTTAAGACTTTTAGATTCCATACCCTCAAATGTCACTACTGCGGAGAGAATATGTCGTCCAGGTCCCATACATTGGACAGGAAAATCATCGGAGACCGCGGATAAGAAATGTCTCATCATGGGTGACTCGATCAGTTTAGGGTACGCTTAAATGAAAGGTTACTAATTGACGAGTGGGTGTGGTGAGGAGGAGAATGAATACAATAAAGAGTAACATTATTGTGTGAGAGATCGATATAATATGGAGTTAATTCATCCACCTTCTTATTAAGATAGGTAACTTTAAGATGCCGCCACGATAAATAGTACCGGTTCTTCTTTCTTCCAATTCCGATGCTATTTTCAATGAAAGTGCACCACCCTCACCAGTGCTCCTCAAATTCTGAGAAAGCTCAGATTTCTTCGGCTGCTACTGCTACATTTCTCCAAAACCTCGGCTTTTAACAGATAATTATCCGGTTGATCGGAATTGCAGTTGGTAGAGTTGAATCGAGGGAGAAAGTAAAATCATTGTTTTTCTCACGAGTAATTTTGGGTGAGCATGAGCATGAGTTAGGAGAGTTTCAGGATGGCATGAGTTACTGACCCTTTCGCTTACAAAATTAGCCAAAGAATTTCGACAGAAATACACAAAAATTGCGAAAGAGCAGGACTGAAGATTTTTCAGATGGTGTCACAATTGATTTATCTTTCACTATGATGCACTCGGTAGGGAAACGGGGGGGGGGGGAGGTTACGTCTGGTGTAGCACAGAGTAACCCTTTGTAACCTTTCCTTTTGTGTTAAGGAAAGTAGATATCGCCTATTCTCGTTTTCAAAACGGCGGGAAATGATCGTCTTTCGAGGAGTCACATTCTACGAAATTTCCCGCTGGAAACGATGTTTAATTGCTTAACTTTCACTGTTAGCTTCTGCACCAATGATGAGGATTGAGAAAAGAGTTTATATTATCATAATGGTTGCAGTTAAATTTATAATGAGCAAAACAAAACCGTAGTGTTAACTTCAATTTACACTTTGTTTCCCCTTTTAGTTATATGGATTATGTTGTTGAATTGCTCGATGGAGACTGTACTGTCTATCACGCTCCATGGTCTGGTGATGGAGGAAGCTTGGACACGCGCTATATGCTTCAGTGTTTACCCATGTTTCTATCCTCAAGTTTCTACGAACCTGTTCAGTATGACGCCATAATATTTAATGCTGGAATTCATGATATTGACTGCTGCGATTATCATAACGAGGTTAGTGAGATATCTTCTATTTTACCCAAATCGTCATTCCAAAAATGGAATTTTTGTTTGTTTGTTTGTTTGTTTTTCATTTTTGTTATTTTGTATTTATTGCACTTTATTTATGAAATCACCATCGTTCAGGAAAGCAGTATGATGAGAGTAAATATTAACATGTTTTTTACTTACAACACTTCATACCTGGCTGAAGGAGCGGGACAGTTTGGGAGTTGAAAATTTATCGAATTATAATATTTCATCCAAACTACTTTTTGTTAATACTTTAATGAGTTCTTAGTGGTGCTTGGGTGGTTTTGAAATTTCCTTCACGTTTGCGTAATAGTGTTTACCTCCTTTGCTATACAAAAAACGTCGATTACATCTAAACGATAAAAACAGAAGCAACAAAAACAGATGGCATTGCCAAAATATTCCATTAATTACAATGGTAAGGTTAGTTGTGAGGAACAAAAGTGTCTCTCCTTATAAGTATCAAAAAAATGATCAATGGTACGAATGTCTTCTTGATTTCACGTATAATTGAGTAGTAAGTATTCATCACAGTTCAACTCAAATCGATGTCGTTTTTTTTTCTTCTTTTAAGTATGTCCCTCTCAAAGAATACAAAAAAAATCTGAATAAAATCAAGTCGGCTTTATTAAAAACAGGCGCTATGGTTGGCTTCGCGACCTCCACACCCGTCCCATTTAGTAAAAAGATGGACCAGAGGCTTAGACAGTACAACAAAGCTGCAAAAAAGTATGTGAGTTGAAAATAGCTTGTGTTTTTTGTCACTAACACACAAAGAACTATTAATGTTTTGACTGTTAGGGTATTATGTGAGTACTATTACTCCACGCATCGTGCGATATGCAATACGGGTTTGCGAGAGTAAATCATCCTCTCGGAAGGTGAAAGTAAATTTGCAGTGATAATTCAATTCGATCGACAAAGGCAATTTGAAGGGATTGTTCACAAACTCTCTTTTCTTTCTTGGTCTTACAGAGTTATGAAGGATGATAAATCCATTAAAGTAATAGACGTATATCACGCTTTAACCAAAAAATGTGGTGGACTGACCAAAAAATGCAGTCTATTTCTGGATCAGCCAAATGTAGTAAGTGATGCGAATGCCACAGTGTACATATGCTCTAAATAATTGTTATTCTTTTTTAACAACTTTGCATCGCATAGATACAAAACATATGTGGAAAATAGGCTGGGTTCTGCTTAAATACAAGCTTATCAGGTCTATGGGTTGGTCCCTTTTTATTAGGGATGCCTTCCTGACGTAGGTGGCCCTCTTCAACTTACTACCTTTGTAACTGAAACACCTGTGAAAAGAGGCACTTCCTTGAGAAATTTGTACTTTAAAATATTATTGAGAAAGACCTTTTCTCTCACTAGCATCTCAGTGGTGAAGGGTACTTTTTATTGGCTGAAAAGATCAGTCAAGGATTCAAGTCTTTGTTGAAACGAACAAAGAA
This sequence comes from Pocillopora damicornis, assembly GCF_964200805.1. Lineage (NCBI taxonomy): Eukaryota > Metazoa > Cnidaria > Anthozoa > Scleractinia > Pocilloporidae > Pocillopora > Pocillopora damicornis. The sequence goes on from NC_142672.1 coordinate 8,476,418, forward strand.
AAGAAAGAAAAAAGGTATCAAACATTAATATTTACAAATTTAGTCCATGATTTTTAAAAATAAGAAAGATGTCAGAGAATTTTGTGGATAGCAACGTGTAAAATTAACATGTTTAATCTTTCAGATGAGGGCTGCCTTTGATAGGACAGTTCAAACCTGGCAATTTTAGCATATCAGTGTTGGAAAGAACTTTAAGGAAAAAATATAAATGGCCAAGTAGATCTAACTATTCATCCCATTCTAACCAATCAAACTAACGTAAAAGTATATGGATCGAGTAACTGCTTTCAGCTCCATTCAAATATGGGATAATTCTTTTCCACAATTTTGGGGATTGCAATTCGGGATAATAGTGTTAACTGGATATTTCATCATTACAGTATGTAGAAATCCAAATTTCTCGTCTTGGTCCACTGTACTCACTTTAATAAAGGGGTAAGTTTCTAAAGAAACTGTGGTGCTGCGTCGGTGGGAGAGTATAGCAGGTAATTTAGTGTTAACAACTGGGTTGAAAACGTAAATTAGCCACCGTAAAGGGTAAAAAAGCTGACGTTTCGAGCGTTAGCCCTTCGTCAGAGCGATACTCCACTTTAGTTCATTACCCTCCGATGAAGACTTTCATTTCTGTTTACGCTTCTCACATTGACGATCTTCGTGGGCGTTCTCCAGCTTACAGAGGTCTCGCCCATTTCGAGTTCGCATCGTACAAGTTCACCTCACGACTTTATATATTTCATCACCAATTAAATTATTACCCGTATCAAAAAACAGGCATACGAAAAGCTGACACAAAAGTATTTAGACAACATTCTCCTAATTGAAAAATCAGGATATCAGACAGCCAAAAAATAAACACACAGTCGCTAAAAAAGATCATTTTATTCTCGACAGTTTCCAAGCAAAACGATGCTCCTCCTGGTTCACTCTATTGTGTACCAAAAACAGGAAAAAAAGGGAAAAACATACACAACCTAACAGGTTGTCCTGGAAACACAACCTGCTGCCTAAACGGTTATTCCAATTCTTTCGTTGGCTGTTGTATGTTAAAGGATGCAATGGATTGTGGGGATAACTGGCATTGCTGTCCTAAAGGAACTGTTTGTGACCCTGGCTGTACTGGAAAAAGTTGCGTATGTCGAAAAGCACCTTGGGAATCAAAAGCGTCTAGAACTGCATTTTCTCTCTTGATGAAAGCATTGAACTCATTTTGGAACAAAATAGCTAAAAACTATCCATCCTTAGAAAAATCATGATAGTCAGTCTCGCGTTATTTTGATGATATTTATGATAAGTTATTGGTGAGGGTAAAATAATTAAAAAGCGAGTGAAGCAGTAGTAACAGGATCGTAGCTCCTCCCCTGTTGAGAAACTGAAAAGCTATCAATTAACAAATCTAGTGGAAGAGAGGAAATCTGATGATAAAGCCTCTGAGTCTAAACTTTCGCTCCTCCTATACAAGGAATCATTGCATAAATGTTTCTAAGCCTTATTCATATGGCTGTGCATGTAGAGTTTCATAACAGAAGCAAGGATTTGTCGTGTAACGGCCCTGATTAATTATGAAAATATACATAACATTTAAATTTTACAACGGCCGAGCATGAACCCTTGCATGGTATTTTTTTTTTTTTATCTGACTGTAAATATATGAAAATCGTATATGTCAACTACAGTTGAGGAAACGAATATGGAAGCGATCCTCGAAGTTATGAACACTACTAAGTAGTAATGAAAATAAGGCCTGAAAAAAATTCAGGCCCCTACGATACCAGTCAGCGCTCTACCAACTGCCCAACAAGCCGACTTCGAGAGTTTATTTGCAACCAACATAATAACAAGCTGTCAGTTGGCTTAGTAGCTCAGCGCTGCACCGCTGCACTGCGCTGCACCGGTAACGTAAAGGTCATGGATTCAAATCCCGTACGGGTCTGAATTTTTTTCAGGCCTAATTTTCACTTCTACTTCAGCAGTGTTCGTAACTGCGAGAATCGCTTCCATATTCGTTTTTTTATTTGTTTTTTTTGTATTTTTCTTCGATTTTTAAGCTCCTTTCTGCGTTCTTTTGCTACGTTTTTTCCCCTAAGTTACTTCAAGTGTTCTTATGTATCTATCTTGATAAGGTATCTGAATCATTTTTTGATTAGAGGTATTGAATGTGGTTCTTATATGCACACATAGCAAATTACTGTAAATAAAGTGGACATTATATGTCCGTTTCTATAAAGTAAGAATAAAATTACAAAAGTAAAACACATTTCATGAGCAACGGTCGAGCAAACTAACTAATCCTTTAACTCCCACAAGTGACCAAGACAGAATTTCTCCTTACAATATCGATACAATATCAAGCAGACAAGTGATGAGAATAAAGAAAAATGTTAATTAGGGGGATTATTAGTTGATCCCGAATACCAAATTCTCCAAATTAACATCACAAGAACTATAGGGGAGACAGTAAGGAGAATTACTGATTAAATCTTGGGAGTTAAAGGGTTAAGAACGTTGTCAAGTTTCTCTGAATGTGGACTGGTACTATAGTGGTGGAAAGAAGCGGTGAAGGTGGAAAGGGTTCTACCAAAAATTAAGGATTATGCCATGAACTGACCAGGACTTAAACCTTCATCTCTGAGTTTCGATCTTAAGTGTGGCGGTCTTCCCAGGGTGAGATCATTTTGAGTAAAAAGGACAAGTCTGCGGATTTACATGTACCAGGCACCCGTGAAAAAACACGACGTAATTCCCATGCATTTGACTTCGATGTGGTCATAAATAATGGTTTTAAATGGACAAAGCCGGACCCAAATTGTTAGAGATTGTGCCATTTCTAGGCATATGATAAAACATCTTGGATATCTCGGTCTACCCTAGAGGAAAGCTTCGACTGAAGAAAACTTATCATCAGCTTTTACGGCTTGAATTTCCTCTATCCACTATTTTTTTTTTCGCTTCTCTGTTACCGTGCACGTGTAAGGATTTGGCGGGCCACTGACAATTGATCAAATCGGCCAATCAGCCTGCACTGAACGCACGCATTGAAATTTATAAGACGCAATCGGTTGTAGGATTATTGAGGTATTGGACCACTGTTCGACGGTTATGTGTGGGTAATATTAGCAATATTGGTAAAAGGAATCATAAAAAGTTGACACTGGCTAAAAAGTATATTGTTCTGGACGTTTCGGCTACTACTGTTGCCTTCTTCGGCAAATATAAAAATGCAAATGTAGAGTCCTGCTTGGTATATGTCCACGATGTGTGATAAAACTAAATCTCGAAGGAATTTTTTAAGTGCAATAATAGTCCCTAGAGTATTTTGATTGGCTCTAAAAATTCTTAATGTTATTGTATATGTTTGGTGGCGTTATGTGTTCGTTTATGGCGTTTCTATCTCGCATGGAACGCCAAGCTTCAAGAATTAGTCTGTTGCCACGCCGATGACCTGTCAACAATTTCATCACTCTCCAAATCTATTTGGTGACTGTGAAGCATATGGTGTTTGGCCAACAAAGAGTTTTCATCCAATGTTGCGATGGCCTTTGTGTGTTCTTTCACGCGTGTTTTTAGTAAGCCTAGAAGTGACACAATCTCATATGCTTGGCTACACACCGATTATTTTTAACATAGGCAATATATTCGTTCTTTATTGGTATACTCCCATGTTAGAGGTTTAGCCACCGTAACAAACTGGTTTTTCTAAAGATTTTATTTGAATGTTATTGAACTGTTCAAAACAATTACTCAATATATCTTGACGCAATTGGCATCATGTCCTTGGCGATGTTATTAATTCTCCCCGCGGACGCTGAACTGAATGACGGACGACAAAACGACTTTCACGTCAGAGGTTAGGTAATAAGGAATATGAAATCAAGTGGCTTTACAATCATTACTGTGTACATCACGACGCGCTAAAATCACTCATTTTACGTGTAAACCATTTGAGGCAAAAGAGCTTAACACTGTGACGACTAAGGTAGGTATACAGAGTTATGATTATACCTCTCATTACGTTAGAATTGTCAAATTGAAACGTTAATGAAATTGTGCGTAAGTGGTATCAAAGCTCGTCTTTAACGAGAACAGTTATATTAAACTTTCTTAGCGAACTGTAGCCATATATTTTGCACAGGAAAACGGCAGCTTGGGTGTCGTCTGCCGCTTTAAGCCTTGACAGTAAGCATTCAAAAACGAGTATTATTTTCCTTACGACACATTCTAGTCGAATACGATGAATTGCAAAGCGTAAAGCTGCTCATTCATGCGTACTATTTACGAGTTCCTCACCAATAAACTCTACTTGATTCTGACTACAAAGATGGTGTCCATGTTAAAACGTTGTATGTTTATTATAAGCAAGGGCTTATCCTTTCGCTACCAAAAGAACTGATTAATTGGCTTTCTGCACTAATTTTAGATAAAGCCTTTAAAGCTTTGTTCAAGATGGCAGAATTTTACGAGGATGAAAAGTCAGTTATTATGTGAAGAAAAAAATCAACAAGGAACAAATAATTATGATAAATATAGGGTTTCTCCGTCAAAATGACGACATTTCTGATGTACATCAAGAAGTGATATTTTCCATTTCAAAAAAATCCAGTAAATAAAAAAAATATTCCTTCAAAGTTTATTTCACGATGTTAGACAGTGTTGACGTTGCACTAACGACAAATTTGTTTTTTCAAATGATCCAACACAAAACCCCACGCAGTAAAAGTTTTGACGCAAAGTTGTCGTCAATACTTTGTCTAGCCAATCCCACGCGCAGAAAGAATATTTGAAGGAAAAATTTCACCAGCTTCCATTTACCTTGAAGAGATTCTCGTATACACTGGCTCATACCTTTTCTTGGGCATAGCTCTATGAATCTCTTCGTTTCTCGGAAAAGATACTATATATGGACAAATATCTAATAACTTTGACTCGCCCAAAAGACTATTGCTCATATAGTAAAACTAATTCCGCGATGACTGCATGATATCACTAAATTTCGTGCGGAGGATTGAAATAAAGGTTGTTCATACCACAGGCATCCCAAGCTCGCGTCTCGTGAAAAGCGCGTGGGCTCGGGATGTCTGTATCTTATTTATATTGTGTGGTCACCTTGAACAACAGAGATGTGAACGTGACGTGCTAAAATTAAAATACTCTTATTAAAAGGTAAGGTTATTAAGGGAATAGTCGTAATCAACTCACTTTTATAGTTTTGTTGAATGGCATACGACAATGTTTTATTTCCATTCATTTCCCAACACCTTAGTAAGACATAGACCCTAATAAAGAAAAATTTTTTTGTGATTAAATTTTTCTTTAAAATAATTCTGTTTTCGCTGGTTTAGATTATCGGCCAACGATTTACTTAATATGTAATAAGGTTTTTGTTATCTACATTTCATAGCAGTTTTCAAAGTGCGTTTTTACGTTTTACTGCTCAGGTTGTTTTAGATAATAATTATTTTTACCTCATAATAAATTCTTGCTTCATGGATATCTTTTTATGGCAGTTCAGGTTTTTAAACTTATTTTTTGACCCTCTTCCGGTTGACGCCAAAAGATGTCAGTAAACAGCAAGTTTTTGAACTGCTACTTTTAAATCGTACCTTTGATGTTAGCTAGATCGACATTACGTTTCCACTTTATTTTCAACATCTTGTAGATAGATACTATACAGAATGGTAGAATGTCTAATGGTAGAATATGTAAACATCATCCTTGTTCTTTTTTTTTTTTTTTTTCTTTGCATTTCCTTCGGAGGTTACATTGATCTCTTTAATTGTTCAATGACTGAATTTTAGTTGCTTCTGTCCTGTCCTACACACGGTATCTTCCCCAGGAAACAGATTAGATTATACTCGACTGCCCACACCCAATATTTTACCCAGTAGGAAACATTATGGTCGGTGTGCTTAAACCATGTTTGGCCAAGAAAAATAATGGATCACTGTGCGATGTAAGCGTCTGGCTGTTCCTCTCTTCCTTTTTCAATCTTCTTAAATGTTTTTCTTACCCCAAAATAACACTTTTGTGACGATATCACTGAACTTTGATGTTATAAGTATTGACATAAAAAAAAAGACCGATATATCGTGACAAACACGGCATGACCAGCCACGCTGATTTAAGGGATCATCACCGGGAAGGTGGCTTCGTCTCAAAACTAGTTCCTAAAGACGTTAGTTCCGATTTGTCAAGTTAAATATCTTACACAGTGTTATTTCGGCAAATTTTGACCAAACAAGAGTAATCGCTTCGAAGACCGTTCACAAATGAGCTTTATATTTTCTTTGTTTCAGTGAGTGACCTCAATAACTTTAAACAAATCATCTCCAAAACAACGTCGAAGTGAAACATCTATTTAATCCCGTCTTCGATCATTGGGCGGCAGTCTAACAAGGGCCTCAGCACTTTGGGAAAATTTTCCTTTTTTCTCGACGGTCGACCGGAAATCGGAAAGCTTTACGTCATCAAACTTACATAACGAAAGGCGTATCGCGAGAGTCATCAGAAGACGCTACAAACCACTAATTTCACAGTTAGATCAGAAGTGGCTCAATATATCAACACCGAGGCAACTGAGGTAGGAATGTACCACATTCATCATGTCATAAATTGCATTGAAATTTAATCACAATCGAGTCAAAGTTCTGATAGTCATCCTCTAGCTTTTATGTCAACTGCGGCCAAACATTGCGTTCCTGTAGCCGTGCTGATGCATTAGATTGTATCGTCACACTGAAAGCTAGTGTTTTGTCTACCAATTTTCACTTTGGGCAGTTAGCATTCAATGGCGAGTCGTGTTATTTTTCATAAAATGTTTATTCGAATACAATACAATACAATTAATGGCAAGCTTAGTAAACGCAAATCGATGTGCTGATGCGTTCTGTTCAGCTACCAGTACAAGATGGTGCAGGGCTCATAGCGTGACAGAAGTTTTTCACTTTCTCACAAGCGGATGGTAAACAAGCAATCAATAGTTTCTTGCGCATCAACTCGACTCTATTAACAGAATGTTTGAGCACGTAAAGACGCGGTTTATTTATGCGCCTCTGGGGCTTCCGCTTTCTTCATAATAGCAACGGAACAATTGGCTGTCACATCTCTGAATTATTTTAGGACGTAAAAGCTTAGGGGTCAACATATCGAAGTCATTAGAAAATGCAAATTCACTTAATGTCACTCAAGAGTGAGTGCTAAAGCTGTCGAAAGCAAACCCGCTCCGTTAGATGTTTATTATTTTAAAAGAGAAATTAAGAGCTACCTAGCTGTAAGCTTATAATTATTCAAACGCTTGTGTCAGTTGAATTTGAAACATAGCGTCTCAATATTTGGAAATGCCAAGCATTTCTTTCAAATTCTACATTCTCTCGTAAGTGTGCTAGATGACTACACATTGCCCTAAAAAGACTCTCCGCAGATTTAATTTTACCCTCAGAAGCTTCACAGCTATCTTCATCTCACGTTAAACATTTCAACATTGTGACCTACTGTTGCTTCTACGTGAAGACATTATGGAAACGCAACTTGATATAATCAACTTGATATCAAGTAAACAGAGCCCTCTCAGCTCACATAACCTGTATGTCAATATCCGGGCTAAGGGAGAGGACGTCACGTGATCTAAGATGCTTTTCACCTAAATTTCAAAGTTCAAACGGAAGATTTTCAGTCTTGGATGAGTCTCCTTCACGCACTTTCTTACGATCCCACGCGAGCCTCGGGCATTTAATTAATCGAGAAGCGTGGTGCGCGGTTAGGCCTGGACAACGATAACATTATAAGAGTTATCTGTTGCTTAAATGTTAATATATGGAAGAACAGGAAATGTACTGAGTAAGCCGTTTGGTCTAAGACTAACTGCAATTATAATTAAACTTAATAGATGTTATCAACATGATTTAGGCTTGGGATTTCGGATAGGGTTATCGTTAAAACTGAAGACCAGGTTCGGGAGATTTTATTGAGAAAATCACTAACTTCTGGTTCAAGTTATCCCTTATATACACTCATTTCTCATTTTTGTTTCATTTTCGCAGTTTTCAGCGACTTCCCTCGAAAAAAGACCTCAAAAATGTTAACGCTTATGGTTATTTCTACCTTGGCCGAGACAGCGTTTTCGTTTTAAAATGTATCCGGACATTGTATTTGTGAAGAGTTTTCCCCGGATGTAAACCTTTTCACTGCTATTGTCTCCTCTTTGTCTTTCAATAGATTTGATTTGCGGCTTTAATATGGGAGGAATAAATTCAAAGAAACTCAAGGTGATACACGGCTTCACGAAAAAATCAATTGTTGGAAGCAGAGAAGAACTTACCGAATGTGAGTATAACTGAGTCACTTAGCCTAAATATAACTTTTAAAAGTCGTAGAGCTGATAGTTTCTCTGAGTTTTTGGACGGGTTAGAGATATCTAGGCTTCTACAACAGAGGGCCTATTTGCCTCAGGCTTGTCCATACTGGTCGTCAGGATCTCTCTCTTTCCAGCCACCTTAAGAATGGAGAGAGACTCGGCGCGATCCTGAAAAGCGGTTAAATTTACGATCTTAGAAGAATGTTGGTGAGTCGACGAAAATGATAATATATTCCGGCTTCAAGTGGGAGCACAGGATGTGGAATGTTGAGTTCATAATACTCTTGTGTTTTGAATCCATAGGGGAAAACATGGGATTTAAACTTTACCGAGAAAGAATGGGAGATGAGTCATATTTCAAGAAAATGAAAGAGGCCGACGAGGTATGTCTATTTCTGATGCATTCAAGATCAGGGGAAATGATAATTCCCACAGGCGAACCCAGCAGTGTATTATCCATTCAAAACAAACTGAAATTTCGGGACACCTTGATGAAAAAATCTTCAAATAGCCACAGGGTGCAGGTTGCCTCTCTTTGTAATCCGTGACTTTAACTGAAATAGCTCTACTCCGTCGCTGATTGGTCGGCTTATATAGTACTTTCCGATCAGGGGCTTCTATTTTTAGCCATGGCTGCTAACCCAAAATAAAAAGTTAGACTTCATTTGGGTTTCTCTTATGTAAAAGTGTATTTTAGAAAAAGGATTTTGGCGGTGTCGGCTTAAAATAAAACAGGTGTTGGCTTAAAATAAAACAGGTGTTGGCTTAAAATAAAACAGGTGTTGGCATAAGGTGTGGACAAACTAAAGGAGACAGAACATTGACAAATGATAGCAAACAGGGGCAAATAAACTAAACACTATTTCTTGAAAAAGATATTGAAGGGATTTTCTCGTGCAGCTAGTGACGTCTTGAAACAGCGGCTGAAGTCAGTTATCAGCCTTAATTAAGAGATTATGATCTCTTACATAAATTGATTTGCAGACTGCTCCAACACAGTAGACGAAGGGGTCTTTCTTTGTCGTTATACGGCAATATATCCCAACTTTTAATAACGACTTAATTTATGCATTTTTATCAGCCTCCACCTGACCCTGGACCCCTCAGTGCATCACAAATGGCTCGATACGTCAAAAAGTACAAAACCCGTTTCGCCTTAAAAACTCTGATTACTCGTCAACGTGGGACCCACGCTAAAGGTGTTGGGGCTATAGGAACCGTAACAGTGGTAGAAAACCCTCTTCTTCCCGAGCACGAATTCTTCAAAGTGGGGCACGTATTCCCAGTCCGCCTCCGCCATTCCAACCTCGTGCGAACGGATGATACTCAATTAGACGTAAGGGCGGTGTCTCTGAAGTTTGCGGACAATGATTTCGACTCGCCGTTCGATTTGATGATGCATACGGGTGAAGAGGCTGCTTTTTGGAACATAGTTAGTTTTGATAGAATGTTGACAGCATTGGCTGGGGGTCCAAAATTATTCAAAGCTTTCTGCTTGGAGGATCCATGGCAGTAAGTCCGTCAAAATTTTTTTAAATTACATTACATATCAGACATAGAATGCTCAGAGGCTTTTGTGTATCTTACTTTTATTTATATTTTATAACATGTTTATATTGGAAAATATTGACTTTGATACGATATAAATCGGGTGAAATCGACCAGTTCTCGATTTCATGGGAGAGTGAAAACGGAATTATGCTCATTCAAAGGTGCAGTAAAAGAGACTACGCTCTGTAAAATTATGTAAAGAAAAAAATGTCTTACAAGATGCCTATATTGACTCTTTAGTCGTTTTTAACTGGCTAATAACTTTGCCTCTTTATCTCAGCTTCCACTTAGCCATAGCAGTTTTCCGACGAGCTCCTAAGTCGTTTACTGATCAGCGGTATTACTCGTGGATGGCGTTTGAATACAAAGCAAAAGATGGTGTACCACGTTACGCAAAATTTCGCCTCGTTCCCGCAGATGACAGAGAGGAGACTGGTTTGATGACAGAATATGACCAACGGAAACCATGGTAATTTTTTTGTATTAACAATTTCCTTCCATGATCGTCCAAGGATATGATCATCACTTGAGAGTTTCATGATCAGATAGCAGTGATAACAACCGAGATGGTCAATGCTGTATGTCCAGCAACTACTCTCCCCAGCCCGATTTGCCGATGACAAGTTTATACTACCTTTTTTCATATAACATTGAGTATTATTAATGATAGGCATGCTTCGAGGTGCAGCCTCTCAGACAAAGCATGGAAGAAACTAAGGGAATAATTAGAACTTTGTTCGTTGATTTGGTGGTGTGTCGGTCTCTTATACTCTTGTTCTGTTGATCATTTGATCTGTTCGTGTCTGCTGGTCTGTTTTATTGCTAATTTGATGAAAAATCAAGATGAATTGTTCACGAGAAAGTACTCAATCAAAACCAAATGGGACGTTCTAAACAGACGAAACTTCCTTCGTTCTAGGGTGCCTGCCAGATGGGAAGACGAAAAGAGACCCGAGAGTTACTTAATCCCAGAATTCATGAATCAGATTTCTGAAGGGGAAGTAAAATACAAGCTTCAAATACAACTGCACGAAATAAAACCGGATGACTCACATCTAATTTTGCACGCAGCCAGGGCTTGGGATCAAAAAACACATCCCTGGTTGGATCTTGCTGATGTCACTCTTACGTCGGTGTTGCCAATAGAGATAGTAGAGCGCACTCGTTATTCATTGGAGCATCGCCCCCTATCGCTTGGCATTCCTCCTGCTGACACAATTTACGACTACAATTCCATTGCTTACTTGAGGTCGAAAATTTATCCCACATCGAATATGATGAGTTCAAACAGGCCTCGTAAAAAGGTATCGAGAGAGCAGATGCTATCCGAAGTGAGTTATTGCGTCAAGGTGAAAACAGGAAATCGTAAGGGAGCAGGAACTGATGCAGAAGTTGCTTTGACGATTACAGGTAAGCCTTCCAAAAGTACGATGTACAAGATGGTAGCAATACGTTTTCATTTGCCCCGCAAATACAAGCGCAATCATGCACAACATTATCTCTCATTCTTTTCTTAACCATGGAATATATCGGCATGATCAATAACAATAACATGACAACCAGCAAAAACCATACAAGGCAATTCAAATTTGTCTTTGCACTTAACCTTACTGAGTCTCCTCAGTGTTATCATTCTGGGAAATAAATACTTTAGCATTTGTGTGCGGGTCGCCAGTGAAAACCATGATTGATGGTATAGCGGCCTTAATCGATTGCAAAGTGGTCTAAGGCATGGGTCTTCCTCAAAATTCTTCTTCTCTTCATTCTTATTTTCGGAAGCTCTCTACGTGTAATGTCTGCAACACTAAAAGGATTTTACACGTAGCGTATCACCGTAACGAGTTGACTGTTACTGATACCAGTAGTGTCAAATAACAAAGTAGTCCTACGATTTCATTCTTTAATCTCATTGTCAGGTTAATGTCCCTATACCAATAACGAGTAAGTTTACAACGGGCTATTTATTTCAGCTGCTTTATACCTTAAGGATTCTTAGAAAAGAAGGTCACATTAAGGTACTTGGGCTAAAGACCAAATCTGTTTCTAGGGACTAAGGGAAGAACAAAGCCAGTTACCCTAGAAAAATGGTATCGCAATAACTTTCAGAAAGGACAGGAAGACACTTACATCATTAATGCAGAGGATGTTGGCGAGCCTTTAATTATAAAACTCGAGAATAACCAGGGTGTCGGATTCCATCGCTCCAGTGATTGGTTCGTTGACAAGGTTGAGATTAATTGCAGCTCAAACAGTCAAACAGTTTACGAATTTCCATGCTACGGATGGGTGCAGCAAGAGGCAGTTTTCTTTGAAGGGAAAGGTAGGTAGAAGACTACTTTCTTCTGTATAAGTGTCACACGACTGAGCGGAGCCCAAAGCGTATGGTCAGAATTAAAATTCTTCATGCGAAAGAAAAGCTAAATGACCAGACTTTGCATGGTCGGTTGGGTCTTTGTTACTGGAGAGTTGTTGTATAAAGTTACTTTTGTATCGGCAATTACAGAGTTAAAGATTTAGAGTTATGCACGAATTTCTAAAGGTGAAATTCATCTTGACTCATCCCTTTCTTTTCTCATGAGACAATTTAAAACTAACTTTCATGATGTGCAATTTTGTCCCTTTTAGCAAAGTTGATAACAGATGAACAACACGAGGTACTGAAAAAGCAACGACGCCTAGAGGTTCAAAAGCGGCTAGAAATATACCAGTGGGGAGATGATCCCAATTTTGACGGATTTCCAGGGTTTATCAAATCCGAGAGCGTGAGGACACTTCCAAAAGACGTACGATTTACAGAAGAAGCAATCGATGACCTCTACCAGGCAAAGCGAAAAGCGTTAATCAACCTAGGGCTGGTTAAATTGCTGAACATGTTTGAGTCTTGGGAAGATTTTCATGATTTCAAGAAGGTAACAGATTAACACTACAGAATCGATGCCCAATTTCAGATCTTGAACATTCTCATTTTCAGATGCTAACAAACACTACTTTGCAGGCGTTCGTCTCTTTTGTTGGAGAGGTTCCTCTGGCCTCCAAGCGCTGGCAAGATGACCGTTTCTACGGAGCACAGTTCCTTAACGGCTGCAATCCTGACACGATCATGCGATGCTCAAAACTTCCCTCCAACTTTCCCGTGACACAAGAGTTGGTTGGCAATCTCCTAGATGCGGATGATACACTGCAAAACGCAATAAAGGTACGGATCTCTACTCTTCATTGAGTATCAAATTCGATCGTTAGTACTAAATATCTAGATAAATGTCAAGAACTCAGGAACTTTTAGGGGGAACAGGACAGTAAACATCTGTAACGTAGAGAAGTACAGCAGTTTTCAATTGAGCGTCCCTATACCTGTCACTTAATTGAAAAGTAATTCCCTTAACCAATCATAACAAAGGTTTCATCATCATTAGCCAATGAGACCTAAGAGTGAAAAGAAGCAAATTGCTTGAAGTGCGGAAAAACGTGAGTTATCAAGTTTTTAGTTTTACATCTTATTAGTTGAAAGGATGGCGCAAGTCTTCTGGACCAATCACAGAGCAGGGTTAAGTAAAACCAAAGCAATCACGGATCACTTTTGACATGCACTCAATTGCAAATTGTTGAATGACCAAAGGCTTCCCCAACTAAAATTTAATTTTGTGGTGTCGGAAAAAAAAACCTTTCTAAGAGGATCCGGAAGCAAAATAAACAAATTGAATTATATACTCCAATGGATTTTTTGAGAGCATTTCTCACTCTAGCTTGCAATTCACCAGAAAACCATCCCTTTTCTAAAGAGGAACAATTACTTTCCGAGGAAGATGTCGGCAATAAGAGTTGTTTGTATGGAACATTAAGTAAAGGCTTTTATCACTGTATCATTTTCAGGATGGCCGTGTGTACATGGTAGATTACGAGATTCTTGACGACATTCCACATTATGGCCAAAACGATTCAAAACTAGAAAGGCGCTACACGTCTGCATCTTTAGGTTTGTTCTATGTTCGAGGTAGTGGGGATGTAGTGCCAATAGCAATTCAGTTCCATCAAGAGCCAAGTGAGACAAACCCAATATGGACCCCAAATGATTCTGAGCTAGACTGGACCTACGCCAAAATGTGGCTTCGCAATGCTGACTCACAATGGCATCAAGTAAGTCTTAAAATGTTAGTCCTGTATTTCGAATCCTAGCAAGACAATACTACCCTTTTGAATCAGTGTTTCTGCCTTAACGTATTTCTCTCGATATCTCTTATAGAATTTGATCGAAATTTCCTTTGCATTAACAGATGATAACCCATCTACTTCGTACTCATCTTTTCATGGAGCCTGTCGCTCTTGCCAGCAGGAGGCAATTGCCAGCACTCCACCCCTTGTGGAAATTATTGTCCCCTCACGTGAGAGGAGTTCTGGCCATCAACACGCTTGGAAGAGAGAGACTTATTCCTGCCGGAGGTGTGGCGGACAACACGCTCAGCCTGGGTGGTGGAGGTAAGGCCAATGAAGTGTACATTAAATATGAAAGCGACCTTCGTAAACATTACTGAAGTAGTAGTGAAAATAATGCCTGAAAAAATTCAGGCTTGTACAGGATGTGAACCCATGACCTCTGCGATACCGGTGCGGTGCACTACCAACTAGGAGCTGCTTTTTATGTTGGTTCGTAGTACACTCGCGAAGTGATGGATCAATGACTGTGAATATATTAAAATTATTTTTGAGAATTTTTTTTTTCAGATGTTCTGAATTTTTTTTCAGTCGTTATTTTTATTTCTGCTTAAGTAATGTTCATCACTGCGAAGATCGCTTACATTTTCATTTCTAAAACCGCAGTTCACAAGGATGATATTTATTCGTTAAAAGTGGTTGAAGTGTACATGGTTACAAAAATTTAGGATCTATTTTCCCTCAGTGGTGTTCTTAGTGCTGGGACTGGCGCAGAAGAGCAAATCAATGAAACATATTTAAATGAAAATATTATGGGTGTTAACCCTTAAATTGGAGAGAGGAAGACCAGTGGAATTCTGGCTTTTCTATTCAGGGTTCACACCACTCAATCAGGTTGCGTCCAGTCTTTAATGTTGCCTTAATGCCATACAAAAGGATAATGGCCAAAGACTAAATGAGTGCAGTGTATGATCGCCAGTTTTGCTTTATAGACGTGGATGAGGCTACTCTTTAGCTGAGGAAATTTAAAGATTATTTATTTTACAGTGCATGGTGTCTTCTTATCCCCAGGTCACATAGCTCTTATGAAGAAGTATTACAAGAGCTTAAGCTGGTCATCGTATGACCTTCCCAAAGTGTTAGAAGAGAGAGGGGTTTTTGATGCAAATAAGCTTCCTGGCTTCCACTATCGAGACGACGCCTTACGTCTGTGGCAGGCCATCGGCGATTTCATCAAAGACATTCTATCAGTTTACTACCATTCTGATCATGACATTCAAATGGCAAGTATTGTGTTTGTGTTACATCCCAGTGTCCCTCTGAGGTTAAAAAAAAAGTTCTCGGGAATGCTCTTTATATTCCAGTGTTCTTCTTGTACGTCATTAGGTTAAAACCCTGGACGTACTCATCCTTCATATATCTTTAAGCAATTTTCTTAAAAGCGCATGCAAACATATCCACTCTAAACACTAAGAAGTTCTAGACGACTCGTGTATCTGAGAGTCGTTGCTCGTTGGGATATAGCTTATTGCTGCATCGTCAGCCATTAATTCTCAGCGAATATATCTTACAGCCCTTGATATTAATGCAAAAGCAACGATTCCAACTGTTTCAACCAGGTCTTTTGAAATAATGGTTTAACAACTCTTCACAGGACACAGAGCTCCAAGCGTGGATTCTGGATCTCCACAACAATGGTTATCCTGTGCGTAACGGGGAGAAATGTCATGGCTTCCCTGTATCGGTTAAAAGCATCCCAGAGCTGACACATCTGCTGACTATCATAATCTTCACCTGCTCGTGCCAACACGCGGCTGTGAATTTTTCTCAAATGGATACTTTTGGTTTCCCGCCAAACGCTCCCGCTCTGATGCGACAGCCGCCTCCCACAAGGAAGGGAGTTGTAACCATAAAAGATGTCATGAAATGTTTACCAACAAAGCATCAGGCGGGAGTAACCATAGCAACAGTGTATGATTTGACACGCATCTTTCCAGACGAGGTAATTTTAATTCAGGTCAGCCTGATTCAAAATATGACCAGGGGATGTGGGGAAGATAGCCAAATTGATCAAAATGCGACATATTTAAGTATCCATTATTGTGAATGGTACGATATTGGTTGAATTCAAGTTTGAACACGAGACTCACTGTTACCAAAGATTGTTCAGGTTACGGTAGCTTCAAGAAACAATTAGGAGTTGCCACGAGACTAGGATAAGATGAGGCATGTCAATCAAAGGTCACCCCCAGCATTTTAAAGGGTTTGACTCACAGTTAACGACCCTTGGAACCCATTCATCTTTCTGGTCGGAGGGAGACTAAAAGTCTCATCGACCTCTTTATCGGACAAAGCTGACGTGCTGACTTGTGGATAACTCTTCTTACCTTCACTTACTAAAAAATCATCCGTTTTTTTTTCTCCCCAAGCGTTTCCTTGGTGACTATACGGACGGCCTATTCACCGACAACGCTGCATTGGAAGCAATTCTACGCTTTCAAGGAAAGCTCAATGAGATTTCCAGCGCAATAAAGGAAAGAAATAAACGGTTAGAGGTCCCTTACGAATATCTGCTGCCAGAGAGAACACCAAACAGTATAGCCATTTAGAGATACTACAAAAGAGAACAGAATGGCCAGAATACTTGTCGAATAAATGACTAACTACATCATGGAAGAAAGCTACCATACCAAAACTTCGTTGTTACTGAGGGGTTAATCTATATTTATGTCCATAACCAGATAGGAGACAAAGTTTACACTGCTTCTTTTTTTATAGAAAATGTAAATGTTAAATAACGGTAGAGCTAACCAGAAGAATATTTGGCAATTTTCTAGTGATACTAGCGACATCATCTGCTACCTTTTTGGTTAATTTTACCATTCCACCAATATTTGTAAAATGCTTTTATCGTTTAGGCAATTATTTTAATGATCATAATCGAGGAACTCGTGTATGACAGATCCAAATCAAACTAGTTATAGTCCTCTCCCACTGAATGCACTCCGATTGCGTTGTATTGTGGTAGCGTTATTTTCAACATGGTGGTGAAAGTGGCAGAAATCAAATAAGTTGGGGTGTTCCTTTTTCCTTTCACCACGGGTAAATTATATTTGATTTATTCTGAATGTTTATTGGTGTTCTCTGTACGTATTTATCGCGTATTCAATCGTTCTCAAGGACAAACACATTCACTGATTTTTAATTTGCTTTGATCCTTCTTTAACAGCTCTGACCAATTATTCATTTTAAGTGCTGATGTTCGAGACCGGCTAAGGCCGCAAAAAGGCTTGTTGGTGTGTGTGTAGTGTATTGCGTTACATAACGTCACTATTGTAGGGACATTTCCTATATCTACTTAATCGTATTGTAATTTTACTTTCTTTAATAAAAGTAAATCAAATAATCGCCAGTATTGTATGCTAAATCTACTATCTTAATCAAAGAAAGACAATTGAATCAGCAATGAAAGGAGTCACTTAACCGAATGAGTAACTCAACATTGCTCAAGTAGACACGCCCGGTAAGCCAGTCAAGCGTTTAAGAAAGGTGTTTGACTGGCCAGAGCAACTCCTGCCATTCGCTAGCGCTTTTAAATCTGCTTCCTTCAAGTTAAGCGCTTATTAGGATAAGCCAGATGAGATTGTGTTACAAAAGGTAATATTTTCTTCTATGTAATTTGTTTTTGTTAAGTGTACTTTCTATCTCGCAAAAAATAACTCAAGATACTTTTCTCAAAACCTTCATCGAGATATCCTCTATTCTTTGAGCGTATTTTGAAACTTTGTGCGTTTATATTAAACATGGATCGTGACGAATTAGTTCTCAAGAGGCGTAGCGCTTCTTTTTTTACGGACTTCGTACTCCGACGCCCGGTGAATGACACGAAAAAAAAGAGTTCGTGGGCTAAAAGGTCTATGTTATGCGTTTGCGTGTCAAGGGTCGATTCCCCGTGAAATAATCGTGTCTAGAAATGTAATTTGTGAATTTGATATTATTTATAAAGCTATCGGCTGAGAGTGTAACTGTTGCCATTTCTGCAGTTTCAATTCTTTATGAATCTTGTCAGTTCCTTCCTAGGAACGAATTCGTCGCGGTGGAATGACAGGAGTCGCGCAGGCCCATCAACACTTTTAAACTTTCGAAGGAATGACAACAAACGATGAATCCCCATTGCATTCCATGTATATTCACGCTATTTTTTCGCTGTCATCAAAGATGTTCACCCGACCACGACAACATGCATATGACTGCCTGTTTCTTTTACGACCATGATGCAACGTCATCAGTGCGCGCACACTGCCTGGTTATCACCTCAGCAGGGGAACTGAGTAAAAAAGAAGTCAACATGTTCGCAAAAAAGGTCAAAGCCCCTCAGGAAATTCAGCTCCCGCGTTGAAAAAGCCGCTGATCCTCTTTGCTCGATCGCCGTTTCCTTTTCTTGTTCCAGTGATTTCTTACTGTTTCCTTTTCCTCGTTTTTTTTACCTCCTACTCCACGATCCACACATTCCATTCCATATTTTACCATTTTCATTTCAGTGCACCCTGTCGCTGTTCCCTTCTCCCTCTTATTGTTTTTCTATTCCATGAGTACTCACTTTTTTTGTCGCTATCTCCTCCCCACTCCACCTCCTCGTTCGCACTTTCACTAACAGCTAATTTAGAGAAAAAGCTACATGAACTCAATACGATAATAGTCTGTGGGCCAGCTAATCATGTATTAAATTTACAATAATTTTCTGGAATACGCAATCGATTAGTGTGATACACTTGAAGTGAATAACAGATCCCCCGTAAATGGTGAACACATCGGTGAAATGTGATCATAAGTTTCAGAATGAATTGATTTACCATTCTGTCATTCACTAGTATTGGAGAACTACAAAACGTAAACAGAAGATAAGCATTGTTTATAAGGTCCGCTGGAGTACGCCAATTGCATCCCAATACGTGCCGAAACAACTTTTGAAAGAATTGAGAATATTTTCCCTATATCAACTACGAGGTTCAAAAAAATTTTAAAAATTGTAGTTAGCTCATTCAAAGTCAGCATTACCTTCTTTTTTTCTTTTTGGTAACGAACCTGAGCTCCGAAATGTAACTGAAGTACCTGCATTGTGTCTGTGTTGTGTTCTAGTCTACCTCTCATAAATTGTAATAGCCTCACCTGGTGTAAGTAAATATTGTTTAGTATGTAGAGTAAGCTAATTATTGATTTAAAATTCGTAATGCAAGTGGAGAAGGAATCGTATAATTTGTATTGCAAGCTAGTATTAGAAAAAAAATCATTTTTAAGTAGTCTTAAACATGAGTATTGATAAATATATATAGAAAAACTGGGGGGTAGTATTGTAAGTAACGAGTACATTGTTAGTATCGTAATTATTGTAAGTGATTTTACATAGAGTTAGTATGGCTCTGTTGTATGTAAGTTGAAAGATAGTCTTTAAAGACAACTTCTGAAAAAAAAAAAAATACGAGATTCATTCTCTTCTTAGTTTTTCCAAGGGAGTAAAGATATTAGAGAGAATCAGTGATATCAAAGAAAAACCCGGAAAAAATTGAGCCCCCCGTGGAGGTAATCATGATAAAAATCTAAAATTTTTCCATCGCGTTGGGGTGCAACCAACAATCAAATGAATCAAAGCAACGCAACTTTTCAAAATTTTCTTGGCTTTGTTAAAGGAAAATTGATGAAGCTGCACTGGGTCAAATAGAGTGCATAAAAAGTTCAAAAATCAAAATAGATTGGGTCTTCGATCAACTCAGTTCATAAACCGTTTTAATTGTGTATGAAACGCTACTCAGCATTACTGAATGGACTTTGTGCAATGAGAATAATTTAGAAATCTCTGAAAGAAGTTGAGCGTGGGCATTATGTGTATAGCACGTTCCGTTGCCATCAACAACACCCACATGGTACACAGTAGTGTCCTTCATTACATAACTGATATGTTATCATCAGAGAACTCGCGCTGCCTTCATTGTCCTCGTCAGACGTCAGTACTTGGGCATAACTATAGAGTTATCCAAAGAAAAGATTCCGAGGATTGCGTCATAAACAACAGTATTACCATATCAACGCAACATTAACAGTCAAGCGAATGCAAATGCAAATACAGTACACAATGCTCACTTATATTTAAAGTTTATTCGCGGATAATATTGCACCAAGAGAGCACAAGCTATGCTATCACAACTGCTGCAAGAGCATTTTGAAAAAGAAATGCAAGATAACGTGACAGAGAAAATTTTTTTAAGTTGTATCAATTTGTATTGTGGTTTGTCTTTATAGGAGTGTTAAGCTTCAATAATGCGTTCCATCTTACTTTTGAATGTTTACAAGAGAGCAATTAGTCAAGGTTCAATGATCTAAAGAAAGACGCAGAGTTGATTAAGCTCCTCGAGGGCATACTAAACAGGTTTGTTTACTGAGGGTCTCTATCGCTAGGAAACACGTATTTTCAGTATTTATCTTAAATGACGTGACGGAAACAACCAAAGACGAGGGTGTAAAGATTCAAAGACATGCCGGAATAAACAAAAAAAAAGAAACACAATTTAGCAACAAGATCTACACGGTGAAAACGTTTCAAAGGTACGTGTTAAGCGCTGCGACTTGCATGTGTCGCCGAAGAGTCCTGTAGAATGTTTCAAGACAAACTAGTCTATCGTCACGAGCTCAAATGATTTTAACCTTGCTTATGAGCAATTCGTACCCTCTTCATTTTGACACTGTACTCTGCACATTTCGTCTTAACTCACGGACAGCTCCCGTCGTCCGATAAATAAATTGTTTCACTTCATCAGCAAAGCAATGTATCACCAGGCCGTTAAACGAAACGAGATGAGATGACTCAAAAGAGAGACCCAAGGCTTAGCCGACTCCAACTGACGAAATGAGTTTTTGTAACTTACAATGTGTTTTGAAAATTACAACGGAATCAGTTTTGTAGTCGAATACGTGTCGTGAGGGCGAACTAGCGCCGCTTCAGCCATAGTAAGCAAATTTAATCATAAATTACGTTCAAAGAGCTCACTTTGCGAGTGCAAATGAAAAAAACTGATGGTATTATTATTATTATTATTATTGTATGAAGAAACGTTTAAATATCGTTTAAGTTGTTTCAGTATCAATTATGCGCTATTTCCTGACGCTTCATGGCGAATTAGCCTTACAAATGCTTTTTCTCCTTTCTCACGTCACGACAATAGATTCCTGTTTTGAACAATTTTATCGGTGATGTTCCGCTGGACGAAAAAGTCAATGCACCAGTAAACAAAGAGCATATGGTGAAAAGAATATTGCACTCAATTGCAATTTCAGCGGTATTCCCCATCACTTATTCGTTCCTTCTCACAAGGAGGCCTTCGAGAAAGTAGCAAGGCCTCATATCAGATTAAATCTTAGAAAATATAATCATAAGTAAAAGTAACATGCAACGTGTTTGTCGTCTTTTATTTTGCCCTTCATTCCACGGAACATGGACTGAGCAAGATCATGACAAATTAGCTAATGTTATCTTTTTTACTTATAACATAAAAGCAGAATATCCGGGTAAAGATGGGGATTATTCCTTCAAAGAGGAAGAAGAACAAAGTCATTGGAACTATTAAGAGGCCGACGATTGAAGTAAGCGAAGAACGAGAACCATGTAAGTAGAGAAAAAAAAACTGTTTCAAAGAGAGCATATTTATCCTCTTTTGCTGTCTCTAAATGTTATTATTTCCAGTGTAAACGATTTGAACTAATTTTGGGAGTTGTATGTGTATTTCAACAGGGAAGAATATGGGATTCAAGATATTTAAGGAATCAATGGGAGTGGAATTTTTTGAAAAAAAGATGGCAGAGGCAGACGAGGTGAAGAACTTCTTCATAGAATTTTCATCAAAATTTCATAATCAATATAGCTTTTGTCTCGGTAACGCAATCGCTAACGTCACCCTCATAATTCATAATCGCCATCATCGTTATCAAAATTAGAAACGATTTTCGTCTAGGGTTACCCTCTGTTTAATTTTTTGTCGTTTTTGTTCTCGCTATTGTATTTTTTGTTGTTTCATCGAAATCTTTTTCCCATACATTATCCAAAACACTAAACAACAGTATTGAAGACTACAGCAAAAGGTTATCCGTCTTGTCACGGCCATGACGGGAGTGGGATAAGGAACAAATCTGACTTCTCTTAAGGAATAGAACCCCGCACCTGCGGTTTCCGCGTTGCGATGCGTGACCGTTTAACTACACAGAACTCTTTGATGAGTTAAACCATTACTAAGTTCAAATGTGATACATGCCCTGCAGCTGCATACAGCTAGGATCAACAGTGCCGCACGTTCTTTGCAAGAAAAATAACATGTTTTTCTATAATCAACTACAGGATGTTAGATTTACCGACCTTCTTATGTTGTTCGTGTTTAAGGCCTCTCCAAATATAACCGTGATTTGTAAGCATGACTGATGTCGTGTTTTTGCTTCCCTTTACAGCCTCCACCAGAAGCTGGACCGTTCAGTACGTCACAATTAGCACTTTATGTAAAAAAGTTTCAAGCCGGCTTTGTTCTCAGGTCACTTGTTACACAACAGACGAGAGGTGTAGGTGCATCTGGGGTTGTAACAGTCCTAAACAACCCTCTCCTCCCTGCCCACGAATTTTTTTCTGCAGAAAGGGTGTTTCCAGTCCGTCTCCGTCACTGTAATCTCGTTAAGATGGACGATGCCGAATTGGACATCAGATTAACGACTCTCAAGTTTGCCGACAGTGACTTTGAATCACCTTTCGATCTGTTTTTGTATGCTGGCGAAGAGGCTGCATATTGGAGCCTTTATAGCTTAGACAAGATGCTTAGTGCGTTGAATGGAGACATAAAAGCATTTGAGACCTATTGTGCGGAGGATCCTTGGCAGTAAGTACAATCAATGTAAAATATGTGAAAACACTGATGACCCAAAAGTATAATAACCCAAAATTGTTTTCAGAATGCTCACGACGCCGGCTGCTACATGCTAAGCCAGTAACACAAAAAGACAAAGAGTTGGTCAAATGAAATTTAGAAAGTTAATTTTTTCTGTTTTTACAAATACAGCTTCTATTTGACCATTGCTGCATTTCGTCGAGCTCCTAACTCATTTACTGATCAGCGGTATTACTCGTGGATGGCGTTTGAATACAAAGCGAAAGATGGTGTGCCTCGCTACGCCAAATTTCGCCTCGTCCCTGCTGATGATAGAGAAGAAACTGGACTTATGACAGAAGAAGAACAAAGAAAACCTTGGTAGGACCTGTTGTCCATTCTTTGTAATCATACTAAAAAGTGTGAGAAGAAGCTCGGCTAACTTTAACAAGAGAATCAATCATTTCTTAGCTTACTTCTCCTCTCTTTTCTGTAGGGAAACATTCCGTTGGGAGGGCGATAGGAGACCTAAAGATTATCTAACTTCTGAATTTGAAGAGCGCATGTCAGACGGTGGTATTCAATACAAACTTCAAATACAACTACATGAAATACAACACGAGGACTCGCATCTTATTCTCCACGCGTCTAGAGTCTGGGACCAAGTCACTCACCCTTGGTTGGACTTAGCTAACGTCAAGTTGACTTCGCTTATACCATTAGACGTAACTGAATCAACACGCTCTTCGTTAGAAAATATGCCCTCATCTTTGTCAGTGCCACCAGCCAAGACTATCTACGACTACAATTCCTCGGCGTACTTGAAATTAAAAGTACAATCTGGCTCAAGCAATAAATTGAATCTGCGGCGACCTTCGAAAACAGGGGAAGATATGTCCATTTACTGCATCTCAGTTTTCACTGGCGATCGAAAATATGCTGGTACCAACGCCGATGTAACCCTCACCATCACAGGTAAGACTGAATTCAAACATTGCACTTTCTTCACATTAAATCTATTGTCACGGTTATGCAATGGAAAAATACTTTACAATTCAGAGTTCACCCTCTCTGAAGGCAAAGATGAACTAACGTTTGATATTTAGAATGGTAAATGTTTATGATTACTGCAATAATAGCTTTTTTAAAAAAAAAACGTTTTCCAAGGAACCAAAGGAAGAACAAGACCTCTTTTGATGGACAAATTGCTCCATGACGATCTTAAAGCTGGAAAAGAAGATACTTATCTCCTTGCTGCAGAAGATGTTGGGGAGCTTTTAATGATTAAACTACACAATGATCAAAGTGGATTGTTAAGTGACTGGTTTGTGGAGAAAATCATGATTACCTGTAGCCAAGATCCCCAGAGGCTTTATGAATTCCCTTGCTTTCAGTGGGTACAGAGTGAATCCGTCTTCTTCGAAGGAAAAGGTAAGTGTTGATGGAAGCAACCATGTTGTTCAGGGTTGTATGAAAGGATGACTTTGACAACGATATCGCTGAGATTTTTCGGTAAATTTGGGACAACTGCAACTTCAAAGGAGCTTCGCCGAGGGCCATGCTTGTCAAGAATGAAAACTCAAGTTTTCAAGAATTTCTACTTTTTCAACCCTTCTTATCATCTCTAGCCAAAAAACTGTCTCAATATAATTTGTTTCTTGGGTGTTTCTCTACATTTATCTTTCAAGGCTTCATCCCTTGGAGGTTATTACAAACCTTAAACCTGGAGAGTTGTTGTATAAAGTAACTTTTGTATCGGCAATTACAGAGTTGCAATTGCATTTGCGTCACTTTGCATTGACGACGTGTGCTACAACTTAGTTGAGCTTCCCTAAAGACCGGTGAACTTGTATCCTTTTTGTAATTTCAAAATAGCTGGATAGTCCACACGAAGAAGCCAAAGATTTAGAGTTATGCACGAATTTCTAAAGGTGAAATTCATCTTGACTCATCCCTTTCTTTTCTCATGAGACAATTTAAAACTAACTTTCATGATGTGCAATTTTGTCCCTTTTAGCAAAGTTGATAACAGATGAACAACACGAGGTACTGAAAAAGCAACGACGCCTAGAGGTTCAAAAGCGGCTAGAAATATACCAGTGGGGAGATGATCCCAATTTTGACGGATTTCCAGGGTTTATCAAATCCGAGAGCGTGAAGACACTTCCAAAAGACGTACGATTTACAGAAGAAGCAATCGATGACCTCTACCAGGCAAAGCGAAAAGCGTTAATCAACCTAGGGCTGGTTAAATTGCTGAACATGTTTGAGTCTTGGGAAGATTTTCATGATTTCAAGAAGGTAACAGATTAACACTACAGAATTGATGCCCAATTTCAGATCTTGAACATTCTCATTTTCAGATGCTAACAAACACTACTTTGTAGGCGTTCGTCTCTTTTGTTGGAGAGGTTCCTCTGGCCTCCAAGCGCTGGCAAGATGACCGTTTCTACGGAGCACAGTTCCTTAACGGCTGCAATCCTGACACGATCATGCGATGCTCAAAACTTCCCTCCAACTTTCCCGTGACACAAGAGTTGGTTGGCAATCTCCTAGATGCGGGTGATACACTGCAAAACGCAATAAAGGTACGGATCTCTACTCTTCATTGAGTATCAAATTCGATCGTTAGTGCTAAATATCTAGATAAATGTCAAGAACTCAGGAACTTTTAGGGGGAACAGGACAGTAAACATCTGTAACGTAGAGAAGTACAGCAGTTTTCAATTGAGTGTCCCTATACCTGTCACTTAATTGAAAAGTAATTCCCTCAACCAATCATAACAAAGGTTTCATCATCATTAGCCAATGAGACCTAAGAGTGAAAAGAAGCAAATTGCTTGAAGTGCGGAAAAACGTGAGTTATCAAGTTTTTAGTTTTACATCTTATTAGTTGAAAGGATGGCGCAAGTCTTCTGGACCAATCACAGAGCAGGGTTAAGTAAAACCAAAGCAATCACGGATCACTTTTGACATGCACTCAATTGCAAATTGTTGAATGACCAAAGGCTTCCCCAACTAAAATTTAATTTTGTGGTGTCGGAAAAAAAAACCTTTCTAAGAGGATCCGGAAGCAAAATAAACAAATTGAATTATATACTCCAATGGATTTTTTGAGAGCATTTCTCACTCTAGCTTGCAATTCACCAGAAAACTATCCCTTTTCTTAAGAGGAACAATTACTTTCCGAGGAAGATGTCGGCAATAAGAGTTGTTTGTATGGAACATTAAGTAAAGGCTTTTATCACTGTATCATTTTCAGGATGGCCGTGTGTACATGGTAGATTACGAGATTCTTGACGACATTCCACATTATGGCCAAAACGATTCAAAACTAGAAAGGCGCTACACGTCTGCATCTTTAGGTTTGTTCTATGTTCGAGGTAGTGGGGATGTAGTGCCAATAGCAATTCAGTTCCATCAAGAGCCAAGTGAGACAAACCCAATATGGACCCCAAATGATTCTGAGCTAGACTGGACCTACGCCAAAATGTGGCTTCGCAATGCTGACTCACAATGGCATCAAGTAAGTCTAAAAAGGCCGGCCTGTATTTCGAATCCTAGCAAGACAATACTACCCTTTTGAATCAATGTTTCTGCCTTAACGTATTTCTCTCCATATTTCTTATAGAATTTGATCGAAATTTCCTTTGCATTAACAGATGATAACCCATCTACTTCGTACTCATCTTTTCATGGAGCCTGTCGCTCTTGCCAGCAGGAGGCAATTGCCAGCACTCCACCCCTTGTGGAAATTATTGTCCCCTCACGTGAGAGGAGTTCTGGCCATCAACACGCTTGGAAGAGAGAGACTTATTCCTGCCGGAGGTGTGGCGGACAACACGCTTAGCCTGGGTGGTGGAGGTAAGGCCAATGAAGTGTACATTAAATATGAAAGCGACCTTCGTAAACATTACTGAAGTAGTAGTGAAAATAATGCCTGAAAAAATTCAGGCTTGTACGGGATGTGAACCCATGACCTCTGCGATACCGGTGCGGTGCACTACCAAGTAGGAGCTGCTTTTTATGTTGGTTCGTAGTACACTCGCGAAGTGATGGATCAATGACTGTGAATATATTAAAATTATTTTTGAGAATTTTTTTTTTCAGATGTTCTGAATTTTTTTTCAGGCGTTATTTTTATTTCTGCTTAAGTAATGTTCATCACTGCGAAGATCGCTTACATTTTCATTTCTAAAACCGCAGTTCACAAGTATGATATTTATGCGTTAAAAGTGGTTGAAGTGTACATGGTTACAAAAATTTAGGATCTATTTTTCCTCAGTGGTGTTCTTAGTGCTGGGACTGGCGCAGAAAAGCAAATCAATGAAACATATTTAAATGAAAATATTATGGGTGTTAACCCTTAAATTGGAGAGAGGAAGACCAGTGGAATTCTGGCTTTTCTATTCAGGGTTCATACCACTCAATCAGGTTGCGTCCAATCTTTAATGTTGCCTTAATGCCATACAAAAGGATGGTGGCCAAAGACTAAATGAGTGCAATGTATGATCGCCAGTTTTGCTTTATAGACGTGGATGAGGCTACTCTTTAGCTGAGGAAATTTAAAGATTATTTATTTTACAGTGCATGGTGTCTTCTTATCCCCAGGTCACATAGCTCTTATGAAGAAGTATTACAAGAGCTTAAGCTGGTCATCGTATGACCTTCCCAAAGTGTTAAAAGAGAGAGGGGTTTTTGATGCAAATAAGCTTCCTGGCTTCCACTATCGAGACGACGCCTTACGTCTGTGGCAGGCCATCGGCGATTTCATCAAAGACATTCTATCAGTTTACTACCATTCTGATCATGACATTCAAATGGCAAGTATTGTGTTTGTGTTACATCCCAGTGTCCCTCTGAGGTTAAAAAAAAAAGTTCTCGGGAATGCTCTTTATATTCCAGTGTTCTTCTTGTACGTCATTAGGTTAAAACCCTGGACGTACTCATCCTTCATATATCTTTTAGCATTTTTCTTAAAACCGCATGCAAACATATCCACTCTAAACACTAAGCAGTTCTAGACGACTCGTGTATCTGAGAGTCATTGCTCGTTGGAATATAGCTTATTGCTGCATCGTCAGCCATTAATTCTCAACGAATATATCTATATCTCTTAAATGCAAAGGCAACGATTCCAACTGTTTCAACCAGGTCTTTTGAAATAATGGTTTAACAACTCTTCACAGGACACAGAGCTCCAAGCGTGGATTCTGGATCTCCACAACAATGGTTATCCTGTGCGTAACGGGGAGAAATGTCATGGCTTCCCTGTATCGGTTAAAAGCATCCCAGAGCTGACACATCTGCTGACTATCATAATCTTCACCTGCTCGTGCCAACACGCGGCTGTGAATTTTTCTCAAATGGATACTTTTGGTTTCCCGCCAAACGCTCCCGCTCTGATGCGACAGCCGCCTCCCACAAGGAAGGGAGTTGTAACCATAAAAGATGTCATGAAATGTTTACCAACAAAGCATCAGGCGGGAGTAACCATAGCAACAGTGTATGATTTGACACGCATTTTTCCAGACGAGGTAATTTTAATTCAGGTCAGCCTGATTCAAAATATGACCAGGGGATGTGGGGAAGATAGCCAAATTGATCAAAATGCGACATATTTAAGTATCCATTATTGTGAATGGTGCTGGATATTGGTTGAATTCAAGTTTGAACACGAGATTCACTGTTACCAAAGATTGTTCAGGTTACGGTAGCTTCAAGAAACAATTAGGAGTTGCCACGAGACTAGGATAAGATGAGGCATGTCAATCAAAGGTCACCCCCAGCATTTTAAAGGGTTTGACTCACAGTTAACGACCCTTGGAACCCATTTATCTTCCTGGTCGGAGGGAGACTAAAAGTCTCATCGACCTCTTTATCGGACAAAGCTGACGTGCTGACTTATGGATAACTCTTCCTACCTTCACTTACTAAAAAATCATCCGTTTTTTTTCTCCCTAAGCGTTTCCTTGGTGACTATACGGACGGCCTATTCACCGACAACGCTGCATTGGAAGCAATTCTACGCTTTCAAGGAAAGCTCAATGAGATTTCCAGCGCAATAAAGGAAAGAAATAAACGGTTAGAGGTCCCTTACGAATATCTGCTGCCAGAGAGAACACCAAACAGTATAGCCATTTAGAGATACTACAAAAGAGAACAGAATGGCCAGAATACTTGTCGAATAAATGACTAACTACATCATGGAAGAAAGCTACCATACCAAAACTTCGTTGTTACTGAGGGGTTAATCTATATTTATGTCCATAACCAGATAGGAAACAAAGTTTACACTGCTTCTTTTATTATAGAAAATGTAAATGTTAAATAACGGAAGAGCTAACCAGAAGAATATTTGGCAATTTTCTAGTGATACTAGCGACATCATCTGCTACCTTTTTGGTTAATTTTACCATTCCACCAATATTTGTAAAATGCTTTTATCGTTTAGGCAATTATTTTAATGATCATAATCGAGGAACTCGTGTATGACAGATCCAAATCAAACTAGTTATAGTCCTCTCCCACTGAATGCACTCCGATTGCGTTGCATTGTGGTAGCGTTATTTTCAACATGGTGGTGAAAGTGGCAGAAATCAAATAAGTTGGGGTGTTCCTTTTTCCTTTCACCACGGGTAAATTATGTTTGATTTATTCTGAATGTTTATTGGTGTTCTCTGTACGTATTTATCGCGTATTCAATCGTTCTCAAGGACAAACACATTCACTGATTTTTAATTTGCTTTGATCCTTCTTTAACAGCTCTGACCAATTATTCATTTTAAGTGCTGATGTTCGAGACCGGCTAAGGCCGCAAAAAGGCTTGTTGGTGTGTGTGTAGTGTATTGCGTTACATAACGTCACTATTGTAGGGACATTTCCTATATCTACTTAATCGTATTGTAATTTTACTTTCTTTAATAAAAGTAAATCAAATAATCGCCAGTATTGTATGCTAAATCTACTATCTTAATCAAAGAAAGACAATTGAATCAGCAATGAAAGGAGTCACTTAACCGAATGAGTAACTCAACATTGCTCAAGTAGACACGCCCGGTAAGCCAGTCAAGCGTTTAAGAAAGGTGTTTGACTGGCCAGAGCAACTCCTGCCATTCGCTAGCGCTTTTAAATCTGCTTCCTTCAAGTTAAGCGCTTATTAGGATAAGCCAGATGAGATTGTGTTACAAAAGGTAATATTTTCTTCTATGTAATTTGTTTTTGTTAAGTGTACTTTCTATCTCGCAAAAAATAACTCAAGATACTTTTCTCAAAACCTTCATCTAGATATCCTCTATTCTTTGAGCGTATTTTGAAACTTTGTGCGTTTATATTAAACATGGATCGTGACGAATTAGTTCTCAAGAGGCGTAGCGCTTCTTTTTTTACGGACTTCGTATTCCGACGCCCGGTGAATGACACGAAAAAAAAGAGTTCGTGGGCTAAAAGGTCTATGTTATGCGTTTGCGTGTCAAGGGTCGATTCCCTGTGAAATAATCGTGTCTAGAAATGTAATTTGTGAATTTGATATTATTTATAAAGCTATCGGCTGAGAGTGTAACTGTTGCCATTTCTGCAGTTTCAATTCTTTATGAATCTTGTCAGTTCCTTCCTAGGAACGAATTCGTCGCGGTGGAATGACAGGAGTCGGGCAGGCCCATCAACACTTTTAAACTTTCGAAGGAATGACAACAAACGATGAATCCCCATTGCATTCCATGTATATTCACGCTATTTTTTCGCTGTCATCAAACATGTTCACCCGACCACGACAACTTGCATAGGACTGCCTGTTTCTTTTACGACCATGATGCAACGTCATCAGTGCGCGCACACCGCCTGGTTATCACCTCAACAGGGGAACTGAGTAAAAAAGAAGTCAACATGTTCGCAAAAAAGGTCAAAGCCCCTCAGGAAAATTCAGCTCCCGCGTTAAAAAAGCCGCTGATCCTCTTTGCTCGATCGCCGTTTCTTTTTCTTGTTCCAGTGATTTCTTACTATTTCCTTTTCCTTGTTTTTTTTACCTCCTACTCCACGATCCACACATTCCATTCCATATTTTACCATTTTCATTTCAGTGCACCCTGTCGCTGTTCCCTTCTCCCTCTTATTGTTTTTCTATTCCATGAGCACTCACTTTTTTTGTCGCTATCTCCTCCCCACTCCACCTCCTCGTTCGCACTTTCACTAGCAGCTAATTTAGAGAAAAAGCTACATGAACTCAATACGATAATAGTCTGTGGGCCAGCTAATCATGTATTAAATTTACAGTAATTTTCTGGAATACGCAATCGATTAGTGTGATACACTTGAAGTGAATAACAGATCCCCCGTAAATGGTGGACACATCGGTGAAAGGTGATCATAAGTTTCAGA
Organism: Pocillopora damicornis; assembly: GCF_964200805.1. Taxonomy (NCBI): domain Eukaryota; kingdom Metazoa; phylum Cnidaria; class Anthozoa; order Scleractinia; family Pocilloporidae; genus Pocillopora; species Pocillopora damicornis. The sequence continues at coordinate 8,507,738 of NC_142672.1, forward strand.
ATGAATTGATTTACAATTCTGTCATTCACTAGTATTGGAGAACTACAAAACGTAAACAGAAGATATGCATTGTTTATAAGGTCAGCACAACTTCCGCTGGAGTACGCTAATTGCATCCCAATACTTGCCGAAACAACTTTTGAAAGAATTGAGAATATTTTCCCTATATCAACTACGAGGTTCAAAAAAATTTTAAAAATTGTAGTTAGCTCATTCAAAGTCAGCATTACCTTTTTTCCTTTTGGTAACGAACCTGAGCTCCGAAATGTAACTGAAGTACCTGCATTGTGTCTGTGTTGTGTTCTAGTCTACCTCTCATAAATTGTAATAGCCTCACCTGGTGTAAGTAAATATTGTTTAGTATGTAGAGTAAGCTAATTATTGATTTAAAATTCGTAATGCAAGTGGAGAAGGAATCGTATAATTTGTATTGCAAGCTAGTATTAGAAAAAAAATCATTTTTAAGTAGTCTTAAACATGAGTATTGATAAATATATATAGAAAAACTGGGGGGTAGTATTGTAAGTAACGAGTACATTGTTAGTATCGCAATTATTGTAAGTGATTTTACGTAAAGTTAGTATGGCTCTGTTGTATGTAAGTTGAAAGATAGTCTTTAAAGACAACTTCTGAAAAAAAAAAAAAAAACTACGAGATTCATTCTCTTCTTAGTTTTTCCAAGGGAGTAAAGATATTAGAGAGAATCAGTGATATCAAAGAAAAACCCGGAAAAATTGAGCCCCCCGTGGAGGTAATCATGATAAAAATCTAAAATTTTTCCATCGCGTTGGGGTGCAACCAACAATCAAATGAATCAAAGCAACGCAACTTTTCAAAATTTTCTTGGCTTTGTTAAAGGAAATTGATGAGGCTGCACTGGGTCAAATAGAGTGCATAAAAAGTTCAAAAATCAAAATAGATTGGGTCTTCGATCAACTCAGTTCATAAACCGTTTTAATTGTGTATGAAATGCTACTCAGCATTACTGAATGGACTTTGTGCAATGAGAATAATTTAGAAATCTCTGAAAGAAGTTGAGCGTGGGCATTATGTGAATGGCACGTTCCGTTGCCATCAACAACACCCACATGGTACACAGTAGTGTCCTTCATTACATAACTGATATGTTATCATCAGAGAACTCGCGCTGCCTTCATTGTCCTCGTCAGACGTCAGTACTAGGGCATAACTATAGAGTTATCCAAAGAAAAGATTCCGAGGATTGCGTCATAAACAACAGTATTACCATATCAACGCGCCATAAACAGTCAAGCGAATGCAAATGCAAATACAGTACACAATGCTCACTTATATTTAAAGTTTATTCGCGGATAATATTGCACCAAGAGAGCACAAGCTATGCTATCACAACTGTTGCAAGAGCATTTTGAAAAAGAAATGCAAGATAACGTGACAGAGAAAATTTTTTTAAGTTGTATCAATTTGTATTATGGTTTGTCTTTATAGGAGTGTTAAGCTTCAATAATGGGTTCCATCTTACTTTTGAATGTTTACAAGAGAGCAATTAGTCAAGGTTCAATGATCTAAAGAAAGACGCAGAGTTGATTAAGCTCCTCGAGGGCATACTAAACAGGTTTGTTTACTGAGGGTCTCTATCGCTAGGAAACACGTATTTTCAGTATTTATCTTAAATGACGTGACGGAAACAACCAAAGACGAGGGTGTAAAGATTCAAAGACATGCCGGAATAAACAAAAAAAAAGAAACACAATTTAGCAACAAGATCTACACGGTGAAAACGTTTCAAAGGTACGTGTTAAGCGCTGCGACTTGCATGTGTCGCCGAAGAGTCCTGTAGAATGTTTCAAGACAAACTAGTCTATCGTCACGAGCTCAAATGATTTTAACCTTGCTTATGAGCAATTCGTACCCTCTTCATTTTGACACTGTACTCTGCACATTTCGTCTTAACTCACGGACAGCTCCCGTCGTCCGATAAATAAATTGTTTCACTTCATCAGCAAAGCAATGTATCACCAGGCCGTTAAACGAAACGAGATGAGATGACTCAAAAGAGAGACCCAAGGCTTAGCCGACTCCAACTGACGAAATGAGTTTTTGTAACTTACAATGTGTTTTGAAAATTACAACGGAATCAGTTTTGTAGTCGAATACGTGTCGTGAGGGCGAACTAGCGCCGCTTCAGCCATAGTAAGCAAATTTAATCATAAATTACGTTCAAAGAGCTCACTTTGCGAGTGCAAATGAAAAAAACTGATGGTATTATTATTATTATTATTATTGTATGAAGAAACGTTTAAATATCGTTTAAGTTGTTTCAGTATCAATTATGCGCTATTTCCTGACGCTTCATGGCGAATTAGCCTTACAAATGCTTTTTCTCCTTTCTCACGTCACGACAATAGATTCCTGTTTTGAACAATTTTATCGGTGATGTTCCGCTGGACGAAAAAGTCAATGCACCAGTAAACAAAGAGCATATGGTGAAAAGAATATTGCACTCAATTGCAATTTCAGCGGTATTCCCCATCACTTATTCGTTCCTTCTCACAAGGAGGCCTTCGAGAAAGTAGCAAGGCCTCATATCAGATTAAATCTTAGAAAATATAATCATAAGTAAAAGTAACATGCAACGTGTTTGTCGTCTTTTATTTTGCCCTTCATTCCACGGAACATGGACTGAGCAAGATCATGACAAATTAGCTAATGTTATCTTTTTTACTTATAACATAAAAGCAGAATATCCGGGTAAAGATGGGGATTATTCCTTCAAAGAGGAAGAAGAACAAAGTCATTGGAACTATTAAGAGGCCGACGATTGAAGTAAGCGAAGAACGAGAACCATGTAAGTAGAGAAAAAAAAACTGTTTCAAAGAGAGCATATTTATCCTCTTTTGCTGTCTCTAAATGTTATTATTTCCAGTGTAAACGATTTGAACTAATTTTGGGAGTTGTATGTGTATTTCAACAGGGAAGAATATGGGATTCAAGATATTTAAGGAATCAATGGGAGTGGAATTTTTTGAAAAAAAGATGGCAGAGGCAGACGAGGTGAAGAACTTCTTCATAGAATTTTCATCAAAATTTCATAATCAATATAGCTTTTGTCTCGGTAACGCAATCGCTAACGTCACCCTCATAATTCATAATCGCCATCATCGTTATCAAAATTAGAAACGATTTTCGTCTAGGGTTACCCTCTGTTTAATTTTTTGTCGTTTTTGTTCTCGCTATTGTATTTTTTGTTGTTTCATCGAAATCTTTTTCCCATACATTATCCAAAACACTAAACACCAGTATTGAAGACTACAGCAAAAGGTTATCCGTCTTGTCACGGTCATGACGGGAGTGGGATAAGGAACAAATCTGACTTCTCTTAAAGAATAGAACCCCGCACCTGCGGTTTCCGCGTTGCGATGCGTGACCGTTTAACTACACAGAACTCTTTGATGAGTTAAACCATTACTAAGTTCAAATGTGATACATGCCCTGCAGCTGCATACAGCTAGGATCAACAGTGCCGCACGTTCTTTGCAAGAAAAATAGCATGTTTTTCTATAATCAACTACAGGATGCTAGATTTACCGACCTTCTTATGTTGTTCGTGTTTAAGGCCTCTCCAAATATAACCGTGATTTGTAAGCATGACTGATGTCGTGTTTTTGCTTCCCTTTACAGCCTCCACCAGAAGCTGGACCGTTCAGTGCGTCACAATTAGCACTTTATGTAAAAAAGTTTCAAGCCGGCTTTGTTCTCAGGTCACTTGTTACACAACAGACGAGAGGTGTAGGTGCATCTGGGGTTGTAACAGTCCTAAACAACCCTCTCCTCCCTGCCCACGAATTTTTTTCTGCAGAAAGGGTGTTTCCAGTCCGTCTCCGTCACTGTAATCTCGTTAAGATGGACGATGCCGAATTGGACATCAGATTAACGACTCTCAAGTTTGCCGACAGTGACTTTGAATCACCTTTCGATCTGTTTTTGTATACTGGCGAAGAGGCTGCATATTGGAGCCTTTATAGCTTAGACAAGATGCTTAGTGCGTTGAATGGAGACATAAAAGCATTTGAGACCTATTGTGCGGAGGATCCTTGGCAGTAAGTACGATCAATGTAAAATATGTGAAAACACTGATGTCCCAAAAGTATAATAACCCAAAATTGTTTTCAGAATGCTTACGACGCCGGCTGCTAAGCCAGTAACACAAAAAGACAAAGAGTTGGTCAAATGAAATTTAGAAAGTTAATTTTTTCTGTTTTTACAAATACAGCTTCTATTTGACCATTGCTGCATTTCGTCGAGCTCCTAACTCATTTACTGATCAGCGGTATTACTCGTGGATGGCGTTTGAATACAAAGCGAAAGACGGTGTGCCTCGCTACGCCAAATTTCGCCTCGTCCCTGCTGATGATAGAGAAGAAACTGGACTTATGACAGAAGAAGAGCAAAGAAAACCTTGGTACGACCTGTTGTCCATTCTTTGTAATCATACTAAAAAGTGTGATGTATGGTCATTATCAATCAGTCTTAGAAGCTTGTACTGGAACGAATGAATCAGAGCTCGGCTAACTTTAAACAAGAGAATCAATCATTTCTTAACTTACTTCTCCTCTCTTTTCTGTAGGGAAACATTCCGTTGGGAGGGCGATAGGAGACCTAAAGATTATCTAACTTCTGAATTTGAAGAGCGCATGTCAGACGGTGGTATTCAATACAAACTTCAAATACAACTACATGAAATACAACCCGAGGACTCACATCTTGTTCTCCACGCGTCTAGAGTCTGGGACCAAGTCACTCACCCTTGGTTGGACTTAGCTAACGTCAAGTTGACTTCACTTATACCATTAGACGTAACTGAATCAACACGCTCTTCGTTAGAAAATATGCCCTCATCTTTGTCAATGCCACCAGCCAAGACTATCTACGACTACAATTCCTCGGCGTACTTGAAATTAAAAGTACAATCTGGCTCTAGCAATAAATTGAATCTGCGGCGACCTTCGAAAACCGGGGGAGATATGTCCATTTACTGCATCTCAGTTTTCACTGGCGATCGAAAATATGCTGGTACCAACGCCGATGTAACCCTCACCATCACAGGTAAGACTGAATTCAAACATTGCACTTTCTTCACATTAAATCTATTGTCACGGTTATGCAATGGAAAAATACCTTACAATTCAGAGTTCACCCTCTCTGAAGGCAAAGATGAACTAACGTTTGATATTTAGAATGGTAAAATGTCTATGATTACTGCAATAATAGCTTTTTTTAAAAAAACGTTTTCCAAGGAACCAAAGGAAGAACAAGACCTCTTTTGATGGACAAATTGCTCCATGACGATCTTGAAGCTGGAAAAGAAGATACTTATCTCCTTGCTGCAGAAGATGTTGGGGAGCTTTTAATGATTAAACTACACAATGATCAAAGTGGATTGTTAAGTGACTGGTTTGTGGAGAAAATCATGATTACCTGTAGCCAAGATCCCCAGAGGCTTTATGAATTCCCTTGCTTTCAGTGGGTACAGAGTGAATCCGTCTTCTTCGAAGGAAAAGGTAAGTGTTGATAGAAGCAACCATGTTGTTCAGGGTTGTATGAAAGGATAACTTTGACAACGATATCGCTGAGATTTTTCGGTAAATTTGGGACAACTGCAACTTCAAAGGAGCATCGCAGAGGGCCATGCTTGTCAAGAATGAAAACTCAAGTTTTCAAGAATTTCTATTTTTTCAACCCTTCTTATCATCTCTAGCCAAAAACTGTCTCAATATAATTTGTTTCTTGGGTGTTTCTCTACATTTATCTTTCAAGGCTTCATCCCTTGGAGGTTATTACAAACCTTAACGGCCCTAAAGAAAAGTAGAAATTTGGAGTGTATTGTCGATTTTTTCTTTGCATGAGGTATTCGCGGAAGGTATTTTCTGCAAATTGCAACTTAGTTGTTTGCAACTTAGTTGTTTTACTCGATCAAACAGATCTTTGCGTAGACACGTGGTATAACTTGATGAGGATCCCTAATCGTATCATAGACGGATAAACGAAAAGGGAATTACAAACATCATATCACAATCACACTTACCACTCTGACTTTGACGGGGCACAATCATCGTTTATGGCATAACTCGATACCTAGTTAAGCGCTCTTCGCGCGCTGCAACTCTTGCGATTAAATAAAATACCTATTACTCTAGAATACAACAAATATATATCAAAATTCCTTATGGTTGGTGTTGTTTAATCTACTTCAGCGTTACTTGTCACAGAGAAGCAGCATGAAGCAGTGCAAAACCAAAGACGAATTGAAATTCAACAGAGACAAGAACTGTTCCAGTGGGGAGACGATCCTGTATTTCACTGTTTACCTGGATATGTCAAGTCTGAAAATTGGAAAAAACTACCTAAAGATGTCCAGTTTACCACTGAAGCCGCCGATGACCTTCACACAGCCAGACAGAAAGCTCTAATAAACCTTGGCTTGATAAAATTATGGAATATCTTCGATTCTTGGGAAGACTTTGATGATTACCGTAAGGTAGGTTTAGGCATGATACAATTCAAAGTCGGATTCATCGTCAAAGAGATCTCTAAGCATTTACTTTTTATCTAACTGTAAAGAGACACCCGCGGGAGGTTCTGTTAATCTTTAAGTCCGTATATTTCAGTAATTACTCTTTAATCTGGCATATTATTAATAAAAAATAATGCGAGATCTTATACGAAAACCAATAATAAAATTCTCTTTGTGTTTTAGACTAGAATTTTAAACGTGTTACATGTGAAATTCGATTGATTAGCAGGAGGTCGACTTTTATCTAGGCGTTCGTCGCTTTTGTTGGTGATGTTCCACAAGCCGCCGACCATTGGCAGGAAGACAACTTCTACGGAGCGCAGTTCCTGAATGGCTGCAACCCTGATACAATCAAACGATGTACTGAACTCCCCCCTAGCTTCCCCGTCACACAAGAGCTGATTGGAAACCTTCTTGATAAGGGTGATACATTAGAGAAAGCAATGAAAGTAAGTGTTTTTTTTCAATTGATTTCTGATGGACGAACAGCAGCGAGGAAAGGAGGGACGAACGGAAGATGTAAGCACGAATAGACGGACGTTCGGAAGAATATACGTACCGACGGGTTATTGACCCAAAAAGCCGAGTGACTCTCGTTAAAACAAACTTCAGTTTGTGTTCCCAATTCAAGACTAACGTTTTGTGCGTGAGTGTTTCTTTTTCAATTTTATCATACATTTCAGGAAGGTCGTCTTTACATGGTTGATTTCAAGATCCTTGAGGACATCAAGCTTTACGGCTGGAATGACGAGAACTTAGAGAAGCGCTACATATCTGCACCGTTTGGGTTGTTCTATGTCAAGGGCACTGGAGACATAGCACCCATAGCAATTCAGTTCCACCAAGAAACGAATGAGACCAACCCAATATGGACCCCAAATGATTCTGAGTTGGACTGGACCTTTGCTAAGATGTGGTTGCGCACTGCAGACGTTCAGTGGCATCAGGTGAGTATTTCCGGATCTAAAACGACATTTGCAACCAGGTGAAAGATTACAAAACATTTCTACCCAACCCTACGTGTATGATCCTGTCACGTTCGCGAGTGACGAAGAAAAAAGAAGAAGAAAAAAACACAGCAATAGAGCCTGAGCAAATAATACTGACATAACAGAGAAAACTTCACAGGTTCACAATTAAACGAGGCATATCGCCGCGCAGGTTGTCATTTTCCAGAGCCATAACAGTTCGGAGTCGCAAATATGTATTTTTTTTCTTTATTCTCACTTCAAAAGTAGTTTCTTATGTATCATTTGCATATTCAAAAGTTTTACTGAAAAAGATAATAACACTATGGAAAGTAACACTGCAAAGTAAAACAAGAAAATTGAGTCACATGTACTTGAAGATATGAATCTCAACTCAGTTCACTGTACAAGATTTACCTTACTTATAAGTGCTTGTTTAAACATACGTTTTAGGCGACTACACAAAATTTTGCAAAAAAAACTTAGTAACCTTCCTAAAATTTGTAAACATTTTTCTTTTGCAGATGATCACTCACCTTCTTCGAACTCATCTGTTCATGGAACCGATCGCTGTTGCAACCTGGAGACAGCTTCCCTCCGTCCACCCTTTATGGAAACTACTGATACCTCACATAAAGGGAGTTTTGGCCATCAACACCGTTGCAAGGGAATTACTGCTTCCTGCGGGGGGTGTGGCTGATCACACACTTAGTGTGGGAGGCGGAGGTAAAATGCTTCTGTGAATGTCACCCGGCCATCATTTTGGTGTCCCTTTTCTGTCTGGGTCTCCCGCATAATTTGTTCCCCCCTATTTTACACCTTTCATATCATCTTTCAAATTTCACGCATATCATATGAATGAAATTAAAATCATAATTTCAAGTGTTACCACGTCATCTATACGAAAGGCTGAACATTCATTGTATGAGCAATTTTTTAACCTTATATATCAAATCAGCTTTTCTGGTTGTCTGTTGAGATTACATTTCTATTCATCGTCTTTTTTTTTTACAATATTCTCCAACATATGAAATGGTAAGCATGCATTTCAAATCCATTATTGCTCCAACATTCCTGGGTTACAATGTGAATATTACCAGTATTTGTTTATCATGTTTTATAATAATCTGCTCATTTTTCCCGTTTTAGGTCACATTGATCTCATGAAAAAGCACTACAAGGACATAAATTGGTCATCGTATGACCTGCCAAATGTCCTAAAGGAGAGAGGAGTGGACGATCCAGACAAACTTCCAGGATTCCACTATCGCGACGATGCTTTGCGACTATGGCAGGCCATAAATGACTTCGTCAAAAGGATGCTATCGATTTATTACAAGTCAGATGAGGATATCAAAAGGGTGAGAAGTGTTTTATCTCCGAAAGTAAGAAAGAGCTGGAAACCTTTTCTAAAATACACTCTCACTCCATGCTGCCTTTTTTCCCAACAGGACACAGAACTCCAAGCGTGGATCGAAGACATTCACAACAATGGCTACACTGTCCGGGAAGGTGAGGCGGACCATGGCTTCCCATCGTGCGTTGCAAGCTCTGAGCAGCTGGCCAACCTACTTACTATTGTCATATTTACCTACTCTTGTCAACACGCAGCCGTCAACTTTTCTATGATGGACGTGTATGGCTTCTCTCCCAATGCACCTACTCTCATGCGACAACCTCCTCCAACAGAGAAGGGCAAACTGACCATGGAAGACGTTATGAAAAGCCTGCCCAACCAGCACCATGTAGGAGTTGCTATAGCGACCGTCTACGATCTAACACGCATATTTCCTGATGAGGTAAGAAATATCTGAACTTTTGTCCCAAAACTATACTTTTCTATTACTTTTCCTGTTGTGTAGTTATCACACAATAAAAATATAAATTTCTTTTTTCAAGTTGTCATGCCAATCACTTTTACAGTTAAAGCTGAAGCATCATATGCGGTCATTTAAAATTGACTTGAGTTGTTGTTTAGTAAACCTGTGTTTTAGGCCATATTTTTTAATCTGAACTTATGATGGGAACAGTTTTATAGATGGACTGAAAATATTTATTCACTTCAGACAGCCTACTCAAAAGTAAATCTCGAGGTTCATCGATTTTTTAAAACTGCGGCCTAAGTTAGATTTTGTCGAAATAGCCATCCCTATAGTTTTCAGTTTTCCCCTCAAGCCAGAGTTCAGATAATAGATACACACTTCACGTATTTATCTTACTGAGTTATATTTTTGCGTATAGGTTATCGTATTAACAAGTGCATTTATCTCTCTCTTTTTCCTATGAAGCGTTTCCTTGGTGATTACTCTGATGGCTCCTTTACTGACATGGCTGCCAGAGAGGCCATTTTGCTCTTCCAAGGAAAACTTAATCGTATTTCAAGGTCCATAAAGAAAAGGAATGATACTTTGAAGTTTCCTTACATTCATTTACTTCCGGAAAGAATACCAAACAGTATAGCTATTTAGGCATAGTTCCGCTAAGATACTCACATATCATTAACACCCAGATATGGCTTCCAGTGTGAAATAGACAGGAAATACTTCTCAGAAGTACCCTGGATATCATTGAACTGCGCATCGAATGAACGACTCCAGAATGCTATTTCTCCGATAATATGAATCCCGAGTCAAGTTTTTCGTATGTGCCATTTGGACCATGTACTTGTACTCTCTCAGTATATAAGGTTGGTGTTCTCTTTCAAGGATAAATGATTAACCAATAAACATTGATATCCGACGATGATCCAAGTCGCATCAACTTGATGATTTAATCCGAGAAATGTAGAAAAATAAATTTAGAATAAGAGACTCGATGAAGCAATGAGTTTTCTATATCGTTTTTCCAATGATGAGGATCGCGCTTCGACGTTTCGACTGCAAATCGTGTATAGTTGGTTCTCAACAATTATGACTGGTGCACTTCGATGCTGCCTGTGTAGCTGAGTTTCTCTCCCAGTGGCTAGAGGCAGTAAGGGTTAACCAGTTAACTCCCATGAGTGACCAAGACAGAATTTTTCCTTGCAATGTCTATACAACATCAACCAGATAAGTGATGAGAATGAAGAAGAAGATCAATTTAGGGATAATTAGTTGATCAAACACTAAATTCTCTGAACTAACATTATACGAATTGTATGGTTGACAGTAAGGAGAATAACAAATTTGATCTGGGAGTTAAAGGGTTAATTGTTAAGTCATCAATTCTAAGACGGAAGTTCGTCTACTAGTTTGGCTCTGATGATAAATTTAGAGAACTGAATTAGTTTATAAGAACATAATTTTGCGTAATAAAAAGAAACAAAACACTAAAAAGAGTAACAATAAATAGAAAATAATACATGAGCAGGCGTAGATATGGGATTTCTCTTCGATGTTAAGTCGATAGCTCACGAGTGAGCGCAGCGAATTAGTGAAATGTCGGGTTTAACACGAGAAGAGAAATTCTATACCTACAAGCAGCCATGCATTATTTTGCGTATCATATAAACACAATAGCCCTATGGTGACAAGAAAAGCCGATTTAATAAATGAAAAAAAAAGAATCGACAATCATACAAAACGTTGGCGCAAAGTCTCAAGATGGAAAAATGAATCGGGATTACAAAACATCAATGGTCGTAATTTTCAAGTTACAAAATTCTCATTTATTGACTTTTTCCTTACCGGCAGAAGAAATCTTTCGGGTAAACGACCAAAATCGGCCTGTGGCAAATTTTCCAGCTGCCGATTTTCCCTTTCAGCCGCGAGAAATAGAGAATGATATATGAGCGTGCCTAGATATGGAATTTCTCCTCGAGTGTTTAACTCGATAGCTCACGAGTGAGCGCAGCGGCATATACATTTACAAAGGAAGCAATTGAAGATTCTGTCATTGGCTTTGGGTTAATATCTTGTAAACCTCAACGGCTCTTAGAGAGGTTTTTCGCTTTTGTTTTGCAAAACCAAAGACCTCCAAAGCGTGTTTCTTGAATAAATATTCAGCTTGGAAAAGTTTTAGATTTTATTATGATCCATCCTGGCTGCAGCCCTTGATATTTTGAAAGAAATGTGGAAATAAATCGTGTGATCGTTTTGTGTATAGTGGACTTTGATGATCGCCATCGACAAAACTTTGCCGTCTCCGCTTACATTGCACAAATAGTGACGTAAGCCATACGTCTCTTGGCCTTCATTGCGTGATACAGCGCATTTGAAATTTATGACATGAAGATATCGTCGCATCTTCGATGTCCAAACGTCAATTCGTGGGCCTAAGCTAGAATTACAAAAATAATCGTAGGATCACGTCAATGACAAGAAGCGCGAAGTAAGTTGTCACAATTTTAAGCTGCTGTTTTGATGGTGGATTTTTTTACGGTTACAAAGCCAAGTGCCTTATAATACAGTACTCGAAACTGGTGTCGGATTATACATTGTATTGGTGCTACTTAGCTTAGCTCAGACAGACATTTGTTTTCGCAACCACTGGCCAAGCGCTGTCGGGGAAACATAAAACGTAACATGAAAGAAAAAGGTTTTAAATTTCATCATTATTATAGAATAAAGAGAGATTAGAGATTTATGGATGAGTTAAGCCCTTAAAAATACGTCCCTTTATATTTTTAAAATGTTTAGACACGAACGCTTTCCACGGTACAATTAGCAAAGGTTCAGTGATCTCAAAGTAACATGCAGAGGTGTTAAGTTCCCTCAGGGCATTATAAACAGCTTTAGGTCTTTGTTTCTAGGCAACAGCTGAGTTCTTTGTCACTTGACGTCAGGGCAAGAGCAACAAGTGACGCAGTGATCGATATGGGAAATAAATATTGAGGGAATTTGCAAGATATCGTTCACAGGTTCATAGCAGGTGAGTATATGGTATCAAGTAGTGTATTTGCTACAGACATGTTTTGTCCAATGTTTCTGACCGGCCTTTCACCAGGACCAATGATGAAATGCAAACTCCACAATCATTGTGCGAACTGGTAATGAGCACACCATTTCGATGCTTCATAATTGTGTTATTTCGCGTTGTTTGACCGAAAGCTGTATCTGCTCGTTAAATGGTTTTTTTTACTTCACTAGCTTTGTTCTATTTCAATCTGCCAGCGGGCTAAGTGAAAATTTAGTTTCAGTGGGAGTCCAATATCATGGAAACGGATTGATTTTTGAAAGAGTTGTGTGACAATGGTCACGTTTCATTATTTTTTTTACGTTTCCGTCGATGAAGATTTTAGAGCATGTCTTGATTATTACAAATGAATTAAGGGAGTAAGTTTCTGAAGAAACTGTGGTGCTGCGTCGGTGGGAGAGTATACTAGGGTAATACTAGCATTGTCAACACAGTTGATTATGTAAATTGGGCACCGTAAAGAGTTTCAAAGCTGACGTGTTGAGCGTTAGCCCTTTTTTATTATTACGGCTAACCTTTAGTTCTTAATAGTGTTCAAAATACAAGTCCTCTCGTGAATATGCAGGCATATTAATGACTTCGGGTGGTTTGTAGAAGGAGTCATTAATATGCGCTCCTACATCGCTAGTTACTGAGTTGAAATTTACTTTGAATGTAAGGAAAGCGATGTCTCTTATGAAAGAAACGTTCTTCAGCTTGATTAGAAGAAAAAGATGGGATAAAAGTACACTTTAATGATATCTGAATGCGTTAAGTTACCTCTAAAATCCCGAGCGACTTTCAATATCCAAAATAAACCATCGGTATGATAATCTTGGACAAATATAAATGATGAAGACGATTAGCTTCACAAATGCATTATTCTTCGTCTGCGTGACACGCTCGGGGAGATGATAAGGGATGAGGGGGGAGGGGTGGGGTAAGGGGTAAGGAGCGCGCGGCTGGCAGATTTACCCTCTCTGCCGCGCAGGCTATGTTATTACGTTTACATTTCCAATGTTGGATGCGCTCTTTAAAACACTTCGTGAGAACAATGGACGTTTCGTCCCGGAAATATTAGCATCAAAAGCTGCAAAGGCGACCAAAACCTTCACCGAATGCGTACCAATTAACCTAAAACATTGGGAAAGGTGGGACTCCGGATCGAAATTTCCGGGCTTGGTGTCTCTGGCCGGGTCATTGTACTGCGTTTGTGGTCAAAATACTCAGTCTCGAAAGCTGTCTCAAATGGGGAGCAAGAGCTTACGGGGTCAAACGTAACTAAGAATAGGGCTGGTCGACTAGGATCACCACATGCATAAGCATTCCTCTTATACTCGGCATTGACTCTTTATTCTATCACTTACCAGAAAAAAAAACACTTGTTTAGAAACATGGGCATTATTCCATCAAAGAGAAAAAAGAAAAGAGTGAATCAAACCATCAAGAGACCAACAGTTGAAACAAATCAGGAGCCAGAAGGCTGTAAGTAAACAAGAACTGTTCATCTCCTGTCTGAGTTTAAATTATGCATGATTTATGTTTTCTTTGACTAATCTGTGCTTTTTTACAATGTAAATAGGGAAGAACATGGGATTCAAGATAGTCAAGGAAATGATGGGACCGGAATTATTTGAAAAAATGATGGTAGAGGCAGACGAGGTAATCAAGTTCTTTATGCCTTTAATGTCCGATCTCACCTCAGAGATGAAACATTTTCATCATTGCTATCATTATATTTGTTTGGTAATTGTCCTTGATCCATATCATACTCGTTAACATCGACGATAGAGTTACCGCTATTATTTGTAATCGTCATCGATTACAAAAAAACATTAAGAATGGTTTTTGTGAAGGGATATAATCAAGAGTGTCTAGCAATTCTCCAGGATAATGTTCAAGTTTTCATTTAATCTCCATAGTGAACGAATTTTGTTTTAGATAAAGGTTAGAGACTAGTTCTGTACTTGCTTCCCTTTACAGCCTCCACCAGAAGCTGGGCCATTCAGTGCGTCGCAGTTGGCACTTTATGTTAAAAAGTATCAAGCCGGGTTCCTTCTCAAGACACTCTTGACACAACAAACAAGAGGTGTAGGAGCCACTGGAGTTGTAACAGTCCTCAACAACCCTCTCCTCCCTCTGCACGACTTTTTCTCTGCAGAAAGGGTGTTTCCAGCCCGCCTCCTCCACTGTAATCTTATCAAGGCAGACGATGCTGAATTAGACGTGAGACTAGCGGCTCTCAAGTTTGCCGATAGTGACTTCGAATCACCTTTTGATCTGTTGTTACATACTGGTGAGGAGGCTGCGTATTGGAGCCTCTATAGCTTAGACAAGATGCTTAGTGCGTTGCATGGTGAGACAGAAACATTTGAGACATATTGTTTGGAGGATCCTTGGCAGTAAGTGGCAACATTATCTGTTCACATATCGTAACAAAATAAAGAAAACTTTACATAAAAGATAAATGCCTGGAGAAGGGAAGTGTAATTGACCTGTTATCAAAAAAGTTTCGTTGTACGAAATGGACACAAAATTTTATTCGATTTTGAGCCAACTCACATTTAAGTGAAAGAAATGAGATAGGATATTTCATTTTTCAATTTATTCACAAGACGCTCGGGAGAAGTCTTTCGATAAGTTCCAACTTCCGATCTGTCCTGAGATCTTTCCATTAAACATATGCGGCCACAAGACTGGATTCCCTGTTACTGAGTAGCCTTACTACCTTTTTCAAGAAGATCCAAAAACAAAAATGGAGAGCCATCCGCTTTTTTGTTTGTAATCAAAACTGAGTGCCCGAAACAGGCTGTTTTTTTCTTGCATCTGCCGCCAAGTAATTAAACAGAAATGGTCTTAGCCACAAGCTAAAAATACCGCAATTCATGAATTTCCGTTTCTTATCTGCTTTTACAAACACAGCTTTTACTTAACCATTGCTGCATTTCGTCGAGCTCCGGAATCATTTACTGACCAGAGGTATTACTCGTGGATGGCGTTTGAATACAAAGCGAGAGACGGTGTGCCTCGCTACGCCAAATTTCGCCTCGTCCCTGCTGATGATAGAGAAGAAACTGGACTTATGACAGAAGAAGAGCAAAGAAAACCTTGGTAGGACCTGTTGTTCATTCTCGGCAATTCCCAAAGAGGAATTATTTTTAGTTAATTCAGCCCAGAGAAAAAATCATAACAGGGTCAAGTAACATGTACACTAGTAGTTTATCCAATTTTCACTTTAAGCGATTAGGTGTACTGCGAGAGGAAAATTATGAACATTGTTGAAGAAATGCTAAGCGAACTTTCGGTGAGCGTATGCTTAGGATTTCTTTAGTTTTCTCTAGCAGTAAGTGCGCCGGTATGAACCAATTTGAATTTTTGGGAAGCATAAGGACCGTAAGACTACGTTGTCTTTCCCGAGATCTCAGCACAATGACCCAGGAAAGGCGTGAATCCGCAACCTCTGAGCCAGACTCCTGCACAATAACAACTCAGCTAGGTATGTCAATTTCTTAAAAAAAAAAAAAAAAAGTGTACGTCAAAAACAATTTTATGACTACTAAACCGGCAAATTACTGCCATCGCAATGATTTTTCTTGTGTCCCTGCTCCCCACGGCTCTTTTGTTTGTTTTGTTTTGCTTTGCTTTTTTACCATTATGATAGTAGTGGTCAATGTGGTCGCAGAAACTGATACTAGAGGTGCTAGTTAGCTTGTCTGGCTGATCTCCAAAATCTACCATGAAACCAGCTATAGGAATTTTTAGTTTATTTTTCTTGTTTTTCTGTAGGGAAACATTTCGATGGGAGGGTGATAGGAGACCTAAGTCCTATTTAACTGCTGATTTTGAAGAGCGTATGTCAGAAGGTGGCGTTCAATACAAACTTCAAATACAACTACATGAAAAACAACCCGACGACTCACATCTTGTGCTTCACGCGGCTCGAGTCTGGGACCAAGCAACTCACCCTTGGCTAGACCTCGCCGAAGTCAGGTTGACGTCACTTTTACCAGAGGATGTAACAAAGGGAACCCGTTGTTCATTAGAAAATATACCGTGTGGGTCTTTGTCACTCCCTTCTGCCAAGACCATCTACGACTATAATTCCATGGCGTATTTAAAGTCGAAACTTCAATCACGACCTAAAAAGCAGAGCTTTTCTTTAAGGAAGACTTCTAAATCAGAGGGAGATATGTCCATCTACTGCATTTCTGTGTTCACGGGAGACCGAAAACATGCTGGTACCAACGCCGATGTAACCCTTACAATCACAGGTATGACTTCTTTATTTCCAAGATACGAGCATATCTAGTCCACCAGATAGATCGTTGATCAGCGGATAATTGTATGCAAACTGAATATATGGGACGACATGCACCCTCGATGAGACGCTACGACGATAATTCTTAATACCGAAAAATTCGAGAGTGTTTACCATCTTCCATTTTAGAATCCAGGGCCCAGTTGTTCGAAGGCTGATTGGCGCTAACCCAAGATTAAACCGTAATCTGAGTTTTTCATTCCTTTATTCAAAAGCATTCTTAGGATAATTTCTTGTGTTCTTTTTAGAGCATCAAATAGTCGTATTCTAGACAAAAAGAATCCGACTGAATCTTGTTTTAAAGCTATCAGTTCTGAAATCAGATTTCGCACTAACCCTTGAGTATCTTAATCCAGCTTTGAAAAACTTGGCCCAGAGAAGAGAAAGCTCGGGTTGAGTGGCATTAAAACCAATCGAGATTCTTTATTTAGTCTACTCTTTCGTGGGTTTGTTCCCTACTTCACAGCCGCTGACTGAACTCGTCACGTCATAGGCATGCAATGATGACGGTCTTGTTTAAGAAGATCCTAGACCCATACTTTTTATGACTTGTCAGTGCTGTTAAAAGGTACACTTGGATAGATCACCAAAGCCATCAGAAGGTACTTATTCCCATTTAGATCTGCACTCAGACAAATCAGTTATCTTTTCAGTTATGGAGCGAAATGATGAACTCCATTGTATTTGACTCAGAGTGACTCTTTTGAAATCGTATTTAGGCAGTAGAGGTAGAACAAGACCTCTTTTGATGGACAAATGGCTCCATGACGACTTTAAGGCTGGACAAGACGATACGTATATCTTGGCAGCTGAAGATGTCGGAGATTTGTTGATGATTAAGTTACACAATGATCAGGGTGGTTTGTATAGTGACTGGTTCGTGGAGAAAATCATGATCACCTGCAGCCAAAATCCTCAAAAGCTTTATGAATTTCCTTGCTTTCGATGGGTGCGGAGTGAATCCATCTTCTTTACAGGAAAAGGTACGAAGTTTATTGATGACATAAATCTCCACAGTACTGATAAATAAAATGAACCCTCTTTAGGGAGCATTTTTATTTATCGCCTGGAGGGGGTCCGGGGGATTTTTGGAGGACCACATGGTTTTCAGGGGGGGTGGAGGGAGCATTAGTCTTTGCCAACAGCGCCAATAGGGGGGCAATGGAAAATTGATTCCCGATTAACTCCTATGGAGGGGGATCATAACAGTGTTACAGAATCCTATGGTGGGAGGGGGCGTGAAGTAAATTTTGATCGTAACACAACCCCCCCTTCCCCCCTGGCGATGAATAAAGACAGGTTCCTTAGTCAATGTTTCATGCCTCTATCGATGATAGAGTGTTGAAAGTGAAGCAAGGTCGAGGACAGATTAAAAGAATGCCTTCTGACTTTCCTCCAGCCCTTCTAGTCACAGATGAGCAGCACGAAGTGATACGAAGCCAAAGGCGACTCGAAATTCAACAGAGGCAAGAACTGTTTCAATGGGGAGAAGATCCTTTGAACCACGGTTTACCAGGATATGTCAAGTCTGAGCACTGGAAAAAGCTCCCCAAAGATGTCCAATTTACAGAGGAAGCTGTGGATGACCTTCATACCGCCAGAAATAAAGCACTAGTAAATCTTGGTTTAATAAAGTTATTGAATATCTTCGATTCTTGGGAAGACTTCGATGATTACCGTAAGGTATGCATTTGTTTAATCTTACTTTATCCGTTAGGTCCTATGAGGGAACTTTTGAAATTTTGTCAAGTGTGTGTTTGGGTTGTCAAAGCATGTTCCATATGCGTTTCATATGTTTTCATAGAAAGGCTTGATAATACAAAAGAAATCTCTCAACAAGCTGCAGGACTTTCTTTGCACAGCGTCTTCAACAAACATTTTAGGTGAAAACGTTTATGCATGAAGGTTGTGCATTTGATGGGAAAATAAGTGAGTTGTGCTACCTTAACAAGGAAATCTACAGCAGTCCATTTTGTTGCAGGCGTTTGTTTCTTTCGTTGGTGATGTTCCAATGGCTGCCGAGCACTGGCAGGATGACTGCTTCTACGGGGCACAGTTCCTGAATGGCTGTAACCCTGAAACGATCAAGCGATGTACGGAACTACCTTACATCTTTCCCGTGACACAGCAATTGGTTGGAAACCTTCTTGATGTTGATGACACTCTGGAGAAAGCAATGAAGGTAAATATACCTACACATGAAACTGTTCGGAACTGTTCATTTGCATCCATGGATGATCGAACCGACAGACTCACGAAGTGACTGTGTGACCAGAAGACTGACGACGAAACTTAGGGACGACGAGAAAAAATAACGACCGATAGACCAAATGCACGATCGAACGATCGAATAATCACACATGCGTATGACTGATTTACTAAGGAAGCAATGTGGCCGAGTGGTTGGGGCGCTGGGCGAGTGACCTGGTGTTCCCGGTTTCATGCCCTTCACCCTGTTACCCACCGGATTTGTTTTAGGTTGCCTGAGCTCAACTTCGTGGCTACGCCTTGTCTATAGCCAACTGGTCTGTCTCCCGCCAGTTGGAATTTTTTAACCCTGTGTTTATTTACAATTTTTTTGTTTTGGCCCTGAAAGTCCCATTTGGGGAGTGGTCAATTATTATTGTTATTATTATTACAGCCTATTTGATCGAATATAACCTTTTCATGTTCATAGCTCGTGCAAAGCTCTGTTGTTTTCTTCCTAATTATTCATTTTTAAATTATTTTCAATAAGGACGGGCGTGTTTATATGGTCGACTTCAGCATTCTTGATGGCATCCTATCTTATGGATTCTTAGATGAAAACTTAGAGACGCGCTATACGTGTGCGGCGATGGGTTTGTTCTATGTCAAGGGCACTGGAGATATGGTTCCCATCGCAATTCAGCTTCACCAGGGACCTGACGTGACCAACCCATTATGGACCCCTAATGACTCTGAATTGGACTGGACCTACGCCAAGATGTGGCTGCGTAATGCTGACATGCAGTGGCATCAAGTAAGTTTTCAAGTTAAGGATCTCAACTATAGAAATCCAGAATAGGTGGATACATTACCTCTCCGGATAGATTCTATTTGGTTAGCGTTGCGTCTCTTAACGCACAGATATAAACTATTCCAGCGATCTGTTAGGATGATGATGATGATTGTAAATACCATACTTACGATTTTTAACACTAAAGATGGTAAGGATTTCTGTTACTATCCCCTCCCTTCCCCTGCCAATTGATTTTGCCCAACACCCCTTCCTTTACGTTCTCTTTAGACGATTGCGCATCTTCTTCGCACTCATTTCTTCATGGAGCCACTCGCTCTCGCCAGCTGGAGACAACTTCCCTCTCTTCACCCACTGTGGAAACTATTGGTCCCTCATTTGAAGGGAGTTATGGCCATCAATACCCTTGGGAGAGCAAGGCTCATTGCAGCTGGAGGTGTAGTGGATCAAACTCTTAGTATAGGAGGTGGAGGTAAGGGAGCTCCGTCTGTGGATATTGCCAGAACTCCTAACTTCCTGAATGAATATTTACGCCCCAAAAATTCAACGTATCGCACACCTTTTTGACGAAACCCTTGTTAAGACGGCTTTTAAGAGTCCTTTACTTTACCATTCATGTTACATTTCAGATGAGCTGTCCAATATTTAAAGCTTTTAACATTGTTTTTTGTTTCGTTGTCATTGGAAGATTTTTATTCGGCAATGTATATTTGTAAACCAGATCTCTACATCCGTTCATGCAGCAACTTGTACGAAAAAGTTTGTAATGATTTCAGAGGATACCAAAAGGTTACTTCGTTTTCATAACGCTCAGTTTAATGTCCATTGTAGGTCATATTGATCTCATGAAAAAGTACTACAAGAACATGAAGTGGTCGTCGTATGACCTGCCAAATGTCTTAAAGGAGAGAGGAGTGGACGATCCAGACAAACTACCTGGGTTCCACTATCGTGATGATGCCTTGCGACTATGGCAGGCCATCAAGAATTTTGTCACAAGGATTGTATCCATCTATTACCCATTAGATGAGGTTATTCAAAAGGTGAGAAGTGTTTTATCTGGAAAACCAGGAAATCGCGAAATGCATATTCAAGAATTTATCATTACTCAACGGTGACTTTTCTCTCTGCCAGGATACAGAACTCCAGGCGTGGATCCTCGACATTCATGACAATGGCTACACTGTCCGCGAAGGAGAGACGGACCATGGCTTCCCATCGTCTATTGCAAGCGCTGAGCAGCTGGCTCACATACTAACTATTGTTATCTTTACTTGCTCTTGTCAACATGCAGCTGTAAACTTCTCGCAGATGGACGTGCTCGGTTTCCCGCCAAATTCGCCAGGCCTCATGAGACAGCCGCCTCCAAAGGAAAAAGGCACAGTGACCATGAAAGACATAATGAAGACTCTTCCCACCAAGCACCAGGCAGGAGTTGCTATAGCGACGGTGAACGATCTGACTCGAATTTCTCCAGATGAGGTAAGTTATAACCTTGATATTCTTTAACAAATCCTGGTATTTCCCTTTAAACATTCAAACATGATGTGTCAACCAATTTTGACGCTGATTGTAGATATTCTTTTCTTACCTTCAAGCGTTTCCTTGGTGATTACCCTGATAGCTCCTTCACTGACATGGCTGCCAGAGAGGCCATCTTGCGCTTCCAAGGAAAACTTCAGAGAATTTCGGCGTCAATAAAGAAAAGGAATGAGAAGTTAAAGTTCCCTTATACTTATTTGCTTCCGGAGAAAATACCAAACAGCATCGCTATCTAGAGAAGCATGCTATAATTCTTACATACCAACTTGTTTAGCTACTTGATAAGAATACACATGGCTGCGTTACGTTTCATAGCCAAGAAAATGTTCGAAAGTGAATGCTTTCAAGAGTCGAGAACATCTTAACGGGCCGTGTTCAATTTACATGGTAAAACAAGTTTTCATCAATATTCGCATTGAAATAGTTTTTCTCTACAGTAATTTATTTATTTATTCATCTAGGTGAGCCCTATACGTGGTAATTCTTTAGTGTGTTCTTCTTCGTGCTGAATCTTAAAGTTTTATTTAGATGAACCTCATATTTTCTTTATGAAGGAGTACGGCTTGTTTTGAAATATCTAAAGAAATGTAAATATAACTCGACATATACTAAAAATTTATTACTAGGCAGAAGTATATACATGTGATAATTATAGTGTAACGGAGGCAAATGGAAAATGTTTCTGTATCTTTTGAGAAGACTGGACGTTTCCTATTTTTCTGGTTAAACCCATTTACACGAACAAATGCTACCCCAAATAGTATGCTGAGAAGATTAAATCGGTTGTCCAAAATATTTCCAAGTGGCTATGGTTACTGCATACAAGCAAAACAGGCTTGAGAGGACGAAAAGCGAAGAACTGCCGTTAAAAAGCTTAGAGTGGCTTTTCCTAGCTGAAAAGAAGGATGTCAGTGCCACATTCGTGATTATTGAGGACGATAAGAAAATGGCGCGAGGGAAAGATGATGCTTTTGCCGCCTTTCGGTATACAACCGCTGTTTTAGCTGGCTTGCTTTTACGTTCGTCTCCATTCACAGAAATTCAGAGACGTGCCCAGTGCACTGAGGTGAAAAACAAAAATTTCATTGAAACTTGCTAGGCATAAAATTATCAATACTTTAGAAAAAAATTCATGGTCTTGTCAGTCACTAGAAATTGTCAGTCAATAGAAACGTCAGTCGCAAGAAATTGTGGTCAATTTTCGCTGGTGATAAATGAGATGAAACAGATGACTGAATTTTTTTTATCGAAAGACGGTATTGTTATCAGTTAGCTACCTTAAAAGGAGAGTGCTAACAACCAGCTGCAGTTCGTGAAATTGTTCAGCGTTCGTGACAAAAGAAGACCGAGCTCTTGATGACGGTGGAAAGTCTATCAAAGGCGCCATTTGAGTGCAAATGCATTTGTTATTCATTCTGACACAAAAGATTTCTTCTCTTCGACAAATCTTTGAGTCACAAAATACTATGTCATAGTGTAGTCTGATCGTCCGGGTGAGTGTAGTTCTGAAAAGGACTGTTGTCGGTTGGAGTGACTGACGTTTCGACAATCTGAGCGGAAGTCATCATCAGAGGCTGGTGATGACTTCTGCTCATGGTCACCAATACCGACAACAGTTCTTTTCAGGACTACACTCACCCGGACGATCAGACTACACTTCCACATGTTATCCCCGGCTTCAAACCATTTACTGTACAAAACACAACCTTTATTCAAAGAAAAAAAGATCGATTCTCAACAAGAGATTATAAGCAGCTGTCAAAAGCATTAATATGTCATCGGTTCAGTTTAGTTTATATTAGACAACGCGACCTTCGGTGACGTTGTTTAAGCCACATTTACGCTGACAAGTTTTTTATGACAAACACATTGCGGAAAATTATCTGCTGTACATTAACAGAGTAAACTAATCAGAAACACCTGTCAACAAAATGACAGCAGCTCTGGAGTAGATTTTCGTTGATTTAGAACTAAACCGTTCCAAGTTTACTTGACTTTAGACATCTTGTCGATCTTCACTACGAAATTTCTTTTTTCCAAATTTCTTTGTAACTATCCTTAAAAAAAATATAGCATGTCCGTTTGTTCACGAAAGAAAGATGGACCAGGGTCGGCCAGGGGGGGTAGTGGAATACCAATATACCCGAAAAAAAATCAACAAAATACCCCAAAATACCCCAAATTCCTCCAAATATACCCAAAAATAATCGAAGCTTTGAATACTTTATACCTGAAATTCAAAGAAAGTGATATACTGAATACCCATATTTAAGCTGCAATATACCGTATACCCGATTTAAAACGCCCCTGAATACCGAATACCCAAAAACCCTGGCCGACCCTGATGGACAGAAGCCACAGAAAGTTTAGCTCTTAGAACAACAGATCGAATAAAGAAAACATTTTTAAAAATTATGCACTGCTTATTATCTTCTTTCTACATTGACACGGAAAAGTTATCAGGGATAAAACTGTCAAGGAAATCTTGAGGGGAAATACAATACAGAGCTATTTTTACTCGCTATAAACAAACAAAATGTGTTCACGGTTTTGCACCGTGTTTGAAAGAACGACATGGTGGTTCCGTTTCCTCAAACACAAATAGAATGAAATCATAACCCAAAATATCCAAGATCTTAAATGATATTCGGTAACAGTGATATCAACTTGACCTACAACTTTGATGCACATTTTGCAGAACGTTTAAAATAGCACGTCGAATGTGCCTCATCTTCCAGCAGAAAATTATAGGGTTTAAAGAAGAATTAACAAACACTAAGGTCCATGAATTTATCGTGAAAAGTATTACTGATATACAAGGCAACCATGGCAGAATTTCTAAGACCCGTCCCATTTACTCTATTTACAGTATTGCACTGGAATTTGAGCTTGGTAACTAAAGCGTCGAAAACTGCAAGAAGATTAGCGAAAACCACTGTCGTCAGCACTATGCAAATAACGTTTTTAGCAGCAAAAACCAGCTTTATGACATTCCTTGGAATCAACAGACCAAGGGATGAAAGCGATTCGCTGAAGATCCACGCCACAATGCCGCGGCAACAACACGCCTTTGAGTCACAAGTTCCTGATATCTGAGATGAAAATGGATGGCAAGGAATCTGTCCAAACTGAAAGCCGTAACACCGAATAGCGAGGTTATTCATAGATTTCGTGATATAGGTAGAATATCCTACGTGACTACGCGAATTGAAAAAAAAAAAAAAAAAAAAAAAAAAAAAAAACGTTTACCCCTACCGCTTCTCAAAAGACATATTTGTAAAGAATTATGATATGCTCATCTGACCGTGAATCCATCATTATAGTGTGGGAAGAAAACATAAAATTGAGTGTATATTTGTCAGTCAGGGTGACGCTGATTTGACAGGCTTTGTCGGTGATAACAAAAGATCGTCGTGTTAATTTTAACCAGCATGACATAGTTTGATGCTACTCTGGTTTGCAGATTTAATGAATGTAACTGAAGAAGTTACAATTCATAGACCCAACGTTTCGACACTCCTGTCTAGTGCCTTCATTAGGGGTGATCTAAACGCTGCAACAAGAGGTCCTTTTATATGATCACTAATTAGCGGCCTTTTTTCTGACGAGGTGTAAATGGGCGTCAGGAAGCAAACCTGAAGCAAAGGAGCGTGGGCGGAGTTAATATGCCAAGCCTCCAAACAAAGGCGCTGGTGGTAACGCCGATTAGTGGTGATAATTTTAGAATTATCCCACCCAATTGTATGGTTGGTTAGGCATGTATGCTCCGATAAAGCTGAATTTTCCTTTTTGCAAAGAAAAACCGGTGCTCTTTTAACCGTGTACCAAACTGACGTTTGGTCTGTCCGATGTATTAGTTGTCACAGTCATTGCAAGGAATAGAATAAATGGCGTCGGTTCGTTGTTCTTTCGTGACAGGATCCTTAGGTTTGGCGAAAATATGCCCCAAAGTCTGAAAAGGTTTTTGAGCAACTTTCACGTTGTGGCTATTCAAAATTCTCTTGATGGGTTCCGTAACACCCTGTATGTAAGGAATAACAGCAAAACCAGTCGCTGGTTCCCTTTCGTCAAGAGCGTTATTATTTGTAACTGGTTTTTGGCAGTTACGGAGAAAATTACTAAAATAAATCTCTAAATTACCCTGAACCCCTCTGGACACATTTAAATCAAGAAATGTGTCCAGAGGGGTTCAGGGTAATTTAGAGACAAGTGTCTACCGTAAACCTACCCACACCGACAAATACCTCGCTTTCGATTCTCACCACCCTATTTGCCATAAAAAGTCTGTAGCCAAAACTTTACTTAGGAGGGCTGACTGTCTACCATCTTCACTCGATTCGAAGGCTGAGAAGAGGAAATATGTTTCCAATGTCCTAAAGGCAAATGGCTATACAAAAACTTTTCTCCGTAACTGACGAGTGTCTACCGTAAGTCTACTGTACTGTTTTGTACAGTAAATGGTTTGAAGCCGGGGGATAACATGTGGAAGTGTGGTCTGATAACCAATAAGCTCTTAATTGTTAAACAAATTCTCCTTACCAGCACCTAAGGAAATGTATAGAGATGAGTATGGGGAGAATATGCATACTGATGCTAGGACTAATGGGGTTGATGAGGCCATTTACTTAGTTTAACCACCGCAATCTTCTATAAGCGTCCTTCTGATAGTTTTTAGTGTTTGAATTCGGGTGAGAATGTAACACTTGCCCACCTAGCCGCTTCCTGACTTGCTTTTGTGTACACATTCTCCATTTCTTTTTCTATACAATTCCCTAAGGTGCTGACAAGGAGAATTGGTATCACAATCAAAGAGTTTCTTTGGTTAGCGATCGTTTCGTTTATTCTCCTGACCTTAATGAGTAATTCAGAGATGATATTGTAAAGAGAAATTAGATGCTCGTTTATTCTCCGGACCTTAATGATTGATTCAGAGGTGATATTGTAAAGAGAAATTAGATGCTGGTCACTCCTAGGGGTCTACAAAGGGTTAATAAAAGAAGTCAATTTTGCAATAAGTCAAACAATGATGGTGAGAAATATTTTAACGTGAAGCAAAGAAGCTAGCGATAAGTAATGAACTCTCATTAATGGAGTGCTGTGAAATAAAAATTGTAATCAATAGCTAAGTGGGTAGGAAAATCAGTCAGTGAGATGAAATACTACAACATATGAAATTATTTTTTTAAACTTCCACTTTATGAAACAATTTTGAGCCAATTCGAAATTTAGAATAAATGGATGTATAAACAATAGCTCTATATTTGGCGTGAAAATATGTACGGATATTTGTTCGCGGACATTATCTGTTCCAAGATGCCAACAGTTTTCCAAGAGCGGAGTTCGAGGAAAACTGTGAACCGTTTAGACCAAGAGCACGCGAGCCAAAATTATTTTGATGGATCATAAATATTCTTAAAAATACGAATGCAAGGGCAAGTTATCGATTTAAGCGACGGAAGTAACTGCTCACTTATTTTCCAATGTTTTCAAAATACCAAACTGAAATGAAACGTATCCATTCGACTTAAAACAACAAAGCAGGGGATTCAAGAACACGAATTCCTCTGGGTAACGTTTTAAACTTTTGCTCAATTTTTTTTATCGCTGTCGGTTGTCTTTTGAAAAATGTTTTTGGGAGTTTAATCTCCTCCTTTTAAAAGGACACGAAAAAAACCTATGAGGGCGCTAATAAAGGCGAACATGCCGGTAAGCAAATGCAGATGAGAATCGAAAAGAAACACGAATCACCAAACCCTTCGGAAACAAGCGAAGAAACTGACAGAACACAAAACAAGCTATGCTGGTAATAAACACTGAGAAAAGATCGCGGATAAAAAAAATCTTGCAATTAGATCTTACAAGACCTTTGCTTTGATTCCTCTTAAGGTCTTTTTCTTTATCTTTATGTAAATCAGGAGTGAGAAAACAAATGTGGAAACGAACAAAATAATCCTTCGTCTGATCCGCAAAAATTACAACAAAGGATGTGAAAAACTTAATTATTTTGCAATCCTTAATCTTGCATATTCATTTTTTTTATCAAGGGACCACCATAATATATTCATAACTTAAAACAATTTTTATGCAAAATTCTGGGCAAAGTTTGTATTCAGCGAAGTTTGACTAAGGTCTGCTCTTATTGTCGAGGACAGGATCAAGATGATTTCGGAAGGAGAAGGTATTGCATTCTATGAGCTGTATTTTAGATACTTATATCATGCTTTTTCTCTAGCACAAACACTTGATAGTGGATTGGCACCCAGTCATTTCTATTTTTCTGTGTTGTAATGTGTACAGCGCCGACAAGTACACTTGTACGTATTACTTATGGACAGAATTCCTACGCCCATCCGTCGGAGAGATGAATTAATTCTTTTTATTCCTCGGTATAGAAAGGGAAACCCGTTCTTAAAATTAATGATAGGCACCAATTGAACTGTTTTGTATTGCTGGAATACTGTTCCTACCTCCAAAGAGCTGACGCTTCATATCGGCAAGATTTCATGACGAACACAATTCAGATTTTGCACAAGTAGCCAAAAGACCTGAAGAGCGAATAAATGTAGAAGAAATAAAGCTGATCACATGGATATATACTACTTCGCTTCTTGCTAATGCATTATTTGAATTACAGAGAAATTTACAAGTGATTGTCAAAAATATTATCATGTCTTCGCTCTTTAATTGCAAATGAAGTTTAATAGGGTCGTAGTTTCAAAAGTCCTTTGACAGTTAAAAAACGAGTGAATTTCACTGTACTATAATCCCAGAAAAGGAACAAAACAGACTACTGAAGATGACAAAAAAAAATGTGCTCAGCGGAGAAAACTTTTGGTTAGTACATTAGGGTAGACATGATGCTCAAGGGAAAAATTATGAATAGCAAGTTCCGTTTCTTGGCAGAATGAGCTTCGATTGCAAAACCGCAGCTTTCTTAGCTGCTCTAGAATACGTATTAGAGAATGTCTATAATGGTGCATCGGATATTTCTCATCTTCCAACAATAAATAATAGGGTTCGTTGAAAAAGTGAGAAAAGCTAAATTCCAGGAAAAAATTGAGAAACCGGTCAGATATTGGTAAAATTTCCGTACAGCCCCATACTACATTATGCATTCAGTTCTTGAATAGAGAAAACAATGACAAAAACAATACATTGCCATTGGGAAAATAGATTTGTTTTACAATAGTATGGGGCTGTGCGGAAATTTTACCCAGATATTTTCGTGAATCAACGGCGCTCATGACTATGTTGATAAATGTAGAAGTCCTTGGTGGTTATATGAAATTCAGGACGACAAGATATCTTGAATATAAAGATAAATGAAGAGTATTTCAATCTATGAGCCCTTCGGGAATAAAATGAAATTCAACTTCTCGATCCGTGGAATTTATCTCTTTCACGTCACAGTAAGCCAGTCTCCTGTCTGAAGAGAGGACATGTCCAACATACAGCGACCGGGTAGATTATTTCGCCTTACGTAAGCCTTTTCGTGCCATTCAAGTGAGCCCTTGCGACGTCACAAAAACTACGTGAACCGCTTAATTTCCGATAATGCTAAGTGTCTTATAACAAAAATGAATTAAAATTATTGAAACAGGAGGTTAGGTAATCTATAGAGCAAACTCTACAGTCACTCTTAGGTCAGGTCATGATATTAGGCGTTGTTTCCTGCGAAATGTAAAGCAATATAACATATCCCAAACAGTCCAGCCGAGTAGTAGAGTAGAGTTAGCTTGAAAAAGACGTCATTTCCTGCAGAAGAGCTCGGGCAAACCCCAGATACTATAATCGTTCGCAAGGTGTGGCGATGGGATTTAATGAACCGTTTCCCCATTCTTTCACGATTTCTTTGTCATTCGATGGTCCTCGTTAGCAATCACTTGTCTTAATCCTTAATAACTTGAGAAGTGTTTCGTCAGAGGAAGAGGAAATATATATTCCGACTACCACAAATCAATGGCTACTTATTGAAAGTGCAACTGAAGTCTGATCAAAAAGATCATTCAGTTACACTCGTATTGCCAATTTCTTTATCATTACGTGACGAAACTTCTAACAAGGGTTGCGTAGGCGGTTTCTTGTCACTTGAGACTGTTTAACGAGCATTTGGGCTCCAAAATTCCAACACGACTATTACTTGTATATCAAGTAGGACCGAGTTCTAATAATTTTTTGGGAGGAACCGACCATTATGGAACACTCCATTGAGAAACATTAGGAAACAAAACTCTCTCAATCTCTCCAAAGGACAATAAAATTGTTGTTCAAAAATCTGTTTAAACGATTTAAGTAAAAAAATTTGTTAGTATTTACAAAATAAGTCGATTATAAAAACAAACCTGTGATGAAGTACGTGACACCAATATTGGCCCTTTGTTATGATGTATATTTCTACTAATACGATTAGGGTTAAAGTCCAAAGGCTGAGCATGTAAAGAATGTTTAAGATCATCATATCGTGTCGAAAGGGGGTCATTCAGCGGCAGTCAAATATGAAGATCGAAAAAATCAAAAACCAAATCAAGAAAAAAAGGATTTAGTCGAATTTGCCTGGAAGGTGCTCTTGAGTGAGTTGTGCAATACCCACGAAATAAACGCGCTTATTCTTGCGTCATTATTGACATTGGGCTATGTTGTGGTCTGTTCCTTCATGTATGTCAACAAGATTATTCCGGAAGTCATTTGTAAGTTACCGACTTCCTCAAATGGAGGAAATAGTACTGATTACGTTTATGTTAAAAAAAATTGGCTGTTACAAGTATCGTTTCTGTTGGTCTTAAATTATTTTTATTTTTTTTTTTTTAATCATTTGTAAAATAATGATTTAAAAAAATGTGCTTTCGGTAGTAAGCGCTTACAACTCCTGGTCTGTTTGCGCGCATATCTGCTGGAAGTGGACAGCGGAATACTTGTGGCGGTTTTTTTTTTCTTTTTTTTTTTTTTTAAACAAATACTTACAAGCTATTGGAACACCGTGACCCGTACTTGCGTTTGTGAGTTCGCTTGTGACGCTATATATTAAATTGCGCGCGAAGAGTCACTTAAAACGTTCGACGCTTTCAACGAAACCAGAGTTCCAGTCGAGGCAAGTGCCTAGCATCAGTTATTGGTTCCAAGGTTTGAGGTAAAAAACTAAAAAAAATAGCATTTAGATATTTTATATCTCCCTCGTATGGGTTGGTAATGGTAAAAGTAAACCAGTTTAAACATCGAAATTCGATGGCTAAAACTTTCTTGTAACCAATGTGAATGTTATTTCGTCTTCTTAGCATCAGTTTCTTGCAGCAAGTTTACTTACATACACACTCTCATTGATTCTTTTATTCTGCGATGAACAATTTAACAAAATATCAGAGATTGAGTGTTTGTCCTAGCCGTTTGTACTACTATCTGTGGTTTAATTGTGAGTTCACCCATCTTTGTTACTGACGTCTCTACCGTTATACATTCCAATCTGCATTCCGCCCGGAGTTCGGAAGATAGCGTAAGTGATTGATCGCAGTTTTATTAGCTAACAGAGGAGCTTTGCACCGGTAAGAGAATCTACGAGTAGGCAACTTAACATGAAGACTTGCTTCATGGGTATATTTAACATTCCTTGATCATTTGAAGTTCGATTAGTATTCACATCACATTACCTCCTGGCATGCTAAAAATGAAGCTTATTTGAAAATAAATTGGGTCTAATTAGAATATTTGCACAAACATAGGACGTAAGTAAAAATTAATCAAGCGCTTTAAAAAACTGGCAATGCACAGCCACGCTGGAATAATGCTTTTACATATCACAGGCATACACGTCATTTTGTATGATATCTTCACAACAATTAACGGCACTTAAGCCGTTATATTCAGAGCAAAATTCCGCGTCGATTGAGGTCTAATATACATGGAAAAACACGAGATGGCTTATCATAATTAAGCATAAGCAAAGCACGCCCATCAAGTGCAAAAATAATCTATTCAAACCTTGCGTTCGGTCTAAACAACCGCGTACGATCAAAACAATAATATGCAATGATATCTTCACATCTTTAAGGCGCAAAAAAAAAATCCGGCTAAACAGTTTAAGGAATTGTTCAGTCTGTGTCCGAATCACTTTCGATGAAATGGAATCGTCGTTTCCGAGGTTAACCATGTTTGTTTTTAATTTCGGCGTTGGATCGCTCGGGCAACTATGAGGAGCTTTGGCCCCGAAAAAAATTCGCAGCATGCATTCTACGGAGGCACTATATTTCTGTCGATTGATCGATCGATCGGCTGAGCTTTCTATAGTTACGGGATCCAATCTCGACCCCGAAAAGTACTGGTATGTGTAAACGAAAAGTTAATGTAAAATCAGGCCGAATGCTTTTGCAAAGAACAAATTGTTTCGTCCATTCCGCGATGTCTACAATACGTTCTGTCACGCCAGTAGGTCTCAAGCGCGCCAACAAAGGCTGTTCGTTCAATGCCTGGTAACCAAACAACATGTATGTTAAATCTTCAATTGGTCTCTGTGCCGGACTGATTAGACAAGGAGAATTCCAGCAGATGGATTCGCGAGGTCTCAAAATATAATCCTGTTGTTGATGCGGTAAATCAAATCGCTCTCGACCGTATATACTGAAATGCCTCCAGTCGAAAAATCATGGGAAATTGCAAAGCTGTCAGCCAAGAATAGCCGAGATTGACAACGACATTGGGGAACTAGTAAAGGATAATAATTATATAACTAACGGTAGATGCCTTAACTTTCAGTAAAAAAAAAAGACTCCAGACAAAGAGCGGTCTCCTGATATATATATAGGGGGGGAATTCAATTTTTCGTGCCCTCTTGGGTAGTGTGTACCTAAGGGTTACTTTTAGTCTCTTGCATACCCTCTTGGGTAGTGTATACCTGAGGGTTATTTTTAATCTCTTTTATACCCTCTTGGGTAGTGTATACCTGAGAGTTATTTTTAATCTCTTCTATACCCTCTTGGGTAGTGTATACCTGAGGGTTGTTTCAATCTGTTCTATACCCTCTTGGGTAGTTTATACCTGAAGGTTATTATTAATCTCTTTTATGCCCTCTCGGGTAGTGTATACCTGAGAGTTTTTTTTAAGAGCTAAGGTCAACATGCATCATACAAACAGCGGCAAGTCACCCACTTGGGCGACTTGCCACAATATTTCAAATTTGTTTGATGGATACTGACATCCTCTCTTAATCTGTTCTATACTCTCTTGGGTAATATATACCTATATCTGAGTGTTTTTTTTTTACCTCTTCTTTACCCTCCTTACACGGCAGACGCGTGAGACAATTTTCATACGAGTGAATTTGTTCACAATGACCTAAAATGCAATAACGGTGTTTTAGACCAGCTTCTTCCCTGTTATAGTCGTTTTGGCAAGAATGATGTCTTCGGAAAAGCTAGAAATGCCGTTCCAGAACCTTCGCAGATAAATAGTCATCTTAACAACAGTTGCATTGCGCCGAAGCTTGTAGACCAAACGGGAAGGATTATCTAACCAACACAGTTTCTAGACTTTAAAAGTTTTGTGTAAAGAAAGGTTTGTTGGAGTTAACCTTAAATAGGCTTAGGTCTTCGATCATGGAGGTGAAATCGGCTTTATCGGTGCCGCTTTTTTGGCAATTTTTGAGTTTCTTCTTTTTACGTGTTTTAAATTGTTCCTGTTATATGTTTCTGTAACATTTGGTCAGGACTATTTGTGAACCTTGTGTTAATGATTTACTGTTGTGTTCTGTCTTACTGTTGTCATTTACTGTCTCTACAGAGAAAATAAGCTTAGCGTACCGCCCCTTAGGTTTTTTAGAATTAGACCCGTTAAGTTTGGATAAAACATTTCTCTGGACTCTTGTTTCTGGGAAGTGAGAGAACAAAGAAGAGTTGTATCTTGAAAATGATTAGAAATGTAATCATCGGAAGTTGCGGTTTCCATTCCAGAGGACCTTTACTAACCTTTCTGTGGCGATTACCGGATGTCCTGGAATGTTCAGCAAACACCTCATGCCAACAAGAGGCGTCAAACCTTGGCTTGAATTACTTATGCAAATAAGTGCAGCCAGCTAATTTGCATAAAAAATTTTTCCTACGCAAAGCTCGTCATGATTAAGCTGGGTCGGCTCGTAATTTTCGATTTCCTTGGCAATTCCCTCCTCTAAACACCACTTTTTCCAAACTTACAACCAAAAAGCAGTGCTTTTCACTGTGTTTTCGTTGTTTAAGCTGTTTTTCAGCTGCGGTGGCGAAAGAAAACCTACTTAAAACGCAGGCCTTTAGTTTCGCTCGCAAATTTTCAAATTTTGTTGCGACATCCGAGGCTCGCATTTGATTGGCTATCTGTGAGTTTCTTTGATTATTGACCAATCAGAATGTCTGATTTGTTACTTTCTTTGCAGTGAATTAACCCTCTTCTGCACTGAATTAACTCTCTTCTGCACTGAATTACCTGAAAACTGCATTTATCTAAACCAATCAGAACTGAGTAATTTTTCCATGTACATTATTAGAGATAAAATAGTGACAACGATAAATATAATTGTCACCATTGACTTGACGTCTTTCACCGCGGTGTAATAAAGTTCTCTTTTATCGCTTTAAATCGACAACCGGCGAAATTCAAAGGCACAAAGCTACATGGCGTTTATAAAAGTACCAGTTATGAGAAACGTGATTTTATCAATATAATATGACAGCCACCATTTTTCTACACACGCTTTAATTCGAGATGAAGATCACTCCGAGTTCGACGTCAGAACTCAAACATTTTCTCCAGACTCGCTCGCTCGGTTTAGAAATATCCATGCACACCAACTCTCGATCTCTTGACTTCTTTCATTCCCCTCCCCCCTCCGCTAGGTACAGCATATGTTCTGACCGCCTATCGCCCCAGGCTTCGAGTGGGTCACTGAATTCGCAGTTAAGCTGTTCGCAAAGTTGACCTTCCTCGCCTGCACTCGATCCGGCGTTGTTCTGTTGGTATGGAGTCTAAATTGAACGAACTGAAAGAATTATGCCAGTGTTTCGATTGGATAAGACTTAAATTCAAAGGGATCAAACATGTCGACATTTCAGGTTTGCGCATGAAAGAGAGTGTTTTCATTTCTGTTTTTTACCCCTTGCTATAAGCTACTGATTTATGCTTTTAAATTTACTCAGTGCCATAATAACCTCACAGCCAGGGCTCATTCGTAGAAAAGGGCAGATAATGCTATCCAACGGATGAATCGAAAATAAGTGGTGGCGAAACGTACGGCGTTATCCACCAGATGGAGATTTATCCTATGGATAGCGTTATCAGACCTTCGAACAACCGCGGCAAGATCATTTTTCTTCTGACTGTTAAGAACCAGTTTCAAATTGCTCAATCTCGTCTCTTTATTGCCAAGAACTCTTTCCTTTTCCAATGAATACTTTATTTACCAATAGTAAGAATGTATCCATTCTTTTAACACAGACCGATTTTCTAACTGATCACCTCCCTGTTCTGTGATTGCTACTTCCACAAGAAGCAACCTGATAAGTAATCTTTTTCAAATTAGTCAGTTGTTTCGGTTTATCCACTAAAGCACATTTACGACTAGGATGCTTAAATACAACATTACGAAAATTGGGTGTCTAATTTTATGGGTGCTTTAGTTCTAAATTAAATTCAAAATCACTCTTAACATATCATTCTCATCAAGGTTAATATCTATCGACTTTACGGGGTCATGCATGCTCAGAAAGAAAAGAAAGATAAAGA
The DNA here is from genome assembly GCF_964200805.1 of Pocillopora damicornis. Classification (NCBI taxonomy): domain Eukaryota; kingdom Metazoa; phylum Cnidaria; class Anthozoa; order Scleractinia; family Pocilloporidae; genus Pocillopora; species Pocillopora damicornis. The sequence goes on from NC_142672.1 coordinate 8,542,726, forward strand.
TGAAACACTGAAAATTTTTATAGTTCAGAAATAATTAGGGTGGTTTCAAAAGTTATTTAAATTCAAACCCGTATCCATGCTGCTAAACACCAATACGATTGCCAAAAAACTGTTCTTCATGTGAATGGCTGGAATCTTTGATAGTACTAGAGATCTCAATATTAGCAATATTTTATCTATTTTTCTATTTTGATAAAATGGTTAGAACTTTAAACTATTTTTCAGAAAAATAGCAGGCTTTCGGATAAAATAGTGTTGTTGAAATTAACTTGTATTTACACACTTAAGTAAATTTAAGGAAATTTCCTCAATCGAATATGCATCGTATGTAACCGCAAACAGGTAGTATTGACTATAGATATCGTTTGCCTTTTGAGTGATTTCAAAAATCATAAGTGGTATAATTTCATAACATATAGGGGCCAATAACTAAATGTTGATTGGCTGAGACAGGGTATTTTTCATGAATTTTGAGAAATGCCCCACGAAAAATTACTTGACATTGATTGGTTCTTGAACAAATTTACATGGCGGGTTCCTCACCAGTCAGTTGTGGATCTGGCAGCAATCAGATACATGAAGAAGCAAAAAGTCAGCTCTCTATTTTTTATTCTTCCTCAAAAATATCTGCATGTAGACTAATTACATATCTTTGAACTAGAAATATTTCTTGAATACAGCCTCTGTCAATTTCAGGAGACGAAAAGATGACGTCAGAATATATAATCACTGTCGTTACGGGAAACCGCAAAGGAGCTGGTACAGATGCATCAGTGTCTCTTATAATCAAAGGTAACTCACCCTAACACCTTGCTCTCGTCAAATTTCTCCATCGAAATATACTACCGAAGAAACCTTATGGACTTTTTGAATCTTGGCGCTTGGCATTTACACGAGAACCCAAATTTTGAGGCGTCGAGTCAATTTAGACCTCTGGTGGGGAGGTACAATCTTTAGATTCTCTGCGACCGTTTTAACTTCTGTAGATTTCCTTATTTGTGAACCTTTTCCCTCCGTTATGAAGGCAAGTTCAACAATGAAATGTTTACGTTTGAGATTTTCAACCGTAGTGAATACCTTGGATAAATAGGACCTGAAAGCTGCACGCCTCGTCGGAATGGTTGTCCTCGTGGAAGCTAAGAAATGAGGGCAAATTCTGCAAAATCATTTTTAATTTTGTCAAACTGAGCGGCCGTGAACATTTGTGAAATGAATGACCCCAATTTCTACTTAAAACCTCACAAAATGCCTTTAAAATTTCATCTCAGGTAGCAACGGCGAAACAAACCCTCTGTCTATGGACAAATGGTTCCATAATGACTTTGAAGCCGGACAGAAGGACGACTACTACATAACCGCCAAGGATGTTGGCGAGCTTTTGATGATCACTCTAAAAAATGATGGCGGCGGGTACAGAAGTGATTGGTTCGTCGACCGAGTAACAATCAAAACTAAGAATGTCATCTATGTTTTTCCTTGCAATCGTTGGGTAGAGAGTGAAGTCACTTTCTTTGAAGGAAAAGGTAAGACAGCCATAACTTGGTCTCTCTCGCAAGCTTCTTTGCTAAACAGCGCTCCCCCTCAACCCTGGCGCAAGATTCACATTTCTATAGAAGAATGTGGCATAGTCGACCAGTTTGTATGGATGGCCCCTAATGCCGCAGCGTTTCTATTTCAGCTAAACTGCCCACGGATGAGCAACATCCTGAATTGAAAAGTCGACGTGAAGCCGAGCTCAAGGAGAGGAGGGCACTGTATGAGTGGGGTAAAGATGAGGTGTATGAGGATCTGCCAGGCTACGTGAAAGCATCTGGAGTGAAGAATCTTCCCAAGGACGTGCAGTTTACCGAGGAAGCTGCCTATGACCTTCATCGAGCCAGGAAAAACGCACTCATCAACCTGGGTCTTGTGCACTTGTTGAATTTTTTTGACCAGTGGGACGACTTTGATGACTACTGCAAGGTTTGCCGATTGACACTTCCGATTTTTAGAGACACTTTTTTTCGGTTCTGTTCTGTTCTGAGTTCTGAAATGGTTCGGTCAATTCTATCAGATTATTGCAGAATGATTATTAAGTGCCAAGTGATTTCATACTGATTTGACAGTCTGATATATTTGTAAAAATTCTACATTTATTTAAATAGGCATTCACTGGCTTTGTTGGAGAGGTTCCACTAGCTGCAAAATACTGGAAAGAGGACCGTTTCTTTGGATACCAGTTTCTCAATGGCTGTAATCCTGATTCAATCATGAGGTGCACAAAACTGCCACCCCACTTTCCTGTCACACAGGAGTTGGTTGGTAACCTGCTGGACAGTGGGGACACTTTAGAGAAAGCCATGGCGGTAAATAAGTCCTTTTTGTGAATAGAAATATTGCACATGTAAGAGATAACGGTATTTGAAAACCATGGCGGTAAATAAGTTCTTTTAGTGAATAGAAACATTGCACATGTAAGAAATAGCACTATTTGATTGTGGAAAGGTTGACGTTTATGCGGTCTCTTTTTTAATGCCCAAAATAATTAAGAATTTCACGAGGATATCTCATTTAATTGTCTCATGTAAGTATTGAAAAAGATTCTTGGTGTCATCACATAGGATGGCCGTATTTACATGGTGGATTATAAGATCTTGGAGGACATCCCGCACTACGGGCAGGACCGACCGGACCTAGAAAGGAGATACATGTGCGCAAGCCTAGGCCTGTTTTACGTGAAAGGTAACGGAGACCTGGTGCCGATAGCAGTTCAGTTCCATCAGGAACCACACCATGAAAACCCTATATGGACCCCAAATGATTCCGAGATGGACTGGACCTGTGCTAAGCTGTGGCTGCGTAACTCTGACACTCAATTCCATCAGGTATGAGACGGCATCAACATGGAGAATCTATAGAGATTTCGTGAGATTCAAATCAACTAATTTTTATCATTTCCATTCGTTCACCTCCCGTAATGGTCAATTCAAACTGTCCTTAATGCTTTGTTTATTTCGTACGCTACTTTGAAACCCGCCTTATTAACTGATACAACATGAATTCTTGCCTGCGTGCGAGACGTTACCCTGAAGCTATGTGAAAACAAACTAATTCGTTTTCAGCATCACGGATTGTCTCCTCAAATAGAGTGAGAGGCATAGATAATCATCCACATGTGGATCGCAGAGGAAATGGAGAACAGGCTTGAGAAGAAGCTTACCATTTCAGCTTTGTTGATTTATTAAGGTGTATCAATATAATTTCCCCTGAAATTTTTGCGCGGGAGATTGGCGCAGCCGGCTGTAAAGTGATCCATTGGTGCATGCTCGACGTTTGATCGTTGGGTTCCCTGGACAGCCCGTAAAGAACTTGAAAAATAAACACTCCGTAATTTGGTGCAATAAAGAAGGTAAATAATACGTCGACACGCAAGATAGGTTCCCAGAACCACGAGAGTGATGCCTGAAAAATGCACTTTTTTTACAAAATAAGATTTCCTGTCATTTGTGTCTGTTGTATTTAGATGGTCACCCATCTTCTCCGCACCCATCTCTTCATGGAACCCATTGCCGTTGCCAGCTATAGACAGCTACCCACAATCCACCCCGTTTGGAAATTGTTGGCCCCTCATATCCGAGGAGTTCTGGCCATCAACACTCTTGGCAGAGATGTCTTAATAGCGGAAGGAGGAGTGGCTGATAACACTTTGACTGTTGGCGGAGGAGGTAAAACGATAACTCATAGCGTCAATCTGTCTCCCGGGAGGTCAAATTACCAAGTGTCTGGTTTAAATTGCTCCCTTACACATATAAAAAATAGGGATATTTACCACATTTTTTTAGGCCTCCCGACAAATCCAGTTGCAGGGCATCTTTATGAATTTTGACGATTTTCTTATCTACTCTCCCATGTTACTTTGAGCTTGATTGAGTCATCGCGCTTTACACATGTGTCTAATTGCTTTTGCCAGGGCATGTCACCCTAATGAAGAAATTCTACAAGAGCAGCAGTACCTGGCCCTCGTACATCCTGCCACAAGTGCTAAAAGACAGAGGGGTGGATGATCCCGAAAAGCTACCCAACTTCCACTACCGAGAAGATTCTTTAAAACTCTGGGCAGCCATTGCAGACTTCGTCAAGGAGATCTTGTCTGACTATTACCACTCTAATGGTGAAGTGCAGAAGGTAATCATATGAGTCAAATACTTAATCGAACGATAGACCGGTCTAATAATCCTAAAAGGTGTTGGATGATTACTAAAAAAAAAAGTTGTTAAATGACGATCCAAAAAGCCGACCAATTTACAAAATCTGAAGCTTTTCGAGTTGTCCTTCCTCTCAGCCTTACATCACGTTGTGCAGCATAGAAGGAGAAATATAGAGTGCTTTCGATGGCTTTTTTTAGACGTTAATCAGTTTCCTCAAGATTCTAAGAACCAAAGGAGGTCAAAAAACCAGCTTTTACAAAGTCTTTACGACGAAGTGGTAAAGTAAGCCACTCTATCTCCTTGCAGCAAAATCCACACCAAATCTAACGCGATCACGTTGAGTTATTTTTACCCTTTGACTCCCAACGTCTGAATGTAAACTCTCCTCTCTTGCTCATGCACACTTCTTAGTGAATTAGTTACGAGAATTTGATGCTTGATCAAGATGAAGATTTCTACCTGATAACGTTGAATATTCTCAGTACCTTTTTGTTGGATAGTATATGGATATTATAGGGAGAAGTTACATGTTAGTCACTTCTGGGAGGTAAGAGCACACTTCTTAGTGAATTAGTTACGAGAATTTGATGTTTGATCAAGATGAAAACTTCTACCTGATAACGTTGAATATTCTCAGTACCTTTTTGTTGGATAGTATATGGATATTATAGGGAGAGGTTACATGTTAGTCACTTCTGGGAGATAAAAGGTTGTCAGCACTGTATTGTTTTTGTGCCTGCGCACTTAACGATTTTACTTAAACCATATCAGAGAGTTAATAAATGTAAAGGTTTATGAAATCAAAATTGTTGAATATGATTTAAATCCGCGCACTGTAGTTGCATTTGTTGGTCTCCTGATCAAGGACGACTGTAGATTAAGCTTATCCTTTCCGTGCCTCCATTCGAACTGAGGTTTAAATCCACTTTTTTTTTTTTTTGGAAGAGTGTTAATCAGCGATAATCAAACACTCATAATTTATTATTCCGTCAACTCGGGATATTGTTTTGTCACTTTGGCTATTTATTCTTCCTTTCGCAATCTGTGTCTTGTAATCCATCCAAATAAAACTCGTCGTGTTACTTTTATTAAAGGACTACGAGCTTCAGAATTGGGTCAAAGATCTGCATGACAATGGCTATCCCAATAAACCAGGCCATACAAACCATGGTGTTCCGCCATCTTTTACCAGTTGCGTCCAGCTGTACGAATTCTTGACTTCCATCATCTTCACCTGCGCCTGCCAACACGCAGCAGTTAACTTCTCCCAGATGGACGTATACGGTTTCCCGCCAAATTCTCCAGCACTCATGCGTCAGCCACCACCGACCAAGAAAGGAGTTGTGGGGCAAGCAGACCTCATGAAATGCTTGGCTACCAAGCACCAATCTTCCCTCACCATTGCCACAGTGTACGACTTGACCCGTATTTTTAAAGACGAGGTACCGTAATGCATAACTTCTGTGCTCAATTCGTGATTGTCTTCAATTGTACCAGTTAAGGTAATTTGGTTTTATCAACTGAGTTAATAATGTGACTTGGCCACCATAAAGAGTTTCCAGAGCCTCAGCAATTCGCGATCGTCAATTCGCTCTGACAAAGGGCTAATGCTTGAAAAGTCAGCTTTAGAAACTCCTTACGCTGGCTAATTTACACTGTCAACTCAGTTGATAAAACTAATTTGTCTTGTTATACTCCTCCACCGACGCAGCACCGCAGTTTCTTTAGAAACTTACCCCCCTTTATTCTTGTACCAGTTGAGGTCACCTCTAGGATTTAAAGTGAACTTAGTGTTAACGGAACACATTTCGAAAAGCAGGCAATCGATACGCATGCGTGCTTCATCAACAAATCATGCAAAAACCATCAGTGCAGAGTTGATGTTATCAAGTACATGCTTGTTTTTTCGATCGTAGTTCGTACTACTTCAAAACCACTTATCATTTGTTCTAATTGACAGAAATTCATTGGTGACTACCCAGAGGAGCTATTCATCGAAGAACCTGCCAAAGCCGCCATTGAAGTATTTCAGAGGAAACTGAAGGGCATATCCGCTGAAATTAAGGCGCGAAACGCAAAACTTCGTGTCCCGTACCCATATCTTTTGCCAGAGAGAATTCCAAATAGTATTGCCATCTGAGCTTCGAAAGAAAAAGAAAACAGTCCCCAATCCCTCGTGGATAGCACAGTATGTTTTAATAACTCTTATCCGCTGGATAGCGTTTTATCCGTCGGATAGCGTTATCCGCTCTTTTAAAAACTAGGCCCTGGTGTGTTCAAATAAAAATATCATGGAGGTAAAGTTAACTTGCGACTAACCGTGACTGAATATCACAAAGGTCACATAAACACAAAACCTAAAACTTGCATTTACAACAACCGGAAATGGAAATGAAAATTGTGCCTGCTGCAAACTCGTTATGAATACCTTCTTCCTGGCTTTCTTTTGGCTCGTTATTCAATTCCTCTCTCATCAAGAAACCCCTTACATGTATCATTTAGCACTAAAACCCCGTCACTAAAACCCCAGGGATTAGTATCCAGCGCTAAAAGCTGAACATTACCAACCCTGCCATCCCTGTCAATTGTCGACGACTTTTTGCTTAGAGAAGAAGATTTCATGGCAGTTTTCGGGATCTTTCCTTTTAAGGTCTTTTTTAAAGACAAAAATCAGCTCAAAGGGACATATTTGATTTTATTCTCGCCTCGCACACTCAAATGATTAACCAGCCCTCTGGAAATTCTCCTCACTGAAGGGCGAGAGCAAATTTAATTTCATTGCAGATACGCAGCCTCTCCGCAACCTTTCAAATACAAATTCAAGAGGTATATCATCGTACGACAAAGGGGGTCATACCAGCCTTTTTTTGAACAATTAGTGAGGACAAGAGAAAACTACCGTTAAGAACATCAGTAACACACTCGACTGTGCCTCCTGTGCCATTCTTTCGTTTTTATTACATCTTGACGTTATCTGTGTTTTTCTACAGCACAGCCGCACAGCAACATAAAATCTATTCGCTTGCTACTCTTTAAGTGAAGTGCATTCTAGTCTACCAAATATGGACTGCAGTAGGCGCCTTCTCCATGAAGACTTATCACTTCTAACTTATCCCATGGCCTACTGCGGACAAGGTAGCCTCCATCTTTGTTGATTAGTATCTCATCTCCCTGACTAAAACAGCAGAAAAAGGCTTGTTAGGCTTTAATTGGCAAGATGCAAGAGAATTCTCAATCGAACGTCGACAGCAATCGCCTTGACTTTGCATCACCACACTGTATGATTGGTCCAGTGGTTAGTGTCACTTTCTTGACCAATCAGATTCAAAACTATTGCTAACCATAGCTCGACGTTATTCACGTTTTCGCGCACTTAATCCTTAAACTCCCAAGATCTAATAAGTAATTCTCTTCACTGTCGGACATACAGTTATTATGATGTAAATTTGGAGAATTTGCTATTGGATCAACTAATAATCCCTCAGTTGCTATTTTACTTTATTCTCATAACTTTTATGCTTGATATTGTAGTGATATTGTAAGGAGAAATTCTCTGTTGGTCACTCATGGAAGGTAAAGGGTTAAAGCATTTATGCGTTTACTTTAAGTTTCCCTTGGCTCCTTGCTTTGTTAACCCTTTACATCCTAACATCAGTATGCATGTTCTTCATACTGTTCTTTATACATTTCCTGAAGGACTGACAAGGAGAATTTGTCTAAAAACCAAGAGCTTTCTAAGTTGATGATCATCTCCTTAATTCTCGTGGCTTTAATGTTTGATTAAGGGGTGATATTGTAAGGAGAAATTAGAGGCTGGTCACTCTTAAGGGTTAAAGGCTAACCTTAGATCTGATTTGCCCCTGTGATCGATTATGAAAAGCAATCGGGAAGTGCTTCTATAGAATCCAATAGATTTTAATGACATAATCATAAAAACTGACTTGTTTTAAGGAGAGTCAGGGAGGGTTAAATATGAAAACAACGGTGCAGCAATTTGTGAAGGAAAAAATTCTGAACAGTGAACAATCTTAGTTTATCTTTGTTCATCGAATGAGGCTAAATGCGTATAAATAGAAAGTGTTGATCAGGTCAGATTCCTATTCATCGTGAAAACGATCGGGTCAGGTCGAAAAATCAGGTAACAACTTTAAAGATTCCGAAGGGTTTTCTTACATGTCCTCCAATACTGAAAATAGTTCCAGCAACACAGAAAAATCAAATTATATTAAAAACCGCCAGTTACCTGAGAAAAATGCCAAAAATCCCCAGTTCAGAGATAATTTCTGCAGGTTTTATAGACTCCTGACGAACGATAAAGTTCCTGTTGATGCAAGCAGGTCGAATTCGGTCCATCAAAATATACTGAGAACGCTTTTCAGGATTGCTTTGGAGTGTGTGCCGGATATCTTCTCCATAGATGAGATTACCTGTAGTCATGGGATGAGCAGGTATCCACACAAATTAGCGTAATAAATTAGTAGTGTTTTTTTTACTTTTTGATTGCTAGAGCTAGTTTTGCACTTCTCAAAGAGAACAGCGAAGCTCAAATTTGTTGTTATTTCTCTCATCTCTTTCCATTTGGCTATTAAAGGTAAATCATATCATACCTCCTCCTTCCCTCTGAGGTTTCATGACAAACCTTTCCACTGCTTGGAGACAACACTCGACATTGCGATCTCCTGATGGTCCCTGAAATTGAGAAATATAGAATAAAATTTTTGATTTTTTGTCTGAAATAGGTTCGAAAAACTGGCATATTTCATGATTCTGACAATTTACATTCAATCTGAAAATTCTCCATAGACTGTATACCCATGCCAGTTATTTTAGTAGATATGTCCTTAAATGACGTTTAACACATTACATACTGAAGAGACTTGTAACTGCATCTTAAATGCTAACCTACAGATACGAACAGTCATGACGTGGGTCGACGCATGCAGCAACAGATGTACTCTATACACTGTCTCAGATCACCACAGATTAGCTTCTCAGGGGAGAGACACAAGTATGTCATTCCTTAGCAAGGTCTGGTTATTAAAATTCCGCCTTCACACACTGGGTAAAGTTCTTAACACTATGTACAGTTATTCATTTACCGGATCGAGGGTGTATAATCCAGTAAAGGTTGCTCTTACTCTGTCCACTGCCTCTGTATTCGGTAAAAACCTACTCAAAATATGAATAATGAAGTTATTAATTGAACTCAGTTGCATAAAAATACTACACCGCTGGAGATTATAAACCCTACAATCCTTAAAGGTGACCAGCATCTAATTTCTCCTGATAATTTGTTCATTGAATCGAATGTTAAGGTAATGAGAATAAAGGAAATGATCGCCAACAAAAGAGGCCCTGGATTGTAAAACAACTGGTCCTTTTCAGAACCGTAGGAAATGTGTAGAGTACAGTAAGGAAAATATCTACTCTAATTTGAGGGTGTAAAGGTCTATAAAGGGTTAGGAATGTATTCATATGAGCTCAGTCAATCGGGGCTGGCTCGGTTTCTTATATAACTACAAAGTGTCTCCATGAAAGGACGGGGAGGGCTGACCCGGATAACGGTATCACGGTTGAACACCCCATTCCAACCAACCCACCCAGTTTTACGAGAAAAAGCCTAAAGATTGTGCCTTGTTTATCTCGAGCCCTAATTTCTTCGGAGCTTGTTACCTTTCTAAAACTCCAGGTTCAGCAAATACTTGTTGCATCTTTTTGGTTCCCATCAACTGATGAGCCACTGTCGGGCATTTAATACAACGGGACAGCTCGATTGTCAGACGAGCTGACCATTCCTGAGTCAGAAAATTAGCATTTATTTCATCTAAGAACACATACATGAGCCTATCAGAAACTTAGATAAGCGTTTCCTTTTCTAGAACTCGCGGCAAATAAATTTATCACTTATCCCTAAAATCTCTGCGTTTTATCTCATACAGGTGCATAGTTTTCTCGGGGTAGTACGTTTTCACTGAGCTAGTTTCCACATAATTTATTCTTCGGGAAAACAACAGGAGTTAGCAAGGGCACTTACGTCTTCACTAGGGTAGTCAACGGGTGTGTAACCTGCTCTAAAGTAAGCTACAGCAACCTCAAGTCCATCCCTGTTAAAGGTAAATAAAAACCTAATAAGAGTTCAGGCGTCTACATATGTAGTCATTTATAAAAGCAGATTTGTGCGCACGATCTTGGAATTACTATCTCAATAACTTGAAAGAATAAACTAAAAGATATTAACCCAAAAAATAATTTTCCATTTTATCACCCAAAAACTAGGAAACGGAGAACTTTACCACAACAATTAGTATTAGGTATATCATTGCGAGTACATAAGTATTTTATCGCCCAGTCAGTAAGTCAGAAAGCAATTCATTCAATACGTGGAGAGTTAACCAGTGAATCAGCTTCTCAGTCGTTTAGTTAGTGAATTAAGAGGTACGATCAAAGAGTTACTAAACAGAAAACGAAAACTGGTAGATAATAAATGTAATGCCAACTTTCTTACACAAAGAGAGCTTTGTCGCCCTGTATTTCGCTTTGAGTACAAATTTCGGTCAAGGTTCGTCTGATCACTTTTACAGCGCGGTTTCTGCAAGAATAAAGATGAAGTTGTATTTTATTCATTACCTAAAATAGTTCATAATGCCCCCCCCCCCTTCCTATCCAACAAGAAAATTCCTCCCACACCCCTGAATAGTGAAATCAGGTTTTTCCCGTTGAAACCCGGACCTTTAGATCTACACATCAGCCCGCTAACCAGTTGAAGATACACGCAATATCTTTATGAATTGAATCATTCGATAACGCACTGCTCGAGGGCAAAAGTAATCACAGATTTGATTGCTTTTGTTTTACTGCCTGTGGTTTTACATTTTAGGGTCTAAAAAACTTGCGCTGGATCTCGACTATCGGCTAGACAATGAATTAAAATCGATCATGACTCAACTAGTTATTCGCATTTTTCTCGCTCGCTTCGTTCAATTTGCATTGAATTTATGGTTGTTTTTAATGATGTTGTTTCCTCTGATGAGCTGTGGTGATCACTCTCACTCTGGTTTTACGACACTAAGTAGAAAAGCGTTCTATCTGCAAATTCATTACTTGTCTCTGATGCTGTATTCCAGAATCCTTTGGACATACACATTCACTTCATCAGGACGAACGATAAACATGATAACAGCACTGAAAAGATGTAAAGTAAAACCTTGCTAGAAATGGAAAACAACAAACGTTGGTCAGCAACATAAAACAAGACGATTGGATTAGAAGACTTTTCATTGATCGATATACTAACACAATGCCTCGCCCGATTATTAATCATGTACCTTGCTTAGATGGGTATCCGATCGTTCTGTCCAAGAGTCAAACCGCCCGAGACCTTTCCGCCCGAACTTCGAAGTCATTGCGCCCGATGTATATGTCGTCTTATCTATGAGTTTTGTAGAGTTCTTTAAAATGGTACCATAAAATAAAACTAGTGTTTTATGAGTTTTTGTAACGAAATACAACATGAATGGTTTAATATTTTTCTCTGAGTTTTATACTAACATCACAACTGACTTTTTGCCTCAAATATTTGGCCTCGATGCGTCTATTACATAACAAAATGATATTGCTTTTGATCGCGGAGGTTCCGAAGAAGTTAAATATCCCAGCGGTCGAATGAGCTGTTGTTTTGATGACACGGTCAACAAATATCTTCAAACATTACTAAAAGAAATAAAAAATGGAATAACAGCTTAATCTTTGTAATTTGATGCACTGTTTGTTCGTCGGGCGGATCGACTTCCATTCTCGGGTGGATTGTCTTTCGAGCGGAACGACCGCAATTCGCTTAGATGTAGTAACACCCCACGCGGGATCATTTCTTCATTCTTTGCCAGATAATGTGACTGATGCACGTATTTGAAATGTGATCGAAGCTGCTGGCCGAATGAAAACTAGAAAATCATTGGTCTAAATATTAGTTAAGTGTATCGGTTATACCTCGATGACCCGTATAGTTCCCAAGCCTTAATGAGTCCCTCAGCTACTTCATCGAGTGCAAAGTTTGGAGGCGGTGACTACAAAGAAGCATGCAAGGAGAAAGACAACTGGTTAGCAAAAAAGGCTAGAGCACCCCTGAAAAAAGAAAACGACAATAACATCAATTGAAGGATTCTAGTCCAAGCTCTGTAAATATGATCTTTTTTTTCATATGGCTTTGGAAAAAAAAAACGGTTTTGGAAGTTAACACAAGCACAATATCAAAAGTAAATGATAGTTACTCTACCTTCTCCTCTTCTCCAATAAGATTCAACAGATGTCTGGAATCACGTAAATGAATCATGGGGGTAAGCGAAAATAATTCAAACATATATATATATATTGCTCTTAGTATTTAGAAGTACACAGTTTAAAATATTTCCATGATCTAAATAAAAAATGGTAGAAAACAAGAAATTTTTAAGAATTATTTGCAGTGTAAGATGTTGCTGTTAACAAACAAAATAATGTAGATTCTTCCAAAAAAATCAATTTTCACAGAGAGAAAATCTACGATTTTAGGTTTGCTTATGTCTTCCAGTTTCAATGTCATATTTCCTTAACCTTTTTACTACCACAAGTGATTAACATGTAACTTCTCCTTATAATATCCATACTTTATCCAGCAAACAGGGAATGAGAATACTCAGAATTATCAGGCAGAGTTTGTTAATTTGATCTAATACCAAATTCTTGTAATTAATTTACGAGGAAATGTAAGATAGCTAAGAGCGCAGAACTGACAAGCACCGGAGTTGACAAATTATAAAAAAAATGCGTATTGCAGTCTCTGACAACCTGATTTTCACCCTACGGACGAACTTATATCTTGCAAGATAGATTTTGATTGCGTGATTGGGCCTGGATTTTTCTTTCATGTGAATGACATATCGTAGGATGGCTTAAACAATTCAATTTCTCATTGAGGACGGTTACTGAGTTACTGGTAAGGTCACTTATTGTTTCGGTGCCATGGGTAAAAATGTGCTTTTATCGCTAGGAAACAGTGTTGGTCAATTTTTCAAATTGTTACCAGTACCTACAGCGATGAACCATTTAAAATGTTAATTCTAGTTTTTCACGCTGAATATATTTGTAAAGGAGATTGAATATTCTTTTCATTTATTTCATCACTTGAAATAGGCTCATAACGCGAAGACATCGAAATGTTGTGTAAATTAAACCTTTTTTCTCTTTATCCCCTTAATTGTTTATCTAAGTCTAATCAAGGGACAGATTTTCGCGCAGCTTTATAATATTTATGGACGTAAACAATTCATTGCCTTTGCGACTACGGCTTTGTTTTACAACAGTACAGTACGGGGCGGAAATTTTTCCCAAGAGCTAGTTCCCATCTACACTCCCGGATGGCAAGGCACTGTACAGGTAAAGCGTCTTTCCAAAGACCGCAAAATAGCCACAGGCATAAGTAATTGCATCAGCGCGTCCCAAGTAAAAATTTGGATAAAAAAATAGGATGCATCATACCTGTGAAGGCTGGAAGCACGACATGATGAAGATATGGCACTTATGGAAATAGTGTTTAGTTCAACTTGTTTGATACAAAGGTTTAAGTTTTCGTCTTCTTGGTTGTGCGACCCGCTTGTTTGTTCAAGCATGTAGTCCGATCGGAAGATTCCCAACGAAATGGGCTGAGAAAAAGAAAACGTTTATGGTAAGTTACTTAACGATTCGAAAAAAAATTGTTTATGTTCCTTTTATGCTAAAAGAGAAATTAAATAATTTACGAAAAGAGGGTATCAATCGATCAATTTTTTTTCCATGGATCCTTAAAGAAAGAAAGGGTTGATTTATAGTAGAATCAATGACAATCTTTCGCTCAATAATTAATATGTATAAGACATGCATCCATAGACCTCCCTAACAGCCAAGTTGTGTACACACCTGATCTATGCCTTGCTCTTGAGTTTTCTCGTAAATGGAAAATATTTTTGCTGTGAATACATCCGCAGTTATGGTGCTAAAAGATAAGTACAGAAGATCAAGAGAAAATCCACGAGTTTGAGAGATTCACTGTCACAAACCAGCGATTCGGAATGATCAGTAGGGAAATTAAAGTAAAGATGAAAGTGTACCTCAGAAGTGCGTCTTTCGTGAACTGGAAATCCTGGCTTGCCTTGTGCACCAGCAAATTAAAATCCTTTTGAACTTCTCTGGCGGCTGCGAAAAGTCTTCTAGGAAATGGAGTGGGAAGGACAGTAAAGGGTCTGTGCTCTAAATTTCCACTCTTGTTTCTGTAAATCATTCCGCGGGTGAGAAAATAGTCTCGGCCTTCTGAGGCGAGAAAATCAACTTCGTTATCCGAAAGGTCCCCTCTTAGAAAGGACGAGAACATTTCGAACAGTGATAATGCTTCTGACAGACACGAAAAAAGTTTCGGATGAATCGAAAGTAAGTAGAATTTGTTAAGCTTTGAATTGGAATTGTTCAAAATTTACGGCTCGAACGAATAAAAGCCTGAATAATATTGGCTGCCAGGAAACGGTCTTGGTTTTAATGGACGATATTTGAGAAGGTGCGTGTGATGAATGATTAGGGAAACAAATTAGTACGTGACGCGTGAAAATAACCATAAGAGGAACGTGATTCGTGAATTAATGAGTGTGCGTGAAGCGTGAGTTGTCTACGCCTAAGATGGACAAGAGTCACATTCGTGAAAATCTTATGAATTTTTCTTACCCGCAGATTACCGGTTTTCTGTCAAATCAACGGACTTACGAAATAATATTTGAAGGTTTCAGTGTAGAGGAGTCAAAATGCGTAACTGCGAACTGAACTCTGAAATTTCTGCTTGAGTACAGTAAAGGAAAGGCGTCTCTATGGGATCAATCTTCTTGTCAAGAACTAGGATTGAGTCAAGGCATGCTTCTGAGCCAAAAAGACGTATGTAGCATTTCAGCAGTTTTGGGAATATCACCCGACTTCTTTTGAAAGTTTCCAAAGCATGACAGTACTAGGAAGATTAGGCGAGTATTAGGATTAAGAATACGCTGCTCAAGGTCGGTATTTTATTCTCTTGGCTTGCAGACAGTTTACAAAACACTTGAAAGGAGAGCAGTAAATTTTTGTTAGGTTTGATAATTGTGCCATGGCTAAGAGGGTTTTTTGGAGAACAAACGATTTTCAGAACAAGTAACAATTAAAATCAAACAAAGCAGAAAAAATTCAACCCCACTCAAAACCAAATGAAAATACGAGCGAAAATACGAGCGACCTTTTCACAATGATTTCTGAAAACATAATACCACCGTGGAGGTATTTCTCATGGTTGCTATAAGCTTTAGTCAATGTCTGCGGCTTTACACTGAAGAATCTCTCGTTACCTTTCACGTCTCCTCCTTACAATCTTAAAACGGCTGTTACACGACCCTCTCAGGATTTACAGTGACACAAGAAAACAATTTATTCCCGCTAAAATTAATTTATTGTTAATTAATCGATTTCTTTTATGAATATAACCTTTTACCCTTAAAATACAATCTCATTTTAACTGCGCTTTTAGAGTGAAATATTTTTCATCACTCGCCACAACAAAGTGGTCACACTTCGGTCAAAGCTAAAGGAAAACAAGGCAGAACGATTTTTGCAAACATGATAACACTGTGGAGGCATTTCTCATGGTTGCTTTAAGCTTCAATCAATGTTTGCAGTTATGCACTGAAGAATCTCTCGATACCTTTCACGTCTCCTCCTTACAATCTTAAAACGACTGTTACACATCCCTCTCAGGATTTACAGTGAAACAAGAAAACAATTTATTCCCGCTAAAAGTATTTTATTGCTAATTATTCAATTTCTATTATGAATATAACCTTTTACCCTTAAAATACAATCTCATTTTAACTACGCTTTTAGAGTGAAATATTTTTCATCATTCGCCACAACAATGTGGTCACACCTCGGTCAAAGCTAAAGGCAAACAAAGCAGAAAGACAATACAGATTCTTGTTCCTGGTTTCAAATAATTTAAGCAAAAAGGGATATTATTCCACCCTTTCTCTCTCTTTGTGGGAATGAGATGGATACCCGACCTTAGCCGCGCTTGACATCAGACATTACAATAAATAAATTGCATGGAAGTCACAATTTAAAACTAAAATATGCTGCACTGGAAAAGTAGGTAACTTGTGAGGTGTTACGCGTTCGTTCTCCTTTCCGAAAAAGAACTAAACCAAACGTGGTTTTATGTATCTTGCGAAGCCGAGAGATTCACACGGTCAGCATTTGAATTCACTTTTCTTCCCCTCTCCTTTTCTCTACAGCTTATCGAGTTCGCTTTTTAACGTATCCACGGCCTTGCGCATGCGTCTTTCTTCCTCAGCATCAGCACATTGCGTGAGCCAATCAGCACACTGCCTCAAAACAGCCTCTTTCTGAAGACGGAAGTGAGTACGAATGGCTTCTTCGAACCCTAGGGGGAGGGAAAATACAGTTTTGTAACCAATCAAACCTTTGACCCTAAAGTGATTAGATTTTATTTTCTCCTTACAATATCACTCCTATATCAAACATTAAGGTCACAAGAATCACCAAGTAAAGAAGCTCTTGATCATTACACTAATTGGCCTTTTCAGCACCTTAGAAAATGTACAGAGAACAATATGTAGAATATGCATACTGGTGTTATGGTGTGGTGGGTTCGCGCACAAAATAACAAACATTACTTGCGTCATTGCCAAATCATTAGTAAAACTGCACCTCATCGTCAAAATACAAGTAGCTACGAACTAAATCAAAACATCACGCATTTATTTTTGTAATTATTGACTGTTCCTTCTGCATATGACCAACGAGAACCAAGTGGAGTCTTAAATTCGTTAGAATAATAACAAGCAGAGTCACAGTAGCTGTGTTTCCAATAGAGCGTAGTGAGTTATAATAATCTAACTAACCAGGTGCTGGTTCACGTAGCTGCCCAACCATGGCGTGACGTATTGTGTGAAGTTTGATTTTTGCATTGTACTCTTTGCACAGAGCCTGGAGAGAGAGAAACAAGTGAAATCAAAGTCACGCAAGGTTACAGTTATGTCTTAAAAGTTAATGACCCACTAAGGTCACAGTATTGCTAAACCTCTTGGATGGGTACCTGTGCATCGCAGGTGACACGCAATCGTTTCATTTGCTTACCTACTATCCCACTCCTTACTAAAGCCGGGGTTGAGGAGACAGAAAGTAAGGGTAAATAAACTTTTCCAACACAGTAAACTAGCTTCGGCTCGCATGCAGAACTCTTCGTCTAGAGTTCAGGGCGTGAAATACCAGGCTATAGCGTCTCTCAAACCTCACAGTTAACACAAGATAATAAATGGAATCGAAGCGACTCGATTATAATACAATGAATGGTTTGAACCCGGGGGTAACATGGGATAGTGTAGCATAATCGTCTGGGTGAGTGGTTTCGACAACCTAAGCGGAAGTCATCTGCTCTCTGCCACCCTTTTTTTTTTCAGCCACCATCGCAATCTCCAGGTAACACAGCGCAGATAGGCAATTCGCAGATGCAAAACAACCTTTACAGGATACATATCCCTTATCAGAAAGAGCGTGTAAATTATAGCCACATATTCTTAGATTGGAATGACAACATCAGCTTATTCCTATTCATCATCATCACGGACCAGTGTGGGTAATGAACAGTAACAGCAAGGAAAGAATCATAGAGTAAAAAGTTGACGCAAATTTTACGCAGCAAACTTGAAAATTGTGGTTTCATTACTGACTTTGCTTTTCAATTTCAGCGTCAACAAAAAACACGTCCATTGGTCAAACAGAGAACCGTTAAGAATTTCACTTACGTCTCCCTCGTCGGTTCCTTTGATGCCTTCGTAACCAGGTTCATTAAAACACGGGTCAGGAGTAAACATCATGCCTTGAATTGACAACAAAACCTGGCAAAGCATCAAAAAGAGAAATACAGTTCAAAGCACAACTTTGTCTCTACGATAACAGGAAAAAAGTAAAAAACTCAATTTTAAGACAGAGCTCTGGTTTCGAAGATGGAGCGGAACCAGTAGTCTTGGCTAATAAATGATGAAGGCGTTATGGTTACCTCTCTAACTAGCGTCAATTTACCTGACATTTACAAAGTCCTCATTTACTAATGGTCGGAGTCCGAAACAGAAGATTGAGAACGTGGACCAAATTTTGTACAACACCTTTCATTCCCGCGATTAAAAAATAGTAGTGACATATATTTCAGGCGCTCACCAGAGGGTCACAATTTCAATCCCGACTTTCCCTTGATCACCATAATACTTGTTTCCCCGACTCGTCATGGAACGTCAAGAAATATTGACGCGCAGTAGTAAACTTTCCTCTACAATCCGTTCTCAAGGTCAATTTTTCTTTAAGCATTAGTTTAACCCCAGGATAACGGTTTAGAACAAGAATGTCCCTGTATATTCCCGCACTATCCTGGTGGTTAATACGACGAATCCCAGACCAAGAAAGTTTGGGTTCGAGCCCAAACCAGCTCTTTGTGTTGCGTTCCGTGCTTAAGATAAAATGGAATGATTATACCGCGAACTGAAGCGTTCAACTGAAGGAACCGACTGATTATGAGAAACAACAATTAAATACGCATGACTTAGCCCAGTAATGTATCAAAACCTAAAACTGCATCCCTACAGAGGCGCTTTCAACAGATCAGGGACAGGACTAGGGAACTTTGTACGTAAAATCAGCATCAACAACAACAATAAATACAAACTCAACGAAAACCAAACCTGGTAAAGAGAAGACTTCTTTGGATCCCATTTCTCACTTGCATCTCCACCATGCCAAGTTCCCAACAAACTTAAACAAACCTAAAGATGTGAACAACAATGAAGAATGAAACAAGACAAATCAAGAAATCAGCGTGAAAAGCATCAAATGGAACAATCTTGGCAAAGTACAGCTTGAAATTACCTTTCCATCTGCGTAGAGATTCGGGTTAAACCTGCAGTGAAAAAAAAATTGTATTCAATAACTTACAATACCTAGAAAGAGACAAGAATCATAATTCAGAAGTGGAGAGTTACAAGCTTAGAAGAATGAGTACAATTCTTTACAAACCGCTCTATAATTTACAAAAATCAAACAATAAATATCAAAAACCTTACTACCTCACCTGACTGTACCATTACCAGTTGTGATGATTTTCACCAAAGGTGGGTCAACTGGATATGAAGACGGAAAGTAGATATCGAACACAAAGCAGCCTCGACTGTAAGGCGTATCTACGGTGCCGGTGATAAGAGCACGGACAAAATCCATACGGTTCTCATCCTGCGCGGGAAATAAAGAAAAAAGTATTATCCATTATCTACAATTCTTAACTCGCTAGTTTCCAGGTTTCTGAACACTTACTGTAAATCAAATCAAAATTAATTGGATCGCAGGAGTGGTACATCACAGAGGAGGCTTTTCGTCTACTCTTTTCCAGGTTGAGTTGGAAATTCAAGTGTTTTTTTTTTTTTTCTGGTCTAAGTAGGAAAACCAGCTAGCCCAGGGAAAACCCCAGGGAGGAGAACCAGAACGAAAAAAAGACCTTAACCTAGGCGAAGCCAGGTCTGGGGAATCAAACCCCTGCAATGGGATACAAGCGCTCTTCCTACGCCAAAAGCGCTCATTCCCACCGGAAAGACTTGTTATCCATGATGGGCTTAAGGGCCAAAGGCACCTTTAAATGGGGCGCCATATTGAAAGTGAAGAGGCATTTTTGAGGAGTTTCCCAGGGGAAGAGTTAATCTGGTTGCAAAGACCTCGTCGTTAATTATTAAAAGGGTGTTAATGTAGGACGTGTCCGAGGTAGGCGGTATCTTGTGTCAAACTGGGAAGCAATATGAACCTAGTTAAGCGGTTTCCTCAAAAAAAAATTTTAGCCCGCTCACTTCCTATTAAATTAAGTTGAATATGTATTCCTGCCCAAGAAAACAAGGCTTCTCCTCACGTTTTACACGGCGGCGAGAAGAAACTTTACCGGACTAACATCATCACAGTAAGTAGTGAAAAAAAGCGGAATCATTCTAACCTGCCTGACAAGTATAGAAGAATTTGGATGGATCGGCAAGTTGTTTTTCAGTTGAGTTGCTTCACGCATAAGAGCCCGCACTTTACCAGACCTGACAAAAACAAGCGGTCAAAACAAAGTAAGCTAAATGTCTTGCACGTGATTAAGAAAAGGTTTACAAAAATCTACCTGGGGCACATGGGCTGACTAGCACAGGACCGGAAGGCATGACAATCCTGAAACGAGAAAAGAATAACCCTTTCATCATAGTTTACCCAATAAAACCATCTACGACAACAACAAAAAAAGAGAGAAAAAAAAGGTCTGGGTTTGAATGCTGGCAAGCTCATTGTGACATGCTCCAAAACACAGCAGAGGAGGGGGGGGGGGGGGGGAGGGAGAGAGAGGAGAGGATACCTACCATACAATAAGAACCCGTTAGTAACAATTATCCTAGTAGCTCAGTGCTAAAGGAATACGATTAAGCTCTGGGTATAGTTGCACACGAGGCCCGCTAAGTTAACCCAACCGATATTTCTCCTACTCTGGGCGTTTTACTTAAGTTCAAAAATGACCCATGGTCTGTGAGTAGAGAACTGCTGGACACATTGAGGTAGTTCTTTTGGTCATCGTTATCTCTGAAGTGATTTGCTTCAATTAAAACTGAGTTAAGACAGACTTTGGCAAAAAATTTACAACGGAGGGAAGGCTGGCGCACACCTTGACTGAAAGAACACTAGACCACGAGGGACAACATTTAAATCCGCATGACCGGTCCAATAGAGTTTCAACACCTTAGACTGAATCCCTGACAAAGGCGCAGACATTTTCAGACTTAAGTTTCCAGATAATAATGTTACACTACTCCCTTTTCTTAAGTGTTTCCATGGACGGCGAAGAGACGCACAACAAGTTTTCCACAAAGGATAGTTTATCTCTAGATTCTCTTGAGGTTTCCGAAAACGGGAATAATCTAAAAATATCTTACGTATTATTAATTAGGAATACGACCTATCCAGACAATTCAGTCTCTAGGCTGGATATCCTCTTTCCTGGTCTACATAACTCAGATATTATACGCTTAGTGAATAAAATACTCCAAAATTATCATCAAATGTATCAGTCGTGTACTGATCTTACCACCAGCTCGGCTGCTTCAAACTTGATTGATTCAAGTGTTTCGATATAGGCTTGGTCAGCCTGTTTTGGGTCACAAGGATCCGGTGCACAAGGTCCCTCCTCACCCCCCTCGGGTGGTTCTTCTAGTCCATTCTCGTCTGTGTTTGTTTCGATCTCCCACACAGAGAAATTTTCATCTTCGCGTGCCAACAATGAGCTCACCTGTGAAACATTAATTCAACGTGCCACTTTCAATTTCTCTGCATAAGAATCTGTGAATGAGCAACTAATATTTTGTACTTTTAAGAGGTGATGGCTATTAGGTTGTAAAACGGTTGTCCCTAATCCATGTCAGTAGATGAAATATTGAGTTTTTATTTTTGTTTTTGTTTTTGTTTTTTTTTGGGGGGGGGAGGGGAGGGTTATGTTATAATTTAAAGTACGAGTTATTATCACAAAGTCAAGTTTCTTCTCCGAAAGGAAACGCTCGGTCCAACCAGCTTCAGACGTCTTACTTAAAATAAGTACGTAACACTGTTGCTCGTGTACTGCGACCATTCGGATGGGAGTAGTCCTGGGGTCCGTTTCTCGTAGTTCCCAGTGACTCAACGGCCCAGTAAAACTGTTCTTTTTATTCAAGATGAGGGTTTCACAAGTTTTTAAATAAAATTACCAGCTAATGTAAGAAAATCGACTGGTTAGGATGCCAGAAGCTGCTTCTATATTCTTTAAATTTTGACTTAAAATCGATTCTTCCACCACGAAGACTCTGGGAAGGTCTGCTGTCGGTAGCAGTTGCAGATGTCTCGCAACCTGAGCGGAAGTCATTATCAGAGTCACGTGACCACTTGACTTTCATGATGACT
The DNA here is from genome assembly GCF_964200805.1 of Pocillopora damicornis. Lineage (NCBI taxonomy): Eukaryota > Metazoa > Cnidaria > Anthozoa > Scleractinia > Pocilloporidae > Pocillopora > Pocillopora damicornis. The sequence continues at coordinate 8,564,937 of NC_142672.1, forward strand.
TTCACTCAGGTTCTCGTGACATCAATCACAACTGTCGACAACTATCCTCTCCAGGCCTGCTCTCACCAGGACGATAAGACTACACGGTCAACTGGAATCGTGGTTTCTAACCATTTATTATATGAAATACTCTTCCTAAAAACTACCTAATTCCTTTTTGTAAATGACACAAAAATGCTATAACACTAACCTCTTGTACAATTCGTCTCAAGTCTTCGACCACGAAGTCTGGAGCGAGATTCTCGCGCTGAACAACACGTAAAGCTCGCTCGACGCTGAGCCTGCTGTAGTCTGGGTTAGCAGCAAGGCATTTCACAAATTCCCTCTCCTCACTAGCATTTGACATGCGCACTAACACCGTCAAAATCTTGACCAGTAAATCACGAGGGTCGAACGAGTACCTGCATGTAACAACAAAAATACATCCTAGGTAATATACAATAATATTTAATAATATATAATTATGAAATAAAATCTAAGGATATTTCTCCCTATCAAAAAAGTTGGGGGAAGGTAATCTAAAATTGCTCATTTTGGAGATAAAGCGGAAATTTCGCGAAGCCAAGAGCTAGGAGTATCTTAAACCATAAAAAAAAACCCAGCAAAGAGTTAATGAGAACTGACAAACTTATCAGCTGATTTGACACCAAATACTCCTAACATATCTACTAGAAAATGTATAACAGCCAGGAGAGAGAAATACGAATCAGATCTCAAGAGGTTAAGGCCACCATCTGACTCTATCACACAAAAATGAACAAAAGATAATTTTCGAGCCAGATCGATCGTTTCGCTTTTAAAGAAATCGTCCCTTGATGATTTCGTCACCAAAAAGTTATTCTAGTAAAGAGGCTCTAAATAAAAGTGAAACACTTGTCTGAATTCCTAAATACAAAACATACACTTTTAAGTTCAATCAACAACTTACCTATCCATGTTTTCGACTTTCAAATCCATACACTTGCGGCCGCACAGTGAGTCCAAAAATCCAATTATCTGAGGGTCAAAAAGAGAACACAGGCGGCTGAACTTAAATTCATCGATTTATCGAAACGGGATTCAAAAGGTTGAGGGTAAAAAACCGGCAGGTTCTTTTCCATGATATGATGAACTAATCTCCAACACCTAACCTCTGAAGTAAGGTAAGCCTTTATACGGGCCCAGGTGGCCCATGGGGCCGGTGCTTAACTCCGGTTTTCTTAGCATGAAGCGACTAGGAGTATTGCTACTCCCCCCTAGATGGGATGCTAGTCCATCGCAGGGTTACCCCCAGCACATTTGCTGGTACCCATTTTTACACCTGGGTGAAGAGAAGCACTGTAAGAGTAAAGGGTCTTGCCTAAGAACACAACACAATGACCCCGGCCAGGACTCGAACCCGGACCACCCGATCCGGAGTCGAGCGTACTAACCATGAGGCCAACCTCTGAAACTAGGCCATAAATATAAAGGGGGTAAGACTCTAAAGAAACTGCGATGCTGCGGGGAGGGGGGAGCGGAGAAGGGGTAATACAAGATCATCTGGTTTTATCAACTGAGTTGATAATATGAGTTGGCCACCGTTAAGAGTTCCTAAACCTGACGTTTCGAGCGTTAGCCATCCGTCAGAGGAATTGTGGGTTGTGCGTGGTTCACATATCGAAAAATGAAGCTACGCTATTGGTGGGAACAAGGTAAAGTGAAAAACACGAGGTGATAAGCTGGGAACACATACCGCTGCTGCAGCCCTGAGTGACAATGGAGAACGGGAGAAGCAGCGAGCCACTTTCTCTTCTTCTGTGATCTTCTCCAGAAAAGCTAAGGTTGCATTCGCCTGAAAGATGCAGCTTTGATGTTATTTATTATAACTACGACGAATTCAACATTTAAATTCACACAACAGCATACCATTTGCATACAGGATTTCGAAACGTGCTCTTCGCCTTTCAAAAAATGTTCCTTCTCCTGTCGCTGATCTACACTTAACTCCTTCCACTTTTCATCTGTGCAAAAGAACAAAACTTTTTTCAAGGTTGGATATCGACTTAGATTTCCGCATTACATTTTTACGGAAGGATGCTACTCTAAGAAAAAAAAGGTAGAGAGATAGAGAAAGATAAACGATTTGTTTTTGTTTTTTTTTTCATTATTTCTATTTCATTTTTAGATAAGTTGAGGGTGTATTGATTAACAATGCCGCATTGGTGATCGTCTAAAATTAAAATCAGTTAAAAGATGACTGGGGCATTGGCTTACGTCGACCACGTTTAATCATCGATTAGAATATTAGTGACGTTTGCTGTCAATCAATGGTGACAAAAATGCTGACATGGGTTTGTGGCTTATTCTACACTTCAGCATTTTCTGTCTACCAGTCAGTCAGTCAGTCTATCTGTTTGCCCCTGTCGGCTTTAGTCGGTCTGTCCATCTGTCTATCCGTCTTTCTATCCCAGTAGGCTTTTAGTCTATCAGTCTGTGTGTCTGACTTTCAGTGTGTGTGTGTGTGAGTCTGTCGCAGTTTGTTTTCCGTTTGTTAGCTCACCGAGGGATAATTTAATGGGTTTGCCGTTCGTTAACCTCTCTTGAAAAGCTACCTACCACACTGCTTGGCACACTGAAGTTTCCTAACATTTGTTAGGCGGAGCAAGCCATCTTTCAAAACGTAAAGAAGAGTGTCAAACACAGCACCTAAGAATGACTGATGAAACAAAAAATAGTCATGAAACTTGACTACAATTTGCGTATTGACAGAAATATACAATAACAATATGATCTAGCCTTGTCTGCTTTACCATAGTATAGAAAAAAGAACAAACTTTTACCTGACGAAGGACGCTCATGGCCGATGATTGTCTTACCTGAAAACTTTCCGTTCCACATTCTTGTAAAATCGAAGGTAAACAGTCGGGTCTCTTCCATAGCTTTTCTAATAACTTGACAATTTCAAACCTAAAACAGACAGTAAGGAGAATTGCTGGTGAGATCTGAGAGTAAAAGGTTTAATGATACTTCCATTCAAAACGAAAAAAATTTCCAGGTCCGCGACAACTAAAAATGTCTAAAATCCTTAAACATCCTGCATAGGTTGAATATGTTGCGTCCTCTTCTAACGGGACAAGATCGCTTCCTCAGCATTCCCGTAAAGGCAGCTACAATATTGGATGTGCTGTTGCGTTTAAAATCTCAGGACAGCAAAAAAGCTGATTATACCTGGCAGAAAATTTGTCAAACTCTTCTTTGTCCACGTCCAGGCCCTCCACGATGTCAACCGAAGAGTAAGTATGAATAAGAGCTGGACCGAGTTTTTCTCTCACCGCTGGGCACATAGCAACGCAGGCCACCATGTCACCTTCGATACCGCTGCAAATCAGAAAATATATAGGCGAGTAAGGTCATCAGAGATCACCGACAAAACCTGATAAATCATTCCTAAACCCTTCCTTACCTTCCCCACGTAGTTGTCTCCAACAGTTTGTTCTTCCTGAAAGGCACAGAAAATTGTCTTGATTACTCAATTGGTAAAGAAAAATGACGATTGTAACTTTCAACAGGCATTTTCACCTTTGTCAAACAGAAAATCTTCCTCAACATACCAGTTAAACTTAAAGACAAACCAGAATTAGAATCAAATCAAAATAATTGGGAGTCGGGAGATTCATGATGAGAACTTTATTTATTCTATAAATTACGACACAAAGTCTTGTCATTAATGATTAAAAGAAAAAATTGAAAATCCCGATTTATAGTAGAGATAGATATATATACCTTTGCTTTCCCTTTCTTTTATCCTGCTAATTAATTCTTCGCAAACACTAATCTCAAAGAGATTCAAATTAAGTAACACGAAAACGAAAAAAGAAAAATTGCCCCTTCAATTTACCTTTCAGAAATTTTTAACAACAAATGCAGTCATATTTAGAAGTTCATCTAGAGCCCTGGTTGAATGTCTGAACTTTGCAATCGCTTCTATCTCTGTTTTTTGTTTTCCCTTTTTTTTTGCTTGTTTCTTTCTTCCTTTCTTGTATGTGAACCTGTTTGTTTAATACTCTCTCCGTCATTTGTTGTGTTAAATTGCTCGTTTCTTAAAACATTCTCCTCTGCACAATAATTGAACATAACTACAAAATACCCTTTAGATCTCTGGCATATTTCAGCAAATGACAACAAAGCTGTCACAGTTCTCGTGGCTGCCACTGGTCCGGGCATGATGTCTCTCCGTTCCATAAGAGCACAACAGCAGTCAACGAAAATGCAGATCTAAAACACGAACAATTTAATCATAAATAAGACAAAGCAAAAGTTGCAAAACGTAGTCCTAGAGGTAGGCTTTTAGAAAAATTGTCAGGAAGAAATATTGTGACACGAGTGGTATGGCGAGCAATATGCACGCACATTGAATCACATGATATTATAAACAAAATACCAAACTGCGATCTTGTATTGTCGTCACTCCTTTAACACGTGTTCTTACACGAACGTAACTCTTCTTTAATGAAAAAGCACATTTGTTATCTTAACGGGCATCGTCTCTAGCACCTCTTGCACACGTTCTCTTGCCCGCGTATCTCCCCTTAAGTATGCACTCGTCTCTCTTTTCGTAACGCACGCGTATCTCCTCTTCAGTACGCAATCGTGTCTCTTTTCGAAGTGCACGCCTCTACTCAGTCAAGCGTCCAAGTACCTTCCAGTACGTTCTTGCACGCGAATTCGCGCTTTCCACTTTGATCGAACTTGCTCATCCCTTCTCTAATATGTGCCTATTTCTTCTCTCACACACGGTAATCTCTTCGCTATCGCATGCGCAATTCTTCTCGCGCAGTCTCGGATGGACAGCTCTCCTCCAGTAAGCGCGTCTAAAAATTGAGAGCTTAAAAGTGTTCCCTGCTAGCTGACTACTGAACCAAAGTATGGTGAATTAAAACCAATTAAATACTCACGTCCAACCCTCTAAGAGCGCCAGGTTTATGTGCGGCGACGAAACTAAACCAAGAGCACATGTCTTTGACGTAGAACTCGGGAATATTCACAAGTATCTCTCGCTGCCTGACTCTGATTTCGTTTTCAGACAAACCCTAAAGCAACAAAATCAATAAGCTTAGTTGGTAATACAACGCCTTTACCAAGTTCTCAACACCGAACATTATTTTAATACTACATTTATACAAACCACTTATCTTGAAAATACGAGTAAACAATTGTTGGACGAAGTCAAATTCTGTTTTCCGGACCATATGGTCTAGTCAAAGTTATTTATGTATTTATTTATAAGCGATATATATGCAGGCTAGCCCAGTTCAATGCAATGGGGGCCAGTTGTGGTCTTGAAACTCTTGTAAAATGGGCTATTGAGTGCTGATGGTCTTCTTATACAAATTCAACACGTTTCCTTTTTGTTTCTTTCCTTCCTGAGTACAGACCGTCTCCTCCATGTAAAACCCCTCATCCCTCTCCTAAACCCCGTATGAACTTTTTACCTGATACTCAGAAGCACAGCTGTCAAGAAGATGAAGAAGCCAGGCGGCGCTTGTGATGTAAAACTCTGAACACAGCCTCATGAAGTGGTCGTCCTCCAGACAAGTATTCCATTGAAGTACGAATAGCTATAAACAGGACATAACAAGTGGTTCACATGACAAATTGCTTAAACGTGAAAGCAGCTTACATCGAAGAGCATTTTTGATTGATTGAGTCTGAATTCACCCGTATCATGGCGAAAGTTTTCTTCTAATAGAAGGCCAGGAACAAAAGAACTACTTGGGGTCCTACGCTGGCGCAAGACCATTTTAAACCCCAATTCAACAAGGAGATCAGGAAATTGTTGTTTGCTCTTGAAAGATATTTGCCTGAACTGGTCAGATATATTTGTTTACATGATATACACTCACCACAAGCATTTTTTTGGTTTCCGCTTCAAAAGAGCTGCCCTCCTTCATTTCAGATAACATCGTGTACTGTCTGGAATTTTAGGAATAAAGAAATGTACCGATCTTGGAACGAAGGAATTTATTACCGAGAATAAGAGAATGTCTGAATGGGTAGTCTGTGATGCACTGCGGGAGAAAAGTCGGTACTCGCGAACTTAGGCGCTAAAACTTGGCGTAACTGGCCATCGAGAGAGCCAAACACAATAATGGGAAAAATAACCGATCTCTTTTGCCAAGTTTCAATTATCGTATTTTTTTTTGGTTGTTGTTGATCTTTACTTTTTGTTTCTGTTTCTTTTTCCTTGGGCTCTTTTCAAACGCTCGCGCACGTTTTCATCATGGAGATATTTGTGTAACGTAGCTACACTAAAAATTTGAGCAAATTGAGATATTAACCCTCTAACTCCCGAGATCTGATTGTTAATTCTCCCCTCTAGCTGCTAAACATTGCCTTGTAAATTAGTTATGAGAAGTTGGTGTAAGATCAAGATAACAACTACTACCTGATAAGTTTAAATATTCTCATTTCCTGTTTGCTGGATAATAAGGATATGATAGGGAGAAGTCTCATGTTGATCACTTCTAGAAGTTACAGGGTTAACTCAAAGGAGGCCTATCTGCTTGTTCATCATCGAGATAGGAGCTATCGCCTTGGCAACTTCACAAAGGGTTCAGTTGCTTTTCAAAAACAGGATTGCAACAGACTGAGTTTTTAAAATATATGAATGAGTACTGAGTATGTCTAACCTCATGATTCTGTTGTAGTGTTGAATGGTAGTGGTGAGTCCGATATGAAGCGCGCGGTGCGTGATGTGAAACATCTCTGTTATCAGTTTGAACTGACCTACAAAGATAACATCACATGCAACGTCGAGTGTCAAAAACAAGAGGAACAGTAATACAGTAACTGGTTTGACCTCGGGAACAAAAGATCGACGAACAGACAATCCGACGAACATAGACCAACGTAGCCTACGTGTAGCCGTACCATTCCCCCCCCCCCCAAAAAAAAAAGGTGAAACGGAAGCGAGGCTATACGTAGGCTAAGTCCTATGAAGGACTGTTGCCCATAACAGTGACTGTCGTCTTGAGAACTTAAGCGGGAGCCTGCATCGGAGTCACGTGAAGAGCTGTTCGTCAATCACTTGAGGGAAAACTGGCTCGCGAAAACTGATTGATCATTTTTTACAGCGGGATGGGAGACAAGGTTATAAAGACAGACAAAGAGAAAATAGAACGCGTGGTGGAACAGTTTTACTAAGACTCGCCATTTTAGGAAATGCGACATTGTTTGGAGCAGATTAATAAACGAAACTAAAAAAAAAAAAAAAAAGAAACGAAAAAATAAAATCACTGATCATTTAGCAACGATAAAATATGCATGCACATAAAGAGAAGGAAAATAATTACCCTTAAGATCTCCTGAGGGCAAAAGCACACTACGGAGATCCGTTCTGTCCTCATTCTCTGTTCCTGCATGGAAAAAAAACAACAACATATGCAACCTGTATTAATTAGAAAATACTTAAAGACAGTTACATGAGCACATTACAAGATGACAGTTGATGAAATTAGTAAGTCGAACAAAAGATTAGATTTAGATTAGAACCTGCTGAATGAGCGATTTAAGGTAAAAGGTGTCCAACGATTTTTTTTGAAACTTTCCTTGATTGTTCCTACCATCTCTGTATCAAAATTGGTTTAGAAATTGACGGTTGGTCGAGAAAGCATGCGAAACCCCCCGCAACTCTCTCGGCCTTTCAGATGCATCATGTTAACCATTGGCGACTGGGCTGATCGCGTTTTGCCGAGCCTAAGGTTTACTTTCTATGAGTTCTCATTGGCGCCTTGTGACGTTCACCCCTTTGTCTATCATGACTGGTCGACGTTCTTGCTCTGGTTTTTGTTGCATGACAATCAGTCAAAAGGTCGTCGACACTACAAAGATTAGCGCGAGGAAAGAAAAAACTGTCCCTAATTCAGATTCGCAACTCGAAGTAATTTCCAAAAAAGTGTCAAACATTTACTCTAACGATATCAATCTGAGGTGCAAGTCTCCCGAACTAACGGTCTGCCGAAACTGTTACTTACCAATGTGTCCACCGGCCAGCGTTCGCTCGTTCGTGAATCTTAAACGGCAAGCTTTGGAGGTGCAGTAAAGTGCTTCAATTTGTTTGTATTTATCTTTCCCTTTGGTCAGGAGGAACGAATCACACATCTGAAGAGCCACTGAGCAAAGATTCACCATAAAACCTACCACCAAGAGAAACACGAGTTCTGAAAGTTACTGTAACTTATTACAGATGTTTCGTTACCGTAAAGCCTCTTGTAAAACTATTAAAATAATCGAGAATTCTTTCCTTCACAAATCCTCTTGTCACCATGGAGACTCGTGGATTAAAAACTCTTTAGGACAAAATTTTCTATTGCGAATGGAGAAATACTTTATGATGGGAACTGTCGAGAGTTCATGAGAAATTATTTGATAACAAGCGTCGTTCAAAGCATTTCTGCTAATACAAATTTGTTTTCACTCTATCTTACCATCGTTGGCCACTGTTGCCTTCATCAAGTTATCTCTAGGCAAGTTTGCTGACAGTCTCAGATCATTGAGTGAGACAACCCCGGCAAGCCATGCTATTGCGCTGAAAGACAAATACATATATCCTTAAAGTTTAAGTGACTTTTCCTCTGATACTCACGAGAATGGATAGGGGTGCCGAAGTCATTTAAATCTAAAGATGGCAAATGCTATCCTAACCGTTCCAAAACACACCGAAACATGAAGATTTCTACAGTTGCAAGTTACAGTTTGCGCTTTTTTCTGTTCTCATGGCCTGTCCTGGGAGACGAGACATTGAATTCTTACCTACCAACAACCATCAAAATGCGCGGGACTGAGTTTTAAGTTGCATATATAGCACGGAATAGTTAAGTCCATACTGGAGCCTATTGGCCCACCCAGCCCGCGGTGCTTATCTCAGTTTCATGTAGCGACTAAGAGTATTACTACTCCCTCCTGTATGGGATGCCAGTCCATCGCAAGGTTACCCCCAAGCATTTCATCGGGCTTCCCTAAAAATTCTCCAGAAGCCATTTATACTCCCGGCTGGAGAGAGAGGCACTGTGAGAGGAAAGTGTCGTGCCCAAGAACACAAAACATTGACCCGGCCAGGTCTCGATCCCAGATCTCTTGACCCAAAGTCCTATGCACTGACCGTTTGGCGGCTGTGTCATCCGTGTGTTGCAGACGATAGTGCAAACAACGCCCCAACCCTAAAGGTGTTGACAACATGCTATAGAATACAAATCGCACCCGGTTACGCACGAGGAGTATGACTTAGATTTCCACTTACGCTAATTATTTTCTGTAAGGCCAAAAATTGCAAGTGAAAAGCGCCATAACAGAGTACCAGTATGTATATTTTCCATACTGCTTTCCATTCACTTCCTAAGGTACTGACACAGATCATTTTTTCAACCATTAAGATCTTCGTTATTTGGTGATCATTTCCTTTATTCGTATGAATTTAATGTGTGATGCAGGGGAAACAATGTAAGGAGTAATTAGATGCTACTCACTCTAGGGGTCAAAAGGTAAATGAAAATACCTGTCTCGATTATCAGTTTTCAGCAGCTTCACAAGAGCCTTGTAAACAACATTCTGGCAAGAATGAATGCCATCCATGATTTGAGACTACAAGTGAAAGGTAAACTATTGTTATGTAATGAACGATTTCACAAAGGGAAGAAAAGAAATAGCTGATTCCCTGATGTAAGAACATTGCAGTCTGCCCTCATTCATCTTTTTTCTCACCCACAATATGAAATGCATAAAAATGAAATCATCTCTAATGGGGTTGCAAACCATCACATGGTGTTATCTGAGCCGAAAAAATATTACGTGAGTCAAACTCTCTCCTGCCAGTGAGATGTTGTATGAAGATTTGATGGAAATAAAGCAAATAAAATAAAGTAAATAAAATAAAGTGCACATCAAGAAAATTTTAAAAGAAAATTGTGTTAACTTTGAGGCTACATTTCATAAACAGAGAAAATTTCACATGGCGATCCATATCACAGCTTAAGGAAACTTCACGTTACGTACTTGAAGTTGATCAACGTCGCTACGGAAGGCCTGCGGGAAGTGAGGCAGCTCGACAAAACAAATGGAGGAACGCGACTTCTTGTCTATTTTAATATCCATTGTAGAGGTTGCCAAGAAGGACGAGAACAGCGATTTGTGTTGGAAGAAGACACCCTGGGCAAAACAGACATTCACTGAATATTTAATATCAAGTACACAAACAAGGGAGTGTAAACAACTTTCGTGTTTTTTTAATCAACAAAATTGTTACCAGCTCGTTTATTCCAGTGTCCAGCTCTCTTTCAAGAGCTTCAGCCAGGAAGTCACCCATAACAGGCTAAAAGCCAAAACAATAGAATGCAAAAGAAATCGAATTAGTCAACGTTCTAGAACAGTCAGTTTTCAAAAACCAAAGTGATCACTACAGCCAATCGGAGTGAAGGTTGACATCATCATTAGCCGATCGGAGTGAAGGTTGGCATCATCATCAGCCAACTAGAAGTCAAAGCAAAAACTGGTATATTACATGAAAAGCGGGAAAACGCGAGCCTCCAAATCTGGATTGGTTTTAGTTTTGGATCTGATTGGTTGAGAAGATGGCGCGAATTTCCTGGACCTATGACAGAGCGAAGTTAAGCAAAACAACTGAATAAAGGGGTAAGTTTCTAAAGAAACTGTGGTGCTGCGTCGGTGGGAGAGAATAGCGGTTAATTTAGTGTTAACAACTGGGTTGAAAACGTAAATTAGCCACCGTAAAGAGTAAAAAAATTTACGGTGGCTAATTTACGTTTTCAACCCAGTTGTTAACACTAAATCACCTTAGCAAAACAACAGCAATCAGGGATTACTCTCAACGCTCACATGGTAACTGCTCCAACTAAGTGCGTGTTTGAATATTTATGCCTTACCAAAGAAAGGAGGGTTTCCAATCCTCTGAAAATACATTTGCACTCCAGTGTGATCTCATTTATCCTATATGGTGAAATAAAAAGAAGTTTGATAAGATTTTTCATAATTCAGATGCTGACAGTATTTACTGAAACGTCCCTGTAACATGTCTGGCTTTTTCTTGCACCTAAATTTTCGGTTTTTTATGCCAATCAAAGCAATAATTGTCCAACATACCTTTTCACTCTTTCGACTTGCTTCCCTCCGACTGTAATCTACGGATAAAACGTACGAACATCAATATTTTAACTGATACACAGCAAAATGTATATTGACTGAAATGTAGTGAAGATAAACATGTAACCGTCTCACTCCAAGATCTTGTTAGTAATTCTCCTTACTGTCTGCCATACAATTCTTATGATGTTAGTTCGGAGAATTTGATATTGGATCAAATAATAATCCCTTAATTGAAATTTTTCTTTGTTCTCATCATCTCTCTGCTTCATATTGTATTGATACTGTAAGGAGAAATTCTCTCTCGGTCATTCATGGGAGAACCACAGTTACAGACGAAATTAAAGCTGAATGAGAAGCCAGAGAGAGGGGAACCTAAAACTCATTACAAGCATGAATCAGAATTTGTATCATTTCCAAGTTATAAAGTTCCACTACTTTCCAAGACCTTTCCAAAGACCCTTTTTGACATTCATTTAAGAATTTATGTTTCAAAATAGCCTTATTTCTTACTCTTTTCTTCTTAGAAAAATTAAGCAGTAGTCATGTTCCATGACCTTTCATGGCCAACACTCAAATTCCAAGACTATTCAGGCCTGGAGCATGACATAAGGCATAAAATTTCAAGACCACCAAACCTTGAGAATGCAAACCAAAAGCAGGAGGGGGAATTTCTACAGAGTTAGGGAGGTACTTTCCATGGAAATTTTAAGTATACTTTTGTACATCACATTAAAGGGAGGGTAAGTCTGCTGCCCAGTCCACCTACATGTGCTTTCCTAGTTTGCGGGTTTTTCAGATAGAGCAAGGGTATATAACGTGAGCTAAATTTATCAACTTGACAAGGAAATCCCCTCCTGAAATTGCATTATATTTTGCCTAAAACACTATTTGTCTATAATACCATTTCAACAAATGTCTCTTTCACTTCTGGGTCCTCTTTGCCTTTTTCCAGCAGTCTGTTGAGAAGTTCTACAGAAACTGTCACTCCATCGCTTGACCAGCCTCCAAGACTCGACAGGAAATACTGGGATGGACCCTGGTAAAAGAAAATTATATTTTACACCATCACACTGCTCTTGTACCCCACAAGCCTGCATTAGGTGAAAATATCATGGCTCTGAAGGAAAGATGGGTGTAAACATCCAAACCAATTCATCCAAGAAGAAACATAATTATCTTTTACAATATTAAGTACAGTATATATTTATAGAATGTACCTCTGATTGGCCTGATTGGACAAAATCTGCCCACAAGTCATCTTCAACTGCTGTAGGACTTGCAGCAGCTGCAATTTAAAAGAATCGTTTGTAACTAACATGAGACATATATAAGATGGTAAGTTACCCATAAGCCATGAAACCATGGTTCAGATTTTACCAACATCAAATCCATCATCTTGGATACAATGAATCGAGGGGAAAAAAGGTTTGAGAGTATGTTACAACTCACCATGGACAAGATGCTTCAAAATAGTATTTACACAGGGCTCCATAACAGCTGAAGCCACTTCCTTCCAAATCTTTTCTCCATCTTGAATCAATTTGAAGTTCTTTGCAGGCAGCTGAGAGCAGCGATCAAAGCATTGAATGGCAAACTTCATTGGGTCCTACAAAGAAAATTAAATGAGCACATTTTGAATCAAGTGTTCATTTATCCTCAACTGATACCCCTCCCCCCTCCCACTACTTTCTCAAGGTGTCATCATTATGTCTTCATCTCCCATTGCTGTCTTTTCATTTCAATTCATTTATTAACTCTTAACAACAAGAAAGGCAAGAAACTGGTGCATAAATAACACGATTTCTGTTGTAAATCACAGGTTTACCTAATCTTGTTTACATTGAAAAATAAATGTACATCTCTACAAATGTAAAATACATTGGTATTTACACGTAGAAACACAAACTTACCATTTCCCGATAAATTCTTTTAGCGAGAAGTTTTTCTATCTTCTATAAAAACAAAAAATGATAAACATACAGGTAAGAAGATAAGTACCACTTCTTTTAACCCTTTAACCTCCCAGATCTTATTAGTAATTCTCCTTACTGTCAACCATACAGTTCTTGTGATGTTAGTTTGCAGAATTTGGTATTGGATCAACTTAAAATCCCTGACTGATATTTTTCTTAATTCTCATCACTTGTCTGCTTGATATTGTATTGACATTGTAAGGAGAAATTCTGTCTTGGTCATTCATGGGAGTTAAAGCGTAAAACCAGTAAATAATATTTTCACACAATTTCAAAAACCACAGTTATGCTGGTCCAGTAACTTTTATTGAGAATTACAAGTTAATTCTACCAGATTTCTAGCATTTCATTGTTGTTTACCTTGCCTGAGTCATCACAGCTGACAGGCAGTTCAGATGCTTCAACTTGCAAAACTGCCAAACCTCTGTCTGTGTCAGTCTGAAGAATGAAAAATATGTTTAGAATGGCAGGGCAACCAGTCATATGATTTTCAATCTCTAGTCACGACCATAAAAGAATGCTTTGCAAATGTTTGCTCTGACAAAGGGCTAACGATTAACGCGTCAGCTTTGAAACTCTTTACAGTGGCCAATTTACACGTCTATCAACTCAGTTAATAATACTAAATAACCCTGTTATACTCTCCCACCAACACAGCACCACAGTTTCTTTCGTAACTTACCCCATGTAATGCTGGTTAGCTTTTGAGTTGCAGTCTGCATGTGGTTATAAGTGGGGCTATGTATTACCAAATCATTCCAACAATCACAACACCAATAGGCTATTATTACATCATTTTCAACTGGCAATAAAAAACACTGCAATCTCTCTATACCTTGACTTGTGGAACATGTGGATCCTTTTTGGATCTTTGATTTTCCTGTAAAGATAAATAAAGGAGACATTTAACTACCCAGAGAAATGTAACTAAATTGGGTTCAGAACCTGTTGTTAAAATAAAGTGACAAAAAGGAGGTCACATTCATTTAACACACTATCATACATTTTAGTGTCATATCGACAACTGAATCTTTCTGCTAAAGGAAGAAAATACCACTTCTTCAGGGTTTAACATTTTATTTCCCTCTTTTCTTTTGACATCAAACAGACAGAGTCCCAAATGCCCATGACTAATAATATTCTTTTCCACAGGCAATAAGTATGTACATCTATGATCTTAGTCACAAGTCCCTCTAAACAAAATTTATCTTAATTTTACAAAAGTATACACTATAATACATAAAAATCAATTCCAAAATTCTTTTTTTAAATCCTTTAACTCCCAAGATCTGATTGTTAATTCTCCACTCCCGCTGCTACAAATTTTCCAGTTATTAGTAATAAGAATTTGGTGTTAGATAAAGATAACAACTTCTAACAGACAAGTTTGAATATTCTCATCACTAATTTGTTAGATAGTGTATGGATATACTAGGGAGAAGTTACAAATTAATCACTTCTGGGAGTTTAAAGGTTAATAACACTCTTCTGCATGCTGGCTAGTCCACTTACAAAAGAGCACTCCAGAACTTGCATCAACACTTTCTTTGCAACATCTTGATATGGCAGGTCCTAGCAACAGCAAAATGATAGTATGAACAGATACAATTACAAGTATATGTGCCAGCTCTCAAATTTTGTTTTCCCTCATTCTTCATCATGCTGTCAAAATCCCAATTCTAATATTCACCCATACTTTATTCAAATATTATTCTCTTGTACATGAGATGTCTCACTACATCCACCTGGATAATAAAAGAAGAATATTTCTTCAAAAGTTTGTGTCCTTTCCATGTCCATGGCACATTATTCCTTGAAAGTTTGGGTACAGCAAATTCCCATTTCACAAAAATGTGATAAAATTTCCTTAATAATTAAATTTTCCAGGAACAGTCTGCAGACACTGGAAATTTTTCAAAATTCTATTTTGTTACATAAATTACCCCTTTGTAAATTGTATAATATTATCAGAGTGTAGTTGAGGGGCTCATGACTTTGATTAACATGTACCTAAGGGGTCCTTTAGGGGTACTAAATGGATTCTCGAAGGTGCTTGAGATGTTTCTTTAACATATAACTGGCCAAGTAATTTGTTACACAAAAAATGCCTGGTTCAATGATTGGCTCGCCCCTTTAGCTATAACAGAATGATGCAAATCATGGAACTCAACATCATAATAGAAGCTATTAATACCATGTCTGTTCAAATAGAATTGGTCTAACCTGTATCTTTTCTTGCTTGGGTGCTAAAACAAACAATTTTTATAATGTTAAGATGAGCACATTTAAATCTTTTATCAAGTATAGTATCAGTCTTAAATAATATCCATTTTATTGAATGTTTAAGATGATTCACAAAATAATTTAGAGGTAATAGCATTTTTAATGAATAACATAGCATTGTGAAAAAAAACTGTAAATAATTATCACAGTCATATTTTCAACCAGCTGTCATAAGAAGTCAAAACTCTACTAACTCCTGCTGGAAATCTATAACATTTGTAGCTGATGATACCTGTTGGCCTCTTCGACAATGATGTTGAAATTTCTTTCTTGACTTCTGTTATGTCTTTTATTTGAAACCTGTCAGCCGTAGTTCCTTGACTACAACCAGTGATGGGTACTGGACTATGCTCTGATGTTGACGTTCTGACTACAGAAGGCTCCACTTCAATGGAGGAAAGTGACCTCCCTGTATTAGGAGAGGAGGGCTCTGAACTCACAGTGTTTGAGCTTAGAACTCTTGACCCATCTCTTGGTTTGTTAGTTCCAGGAACTCTCCCCTCTCCAGAGTTTGTAGCAGTTACCTCACGATTTTCAACTCTTTTTCGAAGGCCCCTCTTGTTTGAATCTATTGAAGGTTGTCTGTTTAAAGCAGAAGTTTCTTTCACACAAGCTGGAGGTGAGTTTTCTGTTTTGGTGTCAGATTGTTCACCAGCTAGCTTCCGCAAACGCGCAGCTCGAACATCAGCAACCTCAACTGCTAACAAATTGAGAAAGAAAAACTTCAAGTCCTTACTGACAAGAATTTTCAAACATAATTGTAACTTATATAAGTTGCAACCTTAAAAAGTAAAAAGTTAAGATGCTAGTTGAATTATAATATAACCCAAAAAGAACTTATAATACATAATATTTTATGATATTATCATAACTAATTACAAGACTTTGCACGACAGCCCAGTTCAGCTCTAGCAGTCTTTTCATTTGCTCATCAAATAGCAAAAAATACATATGTATTATTGGTTCAGTAACATTTAAGAACATTAAACAATCTATCTATAACAGAAACATTGTTTCACCACATAGTGTACTGTTACTCCAGGTAAAAAATCACTTTTAATTGATACAGAGTCTTAGAAGAAAACTGACATCCTTAAGACAAAATTTAATGTGTAGATAAATATGGAAAACAATAATTTTGTCCATAATTCACACCTGTCTGGCTAGGTGTTTGGTCCCTCCTTTGTAGTAATGCAACACAGACTGCAGTCACAAAAAAGACTACTACCAGACCCCCAACAATCTGTTTCACACTCCATGTCTGTGCTGTTTTTGAAGATTTCTGCTTTGAACCCCTATTACCAACTGAACCTTTCTGTAGCTTTTCTTTGGAATCTCTTCCACCAGTTTCTGGTTTTAAGGTTGCCTGATGATTACAATTAAAGAAAGTGATAAAATGTTTTGATCAACTTTGATTCTTATGGGGCTTTACACCTTTTGTTATGTAAGTATAGGAAACAACATGATTATGAATGCAATTTGGTGTTAACTCTTTCACTCCCAAGATCTAAATACCAATTCTTCACACTGTCTACCATATATTTCTTTTAAGGTTGGCAATGAGAATTTAGGACTAAATCTAACAAAATCCTATAGTTGACATTTTTGGTACTTCTCATCACTCTTCTGCTTGAAAATGTACATGGAGTATAAATATATAGAGTTTATAAATATATTCATGGAGAAATTATCCATTAGTCACTCCTGAGTATCAAAGGCTTAAATGAAAACAGATATTAATAATAATTAAATGCTTATATGATAATTTAATGCTTATATAGTATACAATATTTTCCAAATATAATCTAATAAACCAAGGTTACAAAATGGCATATCTATAAATATTCCTACTATTACCAATCAGGTATAAACTAAACTACCATTCACACTTAATGAATATATCAAAGGTCAAAAGCAATACAAAATAGATGCCTACTTATTGCTGTCGCAAAAACATGAATATTCATTGCCCTACAAATTTAGATAGTAGTTTGTTCCAATAATACCCACCAAAGTATCCTCAATGTATTTTGACATTTCCTGTCCTGATAGTTCTCCATCTCCATCCTTATCATATTCAAATAAGATTTTTTGAAATTCCTGTTTAAAAAAACAACAACAACAACAATATAAAATAACAAAAATATCAAAAAAATGGAAATATAATGTAAAAAAGAGTCTTGGGTAAATGTTAGTATCTGGATAACTGCACACCTACCCCTCTCTTAACACAAAATTAACCTATCTTATTATCAGTTGACCACTGTTGGATTAAGCAAGGGGTGTATATAAGCGCATTTGCTCAGATACTGAAATTGATCATTCCTTACCAATGCACTCAATTCATGGTTACCATCCTCATTACTTAAAATATGCTGCTGTAAAGGATCTTCAAACTGTTCACTGTAAAGAAATAAATTCCAATGAGCAATTAATTAAAAATAGGTATTTGAAACAAAATCTATTCAGTTCTTTGTGCTTGCTTTACTGGCCAGTGAAATTAATCTAGATCATTAAGTTTGTGACAAAAGATAACACTGATTCCACACTCAAGGTCAGTACGACGATGGGAAAACCCCATTTCCTCAACAATTGTCTTTTATTTCCCTTTACACCAAAAATTCTGACAGTAGACATTGAACAACTAGCCTGAAGGGAAATGGCAAGTTTTGTTTCCCAGACACCCTGACTGTTCCTCTAGGCTTTGCCCTGTAGAATACTGAAGGTTTCCAGGGAAACAAAACTTACTTTTTCCCTATGGAGGTAGAAGTATTGTTATCCCTCCACTCAAAATAGAACAAATTATACAAGGGTACATGTCACTTAGCAACTTCATTGTAAAATGTTAGAAATCCAAAATGTAAATTAAAAAATCTATATATCAAAAATGCTAAAAATTCAAGAATTTTAAATGCAAACACTGTGAGATTAGAGCCCTCCTCATTTTAATGCAACAGGAAGATCACTTTCTTCCATTGAAATGGAGCCTTCAGTAGTCAAAGCATAAACATTAGAGCATAGTCCAATACTGATCTCTAGTCATAGTCAAGGAATAGCAGATAATAGGTTTGAAGTAACAGAAATTGTAATATTCAGGAAAACACCTTTTTCATATTATACACCACCAATTAAAATTTTCCAAATGTATTTTTCACTTCGTTTTTGAATGCATTTAGCTGCTTTGACTTCAAAAATATTTTCTTGAGGCAGGCTGGTACACAAATTTGCCGTAGTTTTAAGGTGCATGACCTGATCACATGCAAGGCAAAAGTTCAAGTCTTTGTTTCCATAGGAAGTTAATGATTTTGTTCCTCCTTAGGAGTTATATAGTTTTGACCCATGATATGTGACACATTTTCTTCCTTTCAGGACACGTATTTGAGTTGGGAGGTAGAGCAGAACAAATTTTTCCGAACTCTATTTAAAACTGAAATTTATGATAAATTTGTAACAAATCTGTTGGAAACACGTCTCCTTTCGTGTAAACTACTATATATTTCTGAAAAAGTGCAATAACTAAACAAGCAGAGACTGGTTTCTAAATAAAATACTTTGAATATTCTGCAGACGTAAACAACAAATAAGGAGCGATGAATAAGATAATTGTTTACCATTTTATTTCTCGTAAATGTATCGTATTTGCTAGAAATCACTGCAATAGATCGACAATTTATTTAGATCCACAAGCAAGGAGAAGTTTACGTCTATAGTTTAACAAAACAAATCTAATTTTCTTAAAGTTGTATATCAAATTCCATCTGATTCAAATCCAAATCGAAAACGAAACAATTCTGCCAGCACTTTCGCGCTTTATATTGTAAGCCGTGCTTCTTTCCTCATGGGACTGAATGTACAAAATCAAAGCACAAACAGAGAGAGAGGTAAATAAATATTACAACAAAGCCATGTTGCATGGATCTACGAGTATTCAGAGATTTCACTTTCTCAGCGGAAGTAAGGGGTCATGCATGGAATCACAAATCACGTGTAAAAACACTGGCACCTAAAAGGAAATAGGAATGAAAATTCTCACCTCGAGTGAATAAGAAAAACCAGCTTTAAAAAAAGCCCCAACAACAAAACGTGATTCCTATCCATCGCTCAGGCCCTTTGAAATAACAACACCATTCTCATGGGCAGTAAGCAAAATAACTGAGTCATGATTACGGTTGACTAATCCTTATTGTCCCTGTCAAGGTCTGCCAAGCTTAACTTCTCAGAATCGACTGAGTCACTCCGACGAGGTACCACGAGGCACATGAGCCCACGAGCAAAACAATCGAAAAGAGCATGCGTTACATTCATCCTTTGCCAATGGCGCCTGTCTTCAATATGTCTTCAAGTCGAGAAGTTCTACAACTTTACCGTCAGATGTTAAGAATGGGGAGTGCATTTACCAGTTATAACTTCAGGTGTGTAGTGCTCCTCGTGCTTTCTTATCACAAAGAAGATTTTGCCTGATATTTTGCAAATGCTGTTTTTTATCTCTAAATTTAGCCATCCCTCCCTGAAACGTTGTTGCCAAATTTCTACCTTTCATTACGTAATCGATCTTAGGAAGAGAGTCTGTCCAGTATGTATCTTAAGCGCAGTTCTATAAAGATGGACGCTGGTGTAGATTTTCTCGTTGTATCTTACCCTTTAGTCACAACGCTTACGAAATAACGTAACATCGCTCAAGGCATGCACGTGGTTCATATTCCAAGGGAATAACTTAATTAGTCCCAGACCTCCTTGTTGACATTGGTTAGCTGTTGACTGACATTTGGTTGTCATATGACCGCTTTGTTTGGTCCATTTCATCATTCCAGTTGTCTCTTTGGTAAAATTTCCGCACAGCCCCATACTACGTTATGCATTCAGTTCTTAGATAGACAAAACAATGACAAAAACTATACATTGCCTTTGGGAAAACAGATTTGTTTTACAATAGTATGGGGCTGTGCGGAAATGTTACCATTTCTTTCCCCTCCCTCCAATTTGTCAAGCCCTTAGGGGCTCCTCATTTGCTTGTTGAGGGGGTGAAAGGGGTTTTTGCATGATGCAGAATTAGTTCTTTTTTATTTGTTCACAACCTATGAAAATAATGTTTCCAGAGGGTCTTGATATTAGCAGGCAAGTCAAGAATTTAAAGAAAGCAACAAAACTTTTAAGTCTGTAAAACATGTTTCAACAGAAACTTCTGTCATCTTCAGTTAATTATATAATAAGTAGAACAATGCTAATTATGATAAATAGTGACAACAAGAAAAGAGGTAAAGCATGAAAGTGTGAGAATTAAAAGGATAGTTTTAGATTTACATGGTGTAATTGTTGATTCAAGGATGGTTATGGTTGTTCTCTTTGAATATGAATAGCCTCTTTTATCTTGAGTTGAAAACCAGTAGAGGCATGATCTAAAACATGGAAGTTATCTGCTGAACATAAAGTGCAGATTCTTTCAGATGCTTGAAAATGTGAGAGGCCATGTCACTGTCTAAGTGTTCTCTAACACTTGTGGAAAAATGCCAGCAGGTTTCACCAACATAACAGGCATTATAGCCAGCACATACAAACTTATAAACCACTTGTGAACGGAGCCCATTAGGGACAGGATCTTTCGCACCAAACAAGTGGCCGATTTTGATCAAAGCAAAAATCAGTTTAATATCCAAGTCATTGCAATATCACGTAGTAAAATGGTGAATCTTTTTTCGAGTGATAGCAGAAAAGTGGCCTATCTAGGGTAGCTCAAAGTAAAACATAACTGAAGTGGTGGGAAGGGAACCCCAGGAGATGATAATTGCTTTGGGTCCCAGTGATGTAACGGTTTATAATCTTCTCAATTAAATAAGCAGGGAAAAGATTCTTTTTTAGAATATCAGTAAGTTGTTAATGTCCTCATGAAACCCCAACCAGGTGTTATTAATCTTGTAGGCCCTATCAACGAGAGTCTTAATGAGACCCACTTTGTAAGAGTATGAGGTGAAGCTGAAATAATTAGTTAGTGACCCAGTGAAAGTTTTCTTGCAGTAAACACTAGTTAGAGAGGAATTGGGGTCATGGTTGTTAGTCAGGACATCTAAAAAGGGTAATTTGTGATTAACCTGCTTTTCTATAGTGAACCTGATGTTAGGGTGCCTAGAGTTGATATAGTGGAAAAATATAGTGGCATCGCAATCTGAGTTAAATAAGCAAAAAGTATCATCAACATACCAATGATAAAATAAAATTGTAGAGCCATGAAAATTTTGCAACCAAAGTTTTTCATGATGTCCCATGAAAAGATTAGCTAAGACAGGAGCAGGGGAGACCCTATGGCTATGCCATCTATTTGATCATAAAAAGAACCATTAAATATGAAATGAGTCTGGGCAGTAGCTGTAGTGAAGAGGCTTCTAAGGTCAGGTTTGCTTAGCTTTATGTTGGGATTGCCCTTGGAAATGTAATTGACCGCTAAGTCAATACACTCCTCAAGGGGTATGTTAGTATAGAGACTTTCAACATCAAAAGAAACCATAAACTTACAAGACATAGATAAAGATTGGAAACTGATTTACTTTCTCATTTTTGCTGTGTTCTGCAATAGGAGTGTGGCAGGGGATAATTTACAAAGTTTTCAATGTTAAAAAAAATATAAAAAAATAAATAAAAAATTGGAGCCCACAAGCAAAGGAAACACTTGAAATCTTATTGGGGTTGACGGTACTCTGCAGAGAATACCAAATCCTTGTGGTTAACTTAGGTGTTACACAAATAGGCCTACAAAGCATGTGGACTAGAATATTTTTCAATAGCAAGCTTGATCCTTAATAGCAACTTTATTGGCAATCAAAACAAAGAGCATACCTCAAGGATCTAAAAAAGAAAATACACATAAGACCCACTTTAAACACCAAACTTTTTATGACATAACCCAATACCTTGAATTAAACACATGAAAAGTTCAGCATCCATGTCAACTTATTTTAAAAGCAAATACTTCAATTTTGGATAGCCCAGCTGCTCTCTTTTCCAGGCTTGGCAGAAAATTTGTGCATGAAACAGCTTTGGAATGGATTCTTCACAAACTCGCATACTTTCATAAGCAAAACTGAATGCTTAATTTACTTTGAAGCAGTTTTCTTGGAAAAGCTACTTGGAACAGCTGTAAAAAATGATTGAATCCTGGATCTCCATCAACTGGCCTTTTTTTGTTATTTGGGGAGGTCAGATAAATGGCATACAAAAAAGGCTTAGCGTACCAAATTCAATCTTTTTTTTGTGGAGGTAAATCTGAGGAATTTCTCTTTTAATGGATGTTGTTTAAATCTTTATGTTAGGATGTATGCCACCAGAAGAATAAAAGATGCCTTCAGAGAAAACAAAGATATCTCAGATCCAGAAAAAATCAGGACACTAATTAAGAGAGCAGAGGATAGTTTACAAGTAATGAAAAGACAGGTACCTGTTCATCTTTTTCTTATTCTTTACTTGCCATTTTTCTTTTATCAAAGTTATCAGGATTAGATACTAACACTTCCAAAACAGCAAAAAAAAAAAAAAGAGATAGACTAGATATTGTTTGGTGTCAATTTTAGTATGTGTTACAAGTGAAAACAAAAAACACTTGTGAGTACTGAACCCTGCCCAGATCTAGGTTAGCAGTTTGATAATCTACAAACTGATCCATTGAAAAATCATTGGTTGAAGGTAAGCTAGGGCGGATGTTAGGTCTATATATCACAAATGTCCCACATATTAGCTCTGATCAGTAGCATGAAATGTGTTCTGGGTAGAGACAGAGTGAGAAAGACCATATGATATGTTTTATATTGCATCTTTTGCAGGTGTCCTTAGGTCAAATGTACAGACATGAAAAGCTGGTGATAGAAAAGAAAAGATGATATTCAGCTATGAAAGAAGAGGTTTCATTTATTGGACAAGCAAATGTCACATATTCCATTGGAGATTATTCTATAATTACTGTGTGTTGATTTCCCTGATTAAGAGGAGACAAGTTGCATGCAGTGAGGATCAGAACACTTCTTTGCGGAAAAGAACATTTTGTTATATTGTGGCCACAGCACATATAATTTATGTGGGATGCAATGTGCATGTAGCCTAATTTGCTGTACAAGTTAATGACACAAAGCATTGTGTAATACTTGACTGTTTGCCCTTCAATTAATTTTGCAGGATCACTTTTCTTCCTGGAATGAGTATAAACTGACTGTGAGCTGTTCATGGATTTTTTTTACCTACAGGGGTGCTCATTCAACTGGCATGAATAGCTGACGGCAATGGAAAGTTTACTTTAAGATTCCTCTTCAGCCAATCTGTAATTGTTAATGCTCTTGATGAATACTTTTTATAAGTGCAGGTAATCACATGATTTCTAGTGCAATTTGGAATAAATAAACACGAGTAAATTTTTCAAAGACTAACAAAATTGCATAAGTGCGTAGGGTGAGTGCAATTTGAGGTCTTTGAAAAATTTACAAGTGCTTATTTATTCCAAATTGCAGAAGAAAAATCATGTGATTACGTATTAATAATATAAATGAAAAAATAAGAGATAGCTTATCATAATTATGCAGAAGTAAAGCACGTGCATCAAGTGTAAAAATAATTTATTCAAACCCTGCAAGTGACATGTCAGATCAAAACAATAATATACAATGATATTTTCACATCTTTAAGATGCAAAAAAAAAGTTCAAAGTCCAGCTGAACAGTTCAAGGAATTGTTCAGTCTGGTTTGTTACTTATTTGCATTGAAATAACCCTCTTCTGCATTGAACTACCTGAAATGCATTTATCTTTACCAATCAGAACTGAGTAATTTTTTCATGTATCCTATTATGATGATAATAGGTTGCCTTTCTTCCCCCCCCCCCCCCCAATATTTGTTGTCTGAGCATGAGAAATAGTTACTCTTGTTGTCTTAACATTTGTGAACAATGTGTGAATGATGAAAATAATTTTTATTCCTTTTGGCATTGAAAACATGGGATGGCATAAGTCAAACACCTGAACACTCAAGGAGTTGACTTATGCCTCTTAGCTTACATCCTCCTAAAAAAACAGTTGTTTCAGTTTGGCCAGACCTTGTACCTGGTTAAAACCTTAATGGCAGATTTGGTGCTAACACAAGTTGTAATCAGCTATGTTACCATCTGCATTTTGTTACATGTATTCCATATATTTTGAAAAAAACAATGAATAAACTGTTAACTCCTAAAATCTAATGAACAATTTCCCCTCTCTCATTGCAACAATCAAAAGAATTGTACTGGCTTCCTTGAGAAGTAACCCACACGAAGCAGATTGACTTACCTAACAGTGTTGTAACAACCTTAACCTTTTAACCAGCATCTAATTTTCTCCTTAAACATTATCCTTGGATCACACACATAAGAAGAAAGGATATTATCTCTAGCTGAAGAATCTCCTGATTGTTAAACAAATTCTCGTCAGCACCTTGAGAAATTCACGGATAACAGCACAGAGAATATGTATACTGATGTTAGTAAGTGAGAGGTTTAAAAATTAATTGCTTATAATTTTACACACCTTTTTACCTTAAGCTAATCATGTTTTTGGACCTCAAATGAATCAATTTTGTGAGGAGAAATCCCATTTCGGTCACTCGAGTGAGGGAGAGGACTCATTAATTTATTGTTTCCTAGGCAATGTGATTGGGTGATATTGGTGCTTCTTTCTAAAAATGTTGACGGTCAAAATATTGTGCCTGATAAGAGTTCTTGTGTCCGTATTCAAAGTCCTCTCCTATTTTAACTTATTTTAAGTCCTTCCTGTGCGTAAATGGGTGAGAGGCAGACAATAAAGGTCATAATTTTGCGTTTGGATTGTTTTCTTCTGTTTACCGGTCCTAAATCCCTTTGAACAGAGTAAGTGAGAATCGTCGTGCGAGTGCGCTAGGCGAGGGAAAGGCCAGGTGAAACTAATTTTAGATAAAAAAAAATATTTTGAAAACTTTAACACTCGTACTTTGTAGCTGTTCCTCGACTATGTCACAGTAAATTCTGTTGAGCAGGTTAAACAGCTGGTGTGTCCCTACATTTTGTGCGAGGGCTACACCACAACCTATTTCATCATTGCAAAACCGTGCTCTACGCGAACAAACTTGTTTGAGGCGCTCGACAAGGGTATTTTCCACTCTGCTTTGGTTTTCGCGGAGGCGAAACGGCACAAAGCGCAGGTTAGTGTGTTCAGGAATACAGACCACCAAACAACAAAATTAAACTTGGAGTGATCGTTAATCCTCTATATCCTCCTTCCTCCTGGATGGAATCTCTTCAGAATGGCCGGAAAGATTTAGTGGAATTCCTGTGTGGTCTCGTTTAACATAAATAGCCTATGATACTCATTGAAGCAATTTTATCATAGGCAGGTGATACTTGAAATAATGGACAGATCAAGTATCGTACGAACTCCATCCGAAGTAAATCACCGCTAAAAGTTATGGATCTTGGCAAACCGTGTTAAATACCCAGGCGATAAAAAAAAAACTTAAAAATGTGCGACTACATTGAGTGCAAGAAAATAAAAGACCACCAAATGACTAAACTTAATTCTGTGACCTTTCCATCCCCGCCTCCCCCCCCCCCCCCATTACCAATTCTTCTCTCCCCCTCCCTCCACCAGCTACCTGTTTGCTTCAACGTGAACGCGGAAAGCCAGTTGCACAGTTAACAGATTCTAATATTTTGTCTCGAGCTTCGAGTGCTAAGCCAACATGGGGCGACCTACTGTTCCTGTTTCGCTTAATACCTTTGTGTGAAACGTGCACATCTAAAAGTGTTGTGGCGAAGCAACATCACGAATTAACAGCTTACATCCTTCCTTAAGCAAAAGAGGATCATGCGAGAACAGCGGGATGGCGTTTAAACCCGTTGAAAAATAATGTTGGGGAATTGCGAGAACTGTACTCTGAATTCATCGAAAATAAACTATGACGGAGTTATTTGAGGAAAGGAATTTTAGCTAAGTAAACGCTCTCTATGCATGAATTCGTACTCTTGTGCACGATAATTATCGACAGACTGACATAAGAATGAAGAGAGACCAAAAACATTGTCTTTCCGAAAGAAAGAAATCTCCTCGGCAAGGCAGTGCGGTTTCTGTAATTTGCCTATGTTTTCTGGTTGTAAAGATCAGGATATGAAGCAATTTTGCATGCATGATATATAAGGGTTCGTGTTTTTAAAAATAAACGACAGGATAAGTTCAATATTATTGGAGAGCTTTCAGATGTTAATCGAAAATATGCAAAACGATTTGAAATAGGAATGAAAGAATTCCTTATCTTACAGAATATAATTCGGCTGAATATCTTAGTTCTTTGAAAAATGGAGTATACTGTAAGCATTAAATTCATAACAGCGCTGCTTTATCATTTTTACGTGAGCTTGCCTAACTCAACAACTGACAGCAATTATGAATTCACGGCTGCATCATTTTGATGTTCCTGTTTTCAAAATCTTTTAACAGCCACAGAATGGAAGGAAGACGTTGCAAATGTCAAGGGGGAGTAGTAAAGTTAAATAAAATTATTCTTCTTCAAAAATTTTGAAAATAGCAGCACGAAAAAATGAATTGGCCGACTCAACAGTTTTAAGGCTCGAATTAATTACAACTCAAGAACACTTGTTCCACTATGACGCGTTTCTCCTTTGTTTTCGAGTTATGGAATAGTGGTTAAAAGCAATAAGAACATTCTTTTATCATATTGTCATTGATTACATTGAATAAAACAGGAAGACTTGAACTCATAAAACTACTACTCAATTATTTATATATGTTGGTCTAAGAGTGAAGTATATTTATTGCAGAACACCAAATGTGTGAAAAAATAGAAATAACTACCCGGCGAATGATTTTGTTTTGCCTCACATTAGAACGGCAAGCTATGTCATGAGAAAAACTACAACAAGAGAGATCTGTCAGCTCGAAAAAAAAACTTCAAGCTTACCTAAAAACACAATGTCATTTTTCACAACCGATCTACGCCAGTTTTCATGACAGGGAACTTTCCGGCAGTAAATTTTAAACCTTTTTTGAGTTACGTCCATCTGTTTATCTGTACAGTCAGCTGGTGTTACTACTTGCTAACCGTTCTACCTTAAGATTATTGAAGGGAACTTTTGAAATCTTAGTATAGAAGGTAAAAAAATAATTGAATAAGAGAACAAGGTAATAACAAGCGCAAGGGAAAATTTGTCAGCTCTCAGTTTGTTTACTACGATTTCATTAGTCAGTCTCTTACGACTTCCCTTGTATCATGACGTCGACCGCCGCTATCAACATCCGCTGTAAGAGAAACAACTGAATCGAGGTTATAAGAAAGTCGAATTATTAACAAAACCTAGCATGTGTCATGCTTTTTTAAAGAACACCGGATTTCTATTTTCGCTTTGTTACAAGTAGCAGACTTTTCTTTGAATGAAGAAGATCTCTATTCGATAAAATGTCGTTTCCCGGGTTTAAATGTTCGAAGTAATTTACATTTTACCAATACACCGGTATTGCATGAATGAATTTCCCTTGTTCTTGTAGAAATGTTTATCGTAGAACTTAGGATACCGGGACCCACGATGTTTACTTCCGGTAAATGAGACCTCACTGACCCCGCTTAAGCCGAAAACAAAAATTGCACATTTAATTGAGGCCAAAGTTTATTGTCTGTAATAATTTACATGTTGATTTGCACTCTGCTACTAGATCTGAGATCCAGGAAGTTTTTGCTGAAAAGAATATATTCCGCTGGCACCGAGGGGCTCTAATGTACTTCACCGATAGAGTATAAGAAGCGACGCAAAAACGAAAGTGATAATTTCTCAGAAACGTCAGTCAACCAGTACGCAGTATTTCGCGGAAAAGAAGATTTGACAGTTTAATTCCTACTACACCGTGTGCGACCAACTCTGACCGCAAGGGATCGTATGTTTATTTAGTCTAGGAAAAATTATCTCAGAACGTTGCCAGTTCCCAGTTCCTGTGTGATTTCATCGTCTTCCGTACATTTACACCTAAATGAGGATCGGTTGGAGGTCCACAGACTAAACTACTTATATCTCTCTTTGCT
Source organism: Pocillopora damicornis (assembly GCF_964200805.1). NCBI lineage: Eukaryota > Metazoa > Cnidaria > Anthozoa > Scleractinia > Pocilloporidae > Pocillopora > Pocillopora damicornis. Next base: position 8,593,379 of record NC_142672.1, read on the forward strand.
GAAACTCCGAAATGAAATTTGGAAATCATGTTCTCGTCGAATCTGTTTCTCTTTTTAGTCCTGTCACTGACTGTGAATGTTTCAGCTGGAGTTTACTTCTTCCTCGCTCCAGCGCTCGCCTTTCCTATTTCAAAGTCAGATAGCGAGATCGCTAAACGGCTGATCAAATTCTACAAGGAAAAACCAAGGCTCATCCGAAAACTGTAAGTACCGCTATAACCTTTTCAATTTTTTCTTTACAGTAATTTTTTTAATAATCGTAAGGGGAAAATGTCTCTCGAAAGACATTTTTCATGGAAAGGAAGCGTGGAAGTAAACAGTGTTATTCCATTAAACTTCAGTAAGGCGCTTTCGTTGAAGCTCTTTTCCGCGAATCATTCATTCAGGCTGAAGGTAGTTATTTCACGCGTGCTTTCACGCATGAACACATCGTATCACGCGCGTATTGCGTCAAGATTTAAGCACGTTCTGGTCAAAGAAAGCGACGAGTATTGAATGTTGTCTTGAAAATCATTTAAAGAATAATAAGTATCGAGACGTTCTAAACAAAGAAAAGAAATATTCTGTAAGGAAAATTCAAAATGAATGTTGACCACAAAATATTAATATCTAAAGATCCACGATTGATTCGCTGCAGGAAATTAAACTTACGTAGTATTCCTTAAGTACGGAATTTTCACTTAATTCTGAAAGAGCACTATTGTGTGATAAAAACCTGCGTGTTTTTCATGCGATAAAAAAATATTCTATATTATTGCAATTACTGAATAATAAGTACATTTAGAGACCCAATTTTGAACCTCAACCAGCTGTTTTTTAGAACTGTCACTTTCCAGCGATTTTTTTCCGCAAACCCCTTTCACTTTCTGCTTGTGGCTTTGTGTGTTTTAATTTCGATAGCCATCTTAGCTCATAACAGCCTGCAGAGTTCCCCGCTTGGTTTGAAAAAGTGCTACGAGCACAATAATAATTGGCTTTGGCTAATGATCGATTCGGTTACGTGAAGCCCGATCGACCTCCTGACTTCGATTCTTATAATGTTCCTGATATAACGGCTGTTCTTTCATTTAATGCCCCGAAAATCTAGTCAATAGGTGTCTTTAAAACGTTTATTCTTCATATTTGAATTTCACACAGAAAAATCTTAGAAATGTGACCTCGGTATTTTGGGGTTTACCCCTTATGTAACTTAAAGCGACACGCGAAATGTCATTCTGTCACGAACACAGCTTTAAACAATTTACGGGGAATAACACGCACGGTTGTAATAATTCATTCTGTTTTTTCGTAGATTTCGGTTTTCAAAATAGTATATTTACAGCGCAGTACCTTCCCGTTATCTAAAAATAGTACAACAGGATTGCAACAAAACAAAGACCATCGTAGACCTAAAAGAACAAGTGAGCTGATTGGCCAAATTTCAGCTTCCGTATCGAATCTTGACATTATCATGTAAGTTATAACTGGACGCGTGTTTTTTCCTCTCGACACGTGGATAGTTACCAGGCGGTCTTAGCCTTCACACGTGTATCCATTGAGAGTTTGTTTCATTTGCGAATTACTTTATTTTCTTTGTAAAAGATCGAATGTGGCTTGATCGAGACGCCGACGAATAAATTACTTTTCAAGCACGAATTTAAAAATGTGACAAGGCTGCAGTCTTGCGTGACAAAATTTGAATTCTCTTTAATTGGCGTCTAATCCAAAAGTTGATTCTAGAAGCTTATCCCGTAGCGTTTAACTTGATGCCGAACTCCATGAATCTCAAGAGTATCAATTTGCAACTTTGCTGCACTTTTCTCTCCTTGTTAAGACAAAGAGTAAAAAATTAGGCCAAAGTAAAACTGGGGGAGTCTTGATCTATCGCTATATTCCTGTTACTAATAACAAAAAAAATTGTATGGTGCTCACTGAAGAGAATAGCAGCTCTGATCTTGCCCTACTTCCGCGTTGAGGACGAGAATAGGACCACTTGCACGGACAAGTTCTAAGCCACAAAAACTATAGTTAGTATTCTGCAATCCGCTGAACGAATACAGGGGATATTGAAGGGTAGAGGAGAACAATACTGTAAATATTGGCGGTGCTCCGCTAAGAACGCGGCTTACACCGATTGATAAGTTCCCGTGTCTCTGTGTGGAATAGCGCCTTTTTTTGCAGTCAGCTGACGATGGTTCTGACGCCAATTAACAATTAGCTTAAGGCTTTAACTCATTGTACAGAAATATACGATTTATTCATTTCGACTTTTATTTATTCTGAGGGTCATAAATTTATCAATTTCATTATTTCTTGCCGAATGGTCCCCCCGTCAGATAAAGTCCTAATATAATTTCTAATCCTCGGTCAATATGGCTTCGTCCTTAATACTCAAAGTTCCTGATATCGGCTAAGGGCGGGAAATAAAGTAATCTGATCCCTTGTGGATTTGCTTTGTATTTAATTAATCACACATATTTTTTCTCCCTTTTCCAGCTTCAGGGACCAAATTTTTGCCATCCTGCTTTTCTCCTGTGGACTCTACTGCTCTTCCTCGAGAGACACGTACACCAAGCCTCTTCGCAACACATCATCGACCTTCTTGATCTTCTTCGCCATATACCTTGGAAACTACGTGTTCAAGTTTTGTCAGGACTTTTTATTGAGACGCGAGCTCCCTCTATACAAGATTAGCTTGCTGCATCACTTTGTGACTGCCACGACTTACGGCGTGATAATTGCTTACAGACAGAACTCAATATCTGGCGTAGTGGGGCTTCTTTTCGAGGGAAGCGTCTTTGTATTCGACTTGAACTCTCTGCTTCGATTTCTGGGCGTGAGCAAAACCGGTTGGCTCGTCTTGTGCACGTCTGCGCTCCGATTCTTTCTCACAATTTTACTAAGGGCGCTGTGTCCTATCGCCTTACTCGTGATAACTCTTTCGTCTTACACACCTTTGTCTTTGGAGTACGTTCCTCTCGGGTTTTTCTTCATGAACATCGTGTTCTTTGCCATGATAAATGGATGGCACATTAAGGTGTCGCTTGAGGGCCTCAAAAAGCGTTTGCTAGCGAGACGCCTGTCGTATTATTACAGCAGACCGAGGGCAGCCAGTGATGGTAATTTCACCAACGGTATGGAGCTAAACAATGTCACCTCGCTGACTCAAGCAATAACACGCACTGCTTTACCCATCATTATACCAAGCGACGCAAATTTCAGACTTTCGTCTCCCGTATCAAACGTGAATATGAACAGTGATGAGGTATCTAACATTGCTGTTTCGCGACACGAACGAACGTTACCTCAAATTAATGTCATTATCAACGATACGCCAGAGTCGAATGAACCAATAATCCAAGTGTAATCGGGAATGTTGGTTATTTCATCAGGGGTGCTATACAAGACAACTCTACAGATCATATAAAGAGATATTGGCCATGCATTTATCACGAGTAAGGAGCAAAAAAAAATGAAGCCAGTCCCGAAAAGGATTCAGAACTTGGGCCCTCTGTTCACTGATCGAAATTGCTTTGTCATTAAGCCAAAGAGAAGTCTCCATTAAGTCAACTTTTGACCATGAGCCGCTATCATAAACTACATGTAATCTCAGATCTTGCTTAAAAATTGTAGCCAATCATGAAAAGACTTCCAAGAACTGTGCGAGAAGCTTTTTAAATTTTAAAATTGTACATAAGTTAAAAGGTACATTCATCGAAAGGTGAAAATCTGTTAATTTTATGTTTTATTTCTAGCGGGCTTTGCTGTTGATACTTGTGAAAAACGGTCAATTAGTAGTTCACTTTCAAAAACGAATTAATGAAAATAAAAGAAAACATTATCAGTTAAGAATCTTTTTTAAGCGGTCACTGTGGAAAAGCTTCAGATAACTGGCGCAGCTGCATTTCCCTGGACACAAAACCCTCGCTACGTGATCTCCGTCATTTTCATGATTATAAAAGAATGAATGCTTTGCCATCCATCCTACACGTTTACCTTTGTTCTGACACGTGCTATGAATCGCAACATAATTTATTCTAATCATTACACGCGTAAACGTGGTGAATCTCATGTAGATAAAAAGCAAAAGAAATGTTACCTTTAATCTCACGGACCGACTAGAATCCGGAAAAGTCGCCAAGATGTCCATCAAAACCGGAAAAAACGAGATGTATTAATCGCTCGAAAGCGAAATTCAATCAGCGTAAGTTGATACAAAAGTTATATTAAACTAGAAAAGAGAAAATAACACAAAAAAAAACTTTTCGCTCATTGAAATTACATGTTGAAAAAGTTGATACCGAAGCTGCGGTACACACTAAATCCAGAACAAAACTGAAGCGCACAAATTGGCAAAAACTTAATAAGATTCATGCATAATTTGTACTCCTAATCACGAAATCGGCTCTTTCCTCTTAGAGAAACACTAAAGAAGAAACGTTCGATGATAGAAAAATGATTTTTTTCGATTTTTCTTTTTTCGTTTTTCCGATTTTCATGATCATTACTATCTTCCCGTGCAAAACTTCATTCGTAATAGAACGAATTCCTTTTCGGCTGTCGGCAATTTTTCCGTTGACAGATGTCACGTTCATCCTCCCATCAGTGCTTCTGTCAAATTTTTCGCGGAATACAAATTCGTGACTCATGGCAGCTCTGCAGGGAGATGGCACGTCGGTCAGTTACTTGGCGACGCGAGTGCCTCTGAAGTGGAAGCTTTTCTAATGGAAAGAAAAATAAAGCTTCAATTCAAATCGTTTTGATGAGGAACCATGTGGCTCTGATAAAAAACAAACAAACCAAGATCGCGTTTGAGCGGATCAGTTAGTCAACAATTGGCGTGGCTTATCCGCTGTTTCGGTATCTACTGCGGTTTTCGTTCTTTCTATATTAATGACAATCATTCTCCGGTATATGAGGACAAAATCTAAGCGGTTTTTCGGTTTCAAGAGCGGAGTTTCAGTTTCGACGGAATAGTTAACCGCAGTTTTCCAGTTTCGAATAGAAAAACCAAAGCCATTAAACATATAATTATAGGAAGCAAGAAACGTGTAGATCGTGGGCGCGGCGTTTCGTGATCGTGATACATCGGCTGCCAGACTATGTCCTTGCGAAGCTTCAGATGATAGTCGCGTTAATCTGCCAACAAGTGACTCACTCTTTTACGAAGCCAAGTGGCCTTTCATTGTGCGTTTTGAATACGCTTGCATTTATAAATCTTCGATAAGCAATATCAGAAGCATGTGGCAGTATTTTATTTCAACTTGATGTTTCAGAGTGAGCGTGTCAAGTGGCGATGGGACTACACAAAGGAAAAGATACCCCCCCCTCCCCCCCCACCCCCACCCCTGGCCTCAGTTTAGTACTCGTTTCAAAAGCAGGCTTTTGGGGTCGAAATAATTAATTTTGATTAGTTATTATTATTGGATTGGCAGCAATAGCACATCATTTCCTTTTCTTTTTTTTTCCCTTGATTAATTATGGGAAAACTAGTGAAAAACAGTAGATTGCATAGACAAGCGTATCAACTCCCAAGGTTAACTTACCGTTGTTCCCCATATAGGCACCCGGGTGCTTAATGAAAGGGGGTTGCTAATCATCCCGCTGTACTGATTTTTCTGTAGTTAAAGCTGAAAAAGTTATAAAGGGGCAATTCTGAGAAATATATTTTCCTTTTTAGCCTACTATTTAAGAAAGTGCCTGAGGGAAGAGGAGAGCGCTTAGTCGTGGGGGGTGTTTATTATAGCGTGGGCGCTTATTAAAGCGTAGGCGCTTATGCGAGGAAATTCGCTAGGCACTTAATATAACTCCGTCGGTCAAACTGTCATCTGCTTCAGCAAAGAGCTCTTTTCTCACATTTTGCATCATCCCACGACCACAACTTGGGTCATGCACTGACTAATTTTTGACCTGCAAACTAGCGTTTTGGTATCTTTTAAAATTCAATTCTCATCCCATCCGACACCGAATGAACTTAAGAAGAAAAACAAATTATGGCGATTGCAGCTGCTTTTTCTTTTTCGATCTCATGTTATCATGTTGCTCCTTTACGATCCATTACATTACTGTACTAATCAAACTCAGCAAAAATAGTAAACTTTTTATTCTACGTTTTGATACAATAAACTTTTCGGCCTCGTATAAGCCTTCCCCGTTTGAAATGATTTCTTTGTTCGTTTCTCAACGACATCGCGTCAGGGTCTGTCAGTGGTTGTAAAGCTGGTGGGAAGAAGTTTTCAGGTACCAGCTGGTCAGAAAATGGTGGCTAATCTTCATGGAACATACCTTTAGATTCCATTTCAGGCAGCTTATTCATGTTTAGGGCATTAATCGGTTAATTGGTCAAGAATTACTCATTGTTTTTAAAAGAAAAAAAAGGGCGCTGACTAATTTCTTTGTCAAGTCAGGCAATAACCATGGCCACTCATATTCCCGTAGCGTTCAGTACCTGTTTTATAATCATTTTTCGTTTGAAGTCATTCATCGTTCAGTTGATCACTATGAGTCAGCAAATTTTTTGCAGGGAAATGTATTAAGCAATTTTTTTTCCAGAAAAATGAACCCTGCCAAAAAAAATTGTAATGAAAAGTCAGATGAAATACAATAACAGTATGCTATTTATTATAAAAGACCTAAAAAGGAAAATGAGCACAAAACTGGGATATACCAGAAGACAAAAGAACCGTCAACAAAGGAAGTATATAGCAATGTAAACACGTATTTGGATCGCAAAGGACAGAAAGTGTATACTAGCAATAGTATACCGAGAGAGGAAGAGTCACAGAAGCTATGAATTCAAGCCGACTGGACTACGAGGTACCTCCACCTAGTTCCAAAAGGCATGTTCTTCCAGCGGGGGAGCTGCCTCCCTCTGCCACTTAAATCCAGGCTGTTCTTCTATCTTTTATCATCTTAAACATCTTTTCACTCCCTTTCACGGCTTTTAAACGCGTTGGTTGTGATGGCTGTGCGAACGAAATCTCGGTTGTGAGCCAACAAGTCTAATATTCTGCTCGCATGTATAGCCGTGTCTGATTTAGCCGTGGGTGTGATTGTTCAATCAATGTTCATTGCTGTAACGACATCAGTGTTTGTCGGGAAGAGAACGATAGGATCGTGTGCATTAAACCTGTCACAATATTGCTCACGAATTTCCTATGCGATACGTCGTATCTTACCCACTTGGTCCCTATAAGTTGGGAACAATATCTGACCATAAAGCACCCACTCGCCAGTAATACTGGACTCGTAACGGAAGCCCATTTGCTGATTACATCTGCTTCAGCATGGTTCTTTTCTCTCGTCCTGTAAATACCTCTTTCTATTCACCCACAAGTAGCTTTTGGATTCAAAAACACATACATCGTCCTTTCTCCGGTTACGACCTTTTTTTGCCATTTCACTGTTCATCACGAGGTTCGACGACATCAAAACGAAATTTCACAACAAGTAGCAGCAGAGGCAAGGCTGAAAATTCTACTGAACAGGAAATCTCTACAACTAACAGCTACCGTCGCTCTGGTCCTTTTCCTTTGTTATACACCTCTATTCCTTTATAGATTTATTTTGGTACTCCACCGCAATAACACGTCTCCAGAGGTCATGTATGCTAGTATTTTAATTTTTCCGTCGTTTGCAATATCAAACTCATTGTTCAACCCGTTTATTCACGTAGCCAGGTTAAAAGAGTTTAGAATTGCCTTTATTGAGTTATTAAGTGGAACTGCAACTTAAGCAGAGGCTGAAGAAAATGGGAGGCGAACTTTTGGACCGCGTGGGAATGCTGTTTGTTTTTTTTACTTTGAGTTCTCATTGGCTCTTCAGGGTGTTTTCCTTTCTTCTGATTGGCCGTTGTGATTACCTTGGTTTTAGTTTAACGACACTCAATCGAAAAGCGCTCTAATTTCGGATTAGGAGAAAAGTAGCGCTCGATGGGTTGGAGGAACTACGCCCAAATATATTCCCTACAAATCATCCTTGGCCTAGATTAATTGTTCAACGTAGACAACTCTTCATGGACCTCTATCAGCAACGGTCCAGGATGGCCTTAGAAAATTAAGTCGAGAATTCCAAATTGACAGAAGTACGTAATGCTGGATAGATAGCCATTCCATTTGGTTTACTTCATTTTTAATGAAGAACTGAAACAGAAAAGTACATTAGTGGCAAACTGAAGCACTAGGAGTGAGGACAGGTGGTGGTTCTTATCTCCACCCCACCCCTCTTGTGCTCCTATCACGCGTTGTCTTTCTGGTTTCCAGGGTTACTTGTTCCCTTCTCACGTCAATCAGAAGTACTTAAGTTGATTGTTCAAAATGTACAGGCGCTCATATGCTACATCATTCCTGCTCTTTTCATTTTCCTTTCCATTTTCTTCTGTTTCTTTGGATCCACTTCTGTTTCCTCGGGTTGAGCAAAGAACCAAGGTCCTAGAATATAAACCCATAGCAAGTAGACAGCTCTACAGGGCACCTGAAACGAAACCCAAAGAACACATTAGTGGGCTCAAGTCCTAAATCCAGCTAGCTATTAAATGTTGGTGTCTATTCTCAGTTTCTAAAGCACTAAGAACTAAGTACTACCCCTGAGAAAGAGGCCAGTTTATCAAAGATTACCACCCCCCCCCCCCCCCGTTTCCCTAGAAGTCAACCACTACTCTTTTATAACACTGGGTGAAAAAAGGTATGGTGAGAGTAAAGTTTCTTGCCCAAGGTCATAACACCATGGCCCAACCAGGGTTGAAACCCAATTCTGTCCACTCAGAATGAAAGGTGGGTAGATGAAGTCTGTACCCCCCAGCATTTCATTAGGCTTTCCTGACACTGTGCTCATTTGGTTTCCTTCATTTTTAATGAAGAATTGGAACAGAAAGGTACATTAGTGGCAAACTGAAGAACTGGGGATGGGATGCCAATCCATTGTAAGGTTACCCCCCCCCCCCCCCCCCACAGCAATTCGTTAGGCTTTCCTGACACTGTGTCCATTTGGTTTCCTTCATTTTTAATGAAGAACTGGAACAGAAAGGTACAATAGTGGCAAACTGAAGCACTGGGGATGGGATGCCAATCCATTGCAAGGTTACCCCCCAGCATTTAATTGGGCTTTCTTGACTCTTCCTTTACCCATTTATACTCCTGGGTGGAGAGAAAGAGAGGCACTGTGAGAATGCTTTTCCCAAGAACACAACACAATGACCCATCCAGGTCCTGAACCCAGACATCTTGACCCAATTTCCAGAGCCCTAATCATCACACCACCACATCTTTCACCTCCATTCAGAGTACAGCACACCTACTACCAGGCCAATGCTTGTAAAACCCAAAGAGCAATCCTGAAAATCTTTTTGTAAATGCTGCTGCGGGGATTCTCAAAAGCTGATAACAAAAAAAACAGAAATGCCCTCACCAGGAGCCAAAACAGCCACATGTAGTCTGTAAATATTCCAAGTCCCTGAACTATCACTGTTAATATTATGAGGTCCTTAACATGTCTGTGACAAATAAATGACAAAATAACATCAATTAGATTTTAGTGTTTACATGAAATTTCAAAATATGATATTAGTACAATAATAAACTGGGAGGGGTCTTATATTCTTTATTATAGTCCATTGTAAATAATAAATACTTTTAGGTTATTTTTACCAAGTCTTTATCACAGAAGACCATGTATATTATGCTCACTACCGATGAGTTGTTGAATTATATATACATTTCAGTTCTTAGAATTTTTTTTGTTCTTATCTTTTCTTAACAGGATATGTACAAATATGACATCATCATTTAATAGCAATTTCCCTGTCTCTTACTTAAAACAACACAAATATATTCTAGTTGCTGTCCACTTTTCAGAAATATATCAAAGATGACAGTAGATTGTGTTAAGAACAAAACCAGGCATTCATAAGACATTGAATACCTTAGAGCTTTGATCTACACATATTACTATACACTCATGGTGGATGGTTAATTAGAAAATAGTTCCTTCATCAACCTGACAGAGTGGTGCTAAAGGCGAGTGACCTGTCAGCAGCTGATTGGAGATATCAAACATGTGTGAAAAAATACAGTATTTTTTCACATTTGTTGTTTTTTGTTAACACCTTAGTTGTATAATAAATTTTGTTATCATTCAGACAAATCACTCTCCAGATGGTACCAAAGTATGTCTGAGCTACAGCCAGTGTGAGGTGAACCAATGAACTACCCTTAGTAAAAGAGTTCCTCTTCCAGGTTTTAGACAGCTATCAAAAAGTAAATCTAAGCAAACAAAATTGTACAAGTTTCGTTCACATAGCAAACCATACACAAAAGAGGTTTCTCTGACATTGGTACTGCTGAAGGTTTTTCTTGCCTATGGCTCTGTAAGACCAGATGCATTTTAACCCTGTACACCCGAACATCAAAATCCCTCTTCTCCATACTCCTCTCTAATCATCTCCCCTAGCACTATCAAGGAGTATTGGTTTAACAATCAAAGCTGCATTGGTTGATGATCATTTCCTTTAATATCAAGATCTTCATGAATGAATGTTAGGAGAAATTAGATGCTGGTCACCTTTAGGGTTTAAGTGCTAACAGGATTGTACTGGAAAGTGATCATCCATCTTTTGAACAACTTAGGTGTACACTAACTTAAGAGAACTTATCTCACTGTTCAGCGTTTATAGCTTAAAAGTACATACTCTGCAGTTCCTGACTCCTGATTAAGATCCATTCCTCCATCTATAAGATTTCCAGATGAGGAATATGTAGGTTTTGCCATTGAAGCCATAAACTTGTAACATCCACTATAAAGTGCTGTGGCAAGCACCAGGAGGACCTTGGTGCAAAAAGGCAAAATGCTGAACTTCAAAAAGTTATTATGGCCAGAGTTTTTCCAGTTCCTCCTACATGAAGTGCAAATACCCTTTAACCCTTTGCACCCTAACATCAGTATCAACATTCTCCATACTTTTCTCCAATTTTTTTGTTTGATACTGAATAGGAGAATTTGTTTAACAATCAAAACTTCTTAAGTTGATCATTTCCTTCATTCTCATGATCTTAACAAATGTTTCAGCAGTTTTACTGCTAGGAGAAATTAGATCTGGTCATTCTTAGGGTTTAAAGAGCTCACACTACCTTAGAGAAAGGCTTTTGTACAATGACCTGGCAAAAGCCAGCTAGATCATAACCAATCACAAAACAAAAATTCAGGTTTTGTTTTAATTAAACTCTTGATACCACCATCAAACAAAGAACAGAAATATTTCATATCACTAAGAACAATGATTGTATAAGAAGTAAGACCTTACCCATGAAAACAAACTTGAGTTGAAGCCAAAAAATGTGAATCTGAATATTATATATGTTACCTGAAATAAAGAATGAGAAATCAAGGATGAATTAACAAGAATTCCTTCATTTCTTTCCATGAGAAGGTCATTAAAAGTTGAGAAAAGTTGCGGAATTTTTTTAATACCAAAAAAAGGAATGAATTCCATATACAATACTTGTTACTACAGTGAAAAAAAATATGCTCACATTCAGAAAAATTTAAAAACCCCTACCTCAATACTTATCATAACCTTGGCATAAAAATCCAGAGTTTTGTTGTTTTCTTCCAGAATTTGCTTTTGTCCCTTAGTTCCTTGTTTCTTTGGCTGAAATGCAAGTTATATGAAAAACATTTGTTAGTAATCAAGAGCAACATGAAATAATAGTAATAAAGTAATGGCATAAATTCTGACCTTCCTACAATGTGACTCCAGTCCTTTGCACAATTAGTTACTGCCCAAACCAAAGTGATTTAGGGAGGGGAGGGAGTGATATACACATTTTGAAGTCATCTTTGGGTATTTATAGTTCAATTGGAATATAGCAGGCATATCAAGTGTTTCATCCACAATCTGTCTTTTCCAAAATAAAACAAGATATTCGACAGACAAGTTTCCCTAACACTAACTAAATGAGTGACATAGATAAAACCAAAGATGAGAGGGATCATTTAAAAATATTAAGATAGAACGGCTCTAATCAGCGTGTAGAGTAGTATTGTGTAGCCGACGTTAATGATGTCGGTCTAATTCAGAGCTATATGGTAACGCATGATGATAAAAATATTTTAAAATGAAAGCAAAGTTATACTTATTGAATAAAAAAATCAGCTCTCGATTTTCTAATTCACAGAAAGACGATGAAGAAGAAAATGCATGGTAATCATTTCAAAACACTACACTTACCGCCATCTTGCCTGAATTGGGCTAGTCCTAGTCCTTCAGCAGATTTGACGACGCAAGAGGCTTCGTTCCTTTGGTGATAGGGTCTGCTAGGTAAGCGTGTTCACCCTCCATTGAATTCTTTTCAAACCGATAGTCTTCAGCTTTTTCTCTTTTCAAGAAAAGTTGGTCATGAAGTTACACATAAGATTGAGGAACATCGGGCTGGGGGTACCAAACCACAAGTTTTCTTTACTCTTTCAACTAAGGGCAGTCGCATCTATGAGGTGAAAGGTTGTGAAAAAGCTGTAATAATTAAAGGTGTTTTAAAACCAGACAAAAACTAAGGAATAGATGGGTGACAAACCCCAATGGAGTGAGAGAATGTTTTCCTAAAAACCTCTTTCTTGCCTTTGCTTGAAATGCAAGAAGGGTCTTGCAAAACTGATAAAATGTCAAGAAATCAGTAAACAGAAGAAACAGGGTGAAGACTTTTGAAATGCATTTTTATTTCAGCACTAAATCTTTCATCGCAAATACGGTCTAATTTAAACATACACCTATTGCACACTGCATCAAAAATTTTAAAACAAGTAAGGATAATATTAATTGAAAATTATTTTCTTTTTTACATTTCTTTGAGACTACATGTGTGTGCGTAAATAGGGAAAGACAAACATTACAATCCCCTATTTTAGGTGATAAAAAATTTACAGTTAAAATACAGAGGTAAATTGACCTTTAATATGCAAACAAACTATGAAAAAATTAAAAAGAATTCCAGCTAAATTCATGTGAGCGAACCTGCACCTAGAACCAATAATAACAAAGACAACTACAAACAGAGATGGAATTCATTATCCTACACCTGTAGGTCATTTTTATCTAAGTGATAACAGTAATTTTTTTTTTAATTGAGGGCCAGAAACCTGTTTCAGCACTTCCAGAAAAGAGCTATACATGGACCACCAAAAAAAATAGTGATACTTTTATATCAAAGCATAGTCATGGACATGGTGAATGAAGCAAAATGTACATACAGCAAGAGAACTAAGAATTTGTCTAGCAAAAGTTTAAGATATTGGTAGATCCATTCTATATATGTCATTTATTTTGTTAAACCTTTCTAGCAGCTAATCCATAATGTAAACCCAAACAATGACATGAAGCACTTTGCTTTTCAATAAGTACCCAATCTTGGGAAAGAACAAAAGTATCATTTTGACCATATAAAATGGTTGGCAAATGATGGAACCAGCCAAATGTGATCATATTCTAATCATAAGATCAACCATACTTCTACCTCTACCTCTCTCTTGAGCACTCTTTAACTGAGTGTCAAAGAACCAAACCAAAGTTATCGCCAATCAGAACAACTGAAAAATTATCAGTGGCCAATCAGAACTCAAAGTAAAACCAAGAAAACTCTTTAAGGGTAAAAAAGCTCCATATTTATCATAGGAAATAATTTGACAAATACTAATTAATAACTATGATGTGAGCTTGAGATTTCTATCCTGTGATAGTTGATGAGGGAAAAGCTCTCCTTAAAGATGACTCATAAAAATTGAGATAACATTATTAACTTGTTGGCAACAAGTGTTGACTCCAATATGCTTACAACCACACATTGTGCTGCTAGGCTGATCATTTCATTAACTATCACTGGATAGACAGAGAGTGGCATAGCCAATCAGATTGCAACATTTTTGATAAGCTACTGGTAGATTTCTAATAACTCTCTTTGTCTCTGTATTTTTTTATGTTCATGGCAATGCAAGAAACGTCTAGCCCTAACACTCACTAATGCTTCTCCTTAAACAGAAGCTGTCTTTTTATAGCTACTAATATCTATGGTTAATGGATGTATGTCTTTGCAGCCATGGACTTGGATACTACCCTAATCTGAGACCACAGCAGGTAAGTGCCTTTAATTTACAGTCTAAAACTGGTCTGAAGGTAAAATTGCATATGATGCATATGTACAAGCTCTATTAAAACTTCAGTTCTCCTGGTTCTCTATGAGTCCTCCTGTGTCATCATCATTTATATAGGGAGGTGGAGGTTCATCTAATTTAACAGGATCCTCAACTGAATACACGGGAGGATTTTGAAGGTTTGCTGGTACACCATTGACACCAAATGGGTACTCAGTGAAAACATAAGCTGGCTGAGGAACTGCAGGCTCTTCTTCATACTGGCGGCCCTGAGGAATCTGAAACCAATAAAACAATGGAAAAAGAAAAAAGTTAAAATAACAAATGAAATTAAATTTGATGGTGTCTGGGTAGTCATCTTTAAAATGTTCAAAATTATTGATACCATACTAATTAATCAGATAATTATGTATACAATTCTTATAGTTTGGAACCCTAGGGGCTGTCATAACACAGATCATAAAAGGCTAAACAGTAAACAGACAGACATGTGGTGGAGACAAAGATTGCATTAATGCACACCCACTAGGGTTAGAAAACAGTGATTTAGGCTGAGTCAGGAGGACCTTTGTTAATAAATTTAGGACTTAGGAACAAATACATCAGCCTCGGCTTCAGGGACTCAGGGAAAGTTGCAGAAAGAAGACTTAACACCTCATCACAAAGGTTTTAGAAATTTTAAACCTAGCAAGGATAACACAATACCAAAAACTGACCTGTTGTTGACTATGTTGCCTTAATGCTTGAGCAATAAGTCGTCTTCGATTTCTTGCATAGAAGTAAAATATCCAGAAGATAAGTTTTAAGATGACCACAACTATTATAATCCTGAAAAAAATCCATGTTAAAGTTAACAACTTTAGATTACAATGACTACTCTATTACATGTAACAACAAAACCAACATCATAAAAGTTTATGTGGCTAGCAAAAAGTAACACAACAAAGAGGAACCACATCACAACTTGAATGAACAAAAAAACGAGAAACCAGTGAGCTTTGACAGACAGACTTTTATACTAATTCACAGACTTTGGTCCTCTTGTTCAAAGATGCAGAGCTCATTATTAACAAAAAAAACCACACACTGTTCATAGTTCTTGTATTGCTTACAAATAGGTACAAAACTTTGCAACAGATCCCTCTTTAAGAGGAAAACTAGGAAAAATATAATAATAAGGATAAATAATTTCTGTAATGAGAAAGTACACGGCTGAAATAGTTTGTACTGTAGGTTCATGTGATAAGCAAATGGTGATAAGAAGACAAGAAAAACTAGAACCTTCTTGTTGTGCACCATTCACTTATTATATGATCCTTTTTTGATAACATGTGATGGCACTAATAATACATAAACTACAACTGCATTTTTCATATCTAGTATTTAAGCTTGTTATATTTTGAGCTTTTTTAATCTTATAAACAGTTCCATCTTACAATGGCTGAAGGCCAAAATGGGAGTCAAAATATCTGGAGCTGTGATTAAATTGTTTCTGTGTTGTGTGATTGTCAAAAAAAATAATCACTGATCTACCAAGTAATTCACATAGAAACACTGTCCTAAGTGGTTCCACTTATGGTTCGTTTGTTAGGTCAACCATCTAAAACTGATTTAATCTTATACCTATGAAAACATGTCTACAAGCTTGAAATAATAATATCCAACCATTTATTGTAGTTTGTGTTTTTGTTGGGGCTATGGGCAAAGGAGTTAATCACAAAAAAGGGACAGTAGTCAACAGACATTCTTTGCGAGTAAAAAAGAACTCACGAAGATGGTCCCCATATTTAACACTTATTTCAAGAATGACTTCATACAAATATATGACGTTGTAAGCAGTAATGATTTCACAGAAAGAAAGTAAAACACAAAAATAAACATATCTTTGGTTTAACCGATTTACACAGAGAAGTATGCTAGAGTTAAACAGTTGTCGACTACTCAGGGATGATATTGTCACAGAAAGATTATATTATTCTCTAAGTTTAAGAATAATGCTCAAATTATTTCAGGAACATAATATGTTACAATCTTGACGTAACTAACGCCTAATTTTATACGATTCAGCACTAAAAATTTTGCGGCGAAGATTTGATCCTCGCGCGAAAGAAGATGCTTACGTAATTTATCCCAAGAATAATAGGCACTAATTAGACTGTACTTACACATAAAACAGCAAATCCATCATTAGTCCAGACCTTTAGTTACCAGATTTAATGCAAGTTCTAAATGAAAGAAGATTGGCACAGCTTAAAACATAATCAAGTGTTTTGACGCTGGGTGAAATTTAAAAACTACTAACACTCACCAGGCCCTGACATCGAAAAACCGATAATTAATTTCACGAAAGGACTACTCATTGAATTCCGGAGTAATTTTTAATTTCTTTGGTCCCCTCGTTTAATATGATAGATTTCAGCTCATAGCTGGTTCGCCATGATGTTGCACAAAAAAAATATGCCTACTACGGAAGTCAAGTTATCACAAAAGACGTACGAACAAAGCAATAATATAATTAGAAACAAACTTCAGAGAATTGGAACGACGCAGATAGAAAAAAAATTCCAAACAAAGGACTACGAAATGTAGCCTTGGACAAACTGAGACACACAGTCTGCTGCGTACATAAACAATATGTAATCATGCATAGGCACAAGTGCATCACTTTTCTTGACGGATTGTATCAAGAGAAACCATTATTTTGGGAGCCAATATAAAGGGGAAAAAACTGACATACCTCTACATACCTCAAGGCACCTGAAACTCGTCCATTATAGAGTGAAACGAAGACAAAAATTCGTGCAATTCACAAACACCTGGGTACTTTTACGACACTTCTGGTGAAGAAACCCGCAACAGTCCTACGCGGTAATAGCATGAAACTCTAAGGGAGTCTGGGACTGGAAAGTATCCGCCCTTAGGAATATGAGAAAAGATTAAAGAACGAAATGAAAAACTATTTGAAAAGTAAAACCAGTAAAAAGAAGACAAATAGCAGATAATGATTATAATTACAAACCCTATGATGAAAGCTTCAATATCTGAATAGATGACAGAGAAGGCAAGAGGGGAGGGGTGGGTAACTTACTATTATTTTTTTCTCGGTTGATCCGTGGAAATATGGGAGGGGTTAGGCAGTAGGGCGTTACGAACGTATTTTCCAGGCTGATCTTTTCAAAACGAGAACATACTTTGAACTACACCTGAATCACTTACTCCTACATCCAAAACACCTGAACTAAAATAGTTTTCTTTTTAATCAATCAAAGTTTAAGTATTAACAATAATACATCACAAGAAAATCTATGACTAGTTTATAATGTTACATGCACAAAGTAAAAATGTAGCAAATGTAAGGTTTGGAAGGGTCCTTTCGATTGAGCTAAAGAACAGACCAAGGGGATGCCCTCAAATTCCTCTTAAAAAAAAAAGAAAAAGATATACAATTTTCTTCCCTTCATCCCTCCCCCTAATTCTGAAGAACATATGTCACTCCACCACTAACTAATAAATATATTGCAACTTTCCAAGCGCTACCCAAAACCAATTTGATTGCAAAGCATTTTTGGTGTAAATGTATCTTCTCAGTAAAAGAATTCCAGTTTCTTCTTCATACTCATCTGAAGTTTAAAACATAGAGTCTCACTTCCATCAACTGCCTATCAAGACTTCCAAAGAAGAAGAACAAGGAAATTCCCTGATATTTAAACATGGATGGCTGACTCCCACTTCCAACCACTTCTGACTGAAACTTTCAAATTGTGCGTTAATCATGCATTACTGTTGACAATTGATTGTAAATTGCTCTAATAACCTTATTTTTTTGTAGCCTGTTACACAACATTTCTCAATGATAACATGAGGTAACGAACAAGAGAGCTATTCACAAGCATACACATTAAATAAAGGCACAGTTGGGTAACAAGAGTGTAATCAACTGTGTATCATATAACTTTTAAAGTTCTAAAATAAACTTTTAAAAGGTGCATACAAATTGGACTGCACATAGTCTGTTTCATTCTCAAATATCAATGATACATTGTGGTCTGTGGATAATAACCACACCAGATGAGGGTTCCAGAAGAGAATAAGGATGTGACCTACTTTTTTCACCTTGCACCTATTCATCTAGTCCATGTTGTGTTTGTACAGAAAAAGATATTAATTCAAGAAGAAAATCAGATCACAACCAGTCCGCATACTATACTGCTCAGTTAGGAAAATTAACTTTCAGATTTTGGGAGTGGAAATGTTACCTAAGTATTACTTTGCACACAGAAAGAGACAAAGCTATTTTGGATGAACCTATCAAGCTAAAAATGCAATCTAATTTTCTATGCCAAGGAATGTATCTCTTTTTTTTTTTTACAATTGGAAAAAAAGTCCTAGTTCTGGGGGAAAGGAAAATGTTCCATTCCTTGCCTCACCCATAGTTACAGTTCTTCAAAATGAGAGTCTTTTTAAATCACTGCATAATTTTAGAGACAACATATTTAATCAGATGTTTCCTCAACAGTTTCTTGTTTCTTTGCTACAGGTTCACCATCATCACCATCACCTTCTGCTGGCTCTTCATCATGTTTCCTCTTCCTTGATTCAACTTTGGGCTCTGCTTCCAATTCCTCTGCTTTTTCTTCTGGTTTTTCTTCAGCCTGTTCTTCCTTATCTTCCTCAGCTTTAGCTTTTTCAGCTCTTTCCTGTTCAGCTTTGACTCTCTCTTCTCTCTCCTTTTCACGCTCTGCTCTTTCCTTTGCCCTTCTCTCTGCTTCTTCTGCCTTCTTTTGCTCTGCTTCTGGATCAATTTTCACAAACACGAATGCCAAGTACATTCCTAAAGCAAACAACAGCAAACAGCTAAGAGAATACCGCACTGGCAACAAGCTTAGATAGTATTATTATGATTATTATTTCATGAAAAACTCTCCGAATTTAAAACTTACCAACAGCTTCCCATTCAAACTTTGACATGGTTCCCTGTTAATGATACAAATTATGACAACATAAATATTTTAAACTGACAATGAAAATTGAAAAAAATAACCCTATTTCAGCCTTTCACTCCAAAGAACTAAAGCAGTTAAAGTTTCTAACATTACCAACATTCTAGAAAAGCAGATGAGGGCATGAATCATTTGGCATTCCTAGAGACATTCCAGAGACATGCATACATGTGTATAATAATACAGAGACATGCAAACCTTTCACAGACTGTATAGTATATTACATGAAGCTAACTTTTAACCTTGCTTCTATTTTAGATTGTAATTATAAAAAGAGAAATGTCATTAAAATTTTAAAATCAAATCATAATAAATGCAATCTCCAAAAGCACCTTAGAGAGTGAATAACATTTCTTAACAAACATCAATAACTGAAATTGTGTTTTGACCAGTTTTATACAAAATATAGCCCACATTCTTCATCAGGTGATAAAAAAAGGAAAGCTTGTTTCCAAAACAAAACAAAAAGGGGCAGCAACATAATATTTCATGATACTAGTTTACTGCAATAGTAATAATAGTATTAAGAATAATAATAAAAACCACAACAACAACAAGAAAAACAAGAAAGTTATTCTTCAACTTACCACGTGTTTTAAGTTCTTTTCCCTGTGGTCTCTGTACTTGCTGGTTGAGGAAGATTTATCTTGATTCAGCTGAATTCCTTCTAAAAAGTCTTTCGCATGTGTGTATGCATCCTCAGCACTTGAAACCAAGCTCTCGTTTTCTAGGCGTGGTGGGTATGTCTTAA
The DNA here is from genome assembly GCF_964200805.1 of Pocillopora damicornis. Taxonomy (NCBI): domain Eukaryota; kingdom Metazoa; phylum Cnidaria; class Anthozoa; order Scleractinia; family Pocilloporidae; genus Pocillopora; species Pocillopora damicornis. The sequence continues at coordinate 8,613,245 of NC_142672.1, forward strand.
TCAAAGAAGTAAACAGCAAAATAATATTTATATTTATGCATGAATGGGTTGAGTTAAGTTAAGCATCAGTTGAAGAGTATAACAGGATAATTTGGTATTATCGACTATGCTGATGTGTGTGCTTATATGCAGAAAATGGAGCTAACCTATTGGTGGGAGTATGGTGACAAGAAAACAAGAATAATTTAGTTGAAGGAAAAGGGAGATTGATTCCTCTAATCATTCTAAGCAGCATATGACAGTTTACAGCCTTTCCCTACATCTAGGCTGTTTGGAAAGCTGCAGAACTCTAGAATGAAAATGTAGCTTTCAGATTGGTACTCATAATCCTCATGGTATCAGCAAACACTTTTAAGTCAACTAAATTGTTCAGTGTTTAAAACTAATGTTCATGGTAATGTTCATCTTTGGCTGAAAATGTCTCTTTACATCATACACGAATATCCTGCCACAAAAAACACTTCTGATACATCCAAATACACACATACCTCAAGTGCTTTCATTTTGTAAAGGAGAGAGGTGGATTCCTTGGTTTTCTCCCGGAAAAAATCATGGAATGTCTTTGTGTACATTAGCTTCATATTATACTTTTCTGCCATTCTGGAACAAGAGATACAGCAGCGAAAACAATTAACCCTTTGATCCCTAGGGGTAGCTAGTATACAATTGTTTCTTACAATATCACCCCTGAATCAAAAATTAACATCACAATAATAAAAGAAAATAATGATCACCAACTGAAAAATCTTTTGATTGCTAAACAAATTCTTCTTGACAGCACCATTGGAAATGTATAGAGAACAGTATGGAGAACATGCATATTGATGCTAAAGTGCAAAGGGTTCACAAAACTAAAACAGCCACTACAAGCAACCTGTATTCAAATCATTGCATATCACTTACATCTTAAAATTACCAGTTACCATCTAAAAAGACTGAAAAGGATCTAAAGGGGACAGAGATCTACAAAACATGTATCGTAGCTAAAAAACCTGCAGAACCCAGGTAATCTTGCACAAGAGTTTGTCCTTTGAAAACTTGGGCAGTTAATCAAGCTTTGGACTTTCTTGTAACCACATGTTTCAAGTTTTATCCTTAGGATGGATTTTATGGATTTTTAAACTTGTTGATAATGTCAAAATTAGTATCTACAAATGTTTACATACTTTTCAAGCAGAGGGAAGTATACCAAGAACTCAGGGCAATCAACCACTCCTTCAAGATGGAAATCATACTTGCAGCCATATAGAGGATAGTCACCTTTCTTCTCAAAAGTAACTCTATAAACATCATTTCCAAAGGAAAGACCTTCTGATTTCTCTAATCGACGACTGAAACAAAAAAAAGGAAGTAATACCATTGAGTGCAGTTTAGGCATCATCTGGGGTGGGCCACCTATATTCTGACTCCTATTCACCTTCAGATCACACATCCATTAGTTTCCATTTTGCCATGCACATTTTTAGTTATAGATCACAGATGAAATCAAAATACAGTAAGAACAAAAAAGGGGCACACAAGGTACAGCCAAGACTATCACTAATGTTTTTTATCACCCTCTGAAATCTCCTTTGATCTACCAATGCACAAATCTATTTCTTTGAAATGATAACAAAGCAAAATGTTGCAGATAGTGATGTCATCTATGTTTCTGTCCTGTTTCTGGGAACCAATCAAAATTTGTGTATAATCAGCTAATCATGAAAGTGAAATGTGATCATCGCAGTAAATTTTCCAATTTAAGCAATTGGAAAGAAGAAGCCTGAAAAAAAAATCAGGGCTTCAACGGGATTCGAACCCGTGACCTCCGCGATACCGGTGCGATGCTCTACCAACTGAGCTATAAAGCCACACATTGGGAGCGAGGTCAATTTATTGAGTTCATATCTTCCCGTGCAGTGAAATGATGTGAAGTTTTATATGAAATAATTCATATTTGTACTGCGGTTGTAGATGAAAGTGAAATGTGATCATCGCAGTAAATTTTCCAATTTAAGCAATTGGAAAGAAAAAGCCTGAAAAAAATCAGGGCTTCAACGGGATTCGAATCCCGTTGAAGCCCTGATTTTTTTCAGGCTTCTTCTTTCCAATTGCTTAAATTGGAAAATTTACTGCGATGATCACATTTCACTTTCATCTACAACCGCAGTACAAATATGAATTATTTCATATAAAACTTCAAATCAGCTAATCATTTAAAGAAAAATACTACTTATAAAAGATGATTGTTATCATCAGACACCTACACCAACTCATATCCATTGGGTGTTGTCCCTATGAAAAAACCTCCAACTTTAAGTTTCTCACAGGCATTCTTTAGCATCATGTCTGCTTGCTCATAAGTCTCAAATGAATAATGAAATGAAAATTGGCAGCTTGTCAAGTCAAACTCGATATTCTTGTCTTGGTAAAGATCTTGAAGTCGTTCCTACAAAAAAGAGCACAGATTACTAAAAACATATGTGTGGCAGAACCAGAAAATTGTGATAACAGGGGTAACATTGGAAAAATTAACAACAGGGAAAATGATGGAAAAAACTTAACTGGAATTTAAAGGTTAGAACAGGAGATAGGACACTTGATTCCTTTACTCTTATGATGTACAGAGTAAAAGAGGGTCACTTCAAGTTAGTGAAAAGTTTTGTTTCTGTAAGGTTAAGTCAGAACACAAACCAAGCCATGTTTTATCCAGCTTATTAAGGTTCCTGTCAGGTTTCTGTACCACACCCCCCCCCCCCCCAAAATAAAAAAAAATGCAAACATTGTTTTCAATAGGTTTCCTAGACAGTCCACCGATACTCATTTATACTACAGTATGGAGTGGGACCTGGGAGAGTAACATGTCTCACCCAAGGAACACGAATTACGGTCAACTCGCTGACGGACCAACTCGCCGATGTATAAAATCGAGTAGAGGCGTCGGCGAGTTGGTCCTCAATCCAATACAACTTGTTAGAAGTTAAACATACAGAAAAGTAAACGATATTTAGTAAAAAAACACTGGTGAACATCAAACAGAAGCTTAAACATTGGTGAACATTGGTGAACATCACCAATGACTTTAACAGCTTAAGACGCAAACGAGTTACTGTGCGACAACAACACCGTAAAGACTCATCATGTCAATCGCTCGGATTTTTTAAAGAAAACTTGGCTCTCTAGACAAGATCTTTAGTAAAAAGCAATTCTTTCTATTTGCAACAAAGTTTATAAGGATCTTAAGGCGAATAAAGCGAAGTAAACATCACCAATGACTCAAACACCTTCAGACGCGAACGAGTTATTGTGTGACAACAACACTGTAAAGACTCATCATGATAATCGGTCAGATTTTTTAAGAAAACTTGGCTTTCTAGACAAGATCTTTAGTAAAAACCAATTCTTTTTATTTGCAACAAAGTTTAAAGGGATCTCAAGGCGAATAAAGTAAAGTAAACATCACCAATGACTATATCCGCTTAAGACGCGAACGAGATAACTCGTTTGCGTCTTAAGTTGTTATAGTCATTGGTGATGTTCACCAATGTTCAAGCTTCTGTTTGATGTTCACCAATGTTCACCAGTGTTTTTTTTACTAAATATCGTTTACTTTTCTGTATGTTTAACTTCTAATAAGTTGTATTGGATTGACGACCAACTTGCCGACGTCTCTACTCGATTTTATACGTTGGCGAGTTGGTCCGTCGGCGAGTTGACTGGATACCAGGAACACAGAACACAGTGTTCTCCTTTCCAGTAGGTAATTGCTAAATTCACCGCTTGTAGTATCTATTATTACTGCCGAAAATCACTTGGGATTCTTGAAAATCAAACAGGTAAAAGGATTGCTCTACAATTTGAAAATTTCTTTATCTGTTGTGCTTAAAATAAGGGAGAACACTGGGCTCAATGACCAAGCTAGAGCTAAAATCAGAACCTCTGGAAGACAGTAAGCTACTGTAACTGTAAAGCCACAGAAACTGCAAGAAAAGCTCCCTGACCTAACTATTGTTACATAAAGGAAAAAATTCAGTTCATCCTCATTACCTTACTACAATCAGCTGTGATAAATTCAGGTGTAAAGAGAGGATCCCTATAGCGTCGAGTCTCGTGCGTCTTTTTTAGTTCTTTGTATCGCTCCTCACACTGTTCCACAGAGACTTGAGCAATATCTAGGAAAACACATTTCAATTGATCAATTAACCCTTGAGCCTCTAACATTAGTTTGCATATTCCCCATACTGTTCTTTACACATATCCTACAATTCAGGGGTAATACTGAAAGGAGAAATTAGGTGCTGGTCACTCTTACAGGTCAAAGGGATAATTACTTCACTGGTGCAGAGATAGAACAAACTTGGCTACACTTGCTTCCCACTAGTGACCTCCATTTGAATCACAGAATCTCTTTTTGCCCTTTCTCTAATTATCCTCTCCTCCTTTTCCACCCTCTAAAATAAACCAACTACCTGAATTCCACATTGACATAAAGAATCTCTCCATGTATGTACAATCAACAACTTCCAAAATTATTTCAGTTACGTTTTTTTTTAAACACTTATCAAACCTGGAGAATTTTACTAAAACAGACCTGCACATACAAGTGTCTTTATTCTTCCCCTCTGCCATTTAAGAAGATCTCCACCTTTTCCACAACAAAGGTCCAGCACAGCCACCTCCTTTGAATTGACTCTGTCAGAACATTAACAACAGTAGCAAGTTCAATAAAATAATTAAGTTCCATCAAGTCCCTCCACATATTTGCAGTTCACTTCTGCCTCTAGCACTCCTGTCTTAAGAATTAAAAGTAAACTGTGAATGAACAACTGCAGACCATCCCAAATTCAGCAGCATCAAGCAGTGCACTACACCCTATTCCCAATTCATTTTTTCCTGTTTCCAGTGCTTGTTCTATTCCTACATTGTGTAGTGAGTCTCTGTGAAAGTTAACCCTTTCACTCCTAAGATCTCATTTGTAATTCTCCTTACTGTCTGCCACACAATTCTTATGATGTTTTTTCAGATAATTTGGTATTGGATCAACTGATAATTGATATTTTTCCCTGCTGTCATCACTTTGCTGCTTGATATTGCACTGATATTGTAAGGAAAAATTCTGTCCTGATCACTCATGGGATTTGAAGGGTTAAGTGGCTTGCCTTAGAAGTCAACACAATCACCAAGTCTACAATGTAAAACAAGGACCTCTTTACAAATACTTTGTCCAGCTGACATCTTTACAACCATTCACCCACCACAATTCAACCATTAAGATTGCAATAAAACATTTACCTCTTGATTTTTTCCAAGCATTCATTGATGATTATACTCTTCACCCAGTTGTTAAAGTTCCTTAGGTAATATATAGGACTTTCTTTACGAATTTCTTTTCCTGCTGATGGAAGTTCATTGTAGTGTTTTGCTACCTTGTCAGCTAAACCTTCTGAACTGTCAGCTGCTTTTTCTTCTCCATTTAAACCCTGAAATACCACATGAAATTTAAAACTGTAAGTTATGTGAAAGATAAAGAACATGGTGGGGGAGGAGAGTTGAAAGATGGAGGATAACAGCAAGCACTCCCTCCTTTTTGGCAAACTCCATTGCACAAGTATCCTCTTGTTTTAGCAAACTAATTGTTGGAAACTGCAATAAACATTCCTGTAGGAAATCACCCATTAATTATCTGAAGGGTTGACAAGCGTTTACATGCATGACCACTTGTTCACAAATTTCCAGCAATGCAACACAACATTCAAACTCTTGGGCTTAGTCCCTAGTCCCTACTTTTTTAGCAAAGTTCCTGTGCTACTCCCCGCTGCACACTAAGATCAATTTTTTTTAAATTGAGTTTTTTGGACTTACACAGCAGACTTCCCTGAAAAGAAGGGAACACTTGTAGTCTGGGATGGAGCATCTTCAATGAATTACATTCTCACTCCCCACAATCATAGCAAAATTTCTATAGCCCTTTGCAATCTCTAAAACAGTTTTGTCAATAGATCACAGGGATAGTAATACAGTACAGGGCATGAAATTAACTTTTTTTTCTGATAGCCACTTGGCTCCTAAATTTTTCAAAGTGGTAGCCAATTCAAAAAAAGTTGGTCGCCATTTTCAAAGACAAACAAAACCTTTTTTTACGCTGTCAGTGTTCTAGAGAGACCCTCCAAAATTAAGTTAGGGGAAAGATCTTTAACGTGCTACAAAGTGGACACTAGGAGGGATGATATACAACTCTCAAGCTCACCTAAATTCAAGATGGCGTCTAGTTATCAATCGAGATGCACGTGCTGCGTTTTGGAAACAAACTTAACGAGGAAGTCTGCCGCGGATTTATCTTTGCAAATCTTTTTAATTCATGATATCTGTTGGTAAGGTTATGATGAAACATTCTAGTTGCCAATTTGGCAACTAATTTTCAGGATTTGGTCGCCAAAGGGAAAAATTTAGTCGCATTGGCGCCTGTATTAGGCACAATTTCACGCCCTGCAGTATATTGTGTCAATTTATCTTTACAGGTTCACTGTTGGAAAAGAAGTCTGAAAAAAATGGCCCGTATCAATGTCTAAATTCTTCCAGCAATCTTAGTTGTAGCTAACCTGTGAAGATCAATACCTTACTGATTATCTAACTCACTGGTCAAAATACGATTCATTACATGTACAGCATTTGTGAAGTTTCATGATGGCACATGAATACTACGCCTACACCAAAGTATTTTGTGCTATTACAGTCTATACTGAGTTGGGAAAAAGTCAAATCCTAGAAAGAATTACGAGTGAACAACTCTACAGGTTTGCTTATTACAGAACCTCAGAGTGATACTTAGAATTTTCCAAGAAATCTCTTTATCAAACCTCAACATTAACTTCTGAATGATAACTCAAAATACTCTCAACATCACTTTTAATCCAAATTTACCTTTTCTGGTTCTTTTTTTGTTTCCTCTTCTTCAGCCTTGTCATCTGGTTCATTTTGAACATCTCTTATTTTTTCTATGAATAATATGTATAGTTAGATATAATTCTGAATCAAAAACCCATCATAGAGTAATGGCTTGATACAGGCCTGCTCAACTGGATTAGCTCTGCTTCAAAAATCTCATTTCACCGCCACAGGAGAGGATAACATAGTTGTTAGCACCACAGAAACAGTACTAAAAACAATCTTTTAAGAACACTGTTGTTCAGTTATACATTGTGTATCTGTTACTAAGCTGAATTAATTTTATATGAATATAAATGAGCTGAAATCTTAGCTCAGAAACCAAGATCTTGTTTATCACAAGAAAATAGATTGAAAATCCTCACATAAACCAAACCAGGCCTGTTACCGGACATTAATCAAGAGGGCTTACATTGCAGGAAACAGGGTCATTTAAGCAACTGCAAAGTGAGCCAACTCAATAGCCTCAGTTCATTCTCAACCCTTTACACCCTAACATCAGTATGCAGATTCTCCATACTGTTATCTATACATTCCCTAAGGTGCTAACAAGGAGAATCTGTTTAACAATCAAGGGCTTCTTTAGTTGGTGATCATTCCTGTTTTTCTCATGACCTCAAATGAATGATTCAGTGGTATAATTGTTAGGAGAAACTAGATGCTGGTCACTCTTAGAGTTCAAAGGGTTAAGCCAAACAACTCCCATGGTCCAAATTGAAGAGCTGCGGAGAATGCAGCATCAAGTGAGTTTTGATTCCATATCTTCTTCTCTGTCAGTTTCAAAAGGGAATAGAGGATAATTTTGTCTATCACCTGGAACAATTTTTGCCACTTTTTTTAATGTATGTCAAAATTGTCTTATTTAATAAAGTACTTATTGACCAAAATATGCCAAACAAGCCATATACAACCATATAGAAAGACACAAAATATAATGCACATACATACATAATGTACATTTCAATCTACAATTGAGCCACAGAAGCTTTTTTTTTTACAACAAGGTAGGTGCTTATTTGAGGTGGGCACTTATTACCTTTTTCTGGCTACAAGGCAGGCTCTTACTCCATGAACACTTATCAACTTTTCCTGTCTACAAAGTACATTGTGGGCACTTATTCAAGGTGGGCACAACTAAATAAATACGGTGTTTTTTGGTTCCTACTGGACAATCCATAACCTGCAATACATGTACTTGCTGAACCAGTTTGAAAGCTGGAAAACACTTCGAATTCTTGCATACCGTATCACTTGAAAACTTTTAACTTAGTACTAAACGTCAAACATTATTTTAGTTATGTCAAATGTCATTGTCATCGTCAATATAATATATTAATAACAGTTAGATGTTTGAGTTGATGCATTCAGCAAATAAAATGGTAAAACAAGCTATTTTCCATTTTCAAAGCGGTGAATATTATTAATACGTGGTAAATCTGAGCATTGAGCATTTTAGCAGCGAACATAATCATTATTAGCAAGAGCGAAAATTAGGCTTAATCATGATCGGCAGGTTTTGAGAAGTTCCAAGCGAGTTTATGACATGCATTTAGATGTCTCTCTAAAATCTTTGAGAATTCAATAGATCCCTTAAAACAGAAACCAACCGATTATTTAAATACTTCACAAAATCACACATACTGAAATGCTGGGGCATAAACCACGTGTTAGGTCAAATTAAAGTTTGCGCCAAATACGAAAATTTGTCCATTGTGTCTACATGTGGGGAAAATATTTCCCCCAGATAACGTACCTCCATCTTTTTGTTCTTCTTCTATAAGTTTCTCATCTGTAGGTTTCTCTGGCGCTGAAATTTCTGCGTTAGTCTCATCAACCATTTGTTCAGTTTCGGAAGCGACAGCCGCCATTTTCGCGTGAGAGGAGGAAGGTCGAGAGAGGTTGGGACCCCCAGCTGCTGCCCTACAAGAATAACGTTGTGTAAGATATATTCAATCGTAGCCCGACTTTTTATTTTCCCTCCAATAACTCTATTAGAATTCTTATCATAATAATCTGTGTCAATTACAAATTACCTAATATTTATTTGTAGAGATAAAGAGAGCGATCTGTCAAAAGGATTTTTTGGTTTAAGAAATTTTCATTATGTTTGACATGTTGAGTGTTGACCCTAATAGCATATCTTACTGTCAGCGGTTTGCACCATGGTGACTGTTGTTTTCCAATATGGCGGGTAAGGTTTGAAATAACGTTGCTTTGTTTCTGATGTGTTTTCGTCAGTTGTAAATTGTTTTTCTTCCTGTTTAGGTTTTAAGCAGCTTGATTTAGACGAAGATTTGGTAACTGGAAGGTAATAATTTGTTATATGCTTTTACATTGATTTTTAGTGATCGATAGTCGTTTATAGCTTCAGTATTTCATATCGCTAGTTTACTAGAGACTTCTTCCATGAGTTTGACTGATCCCAGTTAGTATGTTTTTGAATGATATTGAACAATTCGAACGTAAAAGTACAAGGTTTGTACCTCAGAAGGAAGCAACGAATTTCAAATTTATAATCGCCAGATCTTGGTTACAGAAGATAATCCGGAGGTCGCTTACATTCTTTATCGATATCCGTTCAGCGATCAAAACCATGATTCCTAGCAAAGTGAAGTGTAAAGTAAAAACTGCTCTAAGAATTTGTGACATAAAATTGAAGATGCGCTTTGTTCTATCACTGGAATGTAAACATTTAATTTGGAAATGAATGTTATTGTATGTAATTAGTTCAAGTATAATCTTACATATGCGGAAGTCCAATGGCAACAATTCCTTGTGTGGCCAACCGCACCAACAGTGAACTCCATTATATTCCTTTATTTGTCTGTTTCAGTACCTTGGGCCGTCTTGGGTTTTGTTTTCGCTTATTTTATAACGAATTCGACATAGTTTTTAAGAATATTGGGGACTTCACACTTTGGTTACACTGTCTCTAACACATTGAGTATCAGGGTTCAAAATTACGACCAACTGGTTGCCAATGCAACCGAAAATTGACTGTTAGCAACCAGAATTTAGTAATAGACACTATTTGGCGGCTTGAAGTCTTGACAATGTTTTTTGATTAAACCAGGGCTTAAGAAATTAGTGGTCCATCATTTCTTTTATTTCACTCCAGTATGCTTGTCAGTACACTATCCAAAGGATAAGTCGCTATCCAGCAGACAAGTGTTAGCAAAATGTACTGTGATAGAGGTTTATCTTTTAGATACAGTTTTTGTTTTTTTTTTTTCCTTTCACTGTGAGGCAAAAATTTTACAAATCAGTATTATTGCCAACCCAGAATATGATCACATTAGCCCGGTATCAGGCAGGCACAGGTCCACTCCTATGCAAGTGTGAACTCTCCTTTTGGGCTTCCTATGTAGTTTACATTGAAGATTTTAATCACCACTCATCCACAGTTAAATTATAATTTATTTCACTTTTTTATCAAAACTCTAGAATCACAGACTCTCCAATAAGAGATTTTATTGCAATGTTTTATTTTCAATTCCAGGTCCAGTCGGTCTGATAAAAAATTTGATACAACTGTTGGTCACATAGAAGACATAATCATGGGTAAGTTCTGTTGGATAATAGGTGGATATGTGTGGATATTTGGATGAATTGGATACAGCCCTAATTTCTTATAGGTTTTTTTTTCTTTTGCAGAAGAAAAATTTCAGTCAATGCAGCATGACTTCAAAGAAAAGTATTACCAACACTTTACAGATGAAGAAGAGAACAAGCTTATATATATGGATATATTCCAGGAATATGTGAGTATTATAGCCCAGGTCTTGACCCTCAGCTAAAGGAAAGCTATTTGCAGTAAGTCATAACTGAGGTGACGTAATAAATAGAGAGACTTTTGTCTTAATTAAATACTATTTTGATGTTGCATATAACTTGCCTTTTCATTCTGGCAGAGGGATCACATTATCTCTTTTAGAAATATGGTGCTTCATCTCTGTTTTTGATCTGGTTTTGTTTTGAGTTTTGTTCTATTCCAGAAACACACCCTCCCCTGCCCTTCCCCTCCATAAAAATAAAATGGTTTGTCTTATGGTATTTTTCTCATTGTACACATTACCATAATTATTATTGTATAATTTTTTCATTTTTGTTTTCTTGTTTGTACTTAAGGTTGCTCTTGTGGAAAATTACATTGAAGAGGAGCTTAAAAAAAGAATATCGGGTTTCTCCATGGAAGAATTTTCAAAGTCTTTAGAGTAAGTAACCAGACTGAGAATGGTTTAAGTGCACACCCACAGCAATCTTCATTGACTGGAAGAAAGATTTATTTTAATAAGAAGACACAAGCAGACATACTCCTAAAAAAAGAAATGCAGTCATGCTGCTTTTTGCCATTAGCAAGTGAGAACATAAAGAGGACCCTTTCATCTCACAAGCTCTTGAAGTACAATTGGCTTTCTTTTTGATCCACTTGCAGAAGCCGTCATGATCAAATCGGAGGAGATATTTTAGAGATGCTGATGAGCTTTACAGACTTCATGACCTTCAAAGAAATGTTTTTGGAATATAGATCTGTGAGTGTTTTGTATGTCTCGTTTTTTACCATTCTGTCTCTACATGTCATTCTGATAGTAAAGGGGCACTTTTTGCAGAAGAACTCCTTCAAATAATTTCGCACATGGGAAAGATTGATCAAGGAAAAAAGCAAGTAGTGTATGAATTAACCTAAGATATCTGATGTAAGTGCTTAACCTGTTAACTCTAATGTGTGACCAAGACATAACTTCTCTTAATAATGTCAGTACTGGAGACAAATAATGAGAGTAAAGAAAGATAGTAATTGGGGTGTTATTAGTTAACTCAAGAGCAAATTCTCCAAACCAATATCATGAGAATTATATTGCAGACAATTATTGATGAGATCTTGAGAGTGAATTGGATAAAATGTGAATGTCAACTAAATTTTCATAATTATGTAATACTGGGGATGATGATTTAGACAACAGCAATGATGATGATTGTTATAAATATTATTTTTACTATTATTAAATTATTATTATTACTATAATTATATCATGATATTATTGTTATCAAAGCAGTTTCTTCATTATTAATATATTTGTAAAACTAAGCCTGGTTTTCTTGTCTAGGAAAAAGAAGGAACAGGAATGGACTTTAGTGATTTGTTAACCATCACATCAAGTGGTACATCACCAGCAGATGAACACCAAGGAATGCAAGTTGATCCTGAGTCACCAAGAGAAGGACCCTCTTCAAGCAGATAGTCTTTACAGAAAAGTCCTTAGCTTTAAAAGATTTTGGGTTTTGTTGATTCCTTTGGAACTTTGCATGTCTGGAACAAAACAAGACCAACCCTTGTAGATATGAAGAAAATTCTTGAGAGTACTGAGAGTTTCTTCTTGCATTGCGATCAACTCCTGTTTTCTCACAATCACATTAAGTCTAAATAAGCAGGGAGATTTTTGAGTGATAGACAGCTGATCATTAAGTGTACATGGATAATATTTATTAGACAATTGGCTCTGAGAGTAGGAGATATGGAGCATATCCTGTGTTCTTTTAAGCTGCCTTTGAGGGCAAGTTTTTCTGCTTGGGATTGCCCACTTTGATCTCACATCAGAAAAATATAAGATTTACATGGTTTAGATACCAAAATGTGCAAGTTCAAGGCAACAATCAAGAGAGTCCAAGTGTATTTCTCAAGACAGTCAAACAAAGAAAACTACTACAGATCAAAGACTTCTGGTTTTGTGAATTCATTTGGCAAATTTTCAGTTTAGTTTATGAATGCCATCTGATTATTCCTTTATTTATCAAGCTTATTTGGTTAAGATAGCTTGATAATTACACAATTCTTGGTCAGTATCCAGCTACATATACCTCAGTAAATAAATCATGATCATAACCTCACGATTTGTCACACATGACTTTTGTGGGGATTTGATGAGAAAAACAATAACCTGAGCTCAAAAGTAGTAGAAACAGTGAGAAATATTTTATCCCTCTCGATTTATTTTGAACATAACTCGTTTTCTCTTGCACATTAAATATGGCCTAAATTTTTGTTCAACAACTTTCTGTTGGAGCTGTTTGGCAATGGAACGTAAAAGAAATTTTCATTTCATTTCAGGTATTCATTTCATTAACGAGTTTGAAAACGTCGTCTAACGCCGCAGATACAACAATCTGCGCTAAATTGGGAAGACTTGAAACGCTGTTAACTTCACAACTTTTTTCGTTTTTTTTTTTTGTTTTTGTTTTTGTTGTTATCAGCTTTTACAACTCTTGAAACAAATTTGTTTCGAGAAATTTCTAGAAAATGTACCAAGTAACTGCTACAAGGAAAGAAAAGTCTAAAGTGTGTTGGAGATAGAGAGAGGCAAAGGAACCATTTGTTGTAATTATTGTAATGAAGTTTTTACACTGAAATATAATGTTTTATTTAAGCTTTCTGTTCTTTTGGTCATTTTAATAGAAGTCTTTCAGAGTTACGCATCAAAACACTTCCCTTCAGTGGATTAAAATTTAGGTTCTAATTGTTCAAATATTTTTGGGAAGAGTAAGTTATACTGTTAATACAATTATCATCCCAGAGTCCTATGAAATGGCTACTAATGAATCTACTTAGAGCTCCTGAAGTATAATTTATTTACCCTCACATATGGATGACAGTAGCGAAGCAGCGATGTTATTGGCCACTGTACCTGGATCGTTAAGAATTGCACCACTTTCACTGTCTGATTCTGAACCTGAATCCGGGTCAAACCGCATTGTGACGCTAGTGCTGTCCGGTGAGTTTTCAGCCAGCGCTTCTTGTTCCTTGCGCAACATTCGTATTACCTTCCGAAGGGTCGTTTTGATAGATGCTGCCACGAAATTTCCGAAGTGTTTGTCCGCCTGTCGAAGGACTCTGTGTCCTGGCAAGAAGTAGGATTCCACTCGGGAAGGCCGTTTCTGGCTTAGAAGACGTGCCGTAGATTCTAACACGGAGCAGATCCGCTCAAGTAGCTTGCCTTCTTGCCACATCTCTTGGTCCTGGTAGCGCTCTAGTTCTTCAAAGAACTTCATCTTGAGAACGTAAGTGTGAAGGAAGCCAAAATGAGCGAAAAATTGCGAGCGTACACCTCTGAATGACGTCTGTCCTTTGATTATTTTCAGAGCTGTATAACAGGCTGCTTGGATTGGAGTTGTGTTTTGTAGAATCTGCAGTTCGGCAACGGAAAAGGACAATCTCCACAACAAAGAATCTCCTCCTTCTGACTTGGGAACAATATGATACCCCACTTCGTCACAGCTGCTCAGGACGTGGGATGGGGGTACTTTAGCTGACTTTGGCCACCCGGGAATGTGCATTGCTGGTGTGATGTCAATATCGATAGGCATGAATTTATAGACATTACCACGCCAAAACAAAGTCATCTTCAAACCAGCTTTGCTCGTGGCTATGACTGGTTGACATAGCACGCAAGAATCATAGCTTGTCGTGTTAAAGCTCAAATTCCATCGTTTTCGAGCAAAGGCTTTCGAACCAGACTTCACGTACAACTTTTCCGCCAGGAAATATTTGATTTTTGAGGCGTCAAGAAATCCTTCTTCAGATAGAAACATCCTCCATTCTTCTCTGTAATCCTCTTTAACTCGGACACGAACAAACCCAGGATCTTCAGTCGGGAGAATTTCACATTTTTCATCCGTAAAGGATTCTAATTCACACATGTAATCGAATTCGTCGGGCTTACCGATTCTGTAGCCTTCAAAAGCACTTCCGGTGCTTAAAATTTTACTGTTGAACTTCCTATCTTCCTCAGAAACCAGTTTCAAAAGTTCTTCTACAAAATCCACGGTCTGTTTAGCAATTTTGCATCTCTCGTGGCACATTCCCTCACCTTCCAAGTGAAAGCCTCTAACGCGATATTCGTGACAAAGATTCATTAAATACTCGTTGACGTCTGTGTCGGCGTCTATTCTCAATTCAGGTATTTCAGAGTCCTCACAGTTCTCATCAAAATCATTTTCATTACCTAAAGTAAATTGCCCATTGCGATCTCTGACACCTTCACTAGCCATAGTGCTCTCTTCGGTCCTCATTTCAAGGCTACTGCTTTCATTACCTGCACCTCGTTCATGTCGGACTTCTGTAGTATCCGACAGGCCATCAGAACTGGCAACCATAGCATCATCACTGTGGTCAAAAAGGAAGCGGGCCAGTGCGTTGAACTGAAACTTTACAGCCAGGTCATATTCTGATGCTCCATCAGCGTTAACCCGCGTTTTATAAGAGCCCTTCTCGCTTATCACAGTCTGCGCGACCCGTATCAGAGCATCCTCGTCGGCTTTTGGCATTATCGCGCAATGTAACACCGTATTTCCGTGAAGGTTGAACAGCTCCGCATGTGAAAAGTGATTCATCAGGCTGCTTAGTACTTCAAAATTACCGTGGTTAGCTGCGACATGTGCTGGCGTGTTTCCATCGTTGTCTACGCCGTGAAGATCAGCACCAAGGTTAAGAATAATTTGCACTGCCTCTACCAGGCCAAAGGCAGCGGCTTGGTAAAGGACAGTCCTTCCCGTGTGGTCCGACATGTCTAGACGAATGCCATATTCGTGCAGTAAGAGGATTGTTTCTGGAACGATCTCGGAATATTTCTTCACGACAACTTTGGCTAAATTAACATGGTCTAAGAAGAGATGAAGAGCGTTTTTTCCCAAGTGATCTGGCAAATTTGGATCGACACCTGCATTCAGTAAGATTTTCATAGTTTCGTGCCGATTTCGAACAACAGCTTCCTTATCGAGATTCAAACCTTCTGGTAAGTTGACAGCCTCGTGAAGAGCAGTTCTACCAGATGAACTTTGGTGTTTGACAGCATCATGTAAATATTCGTGTATTAGCTTCGCCACTACCCGAGGCTGGTGGCAATTAGCAGCAAACGATAGACAACTCCACTCAAAGGACGCGGGCATCGATGACTCTATTGTATAAGGCTTGGTAGAAAACATAAGAGATCCCCTTCCAATGAGATCAAGATTCTTCAAATTTGAAGAAGCTACGAAAAAGCTTTTTCCTGGATCTGCACTATTTTCAAGTAACTTGAAAACAATTTCAATCCTGTCATGACAAATTGCATCGTGAATTGGTGTCCAACCACGTGCGTCAGGTACGTTGACGTCACACCCATACGTCAGCAGA
Organism: Pocillopora damicornis; assembly: GCF_964200805.1. Lineage (NCBI taxonomy): Eukaryota > Metazoa > Cnidaria > Anthozoa > Scleractinia > Pocilloporidae > Pocillopora > Pocillopora damicornis. Next base: position 8,629,338 of record NC_142672.1, read on the forward strand.
CAGTCGACAACTTGAAGATACCCGGATTTACTCGCCTCATGGACAGGCGTCCGCTGAGTCGATTTCCCAACTCCGGAATCAGAGCATAAGTCGGGATCAGCTCCTTTTTGAAGTAAAGCGCTCACCATGGATACCCGACCCAGCTTTGAACTCAGAGTGAGCGGAGTATTCCACTCACCACGGCCATGCACCAGGGATTTGGAAAAGGCACTCCAATTGAAATCAATCTTGAGTTCTTCCAAAGCTTTGACAGCCATGGTGAAACCTTCCGAGTTGTCCAGCGATATAGACTGAAGCAACATTGTCTTGACTACTTTAATCAGTTCTTCGGTATTGACTTCCTCGCTCGAATATTTCCCCTCAGTGGAGTCCATTATGCAGACTTATTCTTCAAAAGTAATCTTCCTAGAGAGAAAATCTTCACATCAAACTATGCAAAGCAAGATGAAATCAAACATAAATATTTCTAGACAATTTTCCTACAAGTTCTGTTGACTGTTTTAGCAGAATCAGACCAAAAGATACATCTTAGCAGTCTACCCGCCAGCATGTTATCAATTCTAGAGCACAAAAGTTTCCCATATGTAGCTGAGGATGAAGAGGGACCAAGTAGGATAAAGCAAGAACCTCACCATGAAGTTAAAAAAACCTTTTTTCACATTTTAAAAGTATTTTCTTCCGCTGTATTGGTGATAAACTGTAATGCCGACAGCGACGTACTGATACCAATTCAAAGCGTGACATTGCTCTTACCTCTAATTTGCGACAAAAAAGATTGAATCAACATATTTTGAAGTTCTCCACACTATCATGTACTTACCAATAATTCATAAGACTATTTCTCCCTACACGAAAGACACGAAAGAATCTCTTTGCATTAATGTCTCTGATCACTTCCGCTTTTTTTACGTAGGACTCAGTTGTGAACAGCGGATATTCTACCAGAAGGAGTGTGGTTGTGTTAGTTTCTATAAAGTATCCCATCGCAGACATAACATCATTAGCACTTTCTTAAATTCATGTAATTTAACAGTAACTGTGTCACTGCCACAAGGTGTTTTCTGAAACGGGTTTATATTTAGATCGTCCTCTCCCGGAGGATGGTTCGTATCCATGAAAATTCGGTAAAGAGATGTTGTGAAAAAGGAAGATAATTTTACTTGCTAAAGCTCGACTTGTTCCTTGAGGTTACATAACATATCTTATTAGATGTTTTGGTGTGTAGTATTACTGAGTATTTTTACAAAGTTTTGCTTTATTTGGACGAGGCCGTAGAGTGAGTAAAATTACAAACACTGAACGAGTAAAATAAGCAACAATACTACACACCAAAACGTGTGATAAGTTATTTATTATCCAAAGGCTTAATTTTCTGAGCATTTCTTGTAAGGCTGAAAAAGCGAAGCAGATTGACAAGTGTAGCACGCTCAGGCGACTGCCTGAAGAGGTTTTTTTACAGTACAAAATTACTAGTGATAACCAACTGTCCTAATAACGACTTATATTTGTAATCGATTCACGCGTTATTTGAACACTACCTAGTGCAGTTGGATAGGACGAGGTAAACTATGGACGTAGAATCAGGAGAGAATTTCATCACCGAATGTACTATGAAGATTTCAAGGCCTTAATCAGAGCAAAAAAAAAGTGTACTAATATACTGGTGAATCACGGACTCGGACACGTCCCTAAGTGTTCTGCTGTTCTGCACTAAAATATGTAACAGGGAAAAAAAATAATAGTTTAAATACCAAATTAGGAAAGATTATGCAATACTAGGTTAATGCGGAAACACAGTTTCAAAAAATATATGAAATCATTGACCAATCCAAATTGTATATTAAAGTCCATTAACCCACTTTAGTCAGTTACTCACATTCCAGAATTTCTTTTAGAGGACGACGTTATGGGGCTCATAACAACCAGAAAACAACACTGAGATGTGTGCAAAATATCAAGTTTTATCGCAAAAGTATATATACTCTCTACATCAAGATCTAGAGAGACTTCATTTGGCGTTGAATTTGGCGTTGAATTTCAAACGAAAATGGAGATAAATTCTAATCAGCGCCATCAGCTGACTTCTTTCCATTCAAATGGTGCATTTATCCAGTTGTTTGCAATCCACTTGGAACCTTCCAGGACATCACACCCTCCGTGTAAAGAGCGTACGTCGTGTGTTCCAAGCAAACCAGTCACGTTACTGATCATGTGATTGTACCACATTACAGCTTTGCCTCTTGCAGGACGTACAACCACATTAGCGTCATAGCAGTGGATGCTTAAATTTGTCCGGTTTTCCTTTTCAATTTCCTATACATAGTTTCAAGGAATAAAGTATGACATTACCATGGCAGTAAGAAAAATCAAGTAGGTATAATGGGTTGTAGATAAAACGCGCTAAATTTGGGCGTATGCTCGTTCGTTCTTCCTGCCCTCAATTTTCACGCAACTTTTGCTCACTCGCTAACCTCTTTCATTCACGTCGAGTGGCCTAAGAAAAAAACGGACTTTGCATGGCACAGCTGGTTACTACTTTAAGTGGCTCCCATGACAACACCCACTTGGTTTGAGAACCATGTTGATTAGAGTAATGTACCGGTATTGGGGGGCGGTCATGAGGGGAGGAGGACTTAATTTTCAAAAAACACTTTAGTCATTTCCGTATCTGAAGTGATCCTTCTTTCAATTATAATTATTTTGCCGTTCAAAATTGTTTCTTGTACCACTGTTCATGTAGTCATTTTTCAAGGTATCATTAGCTGGCAAGCTGGAAGGGAATTCCTAAGCACTACTTAAATGAGTGAATTCACCTTTCACCTCAATTGCTTTGAACGCTTCTCATACCGTTTGGTTGATATTTTTCTCATCAGCAACTGGAAAGGCTGTTTCTCCACCACGTTTTACATCATTAAGGTAATAGAGCACTGTCATAAACCTGAGGCAGAAAGAAAAAAGGTCTGATGAAATGCACATGTGGCTACTGCTACTCTGGGTGGCAGGCCATACGGTTGACCCGGGTCTCGGCACCAGTTTCAAAGATATTTCACTGACATTTGATCAGACTGAAGGTTTATTGTCAACAAGACTGAAGTGTACAATAAGCAATTGATGTTGGAAATCCCAGTATAGCAACACTAGTCACTCGCGTAGTTTTCTTTTCCTATCTTTATTCTAGTCGTCACACGCTTCGTATCGCGTCGATCTTAGCCTATATCTTTTACAAAACCACAATCCTAAAGACCACCCTTGGTTTTGCGTTGCGAGGTTACACGGCTGACGTCACTTTTCCGACACCCTCCCCCCATTTGTCTCGGAGAGCAAATGTCTGTCGAGAAATGAACCTTATCGCTTAAATTTTATGAACGAATCTATCATCTAGAATTCTCAATCGATTCCCTAATCACACTAATCATTGATCAATCAGTAGCCATAGTGGCAGATGTTCAGTTCATAAGTAGAATGTTCAAGCATCCGATCCGCTGTTGTCATCCAATCTGTTTCGGTTTGGTTCAAAGTTCAATCCCCTTCCTCATCGTGAGCAAGATCCTCCATACGTAATCTTGCTGCGACGGCTGCATCACGGGAAGGCCTGAACGCTGGCGCTTCAATGCGCAACTCGGTCGTTGGAGGTCTGTCGCCGTCTCCCGGTCGATCACATGACAGTTCTAACGGATACAGCTGCTGTACTGCTCGCTCTAGATGTGAGGTCCCTGTGCGCAACTTTGCTCCCCGGACAACACCGTCACGCCCTTTGATTAGTTCCGTGACGATCCCGACCTTCCATTTCCCGCGATTCTTGTCGTCCGACTTGATCAGCACGACCTCGCCCACAATAGGATTTTCGGGCTTTCCAGGATTCTTTAGACGATGGCGTTCGCGCAGCCCCTTTAAGTACTCCCCCGTCCATCGCTTCCAGACGGCCTCCTTGCATCGTCTGAGATACTTTGCTCGCTTGCGTAATTCACCGTCTTCTATGCGGTGCGGTTCCAACTCGAGTAGTGCATTTGGTTGACCAAACAACAGGGAGTGGGGGGTCAAGATCGGTAGCTGCACATCGTCCTCCACGTAACTTAAAGGTCGGTTGTTGACTGCAACCTCTACGTCTAGTATAACCTCCTCTAACTCGGTCCACGTTAGGAACCCGTTTCCAATGGTCTTCTGTAGACTTCTCTTCACCAATCCAACCATTCTCTCGAACTGCCCTCCCCACCAGGGTGCTCTGCTCAGGTTGAATTGCCACTTGATTTCTTGACGGGAGAGGAATTCGTTGAGGCGTTCGTCAGTCATCACTTGTTTCAGCCACTTAGCTGCTGCCACGAAGGTACTCCCGTTGTCTGAGTAAATCTTTTCTGGCCGCCCACGTCGGGCGATAAACCGTTTCAGGCATCGAAGGAATTCTCCCGTTTCTAGGCTGGGTAGTAGCTCAAGGTAAATACCTCTGGTCAGGCTACAGGCGTAAAGCGTTATGTAAGCTTTGCCTTCATGATTCCTCCCCTTTCTATACTTCAGTGGTCCGGCGAAATCCACTCCGACTACTTGGAACGCATTTTCTCCTTCGGTACGATCCCTTGGTAGCTGTCCTGGTGGCGGAACCGCGAACGCTGTGGCGCGGAACCGCTTGCAGCCGTTACAAGCTTTAACGACTCTTTTTGCAAGGCGACGCAACCTGGGAACCCAGTACCTTTCACGAATCTTTGCCATTGTGAGGCTCACTCCCCCGTGGAGTGTCCTGATATGTGCGTCTGCCACCATCTTCTCCGCGAACGGATGAGACTCAGGCAAGTAAATGGGATAGTCTCCCTGAATCCGCCCTCGGCATTCCAGTAACCCGTCTGCGTTTTCTTGTAGGTTCAGCTGAACACGATGATCTTCGAACCGCTCGTCTCTCTTGAAATTCACCTGTGTTCGCTTTAGCCAAAGGTGTCGCTGCATCTCGATCTCCTCTGTCGTGAGTGGTCCCTTAGATCTTCTCGTCTTTTCGCTCCGTAGGTTATGTATGAATCGAGTCACCCACGCACAAACCCTTAGGGTTTTCCATAAGTTGAACTTGATCAGCAAGGCGTCTAGGATGTCTGTCTTAGCTTGTGCTACAGCGAATACTTCCCGTATCACTTTTGCTTCCGCCTGACTGTCTGGTGTGGCCGTTGTCTTAATATCGGCTGGCCATCGCTCTCGGTCTAGTAGCCACTCAGGCCCTCTCCACCATAGCTCTTCATTTTCCACGCTTCCGCTCCGACTGCCAAGGTCAGCTGGGTTGTCCTTTGTACCCACATGACGCCAGTTTACTTCTGGGTGTTGCTGGATTTTCTGCACTCGATTGCTTACGAACTGCTTGTAACTCCCTGCTCCCTTGATCCAATGTAACGCAACGCTGCTGTCCAACCAGCAAACCATATTTCCAACTGGGAAATCCTCTAATGCTTCCTTAACGTTCACAATGAGATTGGTCGCCATGTGACCGGAGACCAACTCGAGGCGGGGGATGGTGAGGCCTTGCTTCGCCAGTCTAGCTTTGGCTGCTATCAGCCCAACACTATCACCGGATGGTTGAGATATGACACCGTACACTGCCGCAGAAACGCCTTGTCCGCTTGCGTCGCCGAAACAATGTAGCTCAATGTTGCTGATCTCTTCAAAGTGTTGAGGTATGGCTCTGGGTACGGAAATGCTCACTGGTAGCTGTGCTTCCCATCTTGACCACTTGGTTCCCAGTTGACCAGGAAGTTGAGCATCCCATCCGACTTTCAAATCACATGCGTCTCGGTACAGTAGTTTTCCACTCAATGTCATAGGCGCTGCGAGCCCTAACGGGTCATACACTCTTGCTATCTTCGCTAGTATCCCTCTCTTTGTCACTTGGGTGCGGTCAGTTGGGAAATTTATTTCAATGGTATCTTGTCGCTTGTTCCATGGAAGCCCGAGAATAGATCCCCCTCCTTCTTGAGGTGCACCCAACTGTTCTTTCGCGAATGTAGTATCTTCGCTAAGAGACTCACCAGGGGACTCCACTGTCGGAACATTTGAATGCCACTTGTGCAGCTTGAATGAGGCTTGGTTAAAGACATGGGTAACGCCTGCTTTGACTTCAAGGGCAGCTTTTACGGTGGGTCCCCCGCTGATAAGGTCATCGACGTATAGACTCTTCTCTATTTCCCTCACCAGGTCCGGATTCTCGGTACGACAGGCTTCCAGGTGTTGTTTGATAACTCCCCCAAGAAGAAAGGGCGATGGGGCCAAACCAAACAGAGCTCTCGTGAATCTCAGTATTTCCACTCGCCTGGATTGCAAGTCCGTGATCCAGTGGAATCTCATGGCATCCCTGTCTTCTTCCCGTATTCGTACTTGTAAGAACGCTTGCTTGATATCACCTGTTAACGCGACTGGGTGGAAACGTGCACGGACAAGAACAGCCCAAAGCTTGTTCTGCAACGGAGGTCCCGCGTGAAGGCACTCGTTGAGAGAAGGAGCCTTCTCTGAAGCTCGGGCAGAGGCGTCGTACACGATTCGAAGTTTGGTACTCTCTGCAGCTTCTCTCACCACTGCTTTATGTGGAATATAGAACTCCTTTCCCACTGGTGGGCCTGACACTCGCTCCACTATTCCTTCGTTAAGCTGGTCTTTAATTATGGCGTCATACTTCTGGAGTATTCCGTTCTTCTCCAGTTTCCGAATGGTACTTTCCAATCGCTTCAAGCTTCCCGCTCTGTGGTTGGGCAGTGGAGGGTGGTTTCCCCTCCAGGGTAGCCCCGTCTCGTACCATCCCTCTGGCCCTCGTGTTAATTGTTCCTTGAATTCTTCATAAACATCTGCTTGATCTCCGCCTGGTGTGTCACGCAATCCTAGAACATCTAATTTGCATAGTTGTTCGTAATCTGCCGCTGTCGTCTGGGTCAAGAACATATTAGAGAGGTCAACTTCTTTACCTGGTGACATAATTGTCCATCCGAACTTTGTTAGCTCTGCAACAGGTTCGCCGGGACGTCCGATCTTTGGTATGGTTTCTGTCTTTATTTTCGCGTACTCGCTCGCACCCAGGATAATGTGGACTGGTAGCTCAGGCTTCTCGTCTCTGTCGTCCATGTATACCCCATCCAAGTAGGGATATTTCTCCAGTATCCCAGCATATCCTGGGTTGTCAAGTGATAGCAATGTACTACGGTCCACTCTGGTGACTTCCGTTTCCAATCGAAATTTTCCATCAAGGCTGCCAATCGTCACGCTATGAACTCCGATGACCTTGTTTGTTGACCCAAGCATCATCTCTATGCGCTTGAATTCTTCTCGTAGCGGTTTGTTTCCCAGGTGTTCAAGGATAGCTGACGACGCGTATGAGCTGCCTGCCCCAGTGTCTAGGAGTGCGCGGCATTTGATTCCATTTACTTCTACGACAACAACGGGATACACGACTCTCTCTGTTCCTTTGTTTTGTGCCGTCATAAATCTTCCCCTCGTTGTGTGACCGCTTGGTGGGTGATCACATATTGACGTGTGATGTCGGCGTTGACAGTTATGACACCCGCGGCTTCTACAGCTGTCTGCTCTGTGTTTGTCACTTGTACAATTAAAACACAACTGTTTTTGGCTCAGAATTCGTTTGCGGTCTCCGACCGCGACAACTTTGGTGCAATTAGCGGATGTGTGGTTCGTGTCATCGCAATAGACGCATCCGCGCATCTGTCCTCCATTTGCTTGTTGTTGGACCTGATAAGACCTTCCGCGTGGCGGCGGAACGCGGGCATTCCAGTCGTTGCGATCATTCTTCCTCTTGGACACACTCGCACCATCGCTTTCTTCTCCTTCTGAATTTATGTCTCTCCAACCTTTAATTGCCTGAATCAGTTTAGCAAAATCCCAGTCTCGCCAATCTTCGTGTCCCCGGACTAAGTCTCCCTTTATTCCTTTCAGTTTGTCTAACACCGCCCTCACATTTCCGGAGACTTCACGTAACTTCCCGAGCGTCTCTAAGCTTTGTACATTGAACAGAAGCCTTTTGTAAAACTCATTAATTTCTTTTGGACTGGCGCTTGTGATGGTAGGCAAACCCATGATGTTGTTTACATATGCATTTACAATTTCTGACGTTTTCCCGTACTCCGATTTTAGGATGGCCTTCGCCCTTTCGTACCCCTCAAGATTGAACGGGAGTCCATCTATGTCCGCTCGTACCTTTGTAACAAGGAGTTCCTTTAGATAAGCGAACTTTGTCACTGCTGACAGATCCGTCGCGTCTATTTCCGCGGAAAATTTGTTCCAAAAAGAGAGCCATTGTTCGAAGGACCCATCAAACTTCGTTATTGATAGCTTTGGCAACTTTGCGTGCATTCCGGAATCGCCTGATAACCCTTTCCCTTTTTTGCTACCTAATTCTTCTGATTTTTTTTCGTAATCAAGCTTCATTTCCCATTGTGCTTTTTCAAACGCGAGTTGCTCCTCTCTCTCCTTCGCGATTGTCGCTTTCTCGCTTTCTTTTTCGGCCATTTGCGATTTTTTTCTTCACCTCCCCCAAACACTTCCCAAGGTATTCGATCTCCGCGTCTACACCCTCAATAACTTTGTCTATTTCATTGCTCCATGCACATACCTCGTCCATTTGCTCACCCTTTGCAATCTTCTTCTCTTCGATCTTTAATTTGATCTCGTCCGCTTCTTTTGCTAAACACACCAACCCGTCACGGTGTCTCCCAATAGTTGTCGCGTTTGCCTTGTCCACAATGCCCTTTCCCTTTTCTTGCTTGTACGCCAAAAGCTTGAGTTTTGCGTCCAAATTCTTCTGAAGTGCCTCCAGTTCCATGTCTCGATCTCAGTCCCGTCGGAGGTGCCAGTTAGTGTTGGAAATCCCAGTATAGCAACACTAGTCACTCGCGTAGTTTTCTTTTCCTATCTTTATTCTAGTCGTCACACGCTTCGTATCGCGTCGATCTTAGCCTATATCTTTTACAAAACCACAATCCTAAAGACCACCCTTGGTTTTGCGTTGCGAGGTTACACGGCTGACGTCACTTTTCCGACATTGATTACTTAGTATCTTTTGTGAGGGCCACAAGTTTATTAGCCTTTGGCTATTAAGTGCCACCCTCTTTAAATAAAGGCTTTATTATTATTATTATTATTATTATTATTATTATTATTATTATCTGTAACGTAACACACAGTGATTGACGTGTATAGACGTTCATGACACATATATTCAATTAAAATCTCAAAAAAGGTAAATTTGAAATAGTCTCTGCACAAAGTAAAAAACAATGCTACTTATTTGAAAAGCTTTTCAAATTAAGCAAGAGGTCTTACAGTGCTCAACCATGAGGTAAATAAAAAATCAAGCTATCTGAAAATATAAGACTGATTGGAGGCTATTCATAACATAGACTTACTAACCTACACAAGCTGCAATTATCAGAGTAATTCCCAAAACAGCATCGTGAAGCCTCACCATTCCATTCATTTGTGGAGTCATAATGTGCATGATAATGACCGTGAATACCATACTGGACAACCTGATCAAAAGAGTAAACAAGCCTACATTAATAAGCTTGGCACAGGCCTGATGCATAATTTGCAAAATTGTCATTTTACAGATGTTGGGCGTAAGTAACCTTGGTCAAAGAATAAGTTGATAAATCAATCAATAAATGCATCAATATCCATCAATGTATCAGTTGAAACTCTGTGAATTGTCACTACATAACCATTGATATTCAATCAATAAGTTGATAGCTGATTGATAAATCAAGCAAAGCATCAATATTGATAATTATTTCAGTTAAAAGTTTATCAATTGTCACTACATAACCACTGATATTCAGTCATTAGTTAGTGTTTCCCTTGTAGTGGCATCAGCTGAATGACAGGATATTAAGACATTGGTCAACTCTTAGTTCATAGTCAGCCAACTATGGGTGAAATATTGGCCAACCATTGACCAACTATTGACCAACTAACAGCAGACCTTCAATCAACTTCAAACCATTATATTAACAAAGAGTACATATTTTACCTGTAAGTCTTCGCTGTTTTCAATAAAAAATTGTGGCAGTTTTGTCAACTGTATCACTCTGCAAAAGGAGAAAGGTAAATTAGTTTTCACTTTTTTAATTTTTAAATTTCCATGAAGGTGGATTCCATTAAAAAATGATTATTCCTTAAAGTTAAGACAAGAAATAGTTTTTAACATAGTGAATGGTAGAACACTTTTCCTGCCTTCTTTGCAAGTCCCTTAACACTAGATCGGTGCTGCCTGTTACTCTCAGCCAAGTCTGCTTACTGAGTCTTGTCCTTTCTCGTGGATGATTGTCTTCCAGGTATGTCATGTATTTGTCAAATGCCACATGATTGCCCTTGAGGCATTCTTTTTCACTGATCAAACCTTGAAAGATAAAGCCTGCATTTGAGACTGACTTACTCACCCATTGAAGTTTCCAGTTTCCAAAGCATTAATAGGAGCATTGCTACTTCTCCTAGTTGGCTCATCAAACCATTGCTGGTTATCCCCCCTCCCCCCACTGTAAGTTTTCTGGTAACCACTAATACCCCTAGGCAGAGAGAGGCATATTTCTCCTAGCTGCAAAGTGAAACCTGTGTGGGTCATTTTGCCTGAGACCTTGACACAACAGCTCAACCATGGCTTAATAAATAATTCCAAAAAACAAAGAATTATAATATGTATCTGATCTTGCCTGACTTTGAACAGCCACAGGATGCACTCTGGAAGACCTGCCAAGCCTTGACATAATGGCCATTCATCATCATAACAGATCAATGGATAGCATACTTAAGTCATCAGTGTGTCCAAGCTTGATCTTCATAATATATATGATACTGTGTAATGTAATATATTCTATACAGTGCATTTTCTCACAGTTACAAATAAAAGAAACCTTTAAAGGCTTCCTGGAAATTTGATTGTGACCAACTTGAGCACTCAGCGCCACTTGACGATGTATTTGTTTGTTTAATTAGTACAATAATGACCAAACCAAAATATAAGCATGTGAACTTAGCTTACCATCACTGTCTCTATCAAAGTTTATTTTTTGCAACCTGATTAAAAAAAAAAATTTCAAAAATTAGGACTTTCATTTAGGGATGACTTGGCCTGTTCTAGGCACTCAATTTGTGTGTAAAAGCCCACAGCAGTAAAATAATAGTTAAAGAGGAACTGAACACATGAACTTACATCATGTCCACATCGGCATCACTTACTGACATTGAAAACTCCTGTTTTATGAAGGTGGAAAACTAAAAAGTGAGACCATGTTTCTTGTTAACAAGTGTCAATCTATTTATCCATATTAACCAAAATTTCAGTACAAATCTATTTAGGTACCATTTCAGTAATAATTCAATAAATAATAATAATGATAATAATGATAATAATTCAATTGTGATCCACCCATTGGCCAATCAAAATATGACTTCACATAATTTTAAAATAGTATCAATTTTCACCAGGCAGGTAATGAGAACTTATCACAATGCACAAATGAATAAAGAAATGTAGATTATTATGATATTACACCAGTTTCTCAAAACTAGTCAACAGAGGAATTAAGAGTACTGTTATCATTTATGAAAATAAGATTTGAGATCTAAGAAGTGAAAGGTGTATATGAGCTCTGATTTTGACTTACCTCAGCTGTGGAGATCTTGCCATCACTATCTCTGTCATTGGAAAGTAAATCCTTACAATTTTCATTCTTTTCCTCATCACTATAAGCTAAAAGGTTAGTAAAGAGGCCATTTATCAGATAATCTGGTCTTAAAACTGTAACTACAATGTGGTCATAAATCCTCTCTAGGATAACAGGAGTAAAATTACAATTGACAAATGAGTTCCTTGTATTTAATTGTTTATTGCAAGTCTTGGATATAGCCAAAGATTAGTCCAAAAAAGAATGGTAAAACTGACAGTTCTTCCCATTACACAAGAGTATAAACTGGTTTCAATTTATTGAAAGGGCTCTAAGGTTTGTTCCTGGGATGGAGTCATTCTATGATTTTTCAAAAGCAACAAGCTGACATTTTCCCAGTCATCTTCATAATGCATAGCTAGAAGGAGTGAGATAAATTGGTATATACACCCTTGACCCTAGAATGGACCTTACTAGAGCTGATAGATTTGGGTGAAGAGAAGTCTTCTCTTGTAAGCTAATGAAGTGGCCAGATTGTCTCCAGCCACACCAGAGTTAAAAAAGCTATATCCACATATTAGAGATCTGAATAGTCCTTCACTTTTAATTCTCACCAGAATGATCTTCATGATCAGGTAAGGTAGTGCTTTCAAAAAGGCCTTTTTTGCCAGCAAGTTTGATTATGTGTTCACATTCCTCATTGCTTAGAAATTCTGGTATTTCTAGAAAGGCAAACAACAATAATGATATCAAAAGGGTACACCTAAAGAGAAATTATTAAAGCACAAGGTTGGGGATTAGCATCGAGGATCAAACAAACCTAAATTGCCTGTAGGGTTGCAAGATGATGATTCACAGAAAAATACAGAGACGTAGTTAAACTATGGTATAATAACAAAGTCTTAAATTAAGACTTTATTACAGTGACTTCAAATGCAAATCCTAATATTTTGACTGGATTTGATAGAGCCTGTCAGACATTCCATTGTGATTGGTTTGGTTTAACCTAGCCACACCAACAGGCACATTTTGAACCTTAATGTCTTACTGGCACATTAGTTACAAATCATTGCTTAATGGTTAGTGATAAAATTGTGATCTTGTGATCATTACTTACCAAAAAGAAGAGGTTTCAGGCTTTTAGTGATTAACTGGTGTACTCTGCCTTCCACCAATTTTACCTCCTGAACATGTCCCACCTTTTACAAATTCAGTAAGAGAGGAAAGAAGAAAAAAATCGTGTTCTGACTAAATTATTCCAAAACTAGCTAGTTTCAGAAGTTGACAAATATGCTTCTGTTGGGAACTTCTGTACTGTCTGTAATAAATCTTTTCATAATTTCAGCTCTGATGAGTTACTGTTAAACTAAGAAGTATCTCCCAATTGATACAAACCCTCTTCGTGGCATACACCTATACAGGTAAGATAAGAAGTACTCCTCCGCCTCGAAATAAATATCTTAGTATCTTACTGATAGAGAGGTAAATATACGTGATATTTCTCATTCCTTCCTTAAAAATCAAATCCATGGATAAGGCAAATATATATTTTTTCAATTGTTTATGTTTATGTCGCTACATCTTTTCTCGATCAAAACTCAAATTTTCATTTCACCTCAACACCATCCAGCATAAAAAGTTTTGGATGTGCAGCATCTACTTCCTCCAAATTGCAATCTTCAGTTTTCGCAGAACAGGTCTTAGAGGCAAGAGATACCACGAAAAATCCATCGTGGGAGATTAGTTGGGTAAATATGGTTACAACAACCAGCAGTGATCGAGACATCTCTGCGGGTTAAACAAATAAGATCAGCATCAAGAGAAAACATCATAATAGACAAGTTTTTACGAGTTACGTGCACTCGTTTCCACCTTTACCAATTTTCTGGGAGAGGAAACTGGGAACCAATAGATCTACTGTCATGTAGCGCGTCCTGCTCCGTCATGTAAAGGTTTTTGCTCTAATAAGCGCTCCCTCCCCCAAAGAAGTGCCCACCCCCCCCCCCCGGCCATGATATCAAACAAGCCCCCCCCTTCCCTTGCTTTCTTAAAACGCAGGGATACAAGGAAAACCGGTTTTTATTTCCACTTAATGTGAACTTTTTAAAGCTTCAACTAAATTGGAATCAGTATAGGTTGACGATTTCTCAATAAGCACCCCCTCGATTAAGTGCCTTCCTTCTGATAAGCTCCCCCCTTTTTTTTCGCCAGAATTTTCAATAAGCGCTTAATTATTCTAAATGCGGAAAATTTCAGTTTCTTCTTCGTTTTCCAGTTGTGATCAATACGATAATTGTCTTGAAAATTCTTAAAATACAATGTCAAGCAGACGGATGACGAGAGACACTGATAAAATCTCTAAAACAGAGGAAGCGAAAAAATCGTTACTTTATTCTGCACACACTGTATACAACACCTGTACAAAGGCCGGACATAAGCGTGGTTTTATTTTTATGGGAAAACAGAAAACGAAAAGCGAAGGATAGAATAATAACAAAAGTTGTATGTTTGCCATCACGTTTGGGCTGTAATTGACCTTTCTTTTATAAAACTGAGATATTCGATGAAAAAGATCAAAGCAATTTTCTCTGGGGTTCAGTGTAACCCCCCCTGATACCTTACGAGGAGCGTGCAAGCAAAATGTAGAAAGGCAGCTGAAATTTCATTTTTTTCCATTTTTATTTATTTTTTTTTAAATAAACCTTGACGTTGGGAAAACTGGCAAATAAAAGATTCTTAAAGTTTTTGTTGCTAAGTGGCGTCATCTGTGAAGCACTGCATTGTTTCTGAAACAGTTTAATTGGCAGAAATTTATTGATATCCAAATATCCATTTACTGAAATCTCTTTTGTTGAATAAAAGGGTGCTTGCTCCACATTGAATTGAGACAGATAAACTGCGTACAAATACCTCTGACAAAGGAGAATTTGTTTAACAATCAAGAGCTTCTTCAGTTAGTGATCACTTTCTTAATTCTCATGACCCTAATATGTGATTCAGGGGTGATATTGTGAGGAGAAATTAGATGCCGGTCACTCAAAGGGGTCAAAAAGTTAAAAAGGAAACATCAAGTTTAAATTAGTACTCAGGCAACTAATAGATATCTTTCTGAGAAATTTCTGACTTTTTTACTTTCAAATGCTTGTTCACGTTAAAACCATTGATCGTTTTGTAAAGACATCCAAATACATGACTCGAGAAAAAAAAAATTACATGTACCTTGCTGTCAATTAATTGATACTTCCGCTTTGCGAAGGCTGAGTCCATTTGACGCGAACACACACACCGATCAAGTTTACTAAGGGCACAGTTTGCTGTTATTAAGGATACGAATGGGTTAACGTGGAATTATCCAATCTTTTAGACTGAAAAAAGATGACTTCTACTCGAGTTATTAGCCTATCAATACTGAATGGTCTTCTTGGTGCGTTTGGGACCGTGTTGAACACTACAGTGGTTTTCGTGATCTTCAAGAACAAAGACCTACGAAAGGGACTAAACCTATTTATTTTAAGCCTATCATTGGCAGATCTTCTTAGCAACGTCCTAGCTCAGCCAATTTACATCTATCTACTCGCGCACGGCACGGAAAGCGATCTTCACAATTTGATAAAGGCGTTTCACTTTTTCGCCTTTGTTAGTCTGCACGCTTCCACCAACAATCTAGCCGCCATAACGCTGTATCGCTTGAGAGCGCTCTCTCGCCTCTTCAGACATCTCATTCTCATATCTAGAAAGCAAACTTGGTGCGCTATCGTTACCGTTTGGTCAGCAGCAGTCACAATGGCGGTTTTTTTCGATATAGAGCCAGGAAAATCCGCCGCACCTTATATCCATCTCCTCGTCATTCTGGCGTGGATTGGAAGCTATGCAGGGATATACGGGCTTGTGCGCCAACACAAGCAAAGAATTTCCTCTAAAGAAGGAATGGTCTCATGCCCTTTTATGATGGCGAACTTGAAATACGAGAGCGAGGCAGCTAAAACATCGGCAATTCTTGTGGGGACGTCTGTTATCTGTTTCTTTCCCGATGTGGTGTATGAACTGCTCGGAGTGGCTGAAAAAACCAGATTGCAGTGGGCTTACACTTTGCTTTTCGCCAACGCTGTAATAAATCCTTGTGTTTTTATTTGCAGAAGTCAGCAGTTTAGAAGAGCGTTTCGCAAAACGTGCAGATGTGTATGAGATGGGCCACTAGGGAACGGTAGCCTTTCTTTACAAGAAAATCTCTGTTTGATTAATTCTTTCCGCAAAGGGCCGAAATAAAGTTTAAAAAAATTGATTCGTACCTCGAACACCGGTTGTCTCAAATATATGCAGATCTAACTTTTAGAATTCATGATAAAAATTAGACCGATTGCAGCTTCATTGGCAAAAAAGGTAATTAGAACACAGATTTCTGTATTTTTAATTGTAGCGAAAAAAAAGGTAGATTAAAAAAAACTTGTATTACACAATTTTTTCCTTTATAGGAATAGATTCTTTACCGTGGGTTGATCGCTATTCGAAAATCGCAAGTAAATATTGTCAAAATAAAACAGAAGCGAGTAAAAATTGAAGCGGTACTTGATTATATATGTTTTTTGTGAACCACTGGCCAACGGATGAGCCTAACTCGCTCACATATGGCCACGTGGAAGAAATTTTTCTTAGAACAAATTCACATCTATCTACAATAAAGGCTGTGCAACATTATGCGCTACGATGATTTCTTTGATAAAAAGAGTTTCCGACATTTCAACAGCGAACTGTCAGGAATTAAAATACACGTCACGTTAAGATCGACTAAATATTCCTTGCGTAAATATTTAGCTTACCTGCTAACGTCACTTTAAATTAAATGCAATGAGTTGACGCACAGAATGGAACAAGCTGAGAGCACCTTTTGTTAAAATTAGAATATAGATAAAAATAAATTGACGTTAAGGTGCCCCTCTTTCAGATATTTTTTTCAAAGAAAAAGAAGGACCAAAAAAAACCGGTCGTCAAATCAAGGTAGATTATAATGCGTTTTCTGATACGTCACCTTTACTTGTTTTTTTTTTTTCCCTACGCGCTGATTGCCGCAACTGAATTCATTTGGGGTCACTGTTCTTTTCCCATCATGTGATTGGTTTGTTTTGGCTCATTTGAACCCAGTAACAAAAATGGCATTGTAAAAATCTTTTTTACTATAGTTTTCAAATGTGGGTCTGAAGCTATGGACAGCTCAGTGCAAGTGCCGGTCGACAGACTCGTCAGCATGGCACAGCCGGCGGGGTGACACTATAATTTTCACAAAGAAAGGAGTAAAAAAAATTGCCACTAATGCACACGTTTGAAATCCGAGAAAAAGTCACCGTAAGGACGGGGTATCGCGGGCTTGCTGAGGTTATTTAATCATTTAATTTATTAAAATTTATTGATGAACGGATACCCAGCTTATCTTTCGAAAGGCTTGGTCCTTAATTTAGCGTCCCTTCCCTTTTTGGCGCGCTAAGTCTGGAAAGGAGTGTTTCTATGGGCGACGTCACGACTCACAAAAGAGCTAAAGCTCAACGGAGAAGATTTTATTTCTAAATAAGAGATGTACAAAATAGAATTGCAACCAGGGTCCAAAATGCTTAGCATCCCCTAACAAAGTTCGAAGTTGCATATTTGGAAACATGAGACAATACAAGTACTATTATGTAAGCGAATTGAAGTAAATGCAACCGAGGGTCGATGGTGATTCAGGATTGCATTGCTCTTCCTAATGCTGTGATTGATCTGAAGAGTTTTGCACGGCCATATATCACCTGCTCTGCACCAATCAAATACAAGACCATTATCATGTGTTCACTGCCCTCATTGGCTCCCTGAGATCTCTAGTACGACTTGATTGACCGTCTTTCTTACTTTCATTTGCGTTTTAGAACATTCAATCGTTTAGCGCCTTATAGCTTTGGAACGGTTATCAGAATGCTTAAGAATATTGATACGTAAATTACATAAAATTATAATCTAGCGGCGTTGACTGATTATAAATAACTCTAAGTTATGTAAGGTATTTGACTCTTTCTTCTGTTTTTGATAGAAGAGAGCAAAATCTTCGATCAATTTCTTTTTAGAACGATCATTTTTAATCTTTAATTAATATTGTTGCAATATGTTTTAAAACAACTTGCATCTTGACCGGTCTTTTCTCATTAACTTTATATAAGCCTCAAACAAGCATATCAAACATCAAGGCGTTTCTAAGCAACGTACCAAGTCACTGCTTGAAAAGGTGCAATTCAGTTCCCCCCCCCCTCCCAGTAACCATCAAACTCCAATCAAAGAAATCCTTTTATTTCTTTATGTCTTCAACCCTTTAACCGGCCTAAGAGTGACCAGCATCTAATTTCTCCTCACAATATCACCCTTAAATCAAACATTAACGTCATGAGAATGGAGGAAATGATCACCAACTAAAGCAGTTGTTGATTATTAAACAAATTCTCTTTGTTAGCACCCTGGGAAATGTATAGTGAATAGTACGGAGAATATGGATACTGATGTTAGGGAATAAACGGTTCAGTAGGTCGTACATCTTTGACTATATCTTTTTTTTTTTCAATTAATTTAGGCGACTAAGAAGCGGCGAAAGAACGTAAATGTTTATCTTCAGGAGGCTGCTACTTCATTAAACATTTGAATAAAAATAAAAATAAAAGTACGATTTTTAAAATGTTCAGAGCAAACATATTGCAAACTATCACATGATTGGAGGGACTTAAAAACAAACCTGCCACTCTGTCTTAAATTCAGCAGCTGCAGCATACAGTAAATTGTTTAACGAGCCTTTTTGAATTATTGATTATCATTAATGTTCATATTTTATCCTTTTTTTCGGAGAATATAACAACTAAGAAATCGAAGATAGCTCAGTTTCTAAGGCTCAAAAAATTCTGAGTCGAAAATGAAGTATTCTGGGCGTAAGTTGGAATTGACACAGATGATATCTCAACATCAAGGCTTTTCTTTGCCTTTCTCCTTCTTCTTTTTTTCTCCCAAATCTTCGCGGAGGTCACTCTGTCCTCTGCAGCTCGTTCAAATTGAGGAACACGAGAAAAAAAAAAAGGAGCAAGCTCCATGAATCAGGACAGACAAATGGATGCCTTTCATGATGTGCGTGCGACTGAGAGCTTGCATGAGCGACGCGTATCAACCTTCAAACATATGGTGGTTATTTTCCAAGAGATTATAAACAGTTGATATTCTCTTGTTATTTTCCTTATGCTTAAAACTTTTATCTTCTTTACACGGAAACGGGCGACCTTTTCTTTTTTCATCGTCATATATTTTCAGATTCTTTTGAGAAACCATTACATACCATCGGTTCGTTCAGGGAAAAAACTAAACAACGTGTTTTAGAAACTATTTTTTTTAAAAACAAATGTTTACATATGATATTTTAAGAGGCTCGACGTGCTTTTCGCATTTTGCACAAATTAATAACGTTGTGAAATTCCAGTCTAGGGAAAATTATTTTTGAGAATAGTTCGCTCTAGTGAAATAAAGTTTATTTCCTCTTTCCATCAATTCTAAAATAACTAAATCACTCAATTAATTTTTATTCTAACCATCTGAGTAACAAAGGCGTACTGATCAATTTAAAATAAAGTTTTCCATTTTCTATTTTAACAGTATTCTATAAATCGAACATTTAACACGACGACTGCTCAGGTAGACAGCTCACCACAAACAAAAAACTACCGTGATCAAACAGACGCTTTAGAGATTATTTCTGTCATTTCTTTCTGTCTCTTTTTTCCGGGGGAGTTATCACAGATACCTTCGACAGTTACAAGCAAAGCTTTCGGCTTAAGTGTTGTTACTAAATACAGAGCGTCGACTTATTTGCAAGGACCATTTGATAGAAGCTTCACAAACGATGCACTCCAGTTTACCGTTGAAAACCTTGCCACTGCCGAATGTCTCGCACCATCTTGGTAAGTACGGCCTGAAACTGGTGGCTGCGCCAAATGATTAAGCAAGGATTTAAAGATGAGCTCAGGAACAAAATGGTGAATCCCCAATCCATTCTACTCTCGTCTGCGCGTCCCATGAAATCCAACACAATATCCGGGAAGAAACAAATCAGCGAGGAAGCTACTAAAATTGCCGAGGTTTTTACGGATTCGCTCTCATATTCGAGACTAGCAGTTTGCAACTGTGTCGTGGGTGAACCTTCCAATGCAACTATCTTCGCCCTATGCCTTTTAACCAAACAAAAGAGGCCGACATAGCCAGCAATCCACGCTAATGTCATTGCCAAATGAAAATACGCCGCGACAAGTTTGCCAGTATCAGTTGCGAAAAACACACCCACTAGAACCGACATTACCCAAACCAGGGTGACTGCGATTACAACTTGCTGCCTCGACAGAAAAAGATACGAAAAAGGGCGGGAAAGCGCTCTCATTCGGTGGATTGTCATGGCCAGTAGATTCATGGTGGAAGCGTGTAGAGTGATAACAGCGACCATCGTAAAAGTCTTCATAAACGTTAGGCTTGTCTCACCAAGGTTTAGAACAGCGTACACATATATCGGTTGCGAAATTGCACAGTTCATGAAGTCTGCTACACAAAGGCTCAAGATCAGAAGATTTAGCCCTTTCTGCAGGTTTCGATTGTTAACGATGACAAAAGCAACCACTAAATTCATGAAACTTCCAAATGCACTGAGTAAGGAATTGACAACCGCGAGTACAATAAGTTTTGCTTCCATCATCTTTCAAAGAAAGGGTAAAAAGTCCTCTGTGCCCAAAAATAATGTGGTTAAATGTTGATAACATGAGTTGTTGTCGTCTTGAAGCCACTGGAGAGGCATATAAGCCATTATCACGGTTATAACTGACAGTACAGAAAATTCATAATTGCAGTTTTTATAAATATTTCATTAGTCATAGAATGAAACGGATATTTAAATTCGGTTTTTATTATTCACCTGAACATAAGCATGCTTACTTTTCTTTGCAGTTGGACTATCTCTCATTGAATAAGGTAAGACGAAAAATTTACCATACCGATCTTCAAATTAGAATTTGACACTAGGTAAATTTTTGTAATCACAGGGGTAGGGATGTAATTTGTTAGTTGATTTATTTTTGACTCAGTTCCTTGGGGATGGCGTGCATAGATGCAATGTTGTTGTCATGTATGCGATCTCCGAGTGACACACTGTCACCAGTTAAACAAATATGAATTATCGCACGTCATTTTTGCTAGTCAGCTAAATTCAAATTAGCTCGAAAATTTCGCAGCTGCATTTGAGCACAGAAAAAATGTATTTGTTAAAGTCTTATCTGCTTCTGAGTTAAGTCTACACGCTCTTCAGAACACGATAATACGTTCTGTTCCTTCTTGTCAAGATATGTAAGCAGTCTTTTGATTAACCGCGCATTAAAAAAATGGCCTTCTTTTTTCGGTAAGACAAAAGAAAAATGATTGACAGATTTAAATCTTTGGTGCTTTTTTTTTTAAATGTTCGAAATTGGTGTACTACAAAGAGGCAGACGGCAAAAAAATTGCTTTTAGTGAAGTAAATTACACGTTTGACGAACAGCTAAGTGGTTCATTTTCGACTCTAAAGTATTGCGAAGGCAAATTAATTAATTGCCGTCGCAAAAATGTTCATTACGCTTTTTGCAAAATTGCCTGCATGGTTTTAGCAAAATTCTAACTAAGAAGTTAAGGGGTACAAGGTGATCTTTTTGCCTTAACTTCTTTAAATCCATTTTTCTTTGTACCCCTGTCTATTCATGTTTCTACTGATAAGAAGACTGAAACATCCTGAATCGCTGCGTTTCCTGGCAACTCCATCAGGTGAAAGGGCTTCACCTGCATTCAAACGCGTCAATTCCCAGTCCCCATCTGCTTGTTATTCGAAGACGGTGGAAGACTGCATCGAGATAAGAAAACATTTCGAGAAACACTCGCTAGTGAAAAAAAAAACCAAAATAATCAAATTAGATGAATCCCGAGGAGCCAAAGAACATCCAGAGAAAAAACGTGCAACCTCTTTTTGATGACGAGTAATAGACCATTCTTCGATTAGGTGCCGCAAAACCAAAACCAAAGTTGTCACAAATACCAATCCGAAGAACGGAAAAAAACATTAAGAGCCAAGAAGAAAAACCGACTAAACTTCTTAAAGCGCGGGAAAACGCGAGTGTTTAAGGCGTGATCGGTTTGGCTTTGCATTTGATTGGTTGAGAGAGAGGCGTAATCACATGGCGAAGTAAACCAAAACCAATATAATTTTCCGATTATTTCCTACACTCAATTGCAAATTTCTCTTAAGTCAGGACTTGATTGTTTTACTATTGTGGCTCGGGATTTCCTGATTAATCACAGAACGAAACCAAATGTAACTCAAGACTTATTTACTTAGAGCACCCCTGGTATTCCTGTGGAAAGGAAGGTGAAACGGGCTAGGAGAGAAGATCACTGTCAGAAAAAAAGCCTCTATTCATTGATGAAGTGATAAGGTAAATCGTACTCGCATTTCGGATCGTTATTGTAATGACCAGCACCCCACTTATTACTCTGTAACTTCTCAGTGGAAATTTTCTTTCATGTTTTTCTTTTAATAACCTGTCGCAATTATTCCAAACTGCGCGATAATATAATCAATCTGAAATCAGACCATCAGAAATGGAATGTGTTTCGGTAAATTCCTAAGTTGGCGCAAAAATTCTTACAGCTGAAATGGAACAAGAATCACATGAAGGGAGCTTGATGAATATCCCTGGAAAGCAAGTTGCGCATCCGAACGTGAGTAAACAATAACCTCACTATGAAGAGGGTGTAATTGTTGTCCATAACTAATCAAATGGAGGTATTTGAGCTGATAATTTTAATGAATAAATCAGAATACTAGATGAGAGTCATGGTTTACAATAATTTTACTAATAATAACTACTCCTAGAGTAAAACAAGAAATCAATTTAAAAATTTTTAGAGATCCAAATGAATCTTATGACATTAAATATTTACAGTTGTACAACTTCAATTAAATGATTGTACATGTCAAATTATTCTTTAGAGCGGAGCTCGCAGAGCTTAGCCCCACAATTATACAAAATAGTAGTAACCCATCAAGCCGAAAAAGTTGGATGTACGACCGTACGACCGTACAAGGTGCTACTTTTAACATGCGTCGTCAACTGAACTGCGGGCACGCCAACGTCACGGCTTTGTCCAGTAGTCCAGTGGTCAGTGCACTGGGCTCCGAGTCGCACGACCCGGGTTCCAGTCCTGGCTGGGGCAAGGCGTTTGAGACGTGCGGGAAAAAAAAAATGCGAGCTCCGCTTTTAGGCTTGGCTAAATCTATATATTACAACACAATTAATAAATTACAATGGTAATGAAATTCAATCAATTTTCCATTTAGGAAAACAATTAAAAATAGTAATAGCCTGCAGAACAGGTTGCCGTTTTTTTTTTTGGTTTTTTTTTGCATTTTATTGGCAAAGGGAGGCAAGCAAGAGGCTGGAGTGAAGTGCAATTTTTTCATGAAGGGAGTAGTGTGAAAAAAAAAATCCCCCCCCTACCCCCCTCATTTTTAACTCCCACTTGCCACTATTAAAAAAAGCTTTGTGCAGATGTTAAAAAAAGAAAATGGGAATAACTAGTAAGAGAGGAAGAGTGAATTTATTATACATTATTAAGTTTCTGTCCAACTATAATCTTTTAATTCAATCAAGTTATAAAAAAAAAACAGTTCCTCGTTTCATTTCAACCAGGGGCAAACTCCTTATCCTAGTTTCATATGAATGCCCAATGGAACCACTGCTATGACAAATATTTTGCATATTTGGAGGTATTTGTTGAAGATTTAATGTGTTGAAGATTTCTTCAACAATAATTCAGGAAATCTTGAGCCTGTCAAACTTTAAATAATCCAGCCCCAATGGCAGGGCTTTTGTGTCCAAGCTAAGAACAGAAACAAATCATTAATGTTACATAACCACATGACTAACAACGTTTCTATTATTCATACTTTTTTAAATTGTGTTTGTGATATCAAATTCAATGATGGAACAAAACTCTCAAGGACACCAAAATACTCCCGGTAGGAAAGGTTAGAAGAAGGTACCCTGCTAAAACAGAAAACGATTTTATCTTTTACTTCCAATGGCTGTTTTCAAAATTCTCACTTGCATGTGCTTTACATTTCCTTATGAATCACTTTAAATGAGAGAATTTGTTTTCGTGGTCTTACATCAAGACTTTACCCTTCCAGGCGACAAGTATATCTTTCCTCTTCACATTTTTTTTTTGGAAGATGTCATGAAATTTTATTGAAGGCTAAAAATTATATCAAAATATGAGCTATTTGTTATGAAACCCATTTTTGTTTGCTATGGGCTCACCAGTCTTGTCCCTCCACTCAACCTTAAAAAACTAGTTTAAAGAAGCACTCACCTGACTTCTTGTAACGTTGCATGAGAATGGACAGCCTCCATCAGGGAATTAAACACTGTCTCAGACAACACTTTGGGTGAACTCCTTTCTTCACCTGAAAGAAGACATTTAACACAAAAAGCATATAGAAGTGAAGTAATATGGTCCGTCTTATATTGTAATCACTTGTGATGTGGGCTGCAAACTGCTTTTGTTCTTCAAGTGATTAGGTCAACTAGTTATGGAACAAACTATGGAGTGCCATTCTCCACTGTGATTGATTTACACTTCATGTTTTAAGATAGTTTCAGACTAGCTGACTGGTTATTTCTCTTTGTTCTAGATACCTTATCATTATCCTTAAACAAAGGAAAGTACACACTAGACCAATCTGAATTGATTATAACCTGAAAACATTTGAAGTTAAAATATATCCATTTTGGACATTTTTAAAGTGTAAGGATTTTGACTGAAATTTATCCATTCTGAGTGGATGCCATTCTGAGTGATTCTGCTTAGGATTTTTTTTTAATTTTCAACTTCCCATAGCCATTCCTTTAAACCACATCTTTTGTCAAACTGGTGGCAAACTTAACCTGGCAAAGCTGTCATTACCATTGCCTCTACTATTCTTGCTTCAAAAAGCCCTGAGTGTATTGAATGTTCTTGAGATTGGAAACTTGATTTGGGAGTGAAAACAGTATAAACAGCTTAAAAGAACTCACAATGCTTTGATACAAATAGAAATACCAGTACACCTATACCTTGTGGCATTTCTTCTGTCCCAGATACCACAGGACAACCAAGCCGCAGCTCTTTCAGCTTTGGTAGGAGTGAGAGTGCTGGAGCTACCAATCCAAAACCTGCATCAGAGAGCTTGTTGCCATGGAGATCCAAGTGTTCCAAATTTGGAAGATCTTTAAAAGCTGAGATTAGAAACCCCAAACCATGATCTGTGATGCAGTTGTTTGCAAGTGATAACCTTTCCAGATGAGACACATGAGAGAGTGACTTTGTAAAAGCAATCAAATTACCATCAGTGATCATGTTTGACTGCAGGTTTACCTCTTGGACTGAGACCATTTCAGGTAGGAACCTTGCAAGTACTTGTAGAGCTTGCTTTCCTACTTGACTGTGCTCTATCAGTAGAGACTTCACTGTTTGGACATTCAACAGAAAAAAAACCAGAGCCCTAACTTTGTATGGGGTTGCATTTAAATGATGTAGTGCTGCCACACCTGGGGGCATTTGTGATCCCAGTTTATAGGCCAATTGTCCCTGGTTTGATTCGTATAAGGAGAGAATACAAACTTCAAAGAACAACTGTGCAAGGCTTTCATCTTCTTCAACCTCAGCAGCACCTTCCTGCAAAAGAAGCTCCAGTACAGGTGGAAAGGCATCTCCTAATAGCCCAGGTGTGAAAAGAAAGAGAACAGAATTTAATCCTGAGGACAGGCAGTTCATGATGTAAACACTGACAAAATCAAAGACAGATCTGTCTGTGAAAGCCTGCTTGATCTTGTTGCTCAACCACAGGGCTGCAAGAAATTCTTGATAGGATCTGTGCGAAAACCGACACTTCTCAACGGGTTTAAGCCTTGAAGCTCCCAACTCCTTTGATAGGAAACCAATGTCTAAAACACCTTTGTAGGTGCACTTTCGCTCAAGTTCGTGTACATCAAAAAGTAACTGATCATTCAGCAATCCATTGAGTGAAATCTCCCCCAGTGATAACAGGCTCTGGAATAGATCATCTGGAATATCTTCTAAGGTGGAGATATCACCAGGATCAATGCTGTTCTGACCAGATTGTCTGGCATAATATCTCTTCACAAGTAAAAGAGTGAGTTCAGTGAAAAGAGTTGTCATTGATGAAAGCAGAGCTGCTTGAGGCATCTCCTCCCACATTGCACAGATGAGCATTGCTGTAAGAGGAATTCTGGCAATGTTCTCAGCAACAGGATGCATTTCAAGTTGTGATATCAAACTCTCAGCCATTGGTACATCATCTTGAAAGTACTTGAGAACAAATTCATGAATGTTCTCACTTGTGAAACCAGTGATCTCAATACGAGAATCCATGAACCAGTGTACACGGGCACCTTTACCTGGCCGTGACGTCACAATGACAGTACAATTTCTGAATATCTTGCCCATGATGAGATCTTCGATATCCTTCAGTTGCACAGGATTGACTTCATCATAACCATCTAAAATTAAAAGAACATCTTCTTGGTTGGCAGAGATATACTGGAAGAGATAATCAGCAGAGTAAGGAAAATCTCTTGGAAAGAGAAACTCAAAAAGGTCACTCTTCAGATTTCCTTTCATCTGTTTCAGTTCCATAAAAAGGATAAGCTTGAATTGCTGTAAATTGGGGTTTCCACAAGCCCAGTCGTACACTATCAGTGACAAAAACGTACTCTTTCCCACTCCAGCTTGTCCTTCAATAAGGATACGTTTCTGCTTGGTGAAAGGTGAGTGCTGTTGAAAGACCTCAACATACGAGTTCAAGGGCTCCTTCTTAATGGTTCTCCCTTGATGAGTCTCTGTGATCATCTGGAGATTGGTATAGATGTGTTTGATGTGAATATGAAATGACTTATTCCATGCAAGAGGCTGTAGCCATCCAATCACATTCTTGTATAGGTCACATAAAGATTCTTGAAATGTACTCAATGGAGATGAAACTTTTCTTTCACTGGCTTGATCTGCAAACAACATCAAAATCAATTATACATTACACAAACACTATTTTAACTCTAGATGATTGTGTTCTGTCAATATTGTATCAAAAAAGCTACCACTGAATCAGTAAAATCTCAGATGTTCCTATATGCTAATTAAAGTTCAAGATATGAATAAATCCAGGTCGAATTTTTGGACCACAGGCAGAGAAATACCATGAGCCATACCACCCAAAGTATGAAGAAGGAAAGGTTCTCTATATTCTAAGGAAGCTTACAGAATGCATTTAAATTGTTGATACATTTCCATGGAGATCATGTACAGTATTCTGAAAAAGCGTAATTCATGACGGTGTGAGAATTGAACTGGGGGAAGGGGCGTATTAAAGCAAACTGCGGTTGATATCAATACTTCCTTAAAAGGAGAATCCATCAATTTCATAAGTTTAATAATTTTGTGGTGAATTGAAGCTACATAAATGTATCGATCTAAAAACTCCTACCCAATAGGTCATCTCTCAGTTCCAGGCGATTGATTCCACCTAAGATGGCGGCCAGAAATTCCTTGTTCTCCGCATTTAGCAAGTTTCTGTTTTCAAGTTCATCAAACAACTCTAGTGGCCTTTTAAGTCTCTCCAAAACTCCGACAGGAATGTGCTGCTTGCACATAAACTTCAACTCAACGAATTCTCGATCAGTGATTCCATTTGAGATAGACAACAGCTTAACACGAAAGGGATCCATGACTTTCGCTGCTGTTCAGTTTTCCATTTTATCGTCCGTAAATTAAAAGCGTTATAAGGGTAGCATTTCAATCATTGTTGTTGTCGCAGCACTAAGAATTAAGAACTTATACAAGCCATTATGTAATTGAATCAGTGTCCTTCTTGTCCGGGAGTGTAATTGAGGAATGCGGAGTAAAAGTAGCTTTTTAAGAGAGACTGGGATAGTTTTCAACAAGTGTCCAAGTGGAGAGGGGTAATACGGATTGAACGTGACTTCAAAGAAAAAACCTCTGAAATTTAATGCCAGAAATTTTAAGAAATCGTCTCATGGACAAAATATTATTTTATTCAACACAATAAAAAATTATCTGCAAGATATATAAACTACAGTTTACTTCTTAAAAAAGATTCAATACGTAGTAGAGAGGGGTGATGAGAAAATTAGTTCTAAGTAGATTCCAGTATGGGATAGTAGGTGCGTTTTTAGCCGATTTCAATATGGCGGCTTCGAAGAGAGTGGTTCGCTCATTGTGGCACTTTATATCTAGGATAGATCCCTTAAGACATAGACTTTTGTTTATGAATAGAATAAAAAGTACCAGATACTTCAATACAAGTGTTAATCGTCCCTCCAAAGGGGCCAACTTTCCAGTTCAAAGCGATTGTATGTTGCCTGAAAAATGTTTTGAGGGCAAGATTGCATTCGTTACTGGTGGAGGAACAGGTCTAGGGAAGGGAATGGTGAAAATGTTATCTGAACGAGGTGCGACTGTCATCATATCCAGCAGGTGCTAATGCAAGTTTTTCTTTTAGATGAATTTTTGTAGGAAAATTCCTTAAGAATCAATAAATGTATTATTTCATGATAATGAATGAAAAATTGATTTGAATTAATGTTAAGATGAATGTTCGCTATTCTTTTTTTAATTATTATTATACGTGATATGTAAATGCTGAAGACTTCTGGAGACTTGAGTTAAGTTCTTAATATTGCCTGGTACTCACAAAATTTTTAGGTTAATACTTTGAATACTTTGAAATAAAAAATTAATTGCCACCTAGGTAAGTGCAGTTATTGATACATGAGTAATTTCCTTATTTTCTGGATTTGCGAACTAGAAATAGGTCAAGATGTGCATTTTACAGGATTAATGAAAAATAGGATTTTATAAAATGACCTGATATACTGTCATCTGACAGATTATTACAGAAATTTTAGGTACTGTGCTCAGTTCTCTGCAGTAGCAAACAAATTTTTTTGTGGTCATTATTGTGATGAACTGAGTATTTGATAATGATTATTATGATAGTATGATTAGCAATTGATTGAAACCAGAGAGTGACAGTTCATCCTGTGGTGTTATCCTTCAGGTGAGAGTAGACCTGGAAAGGACAGTTGTTGACTGAAGTTTTGACATTGTGAGTGCAAGTGATTCATAGAGCGAAGAGAGGACTCTGATGAATACTTCTACTTAGGTTACTGAAATGTCAATCACTCTCCTAGACAACATTCCTTTCCAGGGCTACTCTCACATGGATCAGAGGACATAATCAGTTAATTACATTGTGTTATATTAAATGAAAAATAGGAAGCTTGAAGTTCTTGAAAAGACAGCTGAGGAAATATCTAGTGAAACT
This sequence comes from Pocillopora damicornis, assembly GCF_964200805.1. Taxonomy (NCBI): domain Eukaryota; kingdom Metazoa; phylum Cnidaria; class Anthozoa; order Scleractinia; family Pocilloporidae; genus Pocillopora; species Pocillopora damicornis. Next base: position 8,658,432 of record NC_142672.1, read on the forward strand.
GGAAACAAAGTAAGTCCTAGTTAAAGGAAAGAATATGACCATTTTCACCATTGCATGGTGATAATAGACTTAGATTATTGGTTTTCTGATCACTGCTCACTTTAATTGGTCTCAAAAATATGTTCAATCCTCTTGATGAATCTTTATTTTTACATGCTTTGGTCTGAGTTCTTCCTGGCTCTGTGTGATGTTACCTTTTTCTGAATAGCTGTTGTTATTACTTAGATTTTGAGACTCTCAACTGTTGAGCACTCCTGAGTGAGTATAGTCCATGTGCCAAACCATGTTCAACACAGTCAGTTTTCATATTCTGTGAAGAATCCCCTTAGAGTATTTCCACATCCAACAGCAAATTATCTATCAAATAACCCTTTCACTCTGAGGAGGGATCAAAGATGAATTTCTCCTTAAACACTAGTACATTTTCAAGCAGAAAGGTGATGAGAAGAAAGAATCAACCATGGGAAATTGTTTTATTGAACACTTAATTTTTTTCACTCAAATTATATGAAATGTATGGCAGGCAGGGCTGAGAATTGGTTCCTTGATATTGGGATTGCTAACATTCACTCTCAAACTGTTCAGAACTAGGTCTGATCACCATGCTGAAATGTTCATTGATGAAACAACTTCCAATCCTTAGGTTTTACCAGTAGCCGCGGATGTGCGTGATCCATCACAAGTGGCAGCTGCTATAGATTTCTGTGAGAATAAGTGTGGTCTCCCTGATATAATCATCAACAATGCAGCAGGGAATTTTGTGTCTCCAACAGAGAGGCTGTCACCAAATGCTTGGAGAACAGTCATTGACATTGTCCTAAATGGCACAGCATATGTAACATTAGACTTAGGAAAGCGTTTGATTAAAGCCCAAAAAGGTATTTTTTTTAACAATTGCATTGTTTCTTTACCAGGGTCAGAATGGACTAAATCCATGTTAAGAAGAAAAGTATCTTGGAGACAATGTAATAGTTCTTTTACCCCTTTTCTTCCTTGCCCTTCTCCCTTCCTACTCATTCTTTTTTCCCATGCCATTTAGGAACATACCCATGAGCCCTACTTTTGAAAATATTTTTTTATATCAGTTTTTAAATAAATAAAAGCTAAAATCTCCAAATTATACCTATAAGTAGCAATCTGTGAGTGATTTCATAGGGCATGCATCTATTTTCAGGTGCAAATTTTTTGGCAATCACAACCATCTATGCCAAATCTGGTTCAGGTTTTGTGGTACCATCAGCAGCCTCTAAGGCTGGTGTGGAGACCATGACCAGGTAAGAACATATGACAAAGTAAATTACCCCAAATAGTGGAGCAGTTTTCATTTGATTGTCAATAGCATTGAGGGATTGCATTGTTTCATTTTCAAATCACTTTATGATTGCTTTACAAAACACTCTCTCAACTATAGCTTGCAAGCTTACCCTCAATAAAAGCACTGAAGGATGAGTGTTTTTCCATCAGTGGGAAGATTTGAGATGAGTTAGAGAGAGGTTTTCAAGGGGTCTGGCACTGCTGGACCCCTGATGGACCTCTTCCCTGCTTGCATTGCTCAAGGTCCTATAGTTTCCTGCAGGCAAAAAAATACTTGTTCAGAAGTGCTAATAATAAGGGCCCTTATTGTGTAGGCCCTTATCTCAACTTATCACAAGCAAAGCTAAAACCTTTGACAACTTGATCTCTTGTGCTTTTCTGTGCCTCAAGCAGTTTGTTCATTTTTACTTGGGTTTTAAATGAATTTTAACCTTTGTTAGATCCCTGGCAGCAGAATGGGGAAGATATGGAATGAGATTCAATGCTATTGCTCCAGGACCCATTGAGACCAAGGTACAAGACCTCTGATTCCCATTAGTAACTAGAAAATTGGGGAGGAGAGCTTCTGCCCCTGCTCCAATATCAGCCCCACCCTATTCTAGTTATAAAGTTTTTGTTCCCCTCTCCTGAAGTATTGTAGTCATGATGTTAACTTTCCTTACAATTTTTACACTAAATTTTCCAATTGGCAGTGTTACCATCACATTTTTTCAAATCTTTAGTTTCCAAAATCAAGTAGTTGTCTCCATTTCTTTCATTTTACAACTTTGTACATTAGTGGGTTAAGAGGGGACATATCTAGTTGAGCTATACCACTGACTTAATGTATAATTATTTTTCATGTTAATAATAATAAATATTTGTCTACTGGGAAAAAAAGTGATACGTTTTTGAAGTGTATCTATGTAATTTCAGGGTGCCTTCAGCCGTCTAGATCCCACAGGAGAATTTACAAAGCATGCTATAGAACGCATTCCAACTGGCAGACTCGGTGAAATCCCAGAACTGGCAAACCTAGCAATGTATCTTGTCAGTGACTACTCCAGTTGGATGACAGGAGAAGTATACCTCAACTAGTTTATCTTTGTCACTGTTGTTTGTTTATTCTTGGCCTTAACACACACAGGGTGTCAATTAACAAATGCCACAGAAAATAGGGAAAATTTCATGTAGAAAATTAGAAATTCTCACCCCTAAAAAGGAAACAAATAGGAAGCTTTCTTTGAGTTATATCCTCTTAACAACACCAATGACAACTCTGTTCCACAACCCAATGCTTTCTTTAGTAATAGACAATCATGATGGCGTGCATCCTTGATGTACTTTAATTTACATGAATATGGTGATATTTCAAATATTTATTAAGCAAAAGTGTTACCAAAATATAGAAACTTGACAATTTGCACAAACTTTTTGAGGACTTGCCCTGGAGGATAACACATGAAGGTCTGATTCACCTACTGTTATTCAGGATAAACCTCTGATCACTCTCAATGATTTGCATTTTGTGCAGGTTGTAACATTTGATGGAGGAGAGTATGTCTCTATGGCTGGTGAATTCAATGATTTCAGAAAGGTATGTTTATAACCTTAATCACTACATTTGAATATGTAGTATGATCTCCTGCAGGACAGTAGTCCTGAGGCGAGAGTTTTAACCCTTTAACTCCCAGATCAAATTTTTACTTCTCCTTACTGTCAACCTTACAATTTATAGAATATTAGTTCAGAGAATTTAGTGTCAGATCAACTAATTATCCCCAAATTTATATTTTCCTTTATTCTCATCACTGATCTGGTTGATATTGCAACAATATTGTCAGGCAAAATTCTGTCTTGGTCACTCATGGGAGTTAAAAGGTTAAGTTCAGTCTGAGTAAACTGATCGGTCAGTTCAGGCATGCTGTTTTTGGCTACAAGACTTTGTGCAAGTTGATCATGATTGGTCATTTTCAATCTGTCAGTATGTTAGGTTATTCTGTTCTGTTCATATGTTGTGTAAATGTTGTGGAGTCGTTTGTATGGCGCTGGTAGTTGTCAACACTTGCCAAGTCAATAGTGTGGTTCATAAGTCAGCGATCATTGGCAGTGTAATTGTTGACATCACATTTTACATTAACTTTACCTTTTGATTTTTTGTTGTGCTTGCATTTTAGATTCCGAAGGAACAGTGGGACCAATTGGAAGCAATTATCAGGAAAACTAAGGGTTCTTAATATATTCTCTCAATTTTATATTCAAACTCTCCTAGTCTGAAATTAACTTTGCTACTGTTTTTCATCTAAGGCAAGAAAGATAGACAAATTTCTTCAGTTTCTTTTCATTAAAACAGTTAATATTTGATTAAAGAATAAAAGTTCATGTACTGTCCATTTGTAGTTATTTCAGCATGGTTTGCTTCTGTATCTCTTAATTTTCAAGTCAAAATAAAGATTTCAAGAATGATCTTAGCTCAAGTATGAAGTTTTGAATGAACTAAAACACAAAGAATTAAAAGAAAAAGGTGTTTTACTGTCTTTTAATTTACATTTACTCTGTAATTAGCACACAAAAAAGACCATATTCCAAAATCTGAGAACACTTCACATTCATTAGCAGGCTAGCAACAAAGTTCAAGAGTAAAAACCACTGAATTCTGATTAAGACTGGTTAGAACTGACACCAGTGATGGGGTTTGCCCTACGCTGTCTTGCTATCTTTTTGGCATCTGCTCTCCACTCCTCTGTAAGGGTACGAGGCCTCTCTGGACCAACTAGTGAAAAACACAAATTACAGGATTATAGTGAGAAAAATTTTTAACACATAGTGGAAGTGCATCTGTCACTAAACAGCAGGAAGTAACAACACCAACACAATTTAGAATGAAGATTTCCTTTGCTTAGGATCAAAAGAGAGATCAAACAGGCAAATCAATTTGCAAATTTGAATGTTTCGAAATTACTTTATACAATTAGGTAGTTTCAGCAAGTTTGCATCGAAACTCGTGCCACTGTAGACTGATAAAAAGGAAAAGCCTGAGAACTATAGTGATATGTGGGTAGATCATTCAGATGAGGTATTTCAAATTGGTATCTTCTTATGAAGATGTGAACATCATCCCTGAGTATACATGTAGACCTTACTCATTGTGATGCAGACAATTATTATCTTTTTATGTTAAAACAAATAACACTTCTTGGCCTTGGCTAAGTACAAATTCTTTTTTTTTTAAACAAGTTGTAAAGGCCAGGAAGGTAAAATTACAGGAACATAAAATATAAAAACTAGGCCCACCATTTACCAAAGAGTTTAATATAAATGAAATGACTGTCACAACTTTTTCTCACACTTTTTAACCTTTTCTCTTAAACTGAGGATTGGAAATACACTTCAGATAAAAAAAAAACAGTTTTCCAAGACAAATATCATTAATTGTGACCACATGCTATTCATCTCAATGACAAATGAAAATACACAATCAGTATCCCAATAAATTGCTAAGAGTGCACTTACCATATTTTTTTAGAAATGCAAAAAGACCAACTGAAACAGCCATCAAAATAGAGAGCATTCCAATCATCTTCTTTACATAAGGCTCCTCTGTCTTCTCCTCTGCTATAGTTTTAGGAAACTGAGCTTTGTACACTAGAAATGCAAAAGAGCAAGTGGATAAATCTTTGTGAACAGTTACTGCCTTCCTCCTTAATATCACAAACTTTCAAAGCAAAAGTTAAAGACTAAGAAAAATCAAATAGTTATTACATGAAATTAAAACTATTCATGTGTATGCAATGAGCCACAGTTTCTGAAAGACTGATTCCAGAGGGATGTTGTTATGGCAGTATAATACTTGAAAATCAAGAGCTTTCAGCTCATGAAACATTAAAATTTTTTACCCTCTTCCAAATCACAAGTACGTTGCATAAAAGAAAACCAAGACATTAAGGCGCAAAATTTTGATTTAACAAACAAAAAAACCTTAAATGCTTAAGATCTCGTATAGCCTACAATTACAGTCTTGAGTAATCAGTGCAAGTGTAATAGTTCAGTTCCTTTTAATCACACCAATATTAAAACTTTGTGTACTTTCACCACAACTAGCCCATATCACTCATATCAGTTTGGACCAAGAATATCATTTCAACCTTTCCTCACTCCTATTGTGGTTGTCCCGTCAAACCGTTACCATATATATATATATTATATATATATATATATATATATATATATATATATATATATATATATATATATCAATGTAGAACGCTCAGTTAAACGACTACAATTATGACTCGAGATTCAACGGCAAAATCACATTCTTGAACCCTTTGGAATTAACTCATATCAAAATACAGTCGCCACTACTGTTTCTCTTTCACTTCATTGCCAGAGAAGATATGCACTTGCTTTCAACCCACTCGCGTTAATCTCCAACCTTCAGTGTAGCAAGTGAATCAATACGACGTACATGTACAAATTAACTCCTACCGAAAGTAGGCTTACTATGAACTAAAAATGTTAAAAGAACTCGACTGCTGATATTTAAAGTGATCTCAAATTATTCTGAGTGAACATAAAAAAATGTATATCAGTAAACGCGGTTAAATAAAGTAACTCACAATCGATTTTCTCCTGTATTGTGAGCTCGGTCCACGGACCCTGTTCCTTGGCTTGCAGCGCGGCCAGTTCAGACCCGTACTCTGGTCTGATCTTTGGAACTGGATAAAATTTACGGGCTGCTGACGTCTGGATTGATCTACAGGCAACTCTAGCGTACATTCGAGGTAAAGCACCCATTCTCAATAAACTCGCCATGATAAGAAAGATCCGTGAATCGAAATCCAGCAAGATGGCGGAATGCTAAATGTTCATCCGTAGCACGCAATGAGATGTGGGTAGTGATAGAAAGGTACGTCATATAAAAACAAACGAACAACGGATTACCATTTTAGGTTCTTTTGGGGTGTATGCGACAGTTTAAGGCCCCTTGCTTTCCCCGTGCGTTTTATCACGCAGTTTTTCCAGAGATGCACGGGCATTCGACCATTTTCCAAACACCACCGCCGTTTCGCTCAGAATTACTTCAAGTTTTCATTACCTTCATTTTTTCCATTACCTATACTCCACATTAAAATAAAATTTTGAGTTTCCAAAATCAAATTTGACAATCAAGACTCTCATATCAGTTTAGATACACTTAGTAAATTTCTTACACGCAGTCATAAAAAACTTAAAATATGAGGGGAAAATACATTAATGTATCACAATGGACACCTCTTGTTCAGTTAATTTAGAAAATGATCACATCCATTTTTTGCAGATAATTCAACAGTTTTCATTAGCACAAAATCTTAACATCAGCTTTGCTTGAAGTTTCCTTTTAATTACATAACACATCTCTATTCTTGAGAGTAATTCAGTAAAATGGTGAGAAGAAACATGCCAAAATACCAGAGGAAAACTAAAAGAAATCTGATGTAAAGCATTGCACTGAAAGTTTGATGAGTAGCAAAGGGTTTTGCAGCCACAAAAGTGGAGGGGTCAAGTTGTGAACATGTTTACAACAAAAAAGTAAAAGTTACTTTGTACTGATCATTTAAACTTTTTTTACATGTTTGTCATACTGAAGACACAAACATTAAAATCAGATTCTGATTCATCTGTGGAGAAAGTAATCTCTAAGAGATGTCATATTGGAAGCCAGTCATGGGTTGGTATATCAAGATGAAGCTCCATATCTGGTGTGCACCTGGAAAAAAATGAAAATAAATCATTACTTTACAACAGCGCCCATGGGTATGGTCAAAGAGACAAAATAAAAATATCAATTAAAGGAAGTCAGTTAGAACCACTTAGACTTTGGACGGCACCTTCATATTTGTTATTGTCATCATGATCATCATCATCATCATTAATTTCATAATCACTGTTATTATGCCTAATATAAAAGTCTTTTAGACCAAGCCATTTGGGTATAAAGCTTCCTTCAATTTTAAATGATTAAAAGCTCCTGAACAGAATAAAGGGTTCGAAAAAGATACTTCACAGAAATTACTAACTTCTCCCGTTTTCCAAACACTTCTGGGAATATCTCAGCTTGTGTGTCTAAGGCTTCACTATCTAAGAGTTTTCTGTTGGGATAGCAAATACATGAAATTCCGTCAGCAAAATAAAATTGCAAGATGTCCAGCTCACTTTCAACACATTATCACCAGAACAGGCTAAGGGTCATGTGGGATAGGTTTCCTACCTAATTTCAGCTTCCAACTTTGCATTGTTCATTTCCAGGGATTTTAGCTCATCTTTATGCATTTCAACTTCCTTTAAGATAAAGAACACAAAATCAACATAAGTGGAAGCATTTTAATTCAATTCAGTAAAAATCAAACAAGAACAGCCATAAGTAAGTTACCTTTTTCATGATCATATTTTGTAAAGCCATTTCTTTAATCTCATCTCCCATAGCATTTATTGCATCCTAACATGAAAGAGCATATTAAAGACTGTTACAGGGCTCATATGCTTTTTTCATATGCAAAAGTCTTACAATCAACTATTTTCACTTTGCAGACACATATTGTCAAGGTCTTTCATGACCAATCAATTGCTCCTTAAGCCTTAATTTGCCATTGGCTTGAAAAATATACAAAAACAAAAATCATGATTGAAAAAAAAAACAAAAGCACAATAAAACAATAAAATAAAACTATGATACCCTACAAACACCATGCAACAAGAGGCAACTCTTTACAAAACTTCTACCGTCAGTTTTTTCTGTTGTCACCTACTCTTAACCTACCCCACCACCCCCCAGAGAATCCTCACCACCAGTCTCCTTGATACTTAGCCAGTAATGCTGAACAGTGAATTTCTTGTATAAATGTACCTCTGTTACTTGTGTCGTTATTTCTTGTTGGACAGTTATTCTTTGTTGACTGAATTTATCTCTCTCTGCATCAACCACAACTTGTAATTCTTCTAGTTCCTCCTAGTAAAATGAAATCAAGAAAAAAGTCATGAGAAAAAAAAACATTTAAAACTCAAAGTGAATGTCACTGTAGTCCATAAATCTATTTAAAATAATAATTTTTACCAGCACTTAATACATCAGAATTTCTCTCTTTTTGAGAATGATTGTATTACTAACTAGAAACATCATTCTTTTCAGTAACCAGGATTCAAATTTAACACCTCACTCCATCATAGCACAAAACCATTAAGTCTACCTTCAAATCCTACTAGCAGTTTAGAAGATGTTTGTCAAATGAGCCAGTAATTCAATGGCCTAACTGCAATGAGTGGCTCTCATTCTCCAGGTACACATTTCATAAAAATTATTACTTCTGATATCATCTAATAAAGTATAACAAGATGTCGAAGGTCTCGTAAGGAACCAATGTTAACCTTAAATGTTGAGTCTAAAATTTCCCTTTGTCTTTTCAGTTTGGCTATTTGGAGTGCCTTTGCAGGATACTCTTTATCCTAACATAAGATACACAAAGAAAACAACAAATAAAAAGCATAACCAAGATTTCAATTTTCATAACATTTCACAATACTAAGTTTAACAATATGGGGATTCGATAGTGTAGTTTGATTGTCAAATTTTTTTTTTTGTAAAGGTGACCCTGACAAGGACTGCAAACCAACATACCAAAAACATTGTGAGCTAGAGTGTAGTTAAAGCCCCTGGTGTTGTGCACTCCTGTCAGGAAGAAGTCCATGAATTTGAACCCTTAACAATCAAGACAACAACTTCACATTGGGAGGAATCTCTTTCATTCTCTTCCCCCCCTTACCTTTTATTCTCACAAGTTTAGTCTGCCTTGTTCACTAAGTAAACATGATTAGAAAATTTAGAAAGCTTTCTACACTGGATTTTCTTGTAATAAAACATCTTTCATCCAACTAAATTTTTAACAGCTTGGTCCACAAATCCCAGCTTAGATACACACAATTCAAAACCCTGTGGTCTCTGGTACACCCTTCATGTTTGAAATACCATTCAGTCTTTCAACAATTTTTAAGTCATTTTTGTGTATAGTTTCCTTTTTAGTTTCTTTACTTATCTTGTAATTATATTATATTATATTAGTTTCTATTTTTATATTGTATTATACTAGTTTTTACATTGTAATTATTTCTGAGTGAGGGCCACAAGTTTATTAGCTATGCTATTATGTGTTACCCTCGTAAAATAAAGTCTTTATTATTATTATTATTACTGTTGTGGTACCTCACTCCCTCATATTTTCAACTTACCTTATAGTTTAATAGTATGTTCATTTCTTCCCTCTTTTTTAGCAACTTTTTGTCCATTATATTCAGTTGGTGCTGTAACTCTAATCAGGTAAATGATAAATAAATGAAAATAAACAATGGAACTCACTTAGGGAGATGAATACAATAGTGTTGTCCATAGAATGACTTCACCCTCAAGGTAAATCATGAAGTTCAGGAAGAAAAGTTTTACAGGCTAACTTTCTGGTGAACAAACTTCACTAATTGACAACAATAGCTTATAATTCTCAAGAACAGTTTCATACTCACAATGGAAATGTTTCATAGACCATTGAGGTAGAGAAAGTAATAGTTTTACTTAATGTACCTGCTACTTCTTTGTTGACTAATTCTTTTGTTTCTTCCAGTTTCTTCTTTGTTATAACAAGGTTTTTATCAAATTTCTTATTTAATGTTGACATGGCACCCTGTCAAAGAAATGATACCTTAATCATTCAATTACAAATCAAATGCTGAAAAAAAGGAAAAGACTTGTTCCATAACTACAGAACAACCTAAGCAAACAGAGTTTTCTTTAGGTTTTAAGTATGTTGGTGTTGCTATTAAATTAAGAATTGGTTCATACATCAGCATGCGTTCATCGAGATATGAAGCACAAAGGAAGTTTGGAGAGCACGAAAGATGCATAAGAGTTGCTCAAGGCGTAGCTGAGAGCAACTCTAGCTTCTTGAGTGCTCTCCAAACTTCCCAAGTGCTTCATATCTCAATGAACATACAGCTGGTGTATGAACCAATTGTTTTATAACATTTTCAACCTAATGGAAAATTTTTTTTTAGGAATATGAAGCACACTCACACAATTGAATTTGATTAAACAAATTTACTAGGTATGTTATAAAATACTTTGTTGGATAAATTTTACATTTAATATATCATGCTTTCCAGATACTCCTTCATTTTTTCATCTCCAAGATCTTGATCATGAGTAATTCTCCTTACTGTCCACCATACAATTCTTGTAATGTTGGTTTGGAGAATTGGGTATTGGTTCAACTACTGTAATAATCCTATAATTGGTATTTTTCTTTATTCTCATTACTTGTCTGCTTGATAGAGAGACATTTAGTCCTGGTGACCTTGGTCACTCATGGAAGTTCAAATGTTAAGCCAATAGTTATACTAGCATTAAATACAACATGTTACATGGTAAAGATTACTATCAACTGGCTTTTACATACAATCTTCCTAGCCAAAGCCTGACTGAAACATTTCAAATCAAATTTCAGGTAAATGTAACTTACCCTGAATCTTTCATATTTCCTAAGTAAAGACTTCACATCTCCATGCTAAAAAAATTAAATAACAGTAGGTTATACATTAAAAGCTCTGGTTGAGATTAAACCTTTTGATAGGCAAAAATGATTGTCTATACTATCAGGAGTAATGACAAAAGTAGCAAAACAAGAATGTAAGAAGATACAGTTGCAGTTTAACTCACAATCCTGTTCTCCGATGATTCAATCTCATCAGTGATCTTCATATTTTCAATAAGTCTGGTAAAACAGTTAAGGAGGTCACTCACATGTTCATACAATACACGAAAGGGGGTCTTACACAAGAGCACAAGATAGTTACTTCAGCTGGGACTTAGACCAGTACCTTTCAATCTGGAGTTGAGCAGATCAACAGAAAGGCCACCATGTTTCCCCGTCATACCCCTGATGTTCATATACCTGCAGTAATATTCAACCCTTTGATCCCTGGGAGTGACTAGCATTTAATTTCTCCTTACAAGATTGACCTCTGAGTCCCAAATTACAGTCACAAAAAGAAAGGAAATGATTACCAACTAAATACGCTCATTACTTTTATATGCAAACAAAATTTCTATGTCAGCACCTCAGAAAAAAAGAGAAAAATATGGAGAATATGCATGTCAGGGCGTAAAGGATTAGTTCGCTCCAGTGACAAGACTCCACCACTGCTTGTTACTTGCATATGAAGATATAAATACCCCTTCAAAATAAGGGCACACAAGATACTCAGAGAGACAGATGATACTAACAAATAAGGTTTTACCAAAACAAAATATCAAAATCCTCAAAAGATACAGGTCTTTCTTTCTGTTTTCATACTCAGCTATTGATTTCTGTCTTGTTTTAATTTGAATCTGGAGAAAGAATAGTGCACTCTTTAGTAACCTTTCCCTGAGATATTAGCCAGAGGTATGTCTTTAACCTGCCTACTGTAATCTGTAAAGTTTGTTTGAAAGTTTGCAAGTACCATTAAATCTAATATTTGTGAATAAAGAAAGACTGTGTGTCTCTCAAAGCACAACATAAGAATCACACTTTAGATCTAGATTACCTTTACTAAACCACACACCATTGAGAAATAAATATTATTATACATGAAGTCTTTATTTTTATATATTTATTTGTCTTTCTTGCAATCTGTTTGCTCTGGAATTATTTGAGTTGAGTCAATAAATTTGAGGATATAAACATGATGGAAAACAGAGTGAAAGAGAAATAAGGGCAAACAAAGGGAGATACTGTAACTAGCGAAAAATCTCAAAAAAGAAAAAAACTAAGACTCCTGTGTTCTACCCCACTCTTTTTCACCCTGTGTGGAAATATACAAAGAGGATGAAATTTCTTTTTATTTTATTGATGTTGTTGAATTAATAGTAAATTATGCTATAATAATAACTACTAGAGCAAAACAAGTGTAAACTTGTTTCCTGTCCTACCTTCACCTAGTCTTTATGGAAATATGTTGATGTTAATGATCAAATGTTCTTAACTTTGTTGTTATTGTTGTTTTTGTTGTGGTTTTTGCTGTTGTTTTTGTTGTTGTTGTTGTTTGACTTTCTTACAGCTAAGCATCAACTTTACATGCACTGAAACTGTCACTCTTAGCCCTAGAGTAATGTTCAAGCTTAGTACATTTTATAACCAGGTCATTGCACCTATCAGGAAATACCTTTAATATAGACAACACATTTTCCTTCTTCTTCTCCTCAGCATCGTCAACAACTGGGGGTTTTTTCGTCCATGGGTGATTGCAAACCGTGGAACAAGCCGTACTCGTAGCTGCACTAAATGGCCGTGGTCCTATTTTTATTGTTTTTTTCTCGAGAAAATCCAGGAGCACTTCCAAGAGATACCACAGTCTGCCCTGAAAAAGGACGACTGGCACTTTTTCTCCTGGTCTGTCCTTCGTTCTGAAATCTTGACTGAGTAGTGCGTTGCCATGGTTTATAATCACCAAAATTGACGGCAATTTTTCCTTCCAAAGTTTTAAGAAGGGGGTCGTTCTTGAACTGGTCCTTCGTGTCGAGTCTCTGAGCCGCTTGCTTACCCCATCCTCTGGAAAGCGTGGTTTGCCCGCTCTTTTGAGAATCGCTTCGAGTTGTACGATGTGTCCTGAATCCCTCCGCGGTCGCCATGTTTATAGTGTCTACCGACATGCACCAGGAAAAAGATAATTGAAGATTGTTACACAACATACTTCATGTAACCATCCAAAATGGAGGAGGGTCTCGTGATATTAGTTTTCCTGTTTGGCTTGCAAATTGCTTCTGGAAAACCACCGCACATAGTGTTCATTCTGGCCGATGATTATGGCTTTAATGATATCGGTTACCACAATCCACGCATAAAAACTCCCTTTCTCGACAGTTTGGCAGCCAATGGAGTGCGCTTGGAGAACTATTACGTGCAACCAATTTGTACGCCAACTCGAAGTCAGCTCTTTTCCGGCAGGTATCAAATTCACACTGGCCTACAACACGGAATAATCTGGCCTTCTCAGGCGAATGCATTGCCTAAAAATGACACTACGATCGCGAGTAAGCTGAAAGAGAGTGGCTACAGTACACACATGATCGGAAAATGGCATATTGGATTCTACAAGAGAGAGTTCATTCCAACTCAGAGAGGTTTCGATTCTTTTTTCGGTTACTTGACAGGTGGAGAAGATTACTATACTCATAAGAATGGCCTTGGATATCCATCAAAAGGATACGGTGGTCTGAACGGGTACGACATGCGGAGAAATGAAGAAGTTGCTGCTGATGTCGCTGGGAACTATTCAACATTCTTGTTCACAAATGAAGCAGTTGATATAATTTCTTCTCACGATCCAGAAACACCTTTGTTCCTTTTCGTCGCATATCAAGCTGTTCACTCACCCTTACAGGTACCTGAACAGTACACAGAGATATACAAAGATATAAAAAACCCTGCTCGCCGCACCTATGCAGGCATGGTTACCTGTATGGATGAAGGGATTGGCAACATAACAGTGGCCCTACAGAAACATGGCCTGTGGGATGACACCGTCCTTTTCTTCAGTACAGACAATGGTGGACAGATATATGCAGCTGGTAACAACTATCCTCTGCGAGGATGGAAAGGGTCGCTATGGGAGGGCGGGATGAGGGGTATAGGTCTTGTGCACAGCAAACTGTTAGCAAAACCTGGACAGATAAATTCAGAACTGATCCATGTCACTGACTGGTTTCCAACAATTGTCCATCTATCAGGAGGTTCTGTTGAGGATCTACCTCTAGACGGTTACAATGTGTGGGAAACATTGAGTAATGGAGAACCTTCACCAAGGAAGGAAATCTTGCACAATATCGACCCCATTGATGCTTACTGGGACTCTCACTTTGAGCCATATAAACACTGTCGACAAGCTGCCATACGAGTTGGTGATTGGAAGCTTTTAACAGGATGTCCAGGGAATGGAAGTTGGCTTCCACCACCAGAGAGTTCTTATCCCATTGAGTATGCACCAAATTATTTTGATAATATAAACAGTACCTTTCTTTTCAATATAAGAGAGGATCCAGAAGAAAGAAATGAACTGTCAAAGGTATATCCAGAGATGGTGAATAATTTGATACGCAGGCTTAAGGAATACAATGCCACAGCTGTACCAGTGCGTTACCCAAAACCAGATCCAGCATCATTACCAGAGTTGCATGGTAATGTATGGGCTCCCTGGGAGCTGTAAAAAGACAAATTTTCCCAAGGCTCAGCTAGGTTTAAATGTGTTTTGAACACTGACTTCTTGCCTCATCCATTTTACTTAAGTCATTAGTATTAGAGCAATTTTTGATTGAACGAGGAAAGTAATCACAGATTGGGTCAGTTTTGCATCACTTTGCTGTACTAGTCTCTCCGTCAATCAAACAGTTGTGATCATTGGTTACTTGTGCATTTTTCTGTGCACCAGGTAATTTATTTGTTTTTACTCTGAATTCTCACTGGCTCCTTATGGAATTTTTGTTTCTAATTGGCCACTGCTATTTAATGGGTTAAGGTTAAAGTAAGTTCTATTTAAATTTTTTGAGTGTTTTAGTATCGCATTAGCATTGTTACAATTGGCTATTTAAGTGTATGATAAATATGTTATCCTTCAACTTGAAAATGACTGTTGAGCGGTCAAAACATTGTTGCTTTTAAATGCTAATTTTTATAGTAAAAAAAAGTTTAAAGTAGTATTATAAAATAAGTCTTACCTTCAAGGTATTTTTTTGTCACTAGCTGAACTTAGGTCATAGAGAGAACTACCTTTTTGTTTACTTTCCAAGTCACCATAGGCATGGCAGTGTAATCCAAGTTTAAAAGCCTTATGAGAGGTTTTGTAACGAATAATAAGAATTTTTTAAATAACATTTGTGCTAGTGAATCACCTAAGGTGTATAATGTAATTATTTAGAGGTGATATTTTAAATAAGTGAAAAATAAACTTTTGACTTCATATGAACTTATAGGTGTGATAAAGATGGTTTTTAACTTTCAAATTACACTTACAACTCTGCACCCACCTTTGGAAGACCATAGGTAACCCAAACTCAAGATACTCTTTGTACAAAAACAAAAGTTGTGTAAGTTTTTATGAAGGAAGAAACAGGGTAAGAAGGGTAATGGCATTTCTGTCCGAGAAAACCAATCTTTTAGAAAAGGAGAAACGTTTCGTCTCTTAAATCTATCAATTGCCATTGGAAATAATCGCGGAAATTGTTAAGTTTCCCATTCTTTTCAAGAGAGGTGTTTTGGTAGGTCTTTCAGAACGAACGAGAAGACAACTGTCGATATCTGTGGACCTCCCTTCGATCCTATACTCCACCCAGTTTCCCAAGACTTTCAAATCATCGATGCATGTTAAGATAATTGAAAGATTGTTACACGACCTACTACATAGAGTCGCCTTAAGTGAGCTCCTAAGAGCGATTTCGGAGGAAATTGCTCTTAGGAGCTCACTACGGCTTCCGTACCACATTTAATCAACCTTCTCTTTAGAGTCCTTAAGTTCGTAGAAACACCATGGTATTTTTCTAAAAACTGAACAATACATCGACGGCAGAATAGCTCATTGCTCACAAATTCTTTTCCACTTTTGTGACAGAACATCTCAAGACACTTGGTACAGTTTAGTCCGTTCGCGTAGTGACTCCAAGTCGACCTAGTGCAACCTAGCGCGACACAATATGCTGTATCGTAACAAATTGCTGACTACTGGCGTAAAAGTGCTAAGTGACAAAATATTTTTCCTCGATTTGCCAAAATTTTCTGGATTTTGGAGAGATTCTTGGATTGTAGACTATTTTCGATTTTCATGAAAGTTTTTTGTGGATTTATGGATCAAATCAGGATTTAAAATTGTTTTCTCGATCAGAAAAACTTTCCAAAAGCGATTTGTCTAAAAAAAAAAAAACAATTCTTAATATTTTTTCGGATTTGCAAAATCCGAAAATACAGAATCACATAATCCGTAACACTAACACAAAACTCTACAACACAAACCCAAACTTAAAACAGAATCACAAAATCCGCATTACTAACACAAGACTCTTCAACACAAACACAAACTCTACAACACAAACACAAACTCCACAACACAAACACAAACTTAAGTTTGTGTTTGTGTTGTAGGTTTTGTAACTCTGTTTTGTTCTTACCGGCCACCGTAATTTCTCGATTCGACAAACTTTTCAAAAGCGATTTGTATAAAAGATATCAAGTCCAACTTTGTTTTCGGATTTGCAAAATCTTTTGGATTAGGTAGAAAAAGTAGAGATGGTAAGTTTTGAGCTCGGGGAAGAATTAAGAAAGATGTTTTTTCGTCTTTCGTCTTGGATTGTCCCTTTTCGGCTTGCGCACGACCATGATGCAACGCAATCAGAGTGTGCACACCTTCTTTCTAGTGAAAATGAAAACATCAAAAATGGAGGAGCGTCTCGTGACATTAGTTTTCCTGTTCGGCTTGCAAATTGCTTCTGGAAAACCACCGCACATAGTGTTCATTCTGGCCGATGATTATGGCTTTAATGATATCGGTTACCACAATCCACGCATAAAAACTCCCTTTCTCGACAGTTTGGCAGCCAATGGAGTGCGCTTGGAGAACTATTACGTGCAACCAATTTGTACGCCAACTCGAAGTCAGCTCTTTTCCGGCAGGTATCAAATTCACACTGGCCTACAACACGGAATAATCTGGCCTTCTCAGGCGAATGCATTGCCTAAAAATGACACTACGATCGCGAGTAAGCTGAAAGAGAGTGGCTACAGTACACACATGATCGGAAAATGGCATATTGGATTCTACAAAAGAGAGTTCATTCCAACTCAGAGGGGTTTCGATTCTTTTTTCGGTTACTTGACAGGTGGAGAAGATTACTATACTCATAAGAATGGCCTTGGATATCCATCAAAAGGATACGGTGGTCTGAACGGGTACGACATGCGGAGAAATGAAGAAGTTGCTGCTGATGTCGCTGGGAACTATTCAACATTCTTGTTCACAAATGAAGCAGTTGATATAATTTCTTCTCACGATCCAGAAACACCTTTGTTCCTTTTCGTCGCATATCAAGCTGTTCACTCACCCTTACAGGTACCTGAACAGTACACAGAGATATACAAAGATATAAAAAACCCTGCTCGCCGCACCTATGCAGGCATGGTTACCTGTATGGATGAAGGGATTGGCAACATAACAGTGGCCCTACAGAAACATGGCCTGTGGGATGACACCGTCCTTTTCTTCAGTACAGACAATGGTGGACAGATATATGCAGCTGGTAACAACTATCCTCTGCGAGGATGGAAAGGGTCGCTATGGGAGGGCGGGATGAGGGGTATAGGTCTTGTGCACAGCAAACTGTTAGCAAAACCTGGACAGATAAATTCAGAACTGATCCATGTCACTGACTGGTTTCCAACAATTGTCCATCTATCAGGAGGTTCTGTTGAGGATCTACCTCTAGACGGTTACAATGTGTGGGAAACATTGAGTAATGGAGAACCTTCACCAAGGAAGGAAATCTTGCACAATATCGACCCCATTGATGCTTACTGGGACTCTCACTTTGAGCCATATAAACACTGTCGACAAGCTGCCATACGAGTTGGTGATTGGAAGCTTTTAACAGGATGTCCAGGGAATGGAAGTTGGCTTCCACCACCAGAGAGTTCTTATCCCATTGAGTATGCACCAAATTATTTTGATAATATAAACAGTACCTTTCTTTTCAATATAAGAGAGGATCCAGAAGAAAGAAATGAACTGTCAAAGGTATATCCAGAGATGGTGAATAATTTGATACGCAGGCTTAAGGAATACAATGCCACAGCTGTACCAGTGCGTTACCCAAAACCAGATCCAGCATCATTACCAGAGTTGCATGGTAATGTATGGGCTCCCTGGGAGCTGTAAAAAGACAAATTTTCCCAAGGCTCAGCTAGGTTTAAATGTGTTTTAAACACTGACTTCTTGCCTCATCCCTTTTACCTAAGTCATTAGTATTAGAGCAATTTTCATTTGAAAGTGGAAAGTAATCACAGATTGGGTCAGTTTTGCATCACTTTGCTATACCAGTCTTTCAATCAATCAAATTCATAAAGGAAGACAGTTGTGATTGGTTACTTGTGCATTTTTCTGTGCACCAGGTAATTTATTTGTTTTACTCTGAATTCTCATCGGTAATGGAATTTTGTTTCTAAATGTTGTTGCTTTTATATGCTAATTTTTATGGGGAAAAAAAGTTTAAATCAGTATTATAAAATAAGTCTTACCTTCAAGTTATTTTTTTGTTACTAGCTGAATTTAGGTCGTAGAAAGAACTACTTTTTCGTTCACTTTCCAAGTCACCATAGGCATGGCAGTATAATCCAAGTTTAAAAGCCTTATGACAGGTTTTGTAACGAATAATAAGAATTTTTTAAATAACATTAGTGCTAATGAATCACCTAAGGTGTATAATGTAATTATTTAGAGGTGATATTTTAAATAAGTGAAAAATAAAGTTTTAACTTCATATGAACTTATAGGTGTGATAAGATGGTTTTTAACTTTCAAATTACACTTACAACTCCTCACCCACCTTTGGAAGACCATAGGTAACCCAAGCTCAAGATACTTTTTGTACAAAAACAAAAGTTGTGTAAGTTTTTATGAAGGAAGAAACAGGGTATGAAGGGTTGTGGCATTTCTGTTTGAGAAAACCAATTTTTTAGAAAAAGGAGAAACGTTTCGTCTCATAAATCAATCAATTGCCGTTGGAAATAATCACGGAAATTGTTAATTTTCTCATTCTTTTCAAGAGGGGTGTTTCAGGCGTTCTCTCAGAGCGTACGAGAAGACACCTGTCTGCGATCCTTTACTCGACCCAGTTTCCCAAGATTTTCTAATCTTCGATGCATGTTGGGAAATGCTAATTTGTGTTTTGTGACCGTCCAACCTCCGGTAAGTGTTCTGTGTACTTTGCCAATATGTTAGTGAAATCATGGCGAGGCACATAACGATTTGGCTGCAGTATGGGCACTTACGTTCAGCTAAAGCAGGAGGACTACTCTGAGGAGGATAGTGATGTAGGGATGATGTCCACTGTAATTTCGTCGGGCAAGGCTTCCTCGCTATCGGTCGAGGAAGTTTTAAAACAATTTCGGAGTGATCCGTTACTTGGTTTGAACAACGATGAAGTTGAGAGAAGGAGAAAGCTTCACGGGCTAAATGAATTCGATGCGGTTGAGGATACCCCGCTTTGGAGGAAGTACATAGATCAGGTATGGAGTTTGCTCTACATGTTAGACAGATGATTTACTAATCATGTCGCCACTACAGAAATATTTACCCAAAAAGCCTTGAAAGGAAACAGCGAATAAAGTGGAAGTTACAAGCTATCGGTATAAATTCGAGGAGATTTCCTGTGTTTATGGTTTAAAATTAGCATTTCTATATGTGTGGCTTTTCAAATCGAAGTTATGGAGAATAAGTTGTAGAATTTGCAATTCAGTGTGGTGCGAATTTTCGTGGTGACATTAAATTATGTAAGCTGAACATGCATTTTAACCTGTTAGAAGTTAGTTTTATTTTACAAAAGTTTACTGTTATTTACTCTGTGAGTTTCATTGTTAAGTCACATAACGAGTTTCTATTCCCATATGCTGGTACTGTTTGAATCTAGTATAATAAATTTACTTGAAAGCATTCGTGTTTGTTTAGCCAGTTTTATGCAACTGAGCTTTCTTCTGGGTAATATTCATGATCATGAGTGGCAGTTCTAATAATGTTGGAGCCTGAAGATGATTACAAGAACAAATCCGCGCTAGAAAAACTTTTTTCGAATGATAATTGTACTGTTTAGGCTAAATTGATAACGTGTTTACGATTTACACGTACAAGTACGTTTGCATACTGATTTTAAAAAATCTCAATTAACGAAACTTTTCTCAAGCACGGTTCCCAATAAAATGACACTAGTAATTTTCTTGCTAATATTCTAAACCACAGCATGGAAATTCTGGGAATTAAAATTTGCACTTCAGTTGGAAAAAGCTATTGTCTAAAGGGCTTTCATTTTAAAGCTCTTTGTATGGCATTATGTCAATTTTTTTATTGTCCAATGAACGATTTCATTCTGTTCATGATGCATCTAAGAAAAATATAAAGAAACGATAAAATATCTTTTTTATCTATCTGATTATTTAATGGAATGAATTCTAACCCAGCCTTTCCATAGCTCCCAGTGTCAATTTTAACATCATGATGTTTTAAAAAATGCCAAATTGGTTGAGGTGAAGCCATGGTTACTGTAGAAATCTTCCAAACCTGATTGTTAAATTTTTTTCTTGATTAGCTCTGTAGAATGTCTCTTTCTATTACTCAACAATGACTCTTCTTTCATCATAATTTTACTGTTGGTATGGAAAGCTTCTTAAGCATTCAGCTGTATGCTGTGTCATCTTTGAAATTGGAAAAAGCACACAGTCCAACTATTATATTAATTAACATGTCAGAGTACATGAGAATCAGCTGTGGCTTTGTTTATTTTTTTACTTGGTATTCCTTTTTTGAGTGATATACAAACTGGTGATGTGTGAAAAAATAATAGTTTTTATGTAAACTCCAAAGTGCTTTACAGTATCTTGTTGTGGTATACTGAAAGTTAAAAGCATCACTTACAGGTCTTTGAATTAGAAAATCTCTCACTCAGAGATAATTACAAATTTCGAAGAAAATAATAAAAACTTGGTCTCTTGGTACTAGTGCTTTTTCATAAGGAATAAAAATTTTTTGCTTATTTTGAGGAGTGTCTTTTTTATTCACTGGTGTGAAAAATGGTTAGATATTAGCTGTTTTTGAACCTTGAGGAAACCCAACATTTAGCACTAGAGTTAGTTTGATACAGGCAGAGAGAGAATTGAATTTCATTATGAAATGAGAATTGTTATATAACTAAGGATCTTATTGTTTTGAGAAATAATGGTTTGGTTAAAAGGAAATTTTCTTTTTTTGTCACTGCCAATCTCTAATATGATCAAATTTTTTATTTCAGTTCAAAGAGCCCATGATAATATTGCTTCTAGCATCAGGGCTGGTTAGTGTAACAATGGGACAATATGATGATGCTGTCAGTATAACAGTGGTAAGAAAGTTTGATTATTAATATTATGTATTCATAATAGTGGTGTTTCACATGAGCAGAACCCTCCCCCCCCGCCAGATATCCATTTAAAGAGGTGTTGTTGTGTGGAAGGTTAAAACTCTGTATATTAAGCAGACCTCATGTTGACTGTACAGCTTGCATTGAGCAGATTCTGGTCCTTGTCTTACACGTTATTTTGAGGACAATGACACCAAGATTAAGTGCTCTAATTACTTACAACATTTCTTAAGCAAAAATTTTGGTGTACTTGTATTAATGTGATGTTTTGATAAGATTACAATGATCGTTGGAAATGTCTTCTAAAAAGCGTATGTCTCTTATCCCCACGAGGTCATCAAGAAATATTAATTGATTTTGTTATCTACAGATATCATGTGTTCAAGCATCAAGTGAATAATTTGTATATTTTTTTTATTTGATATGCATCAAACTTTTGTTATTTCTCAGGCCATAATCATAGTTGTGACAGTAGCTTTTGTCCAGGTATGTTCAAAGCACAATTGTTTCAATTTGAGAATTAGCCAGTGTAGCTGGTAGTTTTGAATGCACAAAAGGGATGAGGCCAAGCTGAGAGAGGCTAGGGGTGAAAGATTATTTTCTTTCCACTTTAAGCTTCAGCATTCATTAATTTGGGCAACAAAACAGTTAAGCACACAAAAGGGGGGATAGGGGTGGGACAGGGTAGGAGAGGGGTGGGACAGGGTAGGAGAGGGGTGGGAAGGGAGGAGGAGAGAGAAACTCTGAAAAGAACCAGCATCCCAAAAACAGGGGAGTAGCATTTCTCATAGTTGCCTCATACAGCTGAAACTATGGGACGTCATGGTAAACTGTACTATGATTCTTGTGGGCTGACCTTACTTTTAACTTTGTTTTGTTTACCTCACCCAGTTATCCTTTCTCCAATCAAATCATGTCAGTCGTGTTAAGCTATTGGGATGACTGTGTGCTTTGAATGAATTAAGAAAGTTGGACACTCAGGTTACTAATGCTACATGTAAGAAGGAGTATTAAGATACAAGTATTATTTGATAATTGAAGTTAACATGATTGCTTTCCTGTTTCAGGAATACAGGTCTGATAAGTCAGTGGAAGCTATCAAGAAACTGGTTCCTCCA
Organism: Pocillopora damicornis; assembly: GCF_964200805.1. Lineage (NCBI taxonomy): Eukaryota > Metazoa > Cnidaria > Anthozoa > Scleractinia > Pocilloporidae > Pocillopora > Pocillopora damicornis. The sequence continues at coordinate 8,681,049 of NC_142672.1, forward strand.
GGGTGTCACTGGTAAAAAATGTATTTTTTTTGTCTCAAATATTGACAGACGTAACCATGAAATACATTATTAATACATAACCTGTTAACAATGTTGAGGGATGTTAGGAGGTCATCCGCAGAGAAAGTAGGGTTTTTTTTTTGTCATCTGGAAAAGAGAATTCCATAATTTTCCCTATAGAGCTTTATAGCTCATATGTACTGTAATTGGTTTAAGCTCTGTGTGGGTTAGAACCTTTTTAACAGTTGTTAAAACTGCAATGAACATCACCTATGAAGATCATCCCATTAGTGTTTGATTTTATGTAGCAATTAAAATTACCATGCATCATTCATTTGGTATACATTAATTCTATATAACTTATTTTTCAATTGATTTTCTTTATTCTTTTTAACACAGCATCAGGGAAGGAAAAGTAGCAGACTTTCTAGCTCGAAGTCTGGTCCCAGGGGATCTAGTTACCATATCAGTAGGAGATAGAGTTCCAGCAGATTTAAGGCTAGTAGAGGTATGTTGCCTTTGTTATAAAGAGGTTATTCTTGACATTAATTAAAGATGCTGTTTGGCATTTGTTGCACTTTAGCCATTTATACAGTTAACTCAGTCTTTAACTCCCATGAGTGGCCAAGACAGATTTTTTTTCCTTGCAATATCAAGTGGAACAGTCAGGAGAATGAAGGAAAATATCAATGAGGGGATTTTATCAGTTGATCCCAAAGCAAATTCTCCAAACTCACTTCTTTAGCATAGTGGTTAAACCCAGCCTTTAACTCCCAAGATCTGATAGTTAATTCTCTCCTCAAGCTGCAACACATTTCCTTGTAAGTTACTTACTAGACTTTGGTGTTAAATCAAGAGAAAAATTTTTAACAAATAAGTTTGAGTATTGTCATGAACTGTTTGCCAGATAAGGTATGGATAGTGTAGGGAGTAGTTACGTGTTAATCATCTCTGGGAAGTAAAGGGTTACTGGTGAAGGGAAATATTTTAACTTAATGCTTTTGAGCTAGACATTTTTTGCTGTTTTACCAGAGTGCCAATTTAAGTTTTGCACAAAATGTTGATAAGATAAGGGGTCATTTTTCTCATTTGCTGAACTTGCAGTAAATAGCATTCTCTAAATCATAAGTTAAATCATCAGTTAAATCATCAGTACTGGATTAATTATCACAATAAAAAATTAGGTATCTGTGATATGTTATTTAAAAATAGCCAATATTATTGACAATAACATAACTGTTCACAGTGGTAAAAGAGTCCAACTGGTTTTCAGTGTTTAAAGAAGCATGATGCATTTAAGCATTAATGACATTGATTTTTGTATTTTTATTTTCAGGCTATAGATTTAAAAATAGATGAATCAAGTTTTACTGGGGAAACTGAACCAGCATGTAAAACATCTGAGGAAGTTCCCCCTTCCAAATCCAGTGGAGGTGTCTCTGAAAGAAGAAATATTGCTTTTATGGGTACTCTAGTTCGCTGTGGACGTGGCAAGGTGTGTATTTAGTTGTAACTGAACTTTGCTGGCTCTATTTTCTTGAGACTGCAAAATAAACTCACAGGAAATCAACCTGGAAATAAACAGTTGTTTGGCCGATCAAAATGAAAAGTAGGAGTATTTTACTTTAAGGAGACGCACTTTATTCTAAACATGAACAGTGCCTTTTGTCATGATGTATAGTTATCATTCACTGACCAGAGGCAATCATCTATTCTTTTCCCCTTAGGGCATTGTCACAGGGACTGGAGAAAATTCAGAGTTTGGTGAAGTGTTTAAAATGATGAAAGCAGAGGAGGTTAGTAACAAAAATAGAGTCAAAAAGAGTTGATGAAATATTGGTGAGTTAAGATTCATTGTGTTGTGTCTTAATCTTTTTCACAGTTTAAAGATGCTAGGTGTACACAGTAAAGAAATTAAAGTGGGTAATTCACTTTAATTTTCTTCTTTTCAGCCACCAAAGACCCCTCTTCAAAAAAGCATGGATATCTTAGGGAAACAATTATCTTTTTACTCTCTTTGTATCATAGGTGAGTGTGTTCCTCTTGAGTTCTTCATGATTATGCTTAAAGATTAAAAATATTTACCTTTAGCAATGTATTTTGAACTGTTTCGGTCAGATTCTCACTTAAGCATCAAAGCTCAAGACCTGTCTTTTTAGTCAAGCTTCCAATTTGTAGGACTATTAATATTAATTAATTTGCTTGTATTATTTCCTGGTTAATCTGGTACATATTGTAAAGCGCTCCGAACTCTAGAGTGAGCGCTATAGAAATCCTATATATTATTATTATATTATTATTTGCAGTTTCATATACCAACTAATGTGTTTTTGTCTTGTTTCCAAAGCTCTTATTATTCTTTTGGGGTGGCTGCAACACAGAGCCATTTTAGAGATGTTTACTATTGGTGTCAGGTCAGTTCTGATTGCTTTTGTTGGTGCAAAAATTTATTGGAAAAACATTTCTCTTTCCGTTCAAGATTGGCAAAGTTTTGTGCATTATATGGTATAGACTTTCATCCCATCTACTCTTTACACATTTTGTATGAAAATTGTGGCTGCTTGATCAGTCAGCATGATTTACTTGAAATTATTACTTCTGATCAACAAAAAGTTTTGAGGTTCCCTGATAGATATTAATCATCTATTTAAACAAACCTGAGATCAGCTCTTTTGAACCTACTGAGAAAGCTTTCAAAAAATCTCGCCCATCTCCTTCCCTTGTGATACTTGCTTTGTCATTTTCCCATCAAATTTCTTGCTGTTAACCATTTTCTCCTGAAGTTTGTTTCCTACACAATCATGCACTTCTTATTCAAAAGGAAATATCTAGTAATCGAATTTAAACTTAAAGTTGATAATAAGTAAGTGCTTTGCCTACTCGATGACAGAAATAATTATAAACCCTCATTTAAAATAAAACAAGCTTATAGTGATAATGATAATTCTTGATTACATTATTTCAATTTTTTTCTTTTTTCCACAGCTTGGCTGTAGCTGCCATCCCAGAAGGTCTCCCCATTGTAGTAACTGTTACTCTTGCTCTTGGTGTGATGAGAATGGCAAGAAGAAATGCCATTGTAAAAAAGCTGCCAATTGTGGAGACTCTTGGATGTGCTAGTGTTATTTGCTCTGACAAGACTGGTACTCTGACCAAGAATGAGATGACAGTAACACAGATATTTACTGCCGATGGACACTATGCAGAGGTTAGCTTGGTTACATTAAGGGGCATTTAGATGAGACAAATGCATTTTGGAGGAAATAGTGTTGGCTATATACATTAAATAAGGAAATGTGTAAAATACTCCCTTGAAATAAAACTTGTTTCTGCCGATTTACCTTAAACTGTCGAAAATTTCATTGGGAAGTGTCCCTGGTCAAGAATGGGCATGTTTTAAAGTCTTCCATTCTTTGTTGCACAGTTTCATTAGTAAAATTTTTGAGAAAGATTACTAAGTTGATGGAAATTTACCCACTTGAGATGAAATTTATTCTTTTCAGGTATTTGCTGACTCACATTTACAAATACTCCTCAGTTGCTTTGATTCCCCAGTTAGTTAGATATCATAGTACTGTTGCAGTATTACAGAAAAGTTTTCCATTTAAACCTCCTTTCATCCTAATCTTTCTTCAGCTTTAATTTTATTACTACTTAGTTGTGAATGTTACTGGAATAATCTTCCATATTATGAGCTCCTTCTATACTTCTGTGAAATTATGGCAGGACGAATTCTAAGTACGGATCTTTGCACTTCCCTAGAGAGATCACTAGGAGATTTTGCATAAAATCTTTATTTGTCTTCTCTACAGGTGTCTGGAGTAGGATACAATGGGTGTGGTCACGTAAGCATTTCAGGCCATAATCTGACACCAAACACCAACTTATCCGTTACAAAAGTAGTTGAGGTAAGAACTGATTAGTCACTGTAACCTGTTCCAGGCTCTCAGCTAGGAGAGATGGGTGAAAAATGGATGTTCAAGCAATAGTTTTCAATAGATGGCTGGGAACACTGAGAAAAATGTTACATTATAATTAACTTGATTAAAGCAAACAACCTGTATTAACTACACATAGTGGAAGGTGATATTGCCCCCTTACATAGTTGCCCCAAGGTCCATCGCCCCAAAGAATTGTTAAATTTAGAACCCTATTCAAATTTGGTTAATAGTTGGGGGCAATGCTACCATACTTAAGGTGGGCGGATTGTCACTTGGGGGTGACAGAACTTGAGGCAAACTTGGCAAGGAGGCAAGGTCACCTGTTATTGTGCACTCTAGAAAATTTTCCAAGGATGACATCTTTGTTCATGTTTTGTTGTCAGTAGTGCTGAGCTTGTCTGTTTTTCCAAGGTTGGTTATATTTGTAACAATGCTCAAATTCAAGATGGATCCCTTTTTGGCCAGCCAACAGAGGGAGCCCTCATAGCAGTAGGGCAAAAGGTATTTCTGACAATTTTATTTTAATTAAAGCTTGACATGTTGCAGCATTTGCTACACAAAACGGTGTTGTCCCATATTGAGATAACATGAAGCTTTTTCAGTATGTGTTCAAATTCAGTGATGTGCATATCTTGTTTTCTGAACAGCTTGGTATTGATGACCCAAGAGGAATGAACTTACGCACGGCCGAAATTCCCTTTAGCTCAGAGAAAAAGTGGATGGCCGTCAGATACAGACAAAAGGTAAGTAGAAGAGAGAGGGTCTGACAACAAGTGGTCATAATATTTTGACATAACTTAACGACCAACAGGTTGACAATGTCCAAAAGACTCTACCCAATAATTGCAAATCCCTTGCAGGACAATTCAGAAATGTATTACATGAAAGGAGCACCTGAGAGAGTGTTGCAGCAGTGTACATCATACCACGGACAAGGTTCTGTTGTTCCTCTGACAGCGAGAGATCTGGAGATGTTTAATGACGCCGTGTCCGCTATGTCATCCAGAGGATTAAGAGGTACCCATCTCGTTTCCTAGTTTTGATTTTAATCCTTGTTCTATCGTACATTTTAACTGCTAAAACTGTTGCAGAAAAGAATTCCTTACTGTGTTCCCAGCTCTACAGAGATCCAGTTTCTGATTGGCTCATAGAGCTACTTTAAAAATAGTGCATCATGGAAGTTTCAGCCTAAAAATTTTCAACTTTGTAATTTGCGATCTGCGTTCATTTTCTCCATCCTTAACCATACTTGTTCCTTCTTGGTTTGTCATTGCCTTGCCAGTGTTTTTCTATTTTACCGAACTAATTTTTTGTTTTTATTTACAATCCAAGTCGATCTTCTTCATCTTCATCTTCTTCATTCTAAGCCATTCTTGCTTTAGAGCAGTTTTCAATTGAGTATTGAAATTGATCCTGGCTTACTTTGGTTTTACTTTGCTTTGCTCTGTGATTGGTCTAGAAAACTCGCGCCACCACCTCAACTAATCGGATGCAAAATTAAAACCTCTCACCTTGGTCACCCGCGTTTTCCCGCGCTTCAGCAGGTTGCCTGTTTTTACTTGTAGTTCTCATATTTGGTCAATGATGATGCTAACCTTTGTTCTGATCGGTTATTACTTTGGTTTTGGTTTTTAACACTCACTTGCAAACTGCTCCACTATCAGCTCTTTTGTGTCTTTCTTTCCTAGTAAGCTAATATTTTCTAGTCATTTACAATCCGAAGTAATTTTCTCTGTCCATATCCATACTTGTTACCTTCCAACCATTTTATTCTTGCTTCGTAACTGTTTTCCCTTGGAATCAATCTTTGAAAAAGTTCCTTTCCAAATAACTAAAATTCTGAAAGATGAAGAAGTCAATGTACCATATGGCAGCTTCATGAATATAAAGATATTTCCCAAATATACTCTGTAGATTTATCATTTTGGAACTATGGTCAGACTATTAGACAATGCTAAAAAATTTTACTGTTTAAGGGAAGATATTTGTTTACTGTCTCCATTACTGGGAAACTTTTTTAAATATGTGTGTCCACCAAATGCTTCGACTTTGCTCCAACTTTTGGGTCAACTTTTCATTTTAACTTTAAAATTTCCTAGAACGAGACTAACTGCTGCCTTAGTTTTTTTTATTGATTTATCTATATGTTTAATTTCAGTCATAGCCCTGGCCATGGGAACTGATCTACAACAGCTGTCATTCCTGGGTATCATGGGTCTGTTGGACCCTCCCAGACCAGGAGTCCGTGAAGCTGTACATACGCTGTTAGAGAGTGGAGTACAGGTTAAAATGCTGACAGGAGATGCGCGGGAAACTGCACTTACTATAGGTAACTTTATGTACAGCAATCTTCAGTTGAGTCTCCACCTGGCTCTGTGGTTGGTTCAGAAAGTTCGCGCCACATCGTTAACCAATCAAGTGCAAATGCAGTTGAAGCTTGTCACTTGTATTTTCCCGCTCTTGGCGCATTGTGTCTTTTTTAGTTCTCGTTGGCTCCTTGTGATAATCTCGTTTGCGTTGCCGTTGTATTTACTAGGGCTTTGTTTTTCTTTTTTCTTTTCACTCGAAATGCGATCTCAATAAAAACACGTTTCAAAAATTTCCTTGAGATACCTGATGCTGTTATCAGGTAGCCTCAGCAGGGGGGAAGCTCTTCACCAGCGTTTCTTTTCCCGCGGGAAAGTATGGGGCCTTAAGCAACGCGAGCCGGTGAGGAGTGTGTAAGGGCTCCACTGGTGCTAGACCCCCGGCAAACGTTCACCGCCTCTTCTTCAATCTTCCTGCGGACGGAGAAACGTGCGTCTGTAGTGCTAACAATGATGGCAGGCTAATGAACAAGCGATTGTTGCGGCGTGCTTCTTCTTCAACGCTTTGACATGCAGGAGTGACCGATATGGAACTTCTCCTTGCTATTGCTTGCTTGTTATACTTTAAACGGGTTAAGAGAATAGACAAGACAAGCTTATCAGCTGAAGTGTGTACTCGTGCTATTACACCAAACTCTCCTAGCTAATTTACAAGGAAATTTGAGGCAGTCAGAGGGAAGAATGTCATTGGATCCTGAGAATGAAAAGGTTAACATTTTCTTTTCCCTTTCACGTTACTTTCAGCGGAATTATTAGGAATTCATGTTAAAGGAAGGTTAACGCTTTCGGGTGAGGAGCTACAAACGATGGATAGTTTACAATTGGGAGACGCCATACAACAGGTAAAGTCAAGTGGTTATACATGTCCTGCTGTTTGGTTCTATCAGTCTCGTTTCACTAACCAAGTATATCCTTAGGTCTTCGTGGAACCTTAGTGCGAGTTTTTGATTCTGTTATATTGGTTCCCATCAACAGGCATCCGTGTTTTACAGAGTCAGTCCCAGACATAAAGTTGCCATTGTTAAGGTAAGTTATATAATGATTTGTAGATTCTTTGATCCTTCAACCCGCGTCCCCGTAAGTCGTGGTGATTTCTGCATCATTAAGAATGCCTCATGTTCGCGCGACATTTAGTTGCAGTTGGGGAAAAATTGTAGATCTGCGAAATCAGTGGCGACACGTAAAATGCCTGGTTCTCACTGGACAAGACTACGGGCGCTCAGGCTTAAGAGAAATTTTGAATTGCGTGTCGAAAGTAAACCATTTTTTACCGTGGTTTGACTCTGCTATGTTGTGATTGGCTTAGAAAACTAGCACCACCCTCTCAAGTAATCAGTGACAATTAACTTATACTTACATAGAGTTCCCTTTGACCCTTTGTGACGCTTGCATTTTGTCCGATTTGTCCTTGCGATTACTTTAGTTTCGGCTTTGTGGCTCCTAGTTGATAAGCGCCTAATTCTAGTGTAGTCCTTCTTGTAACAAATTACGCATGTTTCCCCATAGGCCCTACAGCAGCGTGGTCATGTGGTGGCTATGACTGGTGACGGCGTAAATGACGCAGTAGCTCTGCGCCGAGCTGACATTGGAGTAGCCATGGGCCGAGCAGGGACTGACGTGAGCAAGGAAGCGTCAGACATGGTGTTAGTGAATGATGACTTCTCTACCATCCTGGCTGCTATTGAGGAAGGGAAAGGAATATTTTACAACATACGCAACTTTGTCCGCTTCCAGCTAAGCACGTAAGTACGATTTACATCTCGAATGCGTTCTGGCCGGAAAGAAAAACCCGAATTTCTTTACGTGCAGCACAATCAAATTGTGCGCGGTACAGATATCAGTGACTTTGTGTGCCGTTACAGATCATGTGACTCGATGGATGCTTTTCTTTGAAGTTATTCTTAGTCTTCCCTGTGTGCGCCTTTGATTTCATACTTAGAAAGTATCAAAGTACTGGGTTTTTTTACATTATTTGAAATAGGCAATTAATATACGGCACGAAGTCCTATCAGGAACTGCCTTCTAAGGTTTGCCTCAAATTCGGTAAGCTCGCTCCCAGAGTCTCTCTTGTTCCCGCTCATTGACCCTGGAAACAGAGTTGCCTATCTGAGTGAATCTTCCTCGGCTTGGAAAAAAAAAAAAAAAGGTTGAAGAACACGTCAGTACAACTGCATTCAGTTGAAATCATCTCAATGTTATAAAATTTATTCCCATGTGTAGGAGCATTGCAGCGATCTCGTTGATAACAATATCGACGTTTCTCAAGTTACCTAATCCTCTAAATGCCATGCAGATTTTATGGATTAACATCATAATGGATGGTCCACCCGCTCAGAGGTGAGGAATCTGAATTTCTCCGTTGCTGTACTCTGACTGCAACTTAGCGCCGTACTCAATCTTTGAGCACGATTTGTAATATACCTAAATGCAGGTGTTTCAATAGAAGTCGGTTATTGGCGGGTTACCGCCGCCTCTAAGTACCGCTGTCCTTTGCGAGCAGGCTTTCATATTTGGGTCTCGCCTTACGGCCTCTTTACTGGCCTCGTGCCGCCTATTACACTATCGCAGCCGCGATTGGAAAAAGTTATTGAAACCCCTTTCAATGGAGAGCAAGTTACCTTGCTAAAATCTTCCGCTCGTCTTCGTGCTAACAAGGTCTTATTCCGTTGTTTGTAGTCTTGGCGTGGAGCCGGTTGATCGTGACGTCATGAATAAGCCCCCACGGAATGTCAAGAACCCAATGATTACCAAGACTTTGATAACGAACGTTCTCCTCTCTGCGAGCCTGATAGTGACTGGTACATTGTGGGTATTTTGGAGAGAGGTACAGTCTTAACTCTTGAGTTCCCATTTGCTGATTACTATGGAACATCCCCTCGAAATTTGAACAAGCTATCTCGATGAATCTTGATAAAGTATCAAATTCTTTTGACTAGTTCGCAAAGAAATGTATATTAGTTTCAAGGGAGAATTAGTATTCAGATCCTGGGAGTTAAAAGATAAGGTGCTGTCCGTTAGGTGTAAAATGTACTAATGTTTTGCACAAGTTAGTTTAAGTCGTCACTTGTGGGAAAAGCTCTAAAACTCTCAAGAACGTTGCTAGTAAGAACTAGGGAAAATCAATGTCATTTTCCCTGAAATTCAGCTTCAGTGAAAGCAAAACTTAAAACTCTGAACCTCTCCAGAATGTGAATTTTTGTGACTTGAAAATGGAGTAAGTAAGCTCCAAGATCTGTTCCACCAAATTCTTTTGGTGTATCGGTGGCCGCACGAAAACATCTGGTTTAATTTGGTAGAAAAAGCGGCCGTTGTAGAATGGTTTTGATGCCACTTTTCTGCGGTTGAGAATATCGCCTTCCAGTAGAGAGAACTGGCTGTTTCTGCTTTTGGACACTGTTGATTCTAGTTCAAATCAATCTGTTCTGTTGTAGATGAGAGATAACGTCATCACTCCACGTGATACCACCATGACATTCACGTGCTTTGTGTTCTTTGACATGTTCAACGCGCTCAGCTGTCGTTCACAGGTTAGTACTTCGTTTGCCATTAATGTTCTTGCCAATTATTAATAGTTTCGCGCTCAAATTCAACATATAAGCTAAGCCTGTAAAAGCTTCCCTGGCGGCAGATTAGGGTTATCGGATTTTACTCCATATTCCAAATATTCAGACTCTCCTGGATCTAATCCCGCACACGTCTTACCGTGCTTTCCGGAAGTAGATCAAGTAAATCGACCATTGATGAACCGTTTTAGGAGGGCCTGACAGATTTCGCACTCAAACGAACAACTTCTGAAATAGGCGGAAGTTTTAGGGGGCCAAATGTTGCAGAAGGTAGCTCAAACAATAGCAATTTTTTTTTTGTTTTGTTTTGGGGGGGGGGGGACTTTTTTTCTTTGGCAAGCTGTGCAGTGAGACATCTTCAGTCTTTTTTTTTTTTTTTTTTTTAACAGTCTCTTTCTTTCTTTTCTTTCTTTTCTTTCTTTTCTTTCTTTCTTTCTTTCTTTCTTTTTTTTTTTTTTAAGATTTTATGGTGTACACAACCTTCTGGTTTAATCCTAACACTGGTCTGACCACTTTCTTCCATTGATTGACAGGTGAAGTCTATTTTTCAAATTGGTTTCTTCACAAACCGTATGTTCCTGTACGCTGTAGGCGGATCTCTTATGGGACAGATGTTAGTTATTTACTTTCCACCTCTTCAAGCAGTGTTTCTCACCGAAGCTCTACATTGTATGGACATTTTCTTGTTACTATGTGTAGCCTCCTCTGTTTTTCTTGTGGACGAGATCAGGAAAATGGTATTAAGAACGCTTGCAAGACGCAAAGAGCCTCCTAGGGATTTCCAGTTTTTTGTTTGACAAGTGGAACGTTATCTCAAGGAATGGAGCAAAATGTTGGTGTTGATTGAACGGGTTAAACATTCACAGTTCAAACCAATGCGTAGCAGATGGAAAGGAGTCTCGATTTCGTTAATTATTTGAGCCCGTGGTGGTTCGTCTATGGTCAGTGGGATTGTGGTACAACATATATGGACTTCCAATCCTTGTTCTGTTGAATGGTTGTTGATCAAGCAATACGAAATAGGAATCTTAGTTAATGGCTGCAAATGTCCACGGCTATAGTTAACCATTGAAAATCTTCCGTGGAGTGATTGAAATTTTGTGTTAACTTTTGGTATCCGTACATCAAACTACTACATGAACAGCTACTTAAAGGTTTATTGAATAGTATTCTTATCTTCGACTGTTTCTTGTCTCAATTCAGACCACTTGACTGCACTATAGTCTTCCATCGGCTCCTTTGCCTTTCTCAAAATAGTTACATACAGATGAGTATAAATCATTTTAAGATGGAGAAATGAAAATTCAAGCAAGATCACATGGTCGAGCTTGTCTCAGGTTTCCTAGCTTTTCTCAATGAAGAAGTCAGTAGAAAAGAGTAGATTTGTATGCTCACAAAAAAAAATTAAAAAAAAGACGATGCTCAGGAAAAGAAATAGCCGTATCCCTGAAAACCACCGTGTGACCGTGCACTGGCCCTTTGTTGGTCTCTGTTGACTCCGAGCCAGGTACACCACGCGTGGTCTGAATTGGGCTTACAAAACGGTTTTCTTATCTGAGATCTTCTCGACTAACTAAGTTAATAGTTTCCAAATGCGAGATCGTTGGCAAGGCAACGCGGCCCTTTGCATATTACCATTTCTGTAGTGGTAAAAGACAATTGATAGTGAATTATCTGCAACCAGGTCGAGACGTTATAGGTTGTATTACGTTTGGTGATCGAATAGTCAAATTAAGGTGTAAATATACTAAAATGAAATAACCTTCAGAGGGTAGAAAAATACTGTAACAATTTTATTTCATTCTATTGCGCGTTGTCCCGCGGCGAGACCTGTATCAACTCGTTCCTTTGAGTACATAAATCTACTTGAGCGCGCATGGTATTATTTTGAATCAAGAAATAGCGAAAATAATAGGAATTAAATTTTCCTTTTTTTTTTTTTTTTTTTTAAATATACTCTATAAAATGAAGAATTTGGGCCCAAGGACCGTCCTCTCTTATAGAAGAAAGTGCTTTAAATACTAACTTCCGTTTGCACGGCCTGTTAGGCTGGATTTTCAAAATAGATATGAGAGAAAAAAATATTGTAAAAGTAGAGAGGTTTATGTTACCTAATGGTTGCGACTATGCTCTTTGATTAAAACGGATTTTCTTTGGAGGTTGTGTTCTATTAGGAAGGGTGGAGGGATATGATTTGCTTACACCTGAGCAAATGAAAAAAGCACTTTGAACTTAAACGAACAGCATTAGGATTTCCTTCGAGTAAAGAAATAAAAAAGAAGCAATTTTAAATACATTGTAAGTCCTCGTAGAGGACACCATCGGGTCTGTGACTAAGACTAGGCGCTCGCGAGAATGGTTTTCGATCGTGGGTGACGGAGTGAGGAGAGGAGAGATGGCCATTTACGGGTGGTTGCTAATAACAAACGTACGAAATGTAACAGAATAGATCGATGAGACAGTTTGGAATGTGACACTATATTTCAGCTACATTATATCTACTCTTTAATCTGCGAACTAATATTGGTCAAATTAGCGGGCCCAATTCTAATTTTGAAGTTTCTTTGAGTAAATCTCTCGTTATCTATCGCGAATAGTGCTGAGCTTTAATGTGTGTTAAAATAGGTACCCACGACTGAACTACGAATTCAGATGAACTCGAATTGATTACGATGAGCGCCAGCCATTTGAAAGCCCTTTGCGTGATCAGAGACCGTCACGGATCCTCGTTTTTTCCTTTCTCGTCTCATTTTCAGTCACTTCCCGTTACTAACCAGAAGAAACATTGATAAAACTGCCGTTATATTTATGTTATCGTTTATTACATATATAATTCACATACCTGTTTTTCTCGAAAATATTCACGAAAAATATTTACAATTTGTTGAAAGTATTGTAGCACATTCACGTTCTAGCTAAGTCATGTTGGATTTCAGTGAAAGCAGATGTCAGTTTCTGCAGACGTTTCTCTAAAGTTTTCTTGGTCAGCGCATTCTCTTGTAGAAGTATGCGCATCTCATCTTCCACTTCCACGACCTACGAAAAAAGGAAGAGAAAAACACAACCTTACCGTTTCTTTTTTTCGGCACTAGACTGAAATAATGGTAACTCAGTTTAAAGGAAAAGGTTCACATATCATTACGTAGTTTAAATAAGACGTGGCGATACTTCGCTTCGTATTACATGATGTTTGGTGAGAGCATTTGTTCCTGGAACAAAACTATTTTTTTCCCAACAAGGCGCCCCAAAACTAAATTGATTGAATTTGTGCAATGATCGCAATGTTTAAACGAATGAAAGAGATTCGGGTTTTTTTAAGCAGTGCTCAAAAAGCGGTTTGTTGAAGAGCCCTGTCGCAGCGAAATGGCGCTCAATGGGCCCTGACCACAAAGATTATCAGAATAAAGTCTATGGGGTTCGTCCCTACCAGACCGATTTTCTCTGCTCTAAACATAGCCCGGTTTTTTGCGCCTTCCGGGTCAAAAGTGCATGACACTTCCACGCAAGCGTTCGATTTCCACAGAATGAGACCTATCTGGATTTTCATGGGACACCGCCATGTTTTTAGGAAAGATGAAACGATCATAATTTAATTCAAGAAGACGTGCCTCGGATATACAACCGTTATGATGATCAACAAGATTTTTCACTTTCTTTCCTTACCCTGTTATTAGCTCTTTCTACCTCCTGCTGTTTTTCGTTGGCCAGTGTCTGAAGCTGTTGCTCGTGCGCCCGTCGTTCTTGTTCGAGCTGTTTGCGGAAAGCATCATCACAGACTTTTAACCTCTCTACGGCGGAACTGAGCGTTTTGAAAAAGGAAAAAGTCGTATGATTACAAAAAAAAAAGGTAACAGCAAAGACATCGGCTGGCAACCTGGTTAGAGTCATGTTTAAAAGAGCGCCGAAAGTAATTCCGGATTGCTTTGGTTTCGTATGTAGTTCGCTTTGCGATTGGTCAAAAAAAACTTGCACTTCCCTCTCAACCAATCAGATCTACCAATCAAACTAAAATCAATCACTTTTCAGTCACTCGCATTTCCCGACTGCCTGTCTTATTCTTCCCTCTTCTGATTGACTGATGTTGTTACTTTCGCTTGGTGTATCCACACTTAATCCTATGCGCTTTAAGTTTCCTGGAGTTCTTGAGTACGAATAACTGTAACAACAATACGAACAAAGCTTTTGTCTCCCCTTAGAGCTAGCTTTGTTTCACTTGGCAAGGTTGTTTCGTTCAAAGCAGTAAGCTAGCAAAAAAATCGGAATACTTACTCGGCCGCCTTCACAGCTTTGTCTCTCTCTTCAATTAAAGTTCTTTCCTTTCCTCTTAAGTTATTTCGCATCTCAACAACTTCCTTTTCCAATTTGCCTATTAGTTCACTCTTTTCGTGCCATTTTGTTTTCAAAATCCTGTTGTAGATCAGATGACATTTAGATCACAAGTAACAAGTACAATTTTACACTGAAAAGCCTCCATTTACTTTAGCTTCTGTTTACCAACACAAGAGGTCAAATATTACGTATAAATATGAGAAACTCGCAGATGCGCCTCTGTTTTTTGCATCCTTGATGCTTTAAACATAAAACGGATGCTTTAAAAATAAAACGAAGTACTGCGAAACTCTTCTGTCGTCCTAAAATATAACTGTGTCCATTTTTTAACACAGTTTATTTCAAAGATGTAATACCAGATAACATACCTGTGATTTTCCTTACTGGTCTCCAACTCTTCCTGTGTTTTCCTTAGTTCTTGTTTGAGTGATTCCTTACGGTCCACAAGTCCATCCAATTGTTCCTTTAACGTTTAACAAAAGCAAAAGTTGTAGCATCACAAAGCGCCTTACGACTAAGTGTCGTGGAACAAATATTATCGCAACTACCAATCAGAACAAGGTCGATATCAACAGGAGCCAATGAGAATTCAAAGAAAATACAAGTTCGCCGCTTCAAGCGCGGGAAAACTTAAGTGCACACTCCGCAACTGGTTTTAGTATTGTGTCTCATTGGCTCACGTGTCACGAGATTTCTTGACCAATCAACTTGAACCCTTTGGACTCTCCAAGGATGGGATGACAAAAGAATTAAGTCATAGCAAATGAGGTTTAAGTAAGCGGTCTGTCAGAGTAACTTTCTCATTCTACCAACAAAGAACCTCACTTGCAACTCCTGATTTGCTGATGTCTCAACAGCTAGCTGTTCCTCAAGGTTTTTCTCACGTGCTTCGCCATCTTCCTTCCTTTTGCGCATGTCAGAGTCCTGATCTGCAATTTTCTAAAACCAAAAAGAGAAAGCTGCCATCATGGACAAGAGATCAATAGTTACTACCTGAGTGTGTGATTAAGGACTAACCTGTTTGAGCTTCCTAATGGAGTCCGTTTGATCCTCTATAACTTTAGCCTTGATGGCGATCGTTTCATTGGCATTCTGAAAGAAGAAGGATGCATAAAATATTTTAAAATTTTTCGCCAGCTGCAAGTTTGCGAAGGTGTCTTCGGAGGAACGTCAGAATAACTTGATATTTGAAACATTCTACATCACTGAAACAACCAACAATACTAAGAAAGGGCTTCAAAAATGCATAAAGGAGCGTGATGACGATTGATTTGTTTCATAAGGGCGCCTTTCGATTGAGCGTTCAAGAAACAAAATCAAATTAGCCATAACAGCTGATAAAGATAATATACAAACAGGGAACCAATGAGAACCCGACCTCTAACGCGGGAGGACCCCAGTGACCGACACGCGATTGGCTTTTGTTTTGCATCTCATCGGTTAAATAAGTGGCACGGGTTTTCTTGATCAACCCCGGAGTGAAGGAAGGTAAAATCTTAGCAATCCCAGAGTACATTCGACGCTCAATCAAATATTGCTCTATCTTTCCTTACCTGACATTCCTTCTTCACTTCACCGACTTCAGCTGTCAGCGCCTCTATGCGAGCCTCCATTCGTCCTCGATCCTGAGCAAGGGACGATCCTGGTGACAAACAAACAGCACAAAGCTCTTACTCAGAATCAATTATTTTAAAAGGTAGGTGTTTTTGCAAACATTTCCATTACCTTGTTGGGCAAGCTCCTCGCTCCATAGTTTTCTTTCGGTTCTCAGGCCTTCCATGACTGATACTTGAGCTCGTATCTGAGCCGTCAACTTAGCTTTGTCCTAAAAACAAACAGGAATGATTATTGACAATCTTGGACAAATTACATGATTTGTAATTTCTTGTACTGCTCTACGTAGGTCTTATCGTTGCTCCTTTAATTTGTGTGTGTGTGTGTGTGTGTGTGTGTGTGTGTGTGTGTGTGTGTGTGTGTGTGTGTGTGTGTGTGTGTGTGTGTGTGTGTGTGTGTGTGGGGGGGGGGGGGGACGAGAGGAAAGGAAGATTGATTGTTCCTTTTATTCTATCCAAGATTGGAGCTACAGCAGACCCGCACAGGTGACGAACAGCAGGTCATCAGCGAATAGAAATCTCATTCTGGTTCTTAGCTATTGATGGTCTTTTACGGATGGCCAGGCTTTACCTCGTGTATAGGTCTGTCTTTTGCCATGAGAACTGAATTGTTTTAAGTCATTTACTGATTTTAAGAAAAACATTTCCCTTTGAGTTTGTGTCAGTAATGCTCAAACAGAAAAGAAGCCTCTGTCCTGTGTTTGTGATGTTGATACTTACTTGTTCTAGTACTTCCAGTCTCGTCAACTGTTTATTAGCTTCGTTAAGTTGTTTCTCTAAACTTTGTGTTCTTTCCTACGAAACAAGACAATACCATCAACATACTTTGGTAGCTTTACAGAAAACCTTGTCTATACCTTGTTTCCTCCAGGTTTCCCTCAAAATCAGATAAAACCAACTGGAGGTTAACTCTAATCTTAGGCTATTGGTGTAACTAATAACATGATATCCGGTGCAATTTAGTGTAAATAAATATAATACGAGTAAATTTTTCAAAGACACCAAAAGTGCACAAGCCATAAGGCGTCTTTGAAAAATTTCCAAGTGCTTATTTATACCAAACTTCACGATAAATCGTGTTCTTATACAAGAAATTCAACCTAAAAATGATTTTTCTTTTAGTTTGAATTTTAATCATGTATTAAAAGTAACCGGCCTCAATTGGATTGGGATATCATGAGACGGGGAACACTGCAATACCCCTGGGATGATAAATTTTCCCCAAGGGTAAATCTGGATAGATAATCATAGCCACACCTTGTAATCTCCGACAATTTCTTGCCTCCCTCGTGACAGCTCACTTAATCTCCCACGTTGTTCTTTCACCATCTATGCGCAAATTAATAAATAGAAAGATCAGTGGTGGCCACGGCTGACAAAACCAGATTTGGAAAAAAAAAGAGCACACGAAGGGTAAAAGACTGTTTATCCCCAAAGCGAACGAAGCGTGTCTATTTCCCGAAGTACACAGAGCGTGTCCGACTCCCATCGACCGATCGCCGAAGAACATAGAGGGTTTTGAAAACATTCTTGCTGAACAAAAAAAAGCAAGAATACTTAAAAAGATGTTACCACTTAAGTTGAAATCATGAAAACGTGACGTCGCCAAGACTGGCCTTGAGACTAAAAATGACGAGCAGCTTCAGAAAATTTATATACTTTAAAATAAATAAAAGGGAAAGTGAAATAGAGCCCCTCCAATCAGCTCAAACAATCATTCATCAAAAAGTTCTTACCGCTGTGAGTTCATTGACCATATTAGTTGCTTTGCTCTCCTTCTGTTTTATTGTGTGTAGGGCCTCCTTCTGTTGCGCATGCTCATCGCTCATTCGCTCAAACGCCTCTTGCAGCTATTTTGTACAGCGAAATGCAAAAAGAAGTGGAATTAATTTCTATGACAAGGTTTCTCGAAAGTTTCTCGCAAATAAAGGTTTTTTTGGCCAACCAAGTTAACTGAGCTGCAGTGCGAACGCCAAACTTTACCTCAGATTTCTTTCACTTTTCTTCTTATCCCGTCAAAGAGGAGAAGGAGATCTCCTATTCACAACTTATGGAAGTATTTTCATAGTTTTGGGAAAAGTGCGAAATGCAAACAGCAAAAGTTCAATTCTTGCCACAGAGACTTGGTTCTTTTAAGACCTAACACGCATTCTCTAAGTAATCTACAAAGTGTTAATTAGAATTACAAACCTCTCTAAACCTATTAGCTTCAATCTGTAGACCCATTCTGAACTCGTCCTCAAGTGCAGCATAATCCAGATCACGCTTGTTCAACCTGTCATGGAGTCAAGACGTAAAGAAGGTGTTGGATATTTGTCTAGAATGTAGGATTCGAACCGAGGAATTCGAACCTTGCACACTCGACCATCTACGTACCAGGGAATCCTTTGGCGCCACAAACAAATGCTGAGGTTCATGAAGCAATGGGCGTCTGGCACAATGCATTACATGTACTCAATAACCAGACAGAAAATATAACGTCCTAACACGATTTAGCTCTTTTTTTACACTGCCATCCCAGCTGCTAGATACTAAGAAAACCTACTAAGGAAACATTTCAGGCGTTACCTCAGTCAAAGAGTGCGACTTGTCAAAAAGGGCGAGTCACTTGAAAAATCCAATTGTAAATTGTTCATGTTCGTAATTTTCAATCCAGTTTCATTTTTTCATCCTTGGCCATTAGGCATTCCTTCTTGATTCATAGCTGAAGGTTTGTGTATTTACGTCAAACCTATGAAATCTTTCGTAGTCTCCGGCTTCTCGGTAACTTAAGTTTACCATGGCGCCAGAAAATATCCCGAAAACTTATAAAGTCACCAGTTAATGAGCTTTTATCAACGTTGTTACACCGACTACACAGGCTGAATACTTTAGTCCGCCTAATTCGCCTTTAATTAGGGCATGTTAAGATACTGTTTCGTTACGGGTCAGGACTATCAAAAGGCTACAGACAACAGTCGCTTGTCACCAGTCTCTTTCTTACTTTTCTTGATATTCTTTAATAATCTGCTGGTGAAAACCCTCTTGCTTAGCAGCCTCCCGTTCTACTAGCTCCCGCATCTCCTGCCCGTCCACTCGCACCAGGTCCTCCACTGCTTTTCTGCCATCAAGGAATAGTAATCACTAAGGTTTGCGTGAAATTATCGGTTTAATCATTACAGCATTAAGGACTTGTTGAGAACTAATGTCTCCTGACTGAGGGTTAATTACCGAGTAACCCATGGTAAAATTAAGGTAAAAAATTTATGAAAGAAATCCAGAGGAAATCGACTTTGATATAAGTTACCGCGGAATATTACGGTAATATTATGGTATAATTGGCCTCTTAACTCTTTAACTCCCAAGATCCGATCATTATTCTCCCCACAAGCTGCTACACATTTTCTTGTGAATAAGTTGCGAGAATTTGGTGTTAGATCAAGACATCAACTTGTACCTGATAAGTTTGAGTATTCTCATTACCTGTTTGCTAGAGAATGTATGGATATTGTGGGGAGAGGTTACATGTTAATCACCTCTGGAAGTTAAAGGATTAACTAGTTTACCTGTGTTCCTGCTCTCTGTTGGCGAGGAGTTCCTGTAGCTGATGGACCTGACCTTTCAGTTGTTTCACTGAATGTTTTGACAGTTCACACTCTTTTGTTAAGGCGCCCACTTTCATCTGCTCCTGCTGCAGTTGGGTGACCTTAAAAACAGCACAACTATTAAACGAAGTTTTCGTTGAAAGCCACCTTAAAAATGTTTGAGCTCCTTTGGATGAGTTTTACTAATCGTTTGACATCGTTTTCTTGAGTATTTCTGATCTCTGAGACCCCAATTACTTTAGCAAGTTCCCGTCAGCAATTGAACTTGTCAGTAAAAGTTACCCGGAATTGCACTGGTTTCCTTGACTATGGTTTGTGATTGGTCGAGATAATTAGCATCACGCTTTCGGCAACCAATCAGATACTAAACTGAAATCAGTCGCGGATCGGTCACTCACGTTGGCACGTGCTTTGCGCAGTTAGCTGGCTTTTGCTTCGAGTTCTGATAGGCCGTTGTGATTACACGCTTTCAGCAACCAATCAGATACTAAACTGAAATCAATCGCGGATTGGTCACTTGCGTTAACACGTGCTCACATGCTTTGCGCAGTTTGCTGGCTTTTGCTTCGATTTCTAATTGGCCGTTGTGATATTTCTTTGTACTGATTGTTGTGATGGGCCGTTGTGACTACCTTACTTTCGATTTTACAACACTTAGTTGAAAAGCGCCGTATAGCAAACCAGTGATAGTAACGCGAAAATTCGAAGAAGCAAACAAAATCAAAATAAATTAAAACCTTGAAGCTAATCTTTAAATCAGCTTCTAACTCCAGAAAGTTCATCATCTACAAGAGATAACTGACTGGAATTAGAGTACATATCGTACCGCTTCAGCGTGCTGTTTGATTTTGTCAGTCTCCATCTTGGTAGTGGCTTGTTCCAAGGCTCGCAATGCTCTTTGTTGTTCTTCTTCATTTTCCTGCAATCTCTTCACCTCTTCAGTCAGCCCGACATTATGGGTCTGACACCAAATAAATTCAGAAAAATTAAAAAAATTAAGAGCTTTCGTGCAACATAGAAGACTGAAATGACTTTGGTTGTGCTCCATGGGACAAGCAATTAAAAAAAAAGAAGCTTAACTTTACAGTCTTATTTTTCAATTTTTTTTCACATGCTGTAAAGGTCGCCAATCGTTTTAACGTTCACACCTGCAATTCATTTAAAGATTTCTGTAAACAATCCTTAGTTTCCTTCTCTTTGAGTAATGCACGCTTCAGGCGACTGCTCGCCGCAAGAGAAGCCTCTCTTAGTTTCTTCTCCTCTGCCTCTATAAAGTAGAAACACAAAAGCACAAGAAAATTAGGAAAGATAAGGAACTCGATCGCGGGGGTCACAACTGACATTAAAGACACAGAGAAAGGTTGAGCTCTTCGATAATCACTCTTGTACACAAGTAACTCAGGTACCTCCCAATCACGTTAAAGTAAACCGAAAAAGTTTGAAAGACAAAACAAGAGAGCGAAAAAAATTCCCTCTACTCTCTGTTGTGAAATCGGTACGGTCATGTGACCCACACTGCTATAAGACAATTTTCCTGTGTTTTTCGCGTTCCTTGACCGAGGAGAAACAGACGTCCAGTTGTCTTCTGATCGTTTTCAGAAGACATTTTAAAACGAATATGCCAAGGTGATGATACATTGAATACTGTGTTTTTCTTACGTGGAAAATTGCGCTTCCCTAGAAGTCCTGGCACGCACGAAAAAACTTCCACGTTGAAGAAAAATACATGTCAACTCTTTCTGATCAAAAAAGTAACAAGAGAACCCAACTCAAACCTCTCTGTTGAAGCTCTTTGATGGCTTCAACCATCCGCCTGGCAGCCTGTTCAGCTTTCCATCGTCTCTCGCGCTCAGAGTCCAACTCTTGAATGAGTGACTGAAGAGTAAATTACATATGGAATCAAAGACATACCAAATCATTCGTGTCGTGGGAAAAGGTGAAAAGGAAGCAAAGAAATCATCAACAATTCCTACCGTAGGCAGATCATAATTGTAAACCTAGCAGCAAACTTTTCAAATTGGCCATCTTCAATCCATGCGAATCTTATCTTGTTCAACTCTTACCTAATTGGAGTTTTTTTTTCTTCAGATAATTATTAGTTTCAGGTTTCCTCCAAGCAAACGCAATTTCCATGTCCACAAACTTGTGGGGACAAGAAGCTCGATCTAATTCTTGAAATCCTTGATCTCGTAAAAGTGATCAAAACGTAACTTCTCCTCATGATATCAATACATTTTGAAACAAACAGGTAATGAGAATAAAGTGCTATCCAGCCAAAGAGTGTTAGTTAACTGATATAACAGCAAATTCTCCTGGTTAATTAAAAAACAATTGTACAGGAGCTTGAAGGGAGAATTACTTATTCGATCTTGTTAGTTAGAGGTTCAAGGAATTGAAATTTAAAGAACAGAGATAATTCACTGACCAGGAAAGTCTCATCATCTTTAGGATCCCTAACAGTCCTCCCCTTCAATGCAGTCTTGCCTTTTATCATCAGATTTCTCACTTGTTCATCTGATGGTGATGTGGAGCTTGTTGACTCCACTGTGACATGAACCGCTGGCTTGGTGCGTGTCTTTGTCTGTCCTGGCTTCTTTGATATTGGAACCCATTGACTTCTTTTAGCTTTGGATGAAAGTTGTTCTTTTTTCTTTTTGTCTGGCTGTTCAGTTGATTCAGAATCAGCTGATCGGTTAATATCTAGTGAGAATAACAACATCATGTGATATGTGCTTGCACTCTTTAACATGAGGCTAAATAGCAAGCCATTTTATTACCTTTTTTTTTTTTTGGTTATGGATGTAGGACTTTTTGGTGAAAGTGATTGGGGACAATGTGTGTTTCTCCTTCCCCCCATTCAAAGGTACATTATACACTTGTTCCCTTCAACACTCTGGGGCTTTAAGGGAGAAAGCAGCCTACAACTATTTGTTTCGTGTTTATCTGTGCATGTACACATCTAAACTGGTATTAGCACATCTGCAACAGCCTCCTTAGACCCTACAGTTAAACAACACCCTATCATCAACAGCCTCCTTAGACCCTACAGTTAAACAGCACCCTATCATCAACAGCCTCCTTAGACCCAACAGTTAAACAGCACCCTATCATCAACAGCCTCCTTAGACCCTACAGTTAAACAGCACCCTATCACCCTCTCTTTCTTTAATAATTCACAATTCACTGATGTCTGTGATGTGGTCTAGATAAGGGAAAACAACTTATTATTTATGTTACATGTTATTTCAGCTAGTACCTAAGGACTTAAACACTTCCAAAACCACCATACATTTAAAAATTTGGACAAGATAAATGTTATCATCCTCCTGCTAGCTTCAAACCTACCAGGCTCTGCACTTGGATTTCTGATCTGCCTTGAAACCTGTGCTCTTTCCTGCAAAAAAATAATCATTTATATTCCATGTGCACCATGTTTTTTTTCTCTCACCACAAGAATAAATTTGTTGACCCCTAGGATTCAAAATTCCTTGCCAAACATGTACCATAAATAACTCTTATCTGATGGATGGTTCACACTATTAAGCTTCCTTAAGGGTTATGCTCTAGAACAAGTCACAGTGACATAGGTCTTGGCTCATTGTCACAAAATCTTCATTTCCTCTGGACAATTTAAAAATTTAAGTCCTCTAACAATTTTAAAAGATCCCTATTAGATCTTACACAGGACTGTCCCAACTACATCCCCCAAAAAGTGACAATTAACAAAAGACTATAAGTTCTACATTCTACAGAAACTTGGAGGACATCTCCTTATAAAAAAGGATCCTTTCAGTCCAACTAAATCATTTCAATGTCTTTAGGCCCCAGTTGTTTAAAGGTTGGATAATTCTCTCCACTGCAGAAATCTCTATCCATTGGATAGCACAGTTCATTTTGAAAAAGGTAAAAAACATTCTCTGGTTAAAAAGGTTTTAAAATATGAGCTTTCGGCTATTATGCTATAGACCTTTATCACGCAGCGCCATCTTGGATTGCGTGGCACACCAAATCGAGGCTGGACGGGCATGAGATTTTGGGTTATGTTACATTACAGTGTTTTGACTGAAGATTACAAGCAAGCATGGCCCACGATCGTTGTTGCGTTAATTTCTGTGGTAACGACAAACGAAATTAGAGTGGTGAGAATTTATCTCTCTTCAACTTTCCTTCGAATGACTTTTTGAGATCGAAATGGATTGCTGCTATCGGATTTCGAGGTGAGAGTCGCGTCGTGACCAGTTAGCTGTTAGATGCACGTGTTATTAGCGATCGACTTTTCCTTTCGATTTAAGACTCAGCCAGCAGTTTTTATCTATAACATATTTATTAATTTCATATCCATAACGCTGGATTCAATTTATTAATCTACTGTTGATTTTACATTATGTTTTTCACATTCTCGCTCGACTCAAATAAGGGAGGTAAAATTCTCGATCAAATTAAAAAAAAAGCTACGCAAACTATGATGTTTTAGACGTGTAAGCCCAGTTACAGTCTTATACGTATCCTCTGGCTTGAAGTGAGCCGAGCAAACCAGAGTAGAGCCTTTCTATATCTGGCAAATTCGTTAAAACTGCAAATTATCACGCGAATAAACGAGGGAGAATCTCATTATTACATAGTACCAAATCCGAGTTAATCAAACAAAACATGACCATGTGTGTTAAACAGCTTGAGCCAAAATTAAAATTAAAAACATAATGTAAAATCAACAGTAGATTAATAAATTGAATCCAGCGTTATGGATATGAAATTAATAAATATGTTATAGATAAAAACTGCTGGCTGAGTCTTAAATCGAAAGGAAAAGTCGATCGCTAATAACACGTGCATCTAACAGCTAACTGGTCACGACGCGACTCTCACCTCGAAATCCGATAGCAGCAATCCATTTCGATCTCAAAAAGTCATTCGAAGGAAAGTTGAAGAGAGATAAATTCTCACCACTCTAATTTCGTTTGTCGTTACCACAGAAATTAACGCAACAACGATCGTGGGCCATGCTTGCTTGTAATCTTCAGTCAAAACACTGTAATGTAACATAACCCAAAATCTCATGCCCGTCGAGCCTCGATTTGGTGTGCACGCAATCCAAGATGGCGCTGCGTGATAAGTATAGGAAATCGTATGAACGCGAGTGCATTTCGTGATTTATGGGCACGAGTGATGTTTTGAAAGTTCTCAAAATTGCACGAGCCGTAGGCGAGTGTAATTTGAGAACTTTCAAAACATCACGAGTGACCATAAATCACGAAATGCACGAGCAGGTTCATACGATTTTTTATTTATTATATTCTCGACAAAATTACTCCATCGGTGTTTCCATGGCAACTTCTCCGTATTGCACTCTATAACCTCTATTGCACTCTATAACCTATTTATGCATTCATCATTGACCAATCAGAAACGCGATATTTTGTTGAGTATATAATAAAGGTCTATAGCCTTTAACGAATGTAAAAAATATAAGCGCATGAATGGAAATATATACAGGGGAGGGTGTGAAAAAATTAGAAACTAAAAAATACAATAGAAGTGTGAAAAGCTAAAAAATGGACAATAGAACAAAATCAAATTACAATAAGATAGAATATTGTCTTGGTAACGGTTTAGAGTTATTGTCTGTGCCGACAGTTTTTGCGGTATGCCAAGATTATAGTGTTTTTCGAATGCAGTAATTGCCTTTGTCTATCACGGTAGCGCCCTCAAAGTCAATCGAGTGATTGTTTTCCCATGCATGGTTGGCAATGTTCGAGCCACTCGTATAGTTTTTAAGATTTTGTTGATGTTCCTTTCTTTGGGTTTTAAAGCATCTGCCAGTTTCTCCTACATAACTCCAACAGCAGTCAGAGCACGGAATTTTGTAGACAACATTGCATTGTAGATCTAAGGGCTGCCTGAACTTAGGTGACGGAAATTCTTGTTGCAGGGTTTTAGCTGGTTTGCTAACCACACGAATGTCATTTTTACGAAGTAATCTGGTAAGGGGCTCAATCAGGCCACTGATGTAGGGAAGACAAGCGAAACCCAGAGATGTGTCTGATGGATCGGCCCATTTGAAGAACATGGACACTAACTCTTCTGGTGGAGGAGTTGTCGGAGCTGACTTCTTTTTTAAAATGTTGGAAATAACTAATGATGGGTAGCCATTAGCTTTTAAGGCTTCGGTAACGTGGCTAGTCTCGCGTCTTTGAGGGCGCTACCATGATAGACAAAGGCAATTACTGCGTTCGAAAAACACTATAATCTTGGCATACTGCAAAAACTGCCAGCGCAGACAATAACTCTAAACCGTTACCAAGACAATATTCTATCTTATTGTAATTTGATTTTGTTCTATTGTCCATTTTTTAGCTTTTCACACTTCTATTGTATTTTTTAGTTTTTAATTTTTTCACACCCTCCCCTGTATATATTTCCATTCATGCGCTTATATTTTTTACATTCATTAAAGGCTATAGTATAATAGCCAAAAAACCTTAAAATCTTTTTAACCAGAGAACGTTTTTTACCTTTTTCACTAAGTCATATCCTGGTTACAGTTCAATTTTTAACAGTTCATTTTGTTATCATTTATCTAATGGATAGCAATTTATCAGTTGGATAGTGCTATCTCCCCTCTGCACAACTAAACCTAGATGGGTAATTAGCATATAACTTACTGTGTTGTGAATTAGACAGTTAAGTTGATGTTCAAGAGTCTCTAAACGAATCTCATGATCAGCTGACAGGCTTACTTTAACAGCTGGCCTCTGAAAAACAAAGTAAAAACTAATGAAAAAAACAGAGAAGCAAGGATGGATCAGTGGTGAGTGTGCTTCCCTCCCACAGGTTTGGTCTGGGGTTTCAGTCCTGCTCCTGACATCACATGTAGATTGATTTTGTGGCAGGCCAAATCTTTCGCCAAAGACTTTCCTCCAGGTTTTCAGTTTTATTGTCTCCAAGAAAAACTAGCTCTCCAAATTATAATTAAATCAGAAAAACGGTGGACAAAGAACCACCCTGGGAAGGTGGCGTATCTAAAGTTCTTTTTCTTATTTCATTTGTCTATTTACAGCCCTGTTCAACTTTTACAACCTGTAATATTTAAAGCATTGTTTGTCAACAAAAGCACTTCTTTTTCATCTAAATGACACATTTATAATCAAATTATACATAACTTGATTCCTAAGTTTTATGAAGACTTTTGATCCAGTTACAACCATGGTATTACTAGAAGGCTTCTTCATCTCCCCAGTCACCTTTTATAATAAGCATAATATCTATATGAACTTTTGAATTCTCTTTAAATTATTATTTCTCTTTGCTGTGTCTGCCTATATGGAAAATCTTTTATTTTAAAATCCAAAGGGTATGTAATGTGGTGCAAACCTCAGTGGGATTCTCAGTTCTTTTCTCCTCTCCAGCATCAGTTTCTGACGACAGAGGTCCTCGTTGCCTGAATCTGTCCAGCGCCAAGTCAATCTTTGGAGTCAAAACTTCATACTTTGTTTCTTTCTGGAAAAAGAAGGAACAAATTATAGTTTTCTGGGTCACAGTCACTCCAATTTCAAGAACACAATTAACCTGTACATGTTTAAGTATACATTAATTATACTTAAACAAAATTTTAGAATTTACTTACACTAGGGATTTCAGAGGAATTTTCTGATTCTAAATATTCCAGATAGTCATCCATTTCTGTTAATTGTCAATAACAAAAAAATTAGTTTTCTCTATAAGAAAGTCCATCGCAGCAAAGTCAATTCTAAAAAATAACATTAATCAATATCCCTCTTTTAAGATGGGGACAAAATTACCTAAGAATACCAGGAATATGAGGCATTTACTCAAGGATTATAGTATCATTCATCTTAGTACTATACACCATCACTGTTAAATTTATCACAAGCAAGGGAGACATAAAAGCTTTCTGTTCATTTTTGTGCAAATATAAACACCACTGCATCAGAAACATTACAAAATAAACAGATGCTGCCCATTTAATTTGGTTTAATAAAGTAATTAACAAAAACCAAGAATCCAACCTGGAATGTCAAGCACACTGTCCCTTGTTGCTGCTGGTTTCCCAGTCCTGTCCTGGCCATCTAACACTTCCAAATTTTTCAGTGAAGCCAGTACACTGGATCGATAATCTGGTATTTCACAAACAGGGTTAGCTTCCCCATACAGTGACAATGTCAACTCTTGAAGCATTCTGCATCCAGCAAGACAGTTAATTAAATGATCCAGTGAACTAAGCTCATTTCCATGGAGATATAAGCTTCGTAAGCTAAAGGAGGATCCATGAATTTTCTTTAGGCCTGAGAGATCATAGATGACATTGTAGGATAAATCCAGCTTAACCAGATTCCTACAAGGAAACAAATTAATAAAAATGTTTAAGAAGTCAAACATTCCCTGATGAGACAAATTTCCCAAATCTGTTTTCTTTTGCCACTCCCATAAAAAAGTACTTTGGAACTGATAATCTTTTATATTTCCAAAATTCTGTTGCAAATCAATTTGAATGCATTTCAATATCATAATAGTGTCTCATTAAATATTTGCTTCAGATTTTAGGGAATGGGAACAGAGAATCATGAAGATCCAATGATTATGAAGAGAAAGTTACTTTGTTTTAATATAAACTAAAACAGTAGATAGCATTGAGGATGCACCCTCATTGGCTACTCAAACTCCAAATGTTCTTTGCTATTCACCTCCCAGCAACTTACAACTGAAAACACTGTGATCGTCACATAAAAATAAATTAATTAAAATCATCCCTAATTGCTCTATTATCTCACTGCTTTGTGGTTCAGTAAATATCCACCAACGACACCATCACTGAGATGAATAGTTGCTATATAAAAAGCAGAAGTTGCAAAGAGACTAGGCCATTATCTTTTAATAGCATGCCTTAACTTGCCATATTTAGACTTGAGAACTCTCCTACTTCCCCTGACCCCAGCAACATTTCAAAAAAAGAAATTAAGCAAAGCAGGACCTTAGACTATCCAATCCTTCAACTACACGCAGTTCGTTGCAGGATAAGTTGAGGGTTTTTAGGCTCATCAAACCACCAAGCCCTTGCATTCTTGTGATACGATTGGACGACAGATCGAGGTGTTTAAGGTGCTGCAGTCTGTCAAGATTCTCTATCACAGAAATATTGTTGCAATGTAGATTTACGGAGAGTAATCGTGGATCTAGATGTACGTCTAGCAGACTGTTTATCTGTGCATCTATGTAACAGATCTCCTTTGGGAAAGAAGTAGACACAACATCATAGCCACAATTTTCGCTGTTGTTGGCTGTCATTTTGTTATTTCAGCTTGGTCTCAAAAGAAGTGAAGTTGGAGATTTCCTCGTAGATTGTGAGTTTTTGATAAATCCATCGATAGTTTTCACGCATTCCATCTTAATTTACTGCCTTCTTTACAAAATAATACTATTGATCCCGATACAGCGGAACAATATTGGACAAAATTTTATCTCGATCGCTGCCCAAAAAAAAGTACCCTGTTTTCCAGCTTTGTTTTTCAAAATGGCGCCTAATGGCATTGTCCGCTGCTCATGACATGCACAAAGAACAACTATGTGGTGTAACAGTCATGTAGTGGTCGGGTACGCTTTGTCTCAATCTTTACCCGTTGGGCTTGAAAAAGAAAACGTTTACAGAAGCCGTAAAACTTAAAACTTCGGGACGCAGAATGTTGAGGAGGGTTTTGAATCAATCACTGTCTATCACTTTGACAAAATAAAGACCAACTATACACTAGCATTGGAAAATTTACTCATTTCTTTTATGTGTTACTCTCAAAACATGCGTTTGGAAACCGGGCGAAAAGTGACTCTTACCGGGTAACACGCGGAAATGGTGTGTTGCAGCGAATTTTGGAGCAACTTTCAACTGGGAGTTGAAACTTATCTGGAATTGCATTGGTTTTTCTTTAACATGCTCTATGATTTGTATTCTATTGGTTTAGGAAACTTGCTCATCAGGAAAAAGTTTGAGATCCAGTTCACCGTCCACTACAAGTTCACATTCTTCTTTAACGAGCACAGGTACTAGACAAATGGAAAGTTTGCCAACCTTTCATTTTCACTTCCAAGTTGTAAGCGCCAGGCATTTTGGGTGTGAACTTAAAGTGAGGTTTCCGTCGTCGATTTACACTCGGAAACGACCTCACTATTGCTTTGAAGAACCAAGCAGCAGAAAGAAAGAAAATTTCATTGAAGTTTAATACAATCATTTACTCTTCTCTCGGATTCTTTGGATTTCTTTATAATCTCTGAGCATCAGGAATATCTTGCTAACTGTCAGCCTTCTGGATACATATAGGGAGTGTTCGGATTTTTGTTGTGTATTGCACCTTTACCAAGCGGAAGCGTATGAAAACTTTCCATCATTTTTTCTATAACTTCCCTTTGCCTCAAATTTTAACCATATGAACACTAAAAAAAATCATGTATGTGTTTCATTCTTTGCAAAGCATGTCGTAACTTCGCTAGAGACATAGACTCCTCCGAATTTGCCCTCACAGAAAAAATGTTATTGTCTTAACAACAGTAAAATCGGCTTTGGTTGCGTGGAAGGGATGAACAGGGGTGAGATGGGAGTAAAAGACTATTAGATAACATGGTAAAAGACCATTAGATAACAACTGAGGTTGCTATAAAAGTTTACTCCCCGCATCCGAAATAATTGGAACGGAACATTGGTATGAGTGGGAGATCATCAAAAAGGGCGAGTTGTTCCCGTTTATCCATCTTCCCTTTTGTCTTCACCCTTTTCTCTCACTTTCAGGCTATTATTTCTCTCTTTTTTGGAACCTTCATTTTCCTCTCTAAATCAACTTGCTTGGTCCATCTTAAGAGAGATTTCATCGAAGAAAAAGTTTGCGCGGCAGGGAGCGGCCTAGCGGGGCGCCCAAGAGGCATTTTTTTTTCCTTTTTGATCAGGAGGCTTACGGTCTCTGCCACAGCTTAGCCAAATTTTCTCATGAATACCAAAGATATCAGCCCGAGTGAAGTACACTATCTAAATCATAAACTCGATATATCATACGTGAAAATTATTATGACGTCAGTAAGTTCTTATTTTCGGAGGTTGACGTCAAACCCGAGGATATAAAAACTGACCAGCGGTATTCCTAGTTTGGCAGCCATTTTAGCTTTTGTAAGTTCCTGTCGATCAGTGAAGGATTTCTTTTCCTTTGCTTCATCTGCTGGGCTATTTTGATTAACCTGCAGCTATGTCAGAGGGAGGCACTTTAAAGGTGAACTTGTTACTTGCTTTTCAAAAGGTTTTTTGTTTCACAGATTTCCTAAATTGTCATAAAAAAATGAGATCGAAAGCCGTGGCGACTCAGGAAAACCTGCAAAAGTGTCTCACTTAGTTCTAGCGCCTTAAGCAACATTCAAGCTTTCAATCTACCGTGTCCTTTTGTCATGTTTTTAGAAAGCTATAGAGATTGTAACTAAGGCTACAGATGAGGACAAAGCTGGAAATTACGAAGAGGCTCTTCGACTCTATGAACATGGTGTGGAATATTTTTTGCATGCCATAAAATGTAAGTACAGATTATTTTTACGAAGTTAACTGTTTCCACTTCTTATTTGTTTTTCGTTTGAAAGAGGTTCTTCTGTATTTCATTCGGTGTACGCGAGGTCTCTCTGTTGCTCTTTTTCAGACGCATTTTATCTGCTGTCAATCAGTAGTTCCTTTTTAAATTTACAACTAATTGAGTTGTGATTCGTGTGGCCGCCAAAAGTTCCACTTGTAAGCGAAACTAAGGCCGTGTGTAATATGTGGTTCATGCAACTACCCCTTGTGTTGTTTTCTATATTTGAATCTCATTTTATTGTGAAAAACAATGGTAATTGTTTCCTGAGTGATATCATCACACAAACTGAGCAGGAAAAAAACTGAACATAAACTGCTCAAAAGTCCAAAGTGATTCTGTATTATAAAAGTGTGACACTTAAAATGCAGTTTATTTTACAGGTGCTTTATACATATACTGTTATTTGCATCCATTACTTTAAATTTGCTGAGATAGATTAGTTTACCTTCCATAAGGAGTAGAAATGGTTCCAATCACCTAATGTCATGTAAAACAAAATTAACCTTGGTAGGTTTTAGTTAATACTTGTAAGCTCATGACTCTATCTTTGCTCTTAGAGGAAGAACTCTCAAACTGTTACTTGCCCAGAATAAATTTATCTCTTGCAAGTAAAGAGTATTCTTTAGGCATCTAAGATCCGATAACTTTCCAGCTATGGAACCAAATTCTTGTTCAGAGTTTAGATGGCCTTAGTCTTTTTTTTTTATGTAGAAATGGAGAATGTTCTCCAGGTGCCGAAACTATTTTCTTTGTACTCTATTTCCTGATAAAATCCCTGCAAGCAAGTTCCAAGATAAATTTATGCAACATAGAATTCCTGTAATTATACATCAATCAATTTGAAACTTCAACATCCTCTACCCCCAGGCAACCCCTGCATAACTACCTGGGCATTTGAAATTTTGAGGAAAGAATTTTGTTTTGCATTGATCAAAGGTAACAAGTGTGTCTACTAAACAAGAATTGACAGACAAATTTCAGAATTTTTATACAGGATTGGTTCAAGGATTATTAGAAAAGGGAAGAAAATGGAATTTTTAAAATTGCTATGGAGGTTATCATAAAGCTCACTAGAACTGAAGTCAATTATTTACCTAGTACTTTTAATTGTGGTCAACTTGTAAAACTTTTTTCCTTATTTTCTCATCCTTTATGAAACTTTAGATGAAGCTCATGGAGATAAGTCCAAGGAGAGTATCAGACAAAAGTGTATTCAATACCTTGATAGGGCTGAGAAACTTAAGACATGTCTTCAAGGCAAAAACAAAAAGAAACCTGTAGCATCATCAGGAGGAGGAAAAGAAAACAATAAAGGGTTTGTAACTTTTATTTCAACAGAGAAAATTTGAGAAAGATTGGCCTAAAGAAGCCCCAAATTCTCACAATCACATTTAGTAAAGAGAGAATTAGCATTTTTAAGACAATATAAATTATATATACCTTTTTGGATAAAGCTATTTGCTTTTGCTACTTTGGTTACTCTACTTGTGTGGGAACAACCTGTAACCCTTTAACTCCCAGATCAAATTTGTAATTCTCCTTACTTTCAACCATACAATTCTCATAATGTTAACTCAGAGAATTTAGCATTGGATCAACTAATTATCCCCAAATTTATATTTTTCTCCATTCTCATCACTTATCTGGTAGATATTGTATTGGTATTGTAAGGAGAAATTCTGTCTTGGTCACTCATGGGAGTTAAAGGGTTAAAAACATACCTGTATCTAATATTATGTACCTTTTATTTAAAAGAAAATAGTGAATGCTAGTAGGGCTAAATGAGTTTTGTAGATCACTTTGATTTTTTATCTAAAATTAACTTTTTACAATTTATTATAAATTTATTTTTTTGTATGCTGCTTCATTATGTATTGTAAATTTATCCAGCTACCTGGCTTAATAGTCTCTTAAAAGAGATAATAATTTGTTATTCATCAATTTTTATATTTCTCAATGAATGGTGAAAAGGGAGCCAAAAATTAGATTTAAATTGATAGTCTTCCACTTTTCTTTTGATTTTTATGGGTCAATGACTAACCCTTTCATTCTTAGGATCAGTTCTCCACACTGTTTGAGTTTCACTGAGTTTAATCAAACAATCTCCCCTTTCTTGAAATTTTTTCTTTTTGCTTGAAAATTAATTGATGTTGAAAGGAGAAATGTTCTTCTGAGGTCAGTTCTTCTAGTGAAGGGATTAAAAAAAATAATAAACATGTAAGTATGTGTTCTTCATTTTTTCCAACAGTGGCAAAGATGGCAACAAAGACGATAACAGTGATGATGATGAAGACGATGCACAAGCAAAAAAACTCAAGGGTCAACTAAACAGTGAGTAGTAACATCTTAGTCTGTCTTACACCTGTTTCCACGTTCTTTTTCTTACTGTGCTGTACAGATAGTTTTCAGTTGTGTCTCAGGTAATTTGCTCTACAGCTAATTTTTCTGGTACTCCTTGTCTAAGTTATGAGATGTGTTCAAATGCTCTCATGGTTTGTCCATTTGCACTGTAGGATATGTATCATTTTCAATCCACTTTGAATTCATTTTGTCCCGTCTTGACCATCCTCAGTCCTCCTTGGTGTATTTTTATCTATTTTTTTTCTTTCTTATGCAACTAATAGTATTATATTTCTCCTTTAGGTTAAAGACAGTTTTGTAAATCACCAAAACTTGCTAAAAATATTGCAGGACTTTTGGTGTTTTATGAATTGTTCTTGAGGAACTGGATTTGTTTCTCTTTTCTAAGGTGCCATTGTAATGGAAAAACCCAAAGTGCTGTGGTCTGATGTTGCTGGGTTAGACTCAGCTAAGGAAGCCCTGAAGGAGGCTGTCATTCTACCAATTAAATTCCCACATTTGTTCACAGGTAACTAACAAGGCAACTGCCTTCACTTTTACTTAAAATTTTGGAAATTAAATTTTACTATCCTTTGCTGCTATTTGTATGCACATCATCCAGACAATTTGATACTGTGATAAAATAAGCAACATAAATTGACTTAAACACCATATATTGTTTGATACTGGAGTCCATAATCCACAGGTAAATAGAGGGTGCAGAAAATTGTGTATTTTAAAAACAGCACATGAGGTTATTGATAAATGATAAATTGGTTTTTACTTATTAATTAAGTTTTTATCTCTCCAAAAATTTGGTTTATACACATTACACTGTTAAGCTTAAGATAGAGAGCTGAGCTTAGATTATCTGAGATCAACAAAAAGCCAGAGTTATGGTGATAGCAAATAACTTGATACAGTATGCGAAGGCCTATTGTAAATTGTGGGCGTGATGTTTTATGCTTCGTTTTGTGATAACTAGAATTTTCTTGAGGATAATCTCTTTCAAGGGAAGCTTAACTACAGGTAGGTCTCTGTCTTGCCCGGGCCTAGAATGTTTATGATATCATACCCACTGATTTATCACATCTTTTGAATGACAGGAAAACGAAGGCCATGGAGTGGGATCTTGCTGTATGGGGTAAGATACATGTACCAATTCATTTGCCAATGCCATGAACTCAACATTTTATGGTAACCTATTTCAACTACCTAACAGGAGAATAAGACAGAGATATATTACAACAGTTTCCATTTTGTTTTACAGCCTCCTGGTACAGGAAAATCCTACTTAGCAAAAGCAGTAGCAACCGAAGCAAACAACTCAACATTTATATCTGTTTCATCATCTGACCTAGTGTCTAAGTGGCTTGGAGAAAGTGAACGGTACTGTCTAAAACATAATGTTTTCCATGTAGAAGTTGTCAATTAGTTAATTTTCCTAGCTTGTGATGAAAATTTATCCAATTTATTTCAAGTGTCTAATACTTATAAATAAATCCACTGAAAACAAGTAGGAAGATATGTTGGCCATTTATTGATTTACCCAGTGACATCAGGCAAACTCAAAACTGTGGCTCATGGTTTATACAACAGACCTCCTTGAGAAAAAAAAATTTTAAATTTTGCAAATTTCCTTTGATTGAGTAATCCAGGGTACCATTAGTTTTGCTTTACTTAGTGGTTCAGAAAAGTTTTGTCATTCTTTCTTAAACCAATCTGATGTATAATTAAAGCAACTGTAATATAATATGTCTCCTTTTCTTGTGATTCAAACAGTTTTCTTCTCTGAGCTCTCTTTGGGTCTAACCATCAATAAAAACAATCTTATGAAAAAATCAGTACATGTTGCAGGATTAACTTCCATTAGTGTGAATGAATGTTTTCTGGAGGGAAGCAATGCCATTGTGACTCCATGCCTGTCCAATCATTTTAACCCTTTCACTGCCAAGATCTCATTTACTAATTCTCTCAACTGTCTGCTATACAACCGATATGATGTGAGTTTGAAGAATTTGGTATTGGATCAACTTGTAGTCCCCTAATGGATTTCTTTATTCTCATCTCTTGTCTGCTTGATATTATATTGATATTGTTAGGAGAAGTTCTTTCTTGGTCAGTCATGGGAGTTCCAATCATGCCTAATACCCATCTGCTTACTTTTTCAGACTTGTAAAGAACCTATTTGAATTAGCACGAGAAAATAAACCAGCCATTATTTTTATTGATGAAGTTGATTCCTTGTGTGGCTCAAGAAGCGAAAATGAAAGTGAATCGGCTAGGAGAATTAAAACAGAGTTTCTGGTTCAAATGCAAGGTAAGTCTTATAAAAACAACATATATCTTACCTTGAAATTTCTAAAAATCAGCAGGGAAAGGATTAGGTTCTATAGTCAGTGTAAATAAAGCATTTGCTGTCTAGAATGTGGCCTGAAAAAGAGGGAAAATAAATCCCTGACAGTTACGAAAAGCATAACATTGGAATAGTTTTCTTTGATTCTAGTATTACATATGTTCTCCTTTTTTATTTTGTTTTAACAGTAAGAGTGCATGTACATGTAGAAAGATGACTCAAAGGCTTATTTCAGTAAATGTTTCCTACACCATTTTGTGAATCAGAAATAATTATCTGGCAACTTTTTCTCCAGGATTTTTTTTTCATTTCCTCTCATTCTAAGAAAATTAAATAAGGGTTTGTCTAAGACCCTTTTTTTCAAGTTTTTTCTCTCTTTTTGACAAATATTGTTATTTTTACCACTGGAAAAGTTTGAATTCCCCTTACAATGGAGTTCTTTTTTTGTTTTTGTTGTTCAAGCTTCTTGGGGCCTGCAGGAAAAAAAGGCTTCACAAGTTTTTGATAATTTGTGGTATCAAGGGGTTCAGAGAAATTATCAGTTGCTTCAGGATACTAAGGGGGTTTTAAAAACCATGGTACTGGTGCTACAAAATGTTGAAGATATTTAATGGTACATTTTAATGGCCAAAGGACATGGTTTCAGGTTTGAGATAAAAGGATGTATAAGATATCTAGGGCTCAAAATAATTTGAAACTCCTCTGCATTTAACAAATCAGTGTACATTTTAGCAACTTGGTGAAGGGGGGATATGGTTTCAGGTGAAAGATAACAGAATTTTCAAGATATCTAGGACTAAAAATAGTTTGAAACTCCATTGCATTTAACAAAACAGTGCACATGCACTTTATCTACTGACTTGTCCTTCAGTAATATTAACACAGGTTAAAGACTGAATGATATGGTGGTAATTTTGTTTGGCTGACAGGGGGAGTCTTCCCTCTATTAATAAGGACTTAAAGTGCTATTTTATTTAATCTGTTACATTTTAACTGAAGGTGTTGGAGTTGATAATAAAGATGTACTTGTCCTGGGAGCAACAAACATTCCATGGACTCTTGACTCTGCTATTAGAAGAAGGTATATTATATATGACTTTAGGATATTATTTTGCATTTCTTTATAATTATTGTCGCAAAGCATACTTGCGCTTATAAGGGGTTCATACTTGTGAATTTGTGTGTGAAACCTTTAAGTATTTGACCACTGAATTCAGTTTAGATTTTTGTGATGATGATACTGATTCTTTAGTGTATTTAAAAAAAAATCCAAGCAAAAAAAGGAAGAAGTCCTTGTTTCTTACACCTTTCACAGGCACAAAATCTCTGCAGTTCAAGGCCAAACTTACAAGTTTTAGTTTGTCAGTATTGTCAATCATTATCAAGACATATATTCAATATTCTGCATTTTATGGAAAATTGGAGTAATTTCCTCAACATCTTTTCTAGATTTGAAAAAAGGATTTATATCCCATTACCTGAGGCATCAGCTCGGGTAAAGATGTTTGAGCTACATATGGGAAACATCAAACACTGTATTCAATCCACAGAATTCAGGGATCTAGCAGAGAAAACTGAAGGGTGAGGACAATCAAACTTATTAATTGGGATAAACAACCTCAGGATCATAGATTAAATATAGTTTTTATTTAACCTGCAAATCTCCAAGGTCTGTTTGTCATGCATTAATTTTCTTGAATGTCAGTTCAAAGGATTTTTTTTTTTCCAATAAATCAAACTATGTTCTCCAGTTTTATTTTTCTTTGTTCCTATTACCTCTAAGTTCGGCAGTGGAGTTTTATTACATGCCTGAAAAAATTATTGTTTGGTCAGTCTTGATATGCATTAAATCAAGGATCATCAATATTGGATAATTAAAAGTTAAAATGCAAGCCTTGTTGAATGTTCCACTTTTTGCAGCATGAAAGCTTCACCCATTGACCCCTATGAGTGACTGGCATCATGTCACCCCTGAATCACATATAAAGGTCCCAAGAATATAGGAAACGATCACCAACTAACAAAGCCCTTGATTTTTAAACAAATTCTCTTCGTCAGTGCCTTAGGAGATGCATAGAGAACAGTTTGGAGAATATGCATTCTGATGTTAGGGTGTAAAGGGTTAATATCCAAGTCTACAAATCTTAGTTAGCACTTGTTTGTCAACACTTGTCAATTTAAAACTATGTACGCTCTCCCCATGATTTCAGGTATTCGGGTGCAGACATCAGCATTGTTGTGCGTGATGCTATGATGCAGCCAGTCAGAAAAGTACAACAAGCAACACATTTTAAACTGGTTTGTATAATGTCTTTCTCAAATTCAGGCATGAAATATTTTACTTCAGTTATCAAGTCAAAGTTCTTGAGAGCACTAATTGAAAAAGCTAAACATTGTTTTCTTTTCCCTCTGTTGCTTGAATAAAATGTTCTGTAATGTACACTACCTCTCCTGTCACAGACCTCCCACATCAAAATCCAAATTCATTGTTTTCCCCTAAGTTAAGGATCAGTGTGAAGACATTTGCTGATTTTCTCTTTTTCTTTGCACCTAATTTGTCACTGTTCTTTATTTGTGTGGTTTTAAAAGGCGAGGGGTCCCTCCCCACAAAACCCAGAAGTCATAGCAGATGATCTCCTAACACCATGTTCACCAGGTATTTATGTGGCAATTTTGTTTTACAGTTGAGATTGAATAGTCTCAAATTCTTATCCATATCTTTTATTTTATTTTGTTCCTCTGTTTTGTCAAATTCACCAAAGGTATGTGAGCTTCTGAAAGTTTAGGCATTTGTCTGAACAAGCAGGCTGTAGATGAATGAGAAAATCCTCAATAACCAGTTTGATGGTTTTGACCACTGACACTTGATCATGTGCAATTTTTCATGCATTGGGTCCTGGAGACTTTCCCTGTCTGGTTCATGTTGTCTTAATTTTGACCTATGTCAACTGGTTATTTTGCCCATCCTGGCTACTCATTCTGTGGGAATTTTCTCAACCCCAAGTACAATATATATGAAAACACTTCTGAATCAGGTACCAGGAGGAGTTTTTAGAATGGAAGGCTTTTGGAAGAGATTTACAATTTTAAATTTTTGCTGGATGAACAAATATCGGAATATCAACAGGAGAACGTTTGTCTAGTAATAAAATCTACAATCATTTTTACTATGATCATTTATTACAATGCCTTCCCTTTGGTTGCAATATCATCTTTTTGGCTTCCTTCTGCTGTGCACCTTTCCAAAAAAGATAAACCCTAGTGGTAAGGAAAACAACTTCTCCAGATCTTGACATAAGTTTTTTTTCCCCTGTTTCTTTGTAGGGGATCCGGGTGCAAGGGAAATGACCTGGATGCAAGTACCTGGAGAGAAGCTGTTAGAGCCTGTTGTTAATCTGGTAATTACTTCACAATTCTTCCATCAGTATGCATATTCTCCATACTGTTCTTTATACATTTCCTAAGTTGCTGAAAAGGAGAATTTGTTTAATAATCAAGAGCTTTGTTATTAAGCGATCATTTCCTTTATTCTCATGACCCTAATGTTTGATTCAGGGCTGATATTGTAGGGAGAAATGAAATGCAAGTCATTCCTTGAGGGTTAAGGAGATGGGATTCCTTCTCTTGTGGGAAGTGAGAGGCTCATTATCACCAGGGATGCATTGCACAATTGACAGCCATGCAGAAATTTTCAGCTTAAAATCAACCATCCAGAGACTAAAGGGCAAGCAAACAAAGCTGACTGATTGATCATGAGTCTTTTAAGATATTTAAAAGAATGGGAATTTTTTTAAAGACAGTAATCCCTGTTATTGCACCACATAGGCTTCAACTGGTTATTTTGCAGTTTCAGTGTTTTTTAGTGAATGGTATCCTTATTTTTCAAGATATATTAACAGCTACGACATTCCTTATGACTATTTTTAGCCGGACATGCTACGATCCTTGGCAACTTCTAAACCGACAGTAAACTCTGCGGATCTGAAAAAGTTTGAAGACTTCACCAGAGATTTCGGACAAGAAGGATAAAATCACTAGCATCCCACATTGTAATAACAACGTTTCATAGAAGTCTTTCAAAATAATCAGAGTTAGACATTTCACTCTTAATATCCATGAACCAATTCTCCCAACAGATGGGCATACATTTATTTGTTGTTTATTCCTGAGAATCTTGGGTATTATCAGGGCAATACTTCTTTGTCTATGATTTTGTAAATTCTCACTATCTGGCTGTCTTAAATATCTTAAAATTGTAACAAGAATTCACATGTTGATCACTTAAAGGAATGAAAGGGTTGATGGAAGGGGCGTGGTCACATTTTTTTTAGGAAATTTCAGTCCTAAAGAAATATACATAGAAAATCTGGAAAGAAGCACATGATAAACTAAAATGACATGGGTATGAACCACATGGGTTCCCTTTAAGCAAAGGAAAAAACTTCAGTATGGCTGTACTTCAAGTTTACGGGAGAGTTTGTCTTGTTACAGGAATTTTATTATTGACAGGGTGTTCCCATAAAATGAGCACATTGATAAAATAGCGAAGAAAACAGATTCACCGAGAAGCGTGACCTGCTGTTAACCCTTTTGGATAATTAATTTACCCATCATTGTAAACAAGAGAATCTAAGCATCGAATTTTTTGTTATGCTTTATCAAAGGGAGGAAGTTTACTTCACGCGACATTTTATTGTAGAAAGGCTTAGCTTAGTATAAGTTTCATTACAAGAGTGG
Source organism: Pocillopora damicornis (assembly GCF_964200805.1). NCBI lineage: Eukaryota > Metazoa > Cnidaria > Anthozoa > Scleractinia > Pocilloporidae > Pocillopora > Pocillopora damicornis. Next base: position 8,721,490 of record NC_142672.1, read on the forward strand.
GCAAAGGCTGGAACAACAGCTGCCAATAAGTTTTATCCCATATAACTGATCGTTGAAACTCTCAGTATACCTCTATGTTTGAAAATTTTATGGGTCGCAGTAAATTGCTGTTGCTCTGAGAGCTTCAAGTTTTCTGTTTGTTTTGTTACTTATTAGGTAATTGTTAAAGAATAAAGACAAGAGGTTGTTGTAACCTCTTCCCTTCCCCTTTTCCTCCCTGCGGTACTAATTTGCGTGAAAACCATCTGATATGACTATCCATCGAAAAGTACCATTTTTATCTTGCCCCAGTAGCTATTACTGCAGATGTACAGAATTACAAAAAGCAGCCTAATGTTTTATTAAATTGGCAAAATTACTGGTCGGAGGTTGTTGTGTTATTCCAGCTTGTTTTGCTTGGCGCACTCTAGAGAGTCAAGGATTGGGTCATATTTCAACATAATCTATCCAATACTCTCGATCGAGCGCAACTGGATTAAATGCGTCACGTGACCGAATATGCCTCCCGAGGAAAATCTTCTTTGAAAAGTTGACTTAAGTTCGGAGAGAGTTTTCCTGTTATTTCTGAATAATAGGAAAACTTGTTTGTACGTTAAGTTTCAGTTGAAAGTCAATATCCCTTTTCGACGGTAAGCTACTCGTAAATAATCTGTTTCGCGTGTTACAAAATGAAGCACTAAAATTTTGACTTGGCCTTTGCACGACTTTTTGTTATCTCTTGATAAATGAACAAATTTGGACGCTCATTCAATCACCTGAGAAATCAAAGTAAAAAAATTATTTTAAGGCTCAGCGATTAGTTTCAAATGGTGCCCTTGATATCATACTGAGTATTGTAAGCCAACATTCCCTTCGCCTTCCGCGAGCAATTGTCACAAAATTATATCTTACATAGAAAAACAAATGTGGATACTTGAATCAACAGCACAGCTTACAGAACAAATTTTATTACCGAGGAATTAAAAAATACTTTGAAAAAAGCATATATAACTAGTAGTCTAGTGGTATTTATCTTTACGTGAATATCAAGAGAGTATTCTCTTGAGGCAATCAAATCAGTAGCAAATCAAACGTCTTTAAAATTCAACATCTTTTTGAGCATTTTGCTGTTTTGCATGTTCTCTAAAAATTCACAAAATTGGACATCATTCTTCTTTTATAATCATAAGTTCTGTTTCAAACTCTAGAAAATAGAAGGCATTGCCATAGGTCGAGAATTAACAGTGATTGGATCCAAAATAAGTGAAATCAATGATATTTTGACCTGAGGATAATGCGGAATAACGGAATTATTCCCACCGAAGAAATACAGTTGTAGAAATTGCAGTCGGACAAAAAAGCCGCAAAAAATTAAGCTTCGAAGTGGTTCGAACCTTCGTCCCCCTCATGTTTGGAGCGGAGGAAATTAGTTCGTCCTTTGTTACTTGTCAAGGAATTTGATCGCAAATAAATGGAATTAATCATTTTTTTAACACTGCACAACCTCTAGATAACGATAAAGATTGGCATTTCATGACTTGTTATCAACTACCTGTCAAAAAATCGTACTCAGGTCGTGATCGGACCACTGTTAACAATCGATCCTCATCAACTACAGTTATTAGTGAGAATCATCTCGATTTTGTCTTACAGTGACCTCTATCTAAAAATAAAACCTAAAACACTTAAGAAGTAATCCTTTTGTCTCCTCTAGATTGGCTTTCAAATTATCTCCATAGTAAGTAAAATTCATCTAGCTTAGAAATGGCCAGAAAAGACAAACCTTTAGCCTTGAATTGCTTTCTTAACATGTACAAAATTGTCTGTCTTTCATACATTACAATAAAATGCATCGTAGTTAGAAGCGAGAATCGCAAATTAAATCTATGCCGACCTTAAAGAATAAAGATTTAAGGAACCGCTATCGAAAAATAAGTGTCTCGATATTGGCATCTTAAAACATTTATCTCGTGTCCTTAGTGTTTTTAATCCTCATCCTTATTATTTTGTTCCTCTATTGATCTACCTTATGAGTCTAGCGAGTGACTCACGAAATCAAAAGAATAGTATTCAAAAGTAAATAGTTTACTGGAACCAAATTAAAAATGTCTGTACAAATTAATACCAGTTTCCTGTTTCGGCCAGAGCACAGGTAGAGGAGTCAAAGTAACACCAGTTTCCAGTTTCAGACACAGCGCAGGAAGAGGAGTCTTTGTCTCGGATCAGTTTCTGCTCTGCCTCTTGTCCGCCTCGTTCTCATCATCTGTCATTTCTTCTCTCCTGAAAAAAAAATTTGTGTAAAGAAGGAAGTTAAACGCACGTCACGATAGAGGAACAATTTCGGCCTTAGAGCAAATGGACCAAATTGCCAAAAAATAAAACTGATGAGAAACCGGAAAAAAAACCTTGATCAGCTTACTTCTTTGATGCCATTAGCTCAAGGCTGTCGTTTTTCAACTTTGCGAATTAAGTTAAGGATACCATGCCTAAACCCAGTGAAGTCACCTTCACACTATTATCTAGTTGTTGTTTTCCACTTCTTTTTACCAAGAAACCTCAGCTGCTCAAAATTATTTATTTATTCCGTTATTTGTCTTTCTACTTAGTCATTTTTGCTCACTTCAAACTTAAATTTGCAGCTTAAGTGATAAATATTTTGCGCACAAAAATAACATTGAGCCATGGCAAATTAAACTAAACCTTTCCTTTGTGTGCTGTATGAAATCTGTTAATCACTACATTTCCAAGATGTTTGGCTCCAGAACACCGTTCACAACGAAATCATAAGAAACCAGGATAGGTTACATTATACAAATTTCGTAAAAAAGGTTGTGGTTATTCATAGTGGTTAATAACAATAACAGGCGATGAAGAAGACTAGCAGTATGCAGTCAAAACGTCGCGATCTACATCACACGTGACTACATCGTGAGACAAACGAAAGAACTTAGCTTTCATTGTAAAATTACTCATTAAGCATAAGCTTACCTAAATTTTTTAAGTCAAATGTCACGTTGTCTCCCATCAACACAAACGGAGCCCACTGACAAGGTTCCGTGAAGCCTTTGCTCCTCAACCACTTGATGGCCTGGTGAAGGGATTCACTAGCACTTTTTCCAGCAGCCAGATGTTCGTAGAAATGATTCATGAGCTGCTCTGTTGCTTCGTCTTGTATTTCCCACGATGCTACCAACACTGAACGTGCACCGGATGCTAAGAAAGCCCGAGCGATTCCAATGACTCCTTCCTTTTTAAACGTTCCACGCCCACTGTGGCAACAGCTGAGTACTACCAGTTTAGCTCGCAACCTAACCTTCGCAATGTCAGACATTTTCAGAAGGTAGTCTTCTTCTTTTGGAATGCTGTTCAAGGCACAATTAGGGGAAAGGGCAATCTCCCCTCTATCAGCGTTGCCATGAGCAGCAAGGTGTAGTAGGCTCACTGAATGAATTGCTTGAAGTACCGCCTTCTTTGTCGCGTGCTCTCCTAACAAAGGCTGAACCCCCAGGAGTCGACCAACCATCTCTGCTTCCTTTCTTGCACAAGGCAATGGTTTCAACTGTAAGGTACGTCCTTTGTATTGCACTTTGACAGCCATGGGATCACCCACCACTAGTGCTCCAGTCTGACTGTGATAGTCCGCTGGACATTCCTGAATGAGCCCGAGAGTTGTCAAAGAAGGAACGATTCGGATACGGTGAGTCTCTGCTAAATACTTTCCAGCTGTTTCGTCTCGTAAGGCAGCAAAAGGGACTCGGTACGAGCAACTCTCTGGCACAATGATGATTTCAGGCTCTGTAAGTAGATCTTGTACAGGAGTGATGATCTGTTCAAAGCACAACTGAAGAATTCTTTGGGTTTGGGCTTTGGCTTTGGTCTGGTCAACTCGCACAGTTGCTTGGCTCTCTTCATGGGGCATGGGAGTGTCGTCATCCAGAGATCGATCCTCACAATTCTCATTCATACGAACGCCAAAGCTGGAAGCACTTCTTTTAAAAATGTCCTCCACATCACAAACTGATACAGCGATGAGAGTGTCGATTTCCATTTCGGGGCTCACTCTATACGTAATGTCTCCGTTTGCTTTCAAAACCCACAGATGAACATGCCGTTCACAATATGAAATGTACAAAACATCACAGCTGTTTTCTCTATTTACAATTTTTTCGATCCCAAACCATGATGTTGAATCGGTTGAGATGTGGCTTTCAACTGAGAGCTTATCTCCCATTAATTCCGCAAGGCCTCTAGCTCGTCTCAGCTCCTCCACATAGAGAGCATCTCGATGTCTTCCAGTGACGCAAAGCAACTGACTGAACAACTTGTAGGGAAAATTACCGCGCCCTTCTAAGAGAGACGTTTTTAGGTCATCGTTTCCTGCGAGGAGACTTCGCATCTCTTCATATTTTTTCATACATTGAGAAAGATACAGCATTGCCTTCTCTACCTCTGATTGCGATATCTTTAACAAGGTGATTCCGAGGAGGCTTTCAAAGTCAGTCATAATGTCTCCAATTTTGTTGCTTATCAAGTGCGCTTTCTCGAAGTACTTTTCTGATTCGCTATAATTGCCGAGCGATAGAGACACATAACCAAAGTGTAGGTACGTTCTTCCTTGGCTTTTTCTATCGCCAATGTTCTTGCTAATGGCAAGGGCTTTGCCATCGTGTTCTGTAGCCTTCTGGTAATCATGAAGCGAATAAAAAAAACTTGCCAGGCCTGCGTGGCATTCTCCTTCACATTTCCTGTTTCCGCTCTCTGTGCTGATGGAAAGCGCTTTGTCGAAATGCTCTTTAGCCTGCTTATTTTTCCTAATTGATAGAAACACAGCTCCAAGATTTATATAGCCTCTTCCTTCCCCTTCCCTGTTACCAATTTCTACCGCGATGGCAAGTGCATTCTCGTGATATTCTTTAGCCTTCCGATATTCACCGAGTGATTGAAACACGGCTCCAAGGCACCCGTAAGATGTTCCTTCTCCGTTTTTGTCGCCAATTTCTGCTGCGATTGCAATTGCTTTCTCGTGATATTCTTTAGCCTTTTGATATTCACCAAGTGATTCAAAAACAGTTCCGAGTTTCCTGTAAGATGCTCCTTCTTCTTTTCTGTTGCCAATTTCTGTTGCGATGGCAAGTGCTTTCTCGTGATATTCTTTAGCCTTCTGATATTCACCGACTGATTGAAACACACTTCCGAGGTTCCTGTAAGATGCTCCTTCTCCGTCTTTGTCGCCAATTTCTGTTGCCATGGCAAGTGCTTTCTCGTGATATTCTTTAGCCTTCTGATATTCACCGAGTGATTGAAACACACCTCCAAGGTTCCCGTAAGATGTTCCTTCTCCTTTTCTGTTGCCAATTTCTGTTGCGATGGCAAGTGCTTTCTCGTGATATTCTTTAGCCTTCTGATATTCACCGAGTGATTGAAACACACTTCCGAGGTTCCCGTAAGATGCTCTTTCTCCGTCTTTGTCGCCAATTTCTGTTGCGATGGCAAGTGCTTTCTCGTGATATTCTTTAGCCTTCTGATATTCACCGAGTGATTGAAACACACCTCCAAGGTTCCCGTAAGATGTTCCTTCTCCTTTTCTGTTGCCAATTTCTGTTGCGATGGCAAGTGCTTTCTCGTGATATTCTTTAGCCTTCTGATATTCACCGAGTGATTGAAACACAACTCCAAGGTTCCCGTAAGATGCTTCTTCCTGGTTTTTGTCGCCAATTTCTGTTGCGATGGCAAATGCTTTTTCGTGATATTCTTTAGCCTTCCGATATTCACAGAGTGATTGAAACACGGCTCCAAGGCACCCGTAAGATTTTCCTTCTTCTTTTCTGTCGCCAATTTCTGTTACGATGGCAAGTGCTTTCTCGTGATATTCTTTAGCCTTCTGATATTCACCGAGTGATTGAAACACATATCCAAGGTTCCCGTAAGATGTTCCTTCTCCTTTCTTGCGGCCAATTTCTGTTGCGATGGCAAGTGCTTTCTCGTGATATTCTTTAGCCTTCTGATATTCACCGAGTGATTGAAACACAACTCCAAGGTTCCCGTAAGATGCTCCTTCTCCGTCTTTGTGGCCAATTTCTGTTAAGATGGCAAGTGCTTTCTCGTAATATTCTTTAGCCTTTTGATATTCACCGAGTGATTTAAAAACAGTTCCGAGGTTCCCGTAAGATGCTCCTTCTCCTTCTCTGTCGCCAATTTCTGTTGCGATGGCAAGTGCTTTCTCGTGATATTCTTTAGCCTTCTGATATTCACCGACTGATTGAAACACACTTCCGAGGTTCCCGTAACATGCTCCTTCTCTGTCTTTGTCGCCAATTTCTGTTGTGATGGCAAGTGCTTTCTCGTGATATTCTTTAGCCTTTTGATATTCACCGAGTGATACAAAAACAGTTCCGAGTTTCCCGTAAGATGCTCCTTCTCCTTTTCTGTCGCCAATTTCTGTTACGATGGCAAGTGCTTTCTCGTGATATTCTCTAGCCTTCTGATATTCACCGAGTGATTGAAACACACCTCCGAGGTTCCTGTAAGATGTTCCTTCTCCTTTCTTGTGGCCAATTTCTGTTAAGATGGCAAGTGCTTTCTCGTGATATTCTTTAGCCTTCTGATATTCACCGAGTGATTGAAACACACTTCCAAGGTTCCCGTAAGATGCTCCTTCTCCTTTCTTGTCGCCACTTTCTGTTGTGATGGTAAGTGCTCTTTCGTAATATTCCTTAGCCTTCTGATATTCTCCGAGTGAATGAAACACGACTCCAAGATTCCCGTAAAGTCGTCCTTCACTTTTCGTTTCGCCAATTTCTGTTGTGATGGTAAGTGCTCTTTCGTAATATTCCTTAGCCTTCTGATATTCTCCGAGTGAATGAAACACGACTCCAAGATTCCCGTAAAGTCGTCCTTCACTTTTCGTTTCGCCAATTTCTGTTGTGATGGTAAGTGCTCTTTCGTAATATTCCTTAGCCTTCTGATATTCTCCGAGTGAACGAAACACGACTCCAAGATTCCCGTAAAGTCGTCCTTCACTTTTCGTTTCGCCAATTTCTGTTGCGATGGCACGTGCTTTCTCCCAATATTCCTTAGCCTTCTGATATTCTGCGAGTGATCGAAACACAGCTCCAAGGTTTTCATTAGCCACTGCCTCGTTTCTTTTACAGCCGATAGTTTTCATGATAGCAACAGCTCTTTCAAAGAGTTTCTTGGCTTCTGCAAACCTACTCTTTTCTCGATATTTTTCTCCCAGTTCTATCATTAATATCCCAGCATTGTGGAAGATACCAATTAGTCTACCAGAGATTGCGTAGTACGCATTGAATATCACCTCATTCACATCAAGGTCATCAATACGACAGTTCAAATTGTTGAGCAAAATTAAACATTCACCACACACCTCACTGGCTTGCATACCACGATCAGTCCTCAAAAGAAATATGACCACATTTATGCCTATCTTGATCTTTTCTAGGATCTCATGCATGTTATTCATCTCTTTTGCGTTTATCAGAATGGTCCCTGACGTGAAAATTTTAAAAAAGGGAAAAGTAAAGAAACTCAAATGACGAAAGAAGATGAAGTTTTTTTTTCTGTTTTTTTAAAGGGCATTGTTTTCTTTCCGCGAGGGTTCGTTGCTTTATTTTCAAGGCTAATCACTTGAGCACACACAACAATCCTTGACAAATTATGTCGGAAAAATTTGTTAAACATCCAATTTAAAGATCCGATCTAAGCAAAAGGTTTCGACCCTCCCAGCTTTCGCTCGTATCAGTGTCACTTTGACTTGGATTTAGAATGCGCCTCCGGAATGCGTTACGTTCAGAGTCAAAGAATGTAGTTGTATCTTTTTTTACAGTATCCATGAAGGCCTAGGGTAGGCAGAAATCATACCCCAGACGATGGGAAGTTCTTATAATGCGACGTGTAACAGAGTCAGTATATCTAGAATCATTTTAGTTACGCCTAGAGCTTAATTTTTCCAATATTCGTTTCACAGAATAATAGATTAGATTTATAATGGTAAAAGGACCGAGTGGAGTCCAATTCGGTCTGTAATTAAACGAGTGATAAACAAAAGGACTAAGTGTGATTGGATGCTGCAACTGTCCGATCACAGGTGTCCGATTACAAATTAATAGAATGATTCATTAAAAAAAAGTAGCAAATGTACCCTCAAATTTGAGGAATTTGTAATAGTTATGATTAACAAGAAAAAAAATTAATGGCCAGCGGCTATGGAACTATAAGAGAGAGACAGCTTACCTCTAAAACAGTCACATGGAGTGTTCAGTATCCTCTGGTTACCGTCTGACGAATGAAACCAAATGTAAAAAACTGAAGAAAAAAACTTTCCCTGTCAGTGATGAATACAAATAAATAGCGTTATTACAAAGTAGGTACCTGCGGATCAATAGCAGTATCTGGGCAACTGCCCACCTACCCCTCCCCTAACCCAACTAGCTTGTTATAAATTAGAGATGAACTTTGCTCGTTTGTCTCACGGTAGAGTCACTTATGATGTAGATCGCGACGTTTCGACTGCAATACTGCTAGTCTTCATCAGGTGATGAGGTCGATTGTTTACGTGTCGCTATTTGTAGCACGTTGATACGCTGCTATTGGTGCATTTCGATCCTCATTATTATTCCGATCGTTAGATGGTGTTCCCTCATAGGTCCTCCTAAATCGTCTCTTGTGTTGTTTGATCGTGGGTATCCAAGCTTCGGGAATGTCGATTCTGCTATCCCTATTGATGTTATTGGGATGAGGTCTTGTATGGATAGCCTCTTTGACCCTACGTGTGTACCATTGGGGGTCACGATCAATAAACTTCATAAATCGACTCGTTATATTGGAAATATGTCGATCTTACGACGAAATTCAAGAGATCGGCAATTTGTGTAGGTGTTAAGTTTGTGCGGTTAGCAAGATCTATCTATCTGCTTTAAATGCCATCGGTCTAATAATATTATGATAGTTAAGATTTTAATGATTATAAAGATTGTAAGGATTATAAATACCATAGTTCTAACAATATCACATTTGTAGAGATTTTAATGATTATAAAAATTGTCACGATCAAACAACACAAGAGCCGATTTATGAGGACCTATGAGGGAACACCATCTTACGATCGGAATAATAATGAGGATCGAAATGCACCAATAGCAGCGTACCAACGTGCTACAATTAGCGACACGTAAACAATCGACCTCATCGCCTGATGAAGACTAGCAGCATTGCAGTCGAAACGTCGCGATCTACATCATAAGTGACTATCGTGAGAAAAACCAACAAAGTTCATCTCCTATCTTACACCACGATAAACAATGAACACATATTTTATTACATTGTTATCAATTGACTGTTGGTGGGTTAGGGGAGGGGTAGGTGGGCAGTTGCCCAGGTGCTGATACTGATCCGGACTTGCTCCGTTGATAAAAATATTTTCATTAATAAAAGATTGAATTTCTTGGTCTTGACATCAGAATTTTCTGCTCTTAAAACTTAAATTGTCAGACTGAATGATTAAAAGGCAACTTCTCCTTTTCAATACCATACATTAAGATGCAAACAGTTGATGAGAACACATTATCTGATCAGTTTAATTACATCACCTTGATTCAAATCAAATTCTCTAAAGTTGCTGTTAAGAAAATGTGTAGCAGTTAGAAGGGAGAATTACTAATAAGATCTTGGAGGCGAAGGTTTTAAATTAAGTTTTATTTATTTTGCCCGCAGACTTATATTTATGTCAAACTTTGTCGCGGAAAATCCTCCTGAATTTTTGAGGTTATTTCGATCTCTGATACTCCTATCATTTAGTACGGCAAATTTCCGTAAAATTGGCTATGATTTTTTTTAGAAAAGTAAAAACATTATCTCTATAGTTTTTTTTAGCTGCTTACCTTTCAAACAACACCTGTCGAGTTTAATGTGTTGATCTTGTGACCAAAGAAACCAAAAGGAAAAAATTGAAATAACACCTGTGAAAGAAAGATGAATGCAAATAGCAAGAGTCCATAAAAAATAATCACAGAAAATCTCTAAGTTCGTTTAGACTACTGCAATATCAAATCTTTTCCAGTTTAAAAATATAAAGATTGCTTTCACTAATCAATAATCCTCAGTAACTGAAGTTAATAAAACTTATGTCAGAAATATGTCAGAATTTAGAAAGGGAAAAGGATATCAATAAAATAGCTTTTTTTGGCTGCTTACCCTATCTATGTAAAGCGTAAAACGTGCCAAGTTTAGTATCCTGATCGTTTCACGAATGAAACCAAAATTAAGAAACTTCCTGCAAAACAACAATGATCGAAAATAGCCAGTTTCATAACAATGTTGTTAACCTGATCATGAAAAAAGTAATAACTACCGATACACTTGGAATGAAGAAGTCGAATCTTTCTCGACTGAGATTGCTTGAAATTCCAAATCCTCTATCATAAAAATTTCACCGAGTTTCGGTCCAAAATATTTCAATTTTCAGATACGAGGAAAGTTCGTCACCTGAGCTTTTTACAACCTCTTACCTTGCCAAAAAATAGACGTGTCTTTTTCAATGTTCTGATCGAATGGCTGTCGAAACCAAAATCAAGAAACTGAAAAAAAAAAATTCGTGCATTACAGAAGTTGATAAAAAAAGGCTCGAGTGAATACAAATCAGGACTCTGATTAGTAAAAGGTTATAATACTGGTAACAATCAAAACCCTAAAAAGTTACAGCATATTGCTAGTGTTCGGGCATAGTGCATATTTAAATCGTAAAGGAACCACCGGAGGACAATGGTTGAAAACATTCTCTCTGCAACTTCCCCATAACTTGATTAAAAACACTGACCAAACCAAGTTTCGGCCCATCTGTCAAGAAACAGATCGGACGAAACAGCTATGCTGCTCTTGATTTCCATCTAGAGCAGAAGTGTGTGATTAATACATACAGTGAGAAGAGTACTGGATGCACGTGTATGTGTAGTACATTTTGTGTATATTTTTCAAAATTTCTTCTAAAAGGCTACAACGTGAAATATTCAAGTCGACTTCTTATTTCTTTTTTTTCTTCGGAACTGAACATTCTGCAGCGAAAGGGAAGCTTAACTGTGCATGAAGCCAGTGAGTCCTTTTAAACATTTGAAAAAATTCTCGAGACAAATTTGACGCGGGAACAATCTTCGTTTCCAAGGCTCAGAATCAGCTTGTCTGTCTGATTTCAGGTAGACGCGTCCGAAGGAAATTGTGACTAGTGCTAGACAAGTACTAGCCCTGAAGTTTAATATCGATGTAAATGTCTATAATGCGCGGTGTGTTTGAAAATTATTTTGTCTATCTATTTGCGTTGTGTTTTGAATTATTTGGTGTCATTTGATCACGGATATTCATTCCTTCGCTCTCGTCTAAAGAGTGCGTCATTATTTAGCCTACAATCATCACGTATGATTTTCGATAATCGCCCTCCTTTTTCAATGATAGAATATCGCATGGGAGTTTCGTTATTTTAACTTGTAGCTTCAATAACTTGCAGCTTCTAAATAAGCCTTTAAAAATGTAAAAACTGTTTAGTATGCACGACTGTCGAATTGTTATGATATAATTACGACGACACGATCGATGTCGGTGTTGTATTACAAACAGATCGATCGTAAGAAACAATCGCTCAATCCTTATCTGCTTGGACGTTTCATTTACCACAAGCTATCTTGTTCTTTACTAGGATTTTTTTTCCCTGTGATATTTAGCGTTGCTATATTAATCCCTATATTGGTAATCCACCGAGTACTAAATCATGTAAAGGCAGAAATACTTACAGAGGCTTGAAAATATATTGTATCAATAACAAAATTCTTTTGATATTGGACAGATAATACAGCAAATTAATCATCTCACATTGTACTTACCACAATTCGATTTCTGAACGGTTTCTTGTTTTATAAAGTAATACAACCAACTTTAGGAATCAAATTATTACCATATGTCTATCGGTTTTAAAATACTGGTGACAGATTTAGGCCACCCCTAAAGAGATAAAATGGTTCCACCCACCCATCCCCCCTTCCTCGTAAAATTTCATATCTGGCTAAACTCATGATATGATTCAACGGAGACCCGGGGGGAGCCCTTACAAAATAAAGTGTTGGAGGGCCGCCGTGTGTTCTCTCAAACCTCGAGTTTATTTGTGGCGGTCTTACACGTACGTGACTCTATACGGGAGATCCCCAATAATAGATCACAAACACGTAGGACCCTTTACCCTTAACATCAGTATCCATATTCTCCTCACTCTTCCCTTTACGTTTCCATTGGTAGTGACAAGGAGATTTTATTTATGAATCATAGCTCTTAAGTTGGCGATCATTTCCTTTATTTGCATGACCTTAATGAATGATTCAGCGGTATTAATGTGAGGAAAAATCTGATCTGGCTACTCCTAAGGTTTTAAGGGCCGACTATGAACGGTCAGCATATCATCGAAGCATGGTCAATTTATAGTGTCATGCGTTTGTTATGCACGCGTTTCTTTTTCTAGGAGCACGGTTATTAACTGAGTCAGGGGTCGAGTCTCGAGCCGGAGGGGAAAATATCTGGCTCTCGTTTATTACGAAATGAACGCTACAGATATGTAAACAGACCTTGTCAAAACCTTTATTATATTACTTTAAATAAGTAACAGTGAGACACATAACATGCCACTTTTTTTATTTGAGCTTCTTTGCCTGATTTATGGTAATATCGACGAATTGTTTACTATTCATTTTAAATCAAGTAATTCGGTTCGTACGTTTATGGCAGCCATAACTTACCATCTAAGTTACGTATGTCCATCTGTTTGACTGAACGATGGAACAAAAAATGTTTTTCAACGGAAACGAGAAGAGAGCCAGAGAAAACTCAAGAGATTAATTATTGCTTGGAAGGGCTCTGCATACGAGACAAAAACCGATATTTACCTACATGTGTTCCTGTCGAACTTTTCGGCTTAAAACCTAAGAAAAATAAAATATTCTTGGAATACTTTGAAGTGTTTTCAACTCTCCGCTTCTGTTAATCTGTAGCAGATTTGAATCAACCTCCTCCATGATAAGTAGCTATGATTATTCCATTGTAATGTTCGGTTGAACTCCCCATCATTTCACTTTCAAGTATCCTTTAACTCAGTATACTAGACTCGCGGCATTCCTTGCAGTACCCGATTCTGAGTCTTTTTACATAATTGCTGGTCATGTTATAATCATAAATACGTATTACATAATAATTTGGGGTACAGAAATACGTCGCATTCTTCAGAATTTCTGTTGTCACTGTCAAACGTATGCTCTCAAAACACTATAAACTGAAAATGAAAATATATAACTGTATTCTACACTCTCCTGTTGACCCTTTAACTTCCAAGATCTGATTGAGAATTCTCCCTGCTAGCTACTACACATTTCCTTGTAAATTAATTGCAAGAATTTGGTACTAGATCAAGATAACAACTTCTACCTGATAAGTTTGAATATTCTCATTAACTAATTGCTGGATAATATATGGATAATTTAGGGAGAAGTTACATCTTAATCACCTCTGGGAGTTAAAGGGTTAAAGTCTAAATTATGAACATGTACCAACCATGATTAAACAAACTTTACAATTTCTAATTTCATTTTGGTAGATCACAGCCACACAAGGATGGCAGAAGTATTGCAAGTTTAGAATATTGGAATGTAGTTATCAATTTTGGATTTATTTCTCTGAGCAATGCACTCAGCTATCCATACGATATTGCGACACTCCTGTTCTTTTAGCTTGACATAGGCATAAAACACACCCAGATGGAACTGCTGTTGGAATGCTAGAGTGTTCATCTTCACCTGTGAGGAGAAAAAAAACAGGCTCTACCTTTTCATACCAGAGATGTGATAAGCAATTCTCCCCCTGTAGTTCCTTGACATTTCTTTGTAACTGTTTATGGGAATCTTGTTTTTTATCAGTTATCAAGTTGTCTATTTTCGTTACCTGTTTGCTGGACGATGTATTGATATTGATGGGAGAAATCAAATGTTTATCACATGCAGTACAACTGTGAAGACCATTACTGATCAGTTCTAGTATAGAAGTCACGTTTGGCAATTCAGCTGATGATGACCCTGTTCAACAAGTCTTCTCCCATCTCAAATGACTATCCATCATGATAACTTTATGCATTGATAACAGGAAAAAAAAAGAAGAAAAAAAAGAGGGTAAACCCAAAGCCACCCCCTCCCATATCCCCAGCATTTTGTTCAGTACCCCCTAACAGTTCATGAATAGCTATTTACACTCCTATGTAAAGAGAGCTGTTGTCAGAGTCAACTATCCCACCCAGTAATATGGAACAGAACCCTTGGTCAAGGTATTTTAAATACTGAGTCTAGAGCATGCTAACCAACAGACTGATGTATGGAGTGAGAAACTGGGTAAAATGGCCACAGGTGAAATGTTGATCACAGGCAAATTTTTTCACACTTTTTAACAATGAAATTGTTAAATCACACTCAATTCTACAATTTTTTAAGTCCTGATCTCTTTACATACCTCATGCTCAAAGAATTTATCTTCCAGTGTCTTTTCACCAGGATTTGTACCAGCTCCTTCAAAGAGAGACTTGTAATCCTGTGAAAAAACCAAAGTACATGTTATCACTGAAAGGTTAAGGACAAAAACAAATCCTTAGTGTTTTAATTTCCTTTGTCAGTGCTCTTTTAGAAATATATCTAGAAGACAGTTTATTGGAAAAACTTGAAAGCCACCCCATGCTACACCATGTCAGGCTTTACTTTACTGACCGTTACATGATGTATTTGTGCAATTTACAAAATGTTTCAAAAGAGCATTTAGGAAAACACATGGAAAACCATGCTCTCTCAACAGAACATGAAAGAAAAAAAACTTGAACAAAAGAACAACTGTTATTGAAAGATCATAGACCAACAAGGGCTTTAAAAAAAATGAAAAGAGAGAATTGACTGATTGATGCTTATGAGAAAACAACCGTGCACATGATGGGGGGATTGACAGGAGATCACACAGTGGTGAACTGCAACAACAATGAAAAAAAAAAAAAAAACACTAAACAAACAAGCACTATGTGTGACATGAGAAGCCTTCCATTCAGACCTAAAACTTTAGCACTCAGACCAGACTCATTTGTTATAGATCATTTTCTACTTTTTTCTCCTCAGCCAGTGGAAAACACAAAAACTTAAAAGAGACAACATTTACACTCAACAACCTTTACACATTTAAAATGTGAAGTAAAAATGTACCGAGTAGTAATCTGCCACTGCTCTGACTTGTTCATAATCATCAGCTCTGGCCAACCTAGACAGTCCCTCTGGGTACAGCTTGCCGCACTTGGGATAAAGCTTGTTACGATCATCCTTACCAAGTTCAGTGCCAAAGGAATTGATGGTGATAATGAAAGCTCGACGATCAGCCTCAAACTAAGAAATGCATTAAAGGAGAAGGAGAACATTTCAACAAATTAATCCTTCTATACCCTGGGTAAAGTTGAAGGGGGAAGGGTGTCTGAAACTGCGTGTGACCCTCAAGAGTAAGAAAAACATTAAGTATTTATTTATGATTAAGTATTCTAGTATTCTCTTTATTTCCAGTTGGACACTACTGCAAGACACCACATTGAAAAACCCTTCCAACAAACCTGTTAACCTTCTACACCCTAACATCAGTATGCATATCTTTTCACATTTCCTAGGGTGCTGACTTTGCCCTAGCGACCTTAAAGAGTGATTCAGGGTTGACATTGTAAGGTGAAATTAGATGCTAGTCACTCTTAGGGGTTAACTTAACTGTTTGAGGCAAAATACATTCAGGCAATGATGGCTCTCCATGGATGTGCTAAATAACATGCATAGCAATACATTCATACATTTTCCCTCTTCTCTAATTGTCCAAAAAAAGTGTAAACTTAAATACTGTTCAGAGACTTAAAGAAAAATCTCACTTACTTGAAGAATTGGGCACATGACATCTGCTGTTGTTCCACCTAAATCTTCACAAAACTTGTGGAAGCCTTCAAGGTATGCCTGATGATAAAAATTACCACATAAAAGTTTAATTCTCAACACAATGGAAACAAGCCAGGGGTGAATGTATACTTCCATTTAGAAGCTAGGACATTACTTTGGAAAGAAATGAGGAGAAGAAAGGCAATTTGTATGTTGACAGCCAGTGGCACAATGCTGAGGAGGTTTAAGGTTAATGTTTCTCACTATCTGTGTTGTTGTTGAAAAATGAGTTTCTGTATGAAAAATCTCATCAGATGATTTGTATATTCAACAAAGAAAACTAAAAGAAAAATAGTTCGAAATCATTTCAACCTGAAATTCATTTAATGAGCAACATCCACAAGCATCTGAAGTCACCCTGGCTCACCTTATACAATGTGTTTCTGATAATCTCAATATTCATCTCATCTAAGTCCTGTTCAGAAATGCATTCCACAAAAAATGGTGCTAGAGATCAAATAAAGAACTACTTCATTAGTCTTTGTCTGTATTCCACCATCAAGAAAAGAGAGGAAAGAATACTAACCCAACAAAATTACTAATCACAGATCATGATCAACACTATTCCATGCACACAGATGATGACAATAAAAATTAAAAAAATTGAAGAATATCATATAAATGTAAAGAAGAATTTTCAAGGCTGACCACCAAAAATTATTCTGTAAGGAGAAATAACATTTTTATATTGTGATGTTAAGGCAATTGGATAAGCACACATACTGTACCTACATGTGTTCCTATTGCTGGATGATCAATTCTTCATCTTAACTAAGCAGCTTAACTGCATTGGAAGCAACTCCACATGCTGATAGTATTGTTTAAGTTTAGCATAACCATAATTGTTTCTGAGTTCTAAGAGTGCTGAAGTAAGAAGCCAATAAATCATTAAAGAGAAGACTTGTCTTTGACAGAATTCTCACATTACAATCTGTGCTAACCTAAAGGAGTGTCAATCATAACAGCATTGTACAACTCTGCAGGAGTGGATGCAATATTGATGGAAGCCATTTCCTCAAAGCTACCCAGGGGATGACACTTGGGGACCAGCTCTGAAATGGGTCGCTGATGCAGTGTTCCAGTGATCAACAAAATGATATTGTCAATCATGTAGCTATACCTAAAAATCAAACCAGTAACTTAACTTTAAAATGATGATGCTCAAATTGTTGGCTCTCCTGTGCAAGTCATACACACACAAAGTTTACAATTACAGAGAATCATAAAAAAACCACATAATATAGCATGTCAATCCAAGCAACTAATAAAAACAACCTCATGATAGGCTGCATTTAAGAGCTGACAAGTATATTTAAGCCTTGATGAAAAAATACTAGAATATGTTGGGCAAAACTAAATGAACACATTCACTGTCAGGCAATGAATCCAAAAAATTGTGGCAATAATAGTGACAAAAATAAAAAAAGAATATTTAGTAACTCTTTTCCTCCCAACATCTGATTAATGATTCTCTATGCTAGCTGCAACACATTTACTTATGAATAAGTCAAGAGAATTTGGTGTTAGATGAATAAAACAACTTCTAGTTGCCTCTGAAGATGACTTCTGCTCAGGATGTTGAAACATCAGTCACCACTACTGATAACAGTCCTTCTCAGGACTACATTTAACTGGATAATCAAACAACACTATTACAAAACAACTTCTACCTGACAAGTTTGAGTATTCTCATTACCTCTCTGTTGGATAATTTAGGGATATTAGAGGGAAAATTTAGATGATAAGCACATCTGGGAGTTTAAGAGTTACATGTGTAACTGAGTTCAAAATGAACAAGTTGTCATATCAACAACATGGTGACTTAGTGAGGTTTTACTTTTAAGACCAATTTAATGGCTTACGTAATGAAGTCCATAAAAGTTGCCATTGGTTCAAGAGCTTGGTTGCGTAAATGCCTAAACTCTGTGACCAACTTCTCCCTCAGTCTGTCATCAATAACTGACACATTCAAAGGACCAGCCTCATTTTGAAGAAAATTTCCATAATCTGTGCTTTGCAAGTGTAGCTTCAGATCTACAAAAAGAAGAATCGACCTTAAAATAATTTAATGCCCACAGCCTAATTGATATCTTGTGTTGACTCATGTAACAAAATAGGATTTTCCACTCACATTCAACTCATCAATTTCTAACATGAACAACAGCACCTTGGCAAGTCATCATGGCATTCAGTAAATAATTTGCAGTGTGTAAATTTTGGGCAATATTTCCCTACAACCACACACTAATTTAAAACAAAACCATAGTCCCAAAGGCAATCTATTGTTTTGCTATTCTTTTCTTTATCCAAGAACTGTATACATAATGAAGTAAGGGGCTGTACAGAAATCTTACCAAACTTTTTTAAACTACTCTAACGAATATAAAAATGATCCTCCCAGTTATGAACACTACTGAACTAGTAGTTGAAATAAGGCCTGAAAAAATTCAGGTCTATACAGGATTTGAACCCATGACCTCTCTGGTGCAGTGCTCTACCAACTAAGCTAACAAGCCAACTGGGAGCTGGTCATTATGTTGGATCCAAATACATAAACATTGATTGCATAAACATAAAGAGCCTGTCATGATTTTCATGTTTATGTAATGGCTACATTCATTGTCGCAATGTGTAAAGGCACAAAAGTAAACAAGGCATTTTTCGCGTTCCTTTTCGTGCTTATTTCAATTTGCAAGCATTGAATTACGATTACATATATCAAACTTTCTGAATTTCATACTTCCGTTAACATTACTTGTATGTAATGTATATTTTATGAAAATACTGATGATGCACTAGCTAGTAGTAATGTATACGGCCATAAAATAACTCTAAAGGATATTTCAACTGTTAGGCTATGGCATTAGATTGATTTCTATTTCGTCATCAAACATACGAGACACAACACGGCGAGTAAACCAAAATTAAGCTTACATGCGAAGCAAGTATCTACAGTGTCTTCTACTGTTAGATGCTAAAAATATTCGCTAACTTTTTACCTTCCAGCGTTTCACATTGAGACAAATTGAGGTAATCACTTTGATTTAAGATTCCTGATCGAAATCCTCGGACCAAACCCTCAAGATAACCACTATCTACGTTGAAAAATAACTCATGAAACGACAACATTTGAGTTGTCTCGGCCATTTTTCCCCGTTCCAATATGGCGGACAATATAAACCGAACCAGTCTTTCCGACTGTCACAGGTTAATCATGTGATTTGTCACGTAAAGCAATACGCAGTCGTCACGCAACGCTCCTCTGGGAATCTCAGCCTAGTTCTCCTTCGGTCTTCTGCTCGTTCAAATTATCCAGCGCGGGAAAACATGGCGGAAAGAGTCATTGTAGAAAATTATTGTTGCCGTGTTTAACAGTTCATTAAAACTAGTTGTACTACGAAATCCGTCGACATCAACTACTTGAAAATTCTTCTGTTGTCGTAATGGATCCTTCAGAAGTGGAATTTCTAGCCGAAAAGGAAAAAATATCCATTCAAACTAACTTCTCTGAGGACAAGATTTATTTGATCGGGGTAGGTGTATTTACAACCTAGGAAGAACGATATAAATGAATACTTTTGTTTTTAATGAGACGAAGAGACATATTCTCGACGATGGCTTTTTGCCAGGGCTATTCATTTGACCACTGTTGTTGTGGATGCTACTCTTGAAGTAATTCTGTGTACGTACATTGTATGCCTGCTTCCAACGGACAACTTGACCACAATTTTCTATGTTATTTTCACTTTTTGACGCAATTTATACTTTCTGATTTGCAGGGAGACATTGGACCATTTAATGCGTCTCTGCCTACGGAAGTACCCTTGTGGGTTGCAATATTTTTGAAACAGAGAAGAAAATGCAGAATACTGCCTCCCAATTGGATGGATGTCGGTAATATGTTGTTCTCAGCTCAGATTACAAGTAGTTTTTTTTTTCCAGTACCAAAAGAGGCATTAAGGGTGCTAAATAAGGCAGAGAAGCAATCAGATGCCCCAGAATACTCCAACACTATTTTAAACCACATCTTACAATCAAGGTCTCCTCCACACTAATGCAAAGTGGAGAAAATGAAGAAAACAATCTGACATGCTTCAAAATGGCAGTGAGACATTCATGCATGGTGCTTTTACTGGAAAAAGCTAGTCAGGCAGCTCCTGTCGTGTTCTTGAATAAGACACCTTTCATTTATACTCCTGTGGGGTAGAGGGGGGATTATTTGCTATGAACAAACCTAATGTTACTACAGAAGGATTAGGGACCATAGTTGGTTCACGCTGCAGAAATAAGGATAAACTCTGATGGCTAAGCAATGCAGCCTCAATATGCATACCTAACTGCTTGAAAATGCCAGCTTCCTCAATCATTTCACTCGTGTGTATCTGTTTTAGATCCCCCTCCTCCCCCCCGCAACAAAATCAGTTACCTCCATTTAAATTCATTTTAATCATCTTTTCTTTTTTTCATTTATGTGCACAATTTTGAGGGAGGAGGGTGATATACTCAAGTTATATCCCCTGGCCTTGCTTGCCATCTTTTAGGTACAAGAGTGTACCTTAAAATGAGAATTCTGTGGCCAACCACTTTGAATCCTTGTTTTGCAGAAAGGTTGCAGGAACTTAAGGAAAAAGAGAAAGAGGCAGATTTCTTTACCAAAATGCCCTCTAAACATTACATGGAAGTAGCTTCTCTTCTTCTCAACAGGTATGTTTTAATTAAGTATGATAAAATGATATGATAAAAGAATTAGTAAATTATGCTAGTAACACAAATTGATTATTGCAGAAAGAGCTTTCTTGTAGGGTTTATTTTGTAGTGTTAAGTGACTTTCAGGTCAAAAATAGTTTAGTTCCTTTTTCCTTATTGATCAGTGTTCATCAGTGTGGTAACTAAAGAAAGGGAAATGCAAATCAAACCAGTTTAAAACCATGTATCAACCCTTTAACCCCCAAGAGTGACTGGCATCTAATTTCTCCTTACCATATCACCCCTGAATCAAACATGAAGGTCATAAGAGTAAAGGAAGTGACCACCAACTAAAGAAGCTCTTGATTGTTAGACAACTTCTCCTTGTCAGCACCTTGGGCAATGTTTAGAGAACAGTATGGAGAATATGTATACTGATGTTAGGGTGTGAAGGGTTAAGTTTAATCATTGATTTTGTTTGATTTTCAGTCAGTATGGCATTAGTCAGTGAAACTCATAAATCATTTAACCCTTTTCATCCAACCATCAGTACACATATCCTCCATACTGTTCTCCATATATTTCTTTAGGTGCTGACAAGGATAATTTGTTTAACAGTTAAGTGCCTCTTTAGTTGGTGATCATTTCCTTTATTCTCATCACCCTAGTGTGGGATTCAGGGGTGGTATTGTGAGGAGATAGTAGATACTAGTCCCTCCTAAGGTTCAATCAGTTATTGAGTCCATCAGTCAGTCGGTATGTACAACTTGTGGTTTCAGTGCTTCAGATGATATTCCTCATGCAGATGAAGTTCGCACATTAATTAAAGACATCTGGGACTTGAGAATTGCCAAGCTTAGAAAGTCTATTGACATTATGGTCAGCCAGCAGGAAGTTTATGCCAGAGTAAGTTTTTTCCTGTGACATACGTAGGGTTTCCTTACATTTGTGATGGTAAGGAAGTGATCTAGGACTTGATCATAACTATAAGATAAGTGATACAGAATACCAGAACCTCCCCCATTTTCCTTATAATTAGGTGAATGGGATCATGCCATTCCCCCCCCCCCCCAGATAAGGTCTCAAAGGTTTCATTTTGACAGGTTTCCCTTACATACATTTCTACTCCAGGGTTAAAAGTAGCCATGTGAGATCATAGTTTTGTGCACATAAAGTGACACAGTTTTGTGATTGTTATTAAGACTTTACCTGCACTATTTCAAAACTTCAGTGTGCACATTATCAGGCCACAAAATCTCCCTGAACAATTATAAATGAAAAAAATAGATACAATATGAAACATAGTGAGTGCGTAACCTGCAGGGCAAATGATTCTAGGGTAGGATATTGCTTTGCCATAGTTTGATCACTTTTCATTGATATTTTTTGTTTTGTTTTCACAGTTGGATGATTTGTCATTGATGGAAATAAACGTGATTCGCCCATTCCTGACACAAGCTCTGGATCACATGCACAACTTGAGGTGTCATGTTGCAGAAAATCCAAGTAACACTTAACAGAAGGTTGTGAAAAGATTGTGATTGTGACATAACAGAAGGTTGTGAATTCAATGTAATGCACTTCAGGTGTCTTTATGTCTGTTTACACAACCACTAGAATTTAGTAATAGCACTCTTCTTGCTACACTAGAGTTGAAATAGTACAAGTAGGTCTGGTTTTCCTGAAAATAAAAGCAGAAATCTGTAAGTAAGCTTGTAAATACACTAAGATGCTGTCAGTCTGGAATGTGACACTTCAAGCTACAACAGTTACTTATATAGTTGCCATGGCAAATGAGAATAAATGTTTGGTGATTAAATTTGCAGTTTAAGTGTAATCTGGAAAAAGTGTCTTGACGAAAATGTAATTAATAGCTACCATGTGTCTTTCTTAAGGCTGTATTCTCTTTGGTGAGTGACTTTTGAAAAGCAATATTTCACTTTTCTGGGGACTCTGTGGGTAAATTATATCAAACTGATCAAATGGCCAAAACACGAGGTGATCAGAAAAAATGAGTTACTTCCTAGAAAAGTAAACTTTGCTGTAGATTTTGTCACTTAAATTTTTCAACTAACAAATGAGGACAGTTAGACTAAAAACTGCTTGAAGCTTGGAAAAATGCAATTACCAAACTTGAGATTTTCTAAGAGCTGAATCCAAGGAAATTTCCCTTAACTTTATGATGTTTCCACCTTAACTCAGACCACCCTTTTTTTCCAATCTGGTCAACCCTCTTTTCTGGGTGCTACAGACCCATCCCACATCAGACCCATATCTAATGAAACTCTGGAGACAAGGGGGAGATGATGATGGACATGTCAACATGGACTCCTGCATCCTGTAAGGGTGGTGAAGATGTTGTGTAAGCATATTTCTGACAATCAGATGCATAGTACTTCTTTCCAAAACATATTACTGGCATTTTGGATTTGCAAAGTAGAGAGAGGATTGGGAGAAAATTATATTTCTGTAAAGAAGGTCAATGAGAGAAAGGATTAAGGTGGCACACAGAGGAAATTGCTCCGTCTTTCCTTACCCTCCCTTCCCTACCAATTTTTACCAGAATAAAAAATTGCTTGGTAATTTTACTAACTTGCACTCACTTAACCCTTTAACTCCCACAAGTGATCAACATGAAACTTCTCCCTATAATATCTTTACATTATCTAACAAATAGCTAGTGAGAATACTCAAACTTATCAGGTGGAAGTTTTCTTGATCTAACACCAAATTCTCATAAGGGATGTGTCGAAAGAAAATGTCCTCGACGACTTAGACTTTGGTAGCAACTGTAATATTTATTGTATCAATAGATTTCACCAGATCACCGTAAAGCTCTTTTTGTAACGTTTTTACATTTCAGAATACTGTATACCTGCAATATAATTTAAAAGAATATGTGTAGCAGCTAGAGGGGAGAATTAACAGTCAGATCTTGGGAGTTAAAGGGTTAACATAAGTGTGACCAGAACACAATTTCTATAATTTATTTCTGAATCATTTATTAAGATCATGGGAATAAAGGAAATGATTCCTAACTTAAGAAGCTTTGATTGTTAAACAAATTCTCCTTATCAGTGCCAGAGTAAATGTAGGAGAGGAGTGTGGAGAATATGGATACTGATGTTAGGCTGTGAAGGGTCAAGAGACACCTGCAAAAAAGGCTAATTGTTTTTCATATAATTTATTTACTTGTCAATGGCTTAAACTTCTCTTCATCAACATTACAGATAATTCTGGAAAAGCATGGGGAAAAAAATTAACTTTTGCACACAACATAGAAATATTTGTTGAAGCTTAAAAATACATTAATGTATGGGCTTTAATATTTTAAAAGTCTGAAAGTTTTCTGACACTTTTGTGTCTGTGCATAATGTGAGAGCAAAACTTTGTTTCTTGGGAGAATGCAATGAAAATCTAGTTCTTAAATATAGAATCTTACATCTATGTTACACATATATTAGCTTTTTAAACTGTCAATAAAGAAATGAAGTCTATCTAGACCCTCTCTTAGTGTGGTCTTTTCTTCTTGAAGTTTCTTCTTGGCTTGGACAAGATTCTGAAGAGGAAAAATGCTCTTTAAATGGATTGAATGAAGTTTACGTAACAGATATGACAAAACAATTAAATGCTTTAAGTACTTCCAATCAATTCTCTTAAGCATGGTCATCAGAGAAAATAGCAGGCAAAACAAAGGCTACTGTAAATCATCCTCAAAATGTTTTGAAATTTATATGATAACATGTGCTTGATGCAGGATGTAGAAGGCCAAAAATATACGAATCAGTAATACTGTAATGATGAACTCACAGGACTGGTTATTTCAACAAAGTTTAACCATTGTTTAACAAAACCGCATTCTAAGCCATCTCTAATTGAGCCAAATCCTTTATCTGAACATTAATTTTTGTGAACTGTGTCAAGAGAGCTGAAAGCTAACAAAGGAAGGAATCCCTGAGGTGCACTGCTTTTGCAGTTTGGGTTTAACCTTGTGTAAAGAACCAACCCACAGTGTTTGAGCAACCATCATGGAATAAGCAGTTTAATCATCTGAACAAGGCCAACACAAAGAAAGAGTCAAATTGTGTTGGATTAATTTCATTCTATCAACCTTCTAAAGAATCATAATTATTAACATCTTTAAACGGTTAATATATCTCCAAGAGGTGCATATATATTGTGTCTTGGAGCACTTTAAAATTAAGCGTCATAAAACCAAAATCAAATCAATCAAAATTATAACAAACAATTAGAACAAAGCTTGAGACAATTAGCACTCAGACAACAAGAACTCAAAACAAAATAGATGCATAAAAGCTATCAAGTTTTCAGTTTGTTTCATTGCTTCTGGATGAAAGAGAAAACTGGACAAGTCTCTAAGACCAATCACAGTGGGTGGTAAAATAAACTCAATGCAGCCTGCAATTACTTTTAACCCTTCATTAAAAATTGCTCCATGCCCAGCTACTAACTTACCGTCATTTGGAGATTAAGAGCCTGTGCCTCATCATTCAGGGAAACATTTTTGGATTTTAACAAATCAGCATTGTCTTGGAGAACACCTATTTCCAAATACCTCTCTGCAACAAAAGAGTTGGAAGATAAACAAGACAACATAAGTACGAAATGGAAAAAGGAAAAGACTGTGCACAAGCCATGTGCCTCACATTGAAGAGCTTATTCCAGTTTCAGGGTCAGATCAAGAGGGAAAGAGTTGGGGAAGGGGGGGGGGGGTGTGTGTGTTGTGGTCTAAACTTCTTTATCAGACCTGTGTTTTTTCCTTTTATTGCTTGTTTCAAACCAAAGTTCTTACTTCAA
This sequence comes from Pocillopora damicornis, assembly GCF_964200805.1. NCBI lineage: Eukaryota > Metazoa > Cnidaria > Anthozoa > Scleractinia > Pocilloporidae > Pocillopora > Pocillopora damicornis. Next base: position 8,747,007 of record NC_142672.1, read on the forward strand.
CAGTATTGCTAGATTACTTTGTAACTTGAAATATTTAAATTTTAGTCATCTTGAAATATCTCTTATTTAGGTTATAGTATAAACAGATCCTATCAAGGGAAGAATCTGCTGGGACTTAATCAGTTTGATTTTAAATAAATAATAGCATTCTCCAATTGTGATTACAACTCCAACTCTAACTACAGCTAAACCAGCCACCCAAGAGTGATCTTACACCTCAGCCAATTCAAAGGGTGATTTTACCTCAATTCAACAACACTTTGTGTGTTAAATTTCAAGAAGAATCCTACCTGCTGCATGTGCATAATAGGATTGCATGACAGCCTCAATTCCAGACCACTTGTACCCTTCCTTTCCTTGGGATGATGACTGCTGCTCCTCATCCTAAAAACAAAAATTGAGAAACCACACCAAGTTACTCCCAAACTTAAGTTTGGTCTCTTGTTTATTGTCTTCAATAGTGCATTGCTTAGCTGTTTATGACCAAAAGCTTCACAAGATTCTTTAGCAAATTGCTTGATAAATTGAGTTTACAGCAAGATTCAACTGTTAAGAAAACGTTATATTACGTGTATGTTGATGAAAAAAGATTTTAGGGTCACATCATCAAAAATAAAAATTAAAACCCTGTGATAATTTACCTAAAAGTATTACAAAAAGTGTAATCACCTGGCCATGTGTCACAAATCTATCTAAGGCTGCAACACAGATGTGAGTTTTTTTTTTTTTTTTTAAAGTGTACCCCAGAATAAATTTTTTGTTCAATGATTATGGATGGCAATAATCAATTTGAGAGGGTTATGCCACAATATCTTCAATCTCATCAAGGCAGGAACAAAACTATCCTCACCTTGGAGGGTTCTCCTTGTTTATTTCTAATGCTATTCTGCTGGTCTGACAAGGGCAATGGTCCAAACTGACGTCCTTGTATATTGGTTGGGTGCTGTGAGAGGTAATCTCTAGTCTCTTGTTCACTAAAAGTAATCCCCACACTTCTCAGGGGCTCTGGTCGAATAGGCTGTGTCACAGTTCTGTGGTCAGCCCTGGCATGAGAGGCAACATTCCCATGCTCATGTGAGATTGACAAGAGCCCTGTATGCCGAAGATATGGCGGACGAAATTGTGATGCACTGATGTTGCTAAAAGGATCTTCCATATTTGTGAGTGATTGAAGAGTTAGACGAGGGGGGACATGGTTAGAACTACTGCTAATTGTAGGACTTTGTCGAAATCTTTCATCACTGCTGCGACGAAAGGGTCTATCAAATGGATATGAAGGAATCCTTTTTTCAGCTTCCTCAAGTTTTATATTAACTGGTTGTTGTTTTTCTAGATCTTTGTTTCTGTTTTCTTTTCGTTCCTGCTCCTGTAGTAGCTGTTGCTTTTGTCGAGTTATTGGTCCAGTTATTGTGTCTGGGTCCAAAGAGCCTTGGCTGTTGTCAGAATCTCTGTCATTCTAGAATAAAAACAGAATGATTACACAGTCAATCAACAACAACCTACCTCTTTTTTTTTGTCTGGAAACAGAGCTGATCAATGCAAAAAAGGACTGCAGATAACACAAACCAAACTGGCCCTTTTCAAAGAAATCCCAACATAAAATCATATCAGAAAATTAAATCAAATTCCAGAATCAATCAGTCCAGCAACTATATTGAGTATTGATCCAGGGTTTATGTCCTTAGCTTGATATGACACACTAACCTCTTTATCCCTTCGTGCTCTTTTTGGAGGACGGCCCCTACTTTTCCGGTTCTTTCTCTCATTTCTTTTGACCTCGTATGTTTGCTCCAGCTCTGCAGGGAAGTAATCAGTATTAAGTAGTTGCATTCTGGGGATCATACATGGCTCAAGCTAACATTGCAACTCAAATTCACCTGTCATAACTGTTGATTTCAAATTAATTAATTATCAGAGTGTTGTGCTAAACAATAATATTTTCCACCACATCAAACGGCAACTTGACTCTAACAATGCCTTTCCCGGCCCAAAATTATAAATAGGTTCCAGTGAATAGACAGGTTAACCTTATGAACTACTTGGTGGCCAACTGCAACTACCATCCTATTCAGGGAGGAGTTGCCATTCTTAAAGTTGTTTCTCTTTTTAAAGAAACTTACTAGATAAGTTTTGTCAGCTGTGGGGGTCAGTCATTAAAAACCTAACCTATTATCACCAGACTGTATCGTTGCAGGAACAGTGATACAATTAATATTTTTGAGTTAGCATTACCCATCATTTAAACTGATGAAATAACTATGATCAATTATTTATCATTTACTACAAAAAAAAAATGCACATGCAATGCTGGCTTTCATTAGTGGCAAATTCTTGTTTCAAACTTAGAAACACATTTTGAATGAAAGGATAACTTAAATAAACCTGACTGTAGGTCCCAAAGGTAACAAGTGAGATACAAACCTTGTCTTTTGCTGGGGGGTAACAGACCAAGCTTGGCCATAAAGTCAAGCTTCTGTTGATGGAAAATTGAAATTTCAGTAATTATCTTTTTTACTCTCAAATAAAAAATAATGCCTGATTTGCCACTAACAATAATTAGAGGGAATAAGGACAATCCTTTCCTATCCTGAAAATATTTTCAAGAATACTAATTCATTTTTCCCATACAGATGCCAAATCTTTTTCCTGAACAAAGAGATGACTCAAAACATTTGTGTCACAACAACACCAAATTAATGCACAGTCCAACTGGCATAATTCCATATCCCCAAAAGCAATGACAAATTAACCCTCTTTCTGTAGATGTTTATGAGAACTGGTATTCCCACAGAACTTGCTGTGCTCTGTTAAAATACATTTCTTTTTCTTATAAAAAAAACTCAAAATAACATTGTTCATATCTTTGCACCAACACATAATATTCTTCAATATTTCCCAATAATAGACTTTTCACCAGTCTGATGTTAGCTAAATGATGTTAATGGACTAACCTCTGGACTGGGAAAAGATGGTGGTGTGTTTTCAATGTTTTCATCAATGTTGCCATTAACATTACTGTCGTTCATCAAGTTGTTGGGGGAATCAATGCCATTTTCATTGTCATGATCACCGTCATACTTTCTCTTAGAGTTTGTTCCTCCTTGGCTCAACTCTGCAATAAAAAATTAATGTGCATAAGAATAAGCAAAAAATCTATAGAAATCTATAAAATTATCACTTTTATTTTACAAAGGGAGATTTCATCTCAAAATGCATCAAAATTTTAAAGCAAGTGTCTCCAGCCCACTGGAATTGTAATAGAAATATGTCATTCCCCCTCACAGCCATATGCTTCAAACACTTTTTTAAAAAAATACACACGATAGATCAGCAAATGGCTTGAATTCTCAACAGGAACTATTTTCCACACGACAGCTAGAATTTAAACAGCTGATTATCTGATATGTGACAGGGGAAGATTCTTGGATTATTCTTTGAAAAATTGAGACAATAAAGGATAGATCCATAAATGGAACTATGTCTAAGCAACTAAGCAGAGTAACACAAAGACAAGTAAAAGCTAGGTTAGTGTGTGGTGAAATTCTGTGTACATTAATTCTCAGTACTGTTCTCTATACATTTCCTAAGGTGCTGACAAGGAGAATTTGCTTAACAATCAATCAATCATTTAATTAGTGATCATTTCCTTTATTCTCATGACCTAAATGTTTGATTCAGGGATGATAATGTAAGGAGAAATTACTGGTAGGTACCAGTCACTATTACAGCTCAAAGTAATAGTCTTCATCATAACTTGGTGAAATCAAATTAAAAGTTGTTACCTTTTTTCTTTCCCACAGTTACAAGCCCTAGCCCTTCAAGAAACCTTAGTTTAGAAGGATCATGTCTAATCTTGGGAGGAAGCTCATCTACCACTCTCTCAACTTTAATTCTTTTGGCCAGACTGCTAGGAGATGACCTTTCAGTTGATTTTGGTCTCTGTATATCTACCAAAATTATGTAGAGGACAGCATTTACATTTTACAATTTCAAAATTAAAATAGTTACCCACACATAACCTTCCCTGTATACATTGTATAAGTTACCCTTGCGCTGATGAAAAATGTCATTAATTGTAGGCTAAAATACAAAGGAAATAACCAAAAGGAAAATAAAAGCCAGATTTCATGATCAATTTTCCACTAGATGCTATTTTGAAAAAAAATTACAAACATTTAAGCTTATGTAAGAGATTCTCTCTGTGATTCAATAAGCAGACCTCTCTCTGATTCTGTAAGGAGAACTTCTGTCTTGGTCAGTCATGGGAGTTAGAGGGTTAAGGGTTGATGCTTGACATTTATAGCAAAAAAAATAGTACACAGGCATTCACTTTCGTGTTCTCTGTCACATTTTGAATTGAGGACTGAAGAAATTTGCTTGTGCCCATATGAAACACAGTAAAAATTATGGCAAGTTGTCTTTACCTGCAGGTTTGTATTCTCCATTGACAAGTGCTGCCAAGTCTCGTCGCTGCCACTCCCTTTCACCACCACCACCTCTTTCAACCCTTGGCAAATTTCCATGAAAACCTTCACGGGTAAATGGATGGGAATCTAAGAAAGGTGTGTCATGCAACCCTGGCCGCTCTGATGGTCCAACAGAAGATCTTCTCGCAGTATCAGGCTGAAGATGTCGAAGATCTAATTCATTTCCATAACGATCACCAAATCCTTTTCCATCAGGAGGTGGATGGTGAAAAGCATGAAAAGGAAAGCCCCGGTACAGGTGATCTGCCTCCCTACTGGCTGCTATCCGAGCCAAGGATGGGTCACCTTTGTGAGGGTCAACTGAAAGGGGGCTCTGATGAGGAAAATTAAAAAATCAATAGATTAGGAATTGAGGAAAACTGTCCTTGAGTTAGCTTTTTTCAGCACAAAAATGTCTGGATTTGGTCAATTCTCTTGTAGACACAGAAGGAGTGCACTCTGGGATTTGAGTCAGAAACAACTGAGATTATCAAATGCAAGACATTACCTTGCTGGTGTCTAAGTGCTGTTGGTGATGTGGCTGAGGATAACGCAAAACACCTAAACCTCCAGGTTTTTCTTGTGGTAGGTGATGTCTTGGCCAGTCCTCTCCAGGTGCACGGAGGTTGTCTTTCTGCTCAAACATCAGCCGCTCATGCAACAGGAACTCCTACAAAGCAAGAGGCATATCAATACAGTGTCAAGCAGGAATGTAATGAGAAAAGGAAAAACCAACCAAGGGAGTTTGCTCAATTCTGGCACCAGATTCCCAAAGCTAAAATTATAGGCTGGAAATGTATGACAGGCAGTATGAGGAAGTCATTTTTAGATCTCAAGTGAAAAGGTTTAAGATGGGGAAAGAAACATTGAGATCAGTTACTGGAGTATACTAACCTGCCTTTCTCGTTCTCTGACAAATTCAACATGCCTCTCATCCAAGGGGTGTAGAGGGTAAGGAGCATCCCTCGGGGGGTGCACCATGTATGGATGAAGAACAGGCACCTCATGTGTCGGGAGAAACATCCTTTTGTATTCACCAGGTCGTGTCATCTTGGACACCATTATGGGGTCACCTCGAACATGAAGCCCATGACTCCTAGGTGGCTCAGATGAGCTTGATGACGGTGCTCCACCAGGTGTGCCATGCCCATGAACAGGGCAGGACCCTGGTTTGTGCTCCTGGTAGAGACCCCGCTGCAGAGGTGCTTCTGCAGTACTTCTTTTTGGCTCTCCTGGGCCACTTTCACTTTCTTTGTCTTTCTTTGCAGACTCGATAGATTCCTAAATATTCAGAGAGGGAATGAATGAAACAATGTTTTGTAGCTCTTTCTGAACAAGAAAATGACTTGTACCCACATCTAACAAAGGAGAGGAATCTGCCAAATTAGAATTTCAAACAAATGGTGATTCTAAGTTGAACTTATTGCTCTGGTCCTGTCTATAACATAACACATACATGTAAGAGCATGGTAAAGATGTAGTAGTAGTGATATGGGGATGATGACAACCATGATGATGATGATGATGAGAATTCATCAAGGTTTGAAATATATGTAACTTCCATTGCTTTTCAGTCCTTTATACCCTAATAGTGCCAGCATCTAATTTCTCCTTACAGTAATTCTGCTGAATTATCCATTGAGATAAAGAGAATCAAGGAAATGATTGCTAAGTAATAAACTTGGATTGTTCAACAAATTCTCCATGTCAGTAAACAAAGAAAATGTACAAAGAAGAGTATGAAGAAGATGAATACTTATTGTTGGGTAAAAAGGTTAATTAAATTAGTTCTTCAGGAAATTAACTTATTGATAAACAAAATAAAAGAATGTAATTTCACACCTGCTTCCTAGTTTCACGAGACTCAGGATTGTCCCCTGGCCTTAAATGTGGTGAGTTCTTTCGAACAAATGGATCAACACTTCCCGGAGGTAGATGCCGCGCTGCATCACCAGGATGAGCAATAGGAAGGTCATAAGGCTCTATAAGCACTGAACCATCTGGCAGAATAGAATGACGCTCATGCTGTTGACGTAAATGTTCTGCTGCTCTTTGCTGCCTCCAGGTGCTAAAACGGATGTCATGGGGATCCAAAACCTGCAGGGAAACAATTGGGGACATTTCATTCAAATTGTAGATTAATGGTATCACAGTGATCATGGTTTTTTTGGTGAAGTTAAATGATATCTAAAGCAATTGACAATGGATCCTTGAATCATTCACTATACAAATAAAATGGAAAATTTTATTACATTCAATCTGGTGATATAAAAATTATCACCAGGATGTTGCCAAAAGGATGTCAATCATATTGCTTTGTGTGCTCTCTTTGTCAGTTTCATCAGAGTTTTAGCTTCAGGGAACCTAACTATACAGCTCTACCAACAAAGATATTTTTTCTCTCTCACCAAGGTAACAATCATACACAGACTTGTTCACTAAGTCAAATAATGACCTGTTGATAAATAAGTGGTTCAATGAAAACAGCACCATTTCACTCATTTCCAAAAGTGGAATTTGATTAATTTTCTTTTCATACAAAGAATAATCATGTTCATTTTCATAATCATAATTATCTTACCGCTGGAGGGTATGGTGTTGGATAAAATGCTGGTAACATATGGGCTTCTGGACCATCTCGCTTAGAGGCCAACAAAGGAGGGGGCCCAGGTGGATGGGGCCCTCTTGGGACATATATTGGCAACTCTGGTTTAGCCCCATAAGCAGGATAAAAGGCTACAGGAGCATGAGGAGGTTCTGGGCCAGGGTAGTGCTCTGACAACATGGGTACCTCTGAATGGCCTTTAAAAGATACCAAAGAAGGTAGTTAGGAACAATAGATTATATTAACCATTTTGCTGCATTGGTGGAAATAAAATCTCATATTTTAGTAACATTTAGAACTTATGTGAGAAAAAATAGTGTTCATCTATATAAAAAAAAAAAGCCATTGCACCCATTGCACTGAACAGATTTAAATGTACATGTACAAGTTAATGCTCTTTTTTATATATTAAAAAAACACATTTATTTCATGTTTTGGACCTTGAGAAGAATATTGGTCTTAGACAGCTATATAGTTATAGGTCTTATATACATATATATATCTATATATATATATATATATTTTTTTTTTTCCCCGCATGGTTTTTTTTTTGTTAACATTTTTATTTTTGATCTTTCTAAGATATTAGCTAATGTTAAATAGCTACCCTGAGATTTGAGAGTAAATAAAAGATGTGTATGTAAGTATGTGTATAAATGTGAGTATGTATGTAAGTATGTCTATAAAATCCCCTGATGAGTGAGTAATCACGAAACAGGCTTGTAGGGATGAAAGTATAGTCCATTTGCTTTTTTCCCATCTCAATATATAAGTATGTATGTATGTATGTTGAGATCTTTCTGTGACCTAAAAAAAAATTTCAGGATAAAAAGGAATCCCATAATAAAATTATATCAAGCTAGTCTTAATTTACATTTTTTGTTTAAGGATTAGGGTAATATAAATTATCTTAAACAAAAGAAAACATAAACCAAACAAGTTTAAATAAACTTAGCCTGGAATTACTCTTTAACTGCATTATACACAACATAGATATTATATAATATATATATATATATATATATATATATCAAAGACAAAAATTAAAATTCAGCCAAACATGTGTCTGCTTTCCATAAACAAGTGTAATTGACAAACACACTCTTGTTTTTATGCTTCAATAAAGATTATGTCCATATTCCCAAGGAAACCAAGATTTGGCTTTAAAAAAAATAAAATTCTGAATCAAGTAAGCCAGGGGTATTATTTCTTATCTTGATGGAATACCCACAAACACCATGTTCTGTGATTCAATCTCAAATATTTCAATATTGAATGTAGAAGATACAAAAGAAGTTATTCCATCAAAATATCCATTTTATTTTGTTTTGTTTCTGGGGAAGCAGAAAAGCCAAAAAGGAGATAAATTCAAGTTTCTGTTTTGATGGATTTGTGCTTTCTTTTCATGACAAAATTTAAATGAAGCATTAAATAAACAGGTTTTCTTAATCTGAATCAACTACTGGTAGATATCTGTTTGTAGATTAAAATGACTTCCCTTTGATCGCTCAAATTAATTGACAGTGAATTGACACAAAATAATTTTTCATCAGAATTGCAACATATATCTTGAAGTGAAAGAGTTTCTTGTAGGAACATTGATAAGTAGCATTATTGTCAATGACCTGCTATTCAAGGCAAATAAAAATGTGTTTTGGTTTCATCTACTTATGAGAAACAAAAGTCTGAACCTCTAAGATCAAAGCTACAATCTTTCAGAAAATCAGAATAGGTTGAAGTTGAATTTAACCCTAAAAGATAACCTGGAAACCTCAAAGAAATACAACACACTATATGATATTTAATGGTTCCAATCCTTTTGATATGAAAACCTTGTGCAATTATAAATAACCCCCTACCCAACAGGAATAAATATTTTTCAAATTTTACACAAACCTAAGTGGGATGTTACCTTGTTTAAACACAAGGAAAATGTTCTCTGCTGTATGTGCCACAGTTCACATGAAAAACCTGGATCAAACCTGACTGAAATCACCTTAAAATGTCTTGAGAAAATCCACCACAATTCACTGATCTTATTAATTATTCAACAACAATGAAAGGCATAAGGTTTGAATTTGTTTGGAGATTTCTACAGTTCTACCTCTTTGTCACTTTGCTAGGCAACTGAAATTTCCACAAGAGGAATGTCTGATCATGAATAGTGAAATCAAAATTTTTTGAACCAATTTCCATGTCCTTTCCAATTCAAAAAACACTGGAGACTTCTTTTGTAATCCACCTCGAGGTGACTCACACCATTTTGTCTCTTGTACAAATAATTCATTAACTTATGCTTTTAAAAAAACTTCTGTGTGATCTGCAACATGAGAATACTGGCAGTACATATTTTGCTTACCCTTGTTGATTAAAAAACTGAAGGACAGGATAAAAGGTCTAGCTGTGCGACATGCTGCAAGACCGCACAGTACTCATGGTTGATGTTATGAAGAGAACATAGTCACATACAGACAGGTGGTTTTGGGTAAATTAAAATAAACAAGGCTAAAAAGTGCAAGGCTTATTATTCAAATAACTCCCTTCCCAACAAGGAAAACAGACAAAATCACTATTAAATCTCCCCATACAGTAGACTCTAGAACATTAAATCTTATTTCAACCAGACACTGAAAAAACATGGATTTGCAAAATTAACCAAGATCAGAATTTCCTTGTAATCAAACCACTTTTTTTTCCTATGTCCTATGCAGTTCAATTCAAATTAAATACACAGTACTTACAGTGCCACCTGGAACACTCTAGAGAGAAAACTAACTACTTGCTTTTGTTTTATAATATCATGGAAGCCCTACCTCTGGGAACTGTAGAAAAGACACCTGGCATCACTTCACGGCCCATGCGAGGGTGGCCAACTTCTGGCCTGTGGGGACCCCTGTTTGATTCACGTGTTTGCTCGCCTTTAAAAGAAAATCAAAGAACACACCATTAACATACTATGTGTTAATGACAATTTTGTTATTGTACAAATTGTTCTATCTACATCTATTAGATAATTATCTTGTAGAAATAGCATTATTAAGCTGACAAAACCTCCTGTTTCAAATTAACACAAGTGTGACATTTGTTACTTAATGGGATCACTTGTAATACATTTGCAAATCTTCCTTGTACACAGGAAGAGGGAAGGGCTTGTGGGCATAAAGTTTTTTTTAATTTTTTCCTTCTTATCTTCATCACAGGTTGTTTTATTTTTGCGGCACATAAACATTTATGGTGTGTATCAAAAATTTTGTTCCTTTTGAGATCAGTTAAAAGTAAAACTGAAGAACAAAATTAAGTCAAAAGGATTTTCATAACAAATTTACACAGCTGAAATAAAAAAACCATTTTTGACAAAGGCTGTCATTCTAGGTTGGATTGGGATATTTGCAGTTTTAATGCTCTGCTCCAGAAGCCTCTGATTTCTTTTTTGGGATATTTGCAGTTTTAATGCTCTGCTCCAGAAGCCTCTGATTTCTTTTTAAAACAATTTTCTTTTAATAAAGAAATTAAAATCAAACTGGAAAGGGAGTACTGTCTCATATATCTTCATACTTTGCACCACATGATGCCTTTATTTGTTAAAATTACATTGTATAAAAGCACACAGGAGGCTAAAGAAAGAAATCTGTGGGAGACATGTTGGTGTAGCAGTTAGCTAGAATGCTTGACTTTGGGCTTTTGTGTTCTTGGGCAGCACACTTTGTTCTCACATGCTTCTCTTCACCGAGGAGAATAAATGGATCAATATCCCCCTCTAGAGGGAGTGACAGCACTTCACAGTACTTTGCTCTACTGAACACAGGATGGGCTTTAACACTTATGGGTCCTTGGCCAAGCAAATTTCGCTTTTCAAAGGAAAAAAGTATTCCTTGAATCCCAAAGTGTGATCTGCACAATACTTTGCTCTACTAAACACAGGATGGGCTCTAGCACTTAATGGCCCTTGGCCAAGCAAACTTTTCCTTTCAAAGGAAAAAAAATAACCCTTGAATCCTCAAGTGTGATCTCAAAAAGAACATTTCACTCTACCTGGCCGGTGATTTCTGAGATCTGGATCCACAACAGGGGCAGACGGAACAGGGGGTGTGCGGACACCAATTACTCCTGGACTTTGATGACCACCTCCTTTATCCTTTGTATTAATTTCTGTTTGTCCTGATGGTGGTGAGGTTCTTGATGGAGACATACCTGATAACAAAGACAGATGATTAACATGTTAACTCTCCCTATGATATTAAGGTATAATCCAGCAATCAGGTAATGAGAATAGAATTGATTAATAAGTTAAACAATTTTAATAAAAATATAGATGAAGAGAGTCAAAACACTAAATTAATGCCAGCCAAAAATTTTACCTTGTTAATTTTTTTTTAAGGAGCCACATTCTATTCTTTATTTTGTTCAATTTTTTTCCTGGTTGATTCTAGAAAATATATCAAATAAAGGTGACCTTTATCAGAGAATCTTGTGGCTCTAAATGTTGACAAAATCATTTACCTGTGCTTTTTGTGCTGATAGCAGAGACACTTGGTGAAACAGAATGAGAGCTGCTATCCGATGGAGTGGGAGAAGAGGCTGATGCAGGAACTGGTTTAGCTTGTTTTGCTAGTTTTCTTAGTGCTGCTGCAAAACTAGCTTGACCTCCTGACATTGACGAGTCAGTTGTTGCAGGAGTAGAATCTTTATTGTGTACAACAGGTTGCAATCCAGGTGACAGAGATGTTGTATAGTGCATGGGGGACGCATTTGAACTGTTGGTGCCCAATTTCACTTTCTTGTTTTGCAGCTGGGACGAGCTACCATCACCTTCACTTTCCTCACTGGAGTCAATGACTATGACACGTCCTTGGCTAGATTTATAATCTTTGACTTCACTCTCCAGAGGATTCTAAGAGTTAAAAAAAAAGTAAAGAGACACAAAATGGAATGAGCTCAGCCATCTGACTGTCAAGTATGATTAAAATGTAATTTCTCTTTATTAATTCAATACAATATTAAGCACACAGGTGATCACAATTGATAAACTTCTCAAATTGTAGGTTATTTCTTTTTGAAAATAACACCAGATTCTTAAAGCAGTCCTCACACTGGCAAAATGAGATTTGCATAGTTTTTGGCGAGAACAGTTTTTATGTTTACCCTAATAATGTAAGGAGTTTCATGACCAAAAACCTGTTTAACCTTTAACCCTTCAGAGTGACTGGTTTCTTATTTCTCCTTACAGGTTCCCCCTTGGATCAAATGCAAAGGTCATAAGAAGAAAGGAAATGATTACCAATTTACAAAGCTCTCGATTGTTAAATGTTTTGTTCGATAATTGTTAAACAAATTATCGGTGTCAGAATTCCGTGTCAAATTCTCCGTGTCAGAGAACATAGAGAATATATATCGTGTCAGAGAATATAAAGATCATAAGGAGAATATGCTTACAAATATTTGGGTGTAAAGGGTTAACGGCAAATCATAGTGTAGCAAATTTCAAAAATAAAATATGTCCTTCCTTCAGACTTGTAGCATGTTATTTTTATTTTGTGGTTCAGTTCCTATGTCAGAACAAACTTGACATTAGACTTTTAATCCTATCAAAGTATCCATTCTATGCACTTTCTGCCATACATTTCTCATTAATTTTATTGCTAAGATTTTGTTTTTAAATCAAACAACATAGCCAAGTTGAGATTTTTCTTTCTTCTCATCAGCTTTCTCTAAGAAAATGTATTGGTACTGTGAAAAGTTGCATATTAGTCTCTCCTGGGAGTGAGAAGATTAGTATGTGATCCATACTCTACAAAACCCTTGACTCACGATATGTATGCTAGGGCAAAGAGTTCTCACTTCCTCTCTAGACAGTGATCAATATAGATCTATTTTTCAAACACCAAAATAACATTATTGACAAGCTGCAATGAAAGCCCTGGAGGAAAAGGAAAACCATCATCTTTCACATGTTAGTGGAATAGATAGTTTGTCTAGATCTCAGCTGAAAAAGGCTGACATATCTTTACTAGCAATGTATTAGGGGTCAAGATATTTTTAGACTGGTAAAACTACTTTGAGCAATGAACTGTACAAAGATAAACAGTCACATATGCTGGATGAAGCTTTTGCGCAAACAAAAGAAATTTATACCAAAATAGCAACCTGCCTTTAGGCAGATGTACGACTTGTGATTTATTTGACACAGAAATAAGGCGAGTCATGCAGTATAGCTTAACACAGTGCTATTAACTCATGTGGAAATAATCATGCAAATTTATATCTGATTTTCAAACAATAGACAAAAGAAATCTTATATCCATAATTGAAGAAAAGTTCTAATTTTTCTTTCACAGCATCTCCTAAAAATGGATAGATTACTTTAAAAATACAACTTATCTTGGCCCCAGAAGAGATTTTAACACCTATTTAACTACTTTCAGCTTTTTATGTATGAGATTCACAATATCTTCTTATTGTGAAGACCATTAATTTTGCATCAACATATCGTCTCACACAACAGCTTTCAATCACAACATGTTTTCTCTGCCATCCCTTATAAGATATTGAGGTAATCACATTGATAAATAGTCCTTGGGATAGTAACACAATAATTTCTAGGAAAAGCACAAATGCAACCATGATTCCCCTGCAATAAATACACCTACACTAACCTTTCATGTGTCACAGTGGTCAGGAGAAGGTTGAATGTAATTCAATATGTTTTCATTATTGCAAGCAAAAGTGATCACAAATGATCATTTCCTTATAATGTTCCTTTTGAATTTAATACTGCAGTTGGCTGCTATCAAGATTTATTTTCTAGGTTTTGTGAACAATGAGAGACACACACCATATATCTATAATTTAGAAATTTGCAATTAGAATGATCAGCTTTCCCCAAATAAATTACCAACTACGATGAAGGACAAACAATAGATGAACCTCATGTTGGAAATACCCAAGACATGTGCTTCACAACAACAAATTCTAGAATTAAAAATAATATAACAAATTACACTCCTCACAGGAAGGAAATTCAGCAAATTATTATTAGCAGAAATATTGGAAGCCATTTAAGTCTAAAGACTTGACTTCATGGATGAATTGTTTTTTTTTTCCACATGTGCCATCTTACCCTAAAACAACATCTTGTATAAACTGCCTTTTTCTATTCATTATCCATGAAAGAACTGCTCAGAATTGAAACCTACCTCTGGGAAATGTCTCCTAATTAGAACATAAGCAGAAAGAATTAATCTTTTCTCATGATAGAGGTTGATTTCTGTCAGTGATTCACTTAATGATATTCAGCAGCTTAATATATGCTGATATAATAACGGCTTGGTGCAAAATTAAAGCCTACAACTCTGGGCACTAATTTTGGCTTGGCTTGATTAGCATAAGCTGCCATATGTCCTCTCCAAACACCAGCTTTAATATGAATTGAAAACGTTTTGAGACAATAATCTCAGTTAATGTCATGCAAAGCATTTTAGCAGGTTTCGTTCTGGTACCTATTGCTTCCCTATTGTTCATAACAACAAAACTTATTCAGTATATCAAATTGTAACCCTGAGAGTCTCATCAGTGATAACTACAGACGAATTTACCCCAGGGAGAGACTATTTTAGCACTAAAGATCAATATGAACACATCAAAAAATGGTAATACCTTCCTAAAGCCTGATTTTCTTCCTCAAAAAAACTTCTTGCACTGACAAGCTCAATATTACCTTCACTTATTAATTATTCATTCATTGTATTGCTTCTTTATTCAGTAGGAGAAGCCAAACTAAACCATGCTCTCTCAAGCTTGTATCAACAAATACAAAGGACTGTTCAAGAAAACTTTTGTATTTCACAAGATTAAACCTAAAACAATAAAACAAGAGCAGAGATACTAAATATCCATGAAAAGAAAGCTAGATTCTATCAGAGGCTAGGTGTTGCTTTCTTATTTTACACATGCCACCTGTTCTTCATTGTTCTTTTCATATGCAAATCACTACAATTAACCAACCACATTAACAACCACCTTTATGTTTGCCCGCAAAGGTCTGAAAGAGTACTGAATTCATTATGGTGACTACGTCAGCCAAAACCACTGAGCCAATGACTATTGTGACCTCTAATTAATGGCCACAGCATACAGCAGAGAAATCCTTTGATTTCAAAGTCAAAATTTATCTTGACTAATAAGGAATGCATACAAATATTTTTGTATAATTAGCAGATGAAAGGAGGCACAAAGCTTATCTTTTGATAGCATACAGTTTGGTTTGCTCATTGTGAGTATGTGTTATTCCAATGACAAGTTTTTTTCTATTGTCAAGTCAGCCTGATCTAAGAGCAATAAATTTGCACACAAATGTATTCCTAAATTCAATTACCCAAAATAGTAATTCTTACTCATCCAATAGACTAACAATTCTAAGATTCTTTCAGGTATTTAAATCTAATAAGAATGATTTTGTACCAAATAATTAACTATTTCTATTTATTACAAAAAGAAAATTCTACTTTTCGACTCAATTTTTTGATCAATGTTATTGTCTCAGCACTAATAGTTGAAGCTAATTTAGTTATAAAATGTCGATCAACACAGCTTTTTTTCCTAACTCAGGAAACATTCCACATTGTTAAAAGCATAAAATATATGTGCCGATTAACTTTAAAGCACAAAAATTTCTACTTGTTGTGTTATGAATCTGATTATAAAAATTTTAAAAAAGGTGTCCAGCTGGAAAAAATAATTTCATCCCCACTAATTTTTGTTTAAATTCAGTCCATCTTGCATAAATATTAGTTGAGCTGAGAATTACACTGTAAATTTAAGAGTAAAAAAAAAAAAGCAATAGAGATTCTTAATACTTATCGCAGAAACAACTAATATGAATGTCTAGCCAATTTGACAATTTGCAAAATAAGACAAAGGAAACCAATTTGTATTGAAACTTTCAACACTGTCCTCCCTAGATACTGCTTAATTTCCAAAGGGGAATTTGGTTCAGTTATGAATCAAGGATTTACTTGTTTACATTAATTTTATGTCACAAAATTATTTCAAAACTAATACATATTCTTCTCTTTGTTCTTAAAGCTCAACATTGTTTCTATATGTATTTCTCAACAATTGTCTCCAATTTAAATACAAAGATCACAAAAGTTGACTTAGTAGACCAGTGTTTAACAATAAATAACTGTAATTTTTTAACTCTAGCGAGGCATGATATTTACATTGTCAAACAAGACACAAGAGCTGTAAGTACACAAATTCAACAAAGTGATAGGTCAGCAAAACATAAATCCCTCCACATGAAGGTCTTGTAAATATAAAATTCAAATCAATTGATGGCTAATCAAATGTCTGTACACAAAATTGGCGATAAATGTTGGGGAAAACAAATTATTTGAAAAGTGATTCAATTTGGCAAAGAAAATCCCAACAGAAATGTATAATTCATTTGTAAACTGCAATTGTTGTTTTGTTTTGTTTTGTCTTTTTTTTTTTTTTTAAGGAGAAAAAATAGTTTTTGAAGTTTACTGCCGAATGTATACTGTCTGGCACTCATCACAAATCTCAAATCTGAGCTTTTTAAAATACTGACAATCTCCAAATTATGGTAAGCTCAACTGAAACATCTACTGAGAATTTTCTAAAAATAAAACTAAAAAATTCATTATGATGATAGTCTATACTACTGTCCTATTTTCTTACAATGTTATGTAATGCAAAATATTTCCTCTTTCAACTCTCATTTTTCAATTCTTCTTATCTATTGATAAGAGAAGCTTTCAACTTGATGAAAAAAATCTTCTTTAAAAGGGGTTTGAGAGATTGTAATTTATAAATAATTATTAAATAAATGTAGTTAAAAACATAAAGGTTGATAAGTATTTCAGAAATGATAAATGATTTTTTTCAAAAAGGCAGATTACAGCTTTCTTTAATGTAAAAATACAATACACTTAGCATACGATGCACAGCAGCCATGTGGAATCAATCATATTTGAAAGATATGGTTAAGACTTTTAAGTTGAAGAAAAGGTGAACAGATAAGTTATCAACAAGACCAAGTCCTAGCCCTGCTGGAGAGGATCACCTGAATTACTTTTTTTTTTCCTCAATGTGTTCCTCAACACGCAGGATAACAAGCAAGACCTGACAAAATGTTAAATACACTTAACAAAATGTTGTGTTGAAGTCATCTGAGCAAGTCTTACCTTGTCTACACCTTGATTATCCCATTCCTGCACCATCCTAATTGTTACACCATTAGAATCATCCATTGCTTCCAGGTCTCTTTGAACCTCCCGCTGACAGTTATTGCACAGGACAACATCTCTGCCATTATTTACCAAAATTCCACTTTTTGGTGGCTGGTGATGGGATGGAAACGATATCAACTGCTTATTTACAGCTCCAGATGAGAGCCTTGACACTTGTTTGCAACACAGATAACAGTTTATGGTTGATACCAAATACTTTCGTAGCCATCTGTTGGATTCCTCAGGAATGTCTGAACTTTCATAAGCATTCCACTGCATCATAAGGTTATGGTAACAAATCTCACAAGTAACAGCAGTTCCTTCACCATCTATAGGTTGAGCATTGATAGCAGGTTCTCTAGATGACAGGAAGGGAAAGAATGGACCTCCATCATGAACACCCTTACCACTGTGTGGATAGGAATACAGCTTAAAATGAAGTGTTGAGTTAATACTGAGACCACAAAGAAAACAAACTGCAGAAATCTCTAGATCCTCCGTGATTGCTGGACTTAGTTTAACTGCATAAGAGCGTTCATCCTGAGGTTTTTTACTTTGCTCAAACTCTTCCCACTCTGACCTCAGTTGTTTGTAGCATTTCTTGCAAAGAAATGTCCGACCCTCTGCATCCAGGGGTCTGCTATCTTTTGGAGGTGTCAATGATGCTATGAATGGAAAGTAGAAGTTGTCTTTGAGGGGATTGGTGTTTGGTTTAGTGTGAACAGGCCGCAAGTCAGATTCAGAACAATACTGACCACAAGTGTAGCAAGCAATCTTAGCCATTGTCTCGGCCTCTTCTGGTGTACCTCCAGCTGACTGAACCATGACCTCATTACGAATTCTATATTCCCTTTTGTCTTCACAAATCCCAGCAGCTTCAAAGTGTTTCCACTGTCTATGGAGTGATTTACGACAGCCGCTGCAAGCCCTTGTCAACCCTTGTTTTGTTAATGGCATGGCTCCCTCTGGAGTGGGCAGATTGTTAAGAAATGGATAATAGGGGTGTCCTGGTGTATGCTTTCGTGAATACAGAAATCTTCCTGATGTTGCAGGCTGTGTGACTCCACAGACAAAACAAACCATGGTTGACAGCTGAGACTGCTGCTCCCTAGGAAGGGAGGGGTCAGATCTTAATTGGTACTGTCTCTCACTCAATGGAGTGGAATTCTTCTGAAAGACTTGCCATTGACGAAATAAAAACTTTTGACAAGCTTCACAGACAAGAACTTTACCCAGGTAGTCCATTTGCTTTGCGATTGTGGGAGGAACATGTCGTGCAAGACATGGATAAAACGGTGTCTCGGTTTTAAGCTGCGGTCTTGTGTGTACACTTCTCATGAATTCTTTCGGCTTTCTCCTACTACAGATGTAACAAGTTTCAAGGCCTACAGAACGACGAGGAAAAGCATTTAGCGGTGAATTCTCCACCAAAGGACCAGCTGAATCTTCGGAAACCGGATTAACGTTTTCCACGTCTGAAGTGGTGGCAAGAAAATTCCCTTCCGCCGGTTCACTATGAACAGCCGGATACAACTCTGAACTATCGTTATCAAATAAATTCTCTCCTGCCACTGTGATGTTGCTATTGCCAGCTATTGTTTCTTCGCCTCTCGCTAGGTTGTTCTCAACAGGGCTTTGAGGTCTCTCTCCGCTTGAATCAGGACCTGACCTTTTCAGCCAGTAAATTCGCTTTGCAACTGGAGTGGCGCTCTCTTCGAAAGCATGCCATTGTTGAGTGAGAAAGGAAAAACACACCGTACAGGAGTCGACCTGTCCGCTTGTTTTATCGACCGGTCGAGCACCATCGGCAGGCACATGATACTCCAAGAACGGGAAAAACGGCATCTTCTCGGAATTTCGAGATCTACAGTAAAGAGGCCAGTTTGCATTAAACGCTCCACAAATAAAGCATATCAATCCACTGCCACTCGAACTTAAGCTTGGCGCCGAATCGGTAGTCCTTTGATCTTTTACCCCGTTTAATTTAACCATTGCGATCAAATCAACGTACTGTAGCGCCACAGAAAAACCAAGGACCCTGCAGGAGTTTCAGCACATCCTGAAGCCTAATCAGCGCGAACACCGGGGTTCGATTGAGGAAAATGCGATTTTTGAGCAAAAAGTAGTCTCTGCTTTGTGCATGTTGTTGATGTTACCCACTATGCTTTGCCGACTTGTCCACCTGGTTCAGCTGATACAGGCAGGACACGCTACTCAAGGACATCTTCTCAAGGAAGGAAGGAAGAAGAATTTCCTACACACCAATGGGCTTCCAAAACAAGTCCCAGGCAAAAATTGGCGCGTACTATAAGGAGTTAGCGTAAAGTACTAGCCACTGATAATCGAATCAAAATTTTGCTATATTTTTCTGAATTGTAATACGTGTCGCTTTCAAAGCGTGTTATCTCCTTTGTTTGACGCCAAAAAGATGATCACGTACGTGTTATACTGATCGGTCTAGGGTCACAGGTCTATTTAAAGAACAAAGGTGACCAATTTAGAATGTTAACAATAGAAAAGCTTTTAACCTCACCTAGCCAGGGAAGGTTACTGAGAATCCCGCATTGTCAAAATATTTGTTATGGAAAAAAACCGGACTGATACATGAACGGATTGTTTTAAAATTGTTTTCTTTTCTGTACAATTGTGTCTTATGAACAGTTAAGCACTTCAAATGCTTTCAAAAATTTTGCTTAAATGTTGTGACGGAGAACCACTTTAAAGTTGTAAGCATTTCTTCTGAACAATCGCATTTCATTAGGGCTCGAAATGTTCAGTTCCATTGATATGTGCACGTGCTTGACTCTTCCCGGAAGTGGTTAACGATTGAACGATGAGCTATGCTCTGAGCTGCAGATCGAGCCGTTTCTGGTTCGAAACGGAAACGTTTTCATATAATTTGCACAATTATCTGTACATTTAGCTTGTCTTCAAAATGATTTTCGCTTTGACTTTTCGTTATAATCGGTTAGCCGGTCGGAAAAACTCGATTCTTCCCATGAATTGTTTGATCCGATGAGTCTTAATTAGATCCTTGAGAGACACGTGTTACTTAACTAACTATAGAATATGATAATTTTCGATTAGGAGAAGTCAAGAGCTTCTGAGGAGGAACATAAAAAATGAAAGAGAACAATTACCACCACCCTTTTGAACGTATAATCGTTCAACCAAAGGAGGGGGAGGCACTTCCGGTTTCTGAGAGATAAACCTATCAACTGGAAAGCTCTTGTTTCACATGAGACTGGAAAAGATCTTTAGAGACTTTTCTCAGCAACAAGGAAGGAACTATTACAGACTCTTGACTCAACATCCCAGTTGTCATTCTCGTCACAAAAAATGTTACGTGAATGCTTTGGTATCTTGTGAAGCTGGATTTTTTTGGGTCTATACCAGCTCAGTTGTAATTTCTAATTGTAGGAGAATACATGCCATTCCTGATTCATTATCTCTTTGCACGAAAAACTGTACGCTTCAGAGTGGAAAAATAACCCATGTAAGGGAAAAAACGCTACATGCCAAGCAGAGCGAGAAGTGAAAAAAATGTTTGCAGTTTCATCCTCTTTCCTACGCTTTTCTCCCGGCCCGTGTGTTCATTCCCTGAAAATCTTCTGCGTTTTGTTGTGGGGTTTTCATTTCCACCAGGACAACTTTCGAAAGTAACCACAAACTTATTTCCTTCGTTTTCCATAGTAATAAGGTTGGGGGTTGAGAGAGTGCGTAGCAGCTCAGCGGTATTCGCTAGTTTTGGTATGCTCGATTGTAGCTCCCAAGGCCTTCCAGAAGCTTGATACTTTTTTCGGGCATTAGTTTCACGCTGTTCTCGATTAAAGTCTTCAGAGGGGTGAAATTGTAGAGAAAAGTATGACTTCCAGCGTAGAAAACGATCCAGATGCTTTGAAGATTTGCCCATATGACCCGGTCCACAAAGTGAAGGCGAAGAGATTTCCTTACCATTTGGAGAAATGTCGAAAGGTAAGGAAAAGTAACATCACTGAATTTTTAGCTTTAACCCTTTCGCTGGCAGGTTCCTGGGGACTTCATGTTTTTGTATGACGTAAGCCGACAAATCAGGCCACAGCTCATCACATTTTAGTTTAACCCCAATAAACTATATATAATTTTAATGAGCAGAAAATTTACAATCATTTCAAGACTATTTTGTTAGATATGGGTCCTTGTGCACAGAATTTGGGGCAAGATAGGCCGAGCATAACAAAATGTTCCAAGTGTTATTTGTTTTTCCTGCCCTTATAAGACAAGACAATTACATGCTTGTGAGCATTACTTTATATCATGCAAAAGCAGATTATTTCAGAAACCAAACACTTTTTATTCTGTCCAATTATCGTTATTGCAACCAAAGTTATGCCTTCTGTTGTAAGTCAAGGTTTGGCTTGGCAATTTTCAAAAATTAGAGGGTATGTGATATAGCACAACTATACTTGAGCAACAGCTTGCTAACGTCACTTGAAATCAACCAAATTACTGACCATTGATGGCTCAAAGAACTATAAATAGACAATAGGGTAAAAATGGTTCTGTTCTTATAAAAAATTACAATCCATAGCAAACTTCAGAGTTGTCAGAATCTGAAGAAATACAGTGTACCATCCTTTTCAACAAATTCTTCACTGCTCAATTCACTCTCGTGGTGGTCGAAATCTCCTATTCGTTTTCATCAGAAATACTTGACAAAACCTCATTAGGTTCGTCCTCTTACACAGTCCACAGTGTCTCTTCAACTGGAATCCATGCAAACATCATATTTAAAAGGATAGTATTGCATGTGTGATTTTTTTTTGGCAAAAAACAGTTCACATTTGGATGAAAACAGTGAGAAATACGGCTACGAATTAAGAAACGTGACTTGACAAACCATAATAATCTTTACAAAATCAAAACAACACTATGTGAGGGTCCCCTGAGATTTTTAACATGGATAGGGTCAGAGCGTACAAATTCGTATGTTTGCCAGCTAAAGGGTTAAATTGAGCGTAAACATAGGTAATCTAGATTGAACACTAAATTTTTTTCTAAGGTTTAATTTTAATATGCCTACTGTGCATGCATTGTGAAGCATTTCTGCATAACCCCATTCTCATTACAAGGCCTTAGTAAAAGGTTATTTTTTTGCCATTGTTGTCTTATAAAAAAAATCCGGATGCACATTATGAAGTATGGGTAATACAGAAATTTTTCAGAGTATTGTCATAATTTTCCTCATTCTTCAAAGCATGCTAATAGGCAGGGTATGATGTCACTGGCACCTTATTTTATAGTTTTTTAGTGTCTTTTTAAAGTTGTCTAGCGATTGTTTTTCTACTTAGGGTTGCTTTGTTCTGATGTTCTCACATTATATAACAAGTTAATTCTCAAAGAAAAATTGTGTACATTATTATCTTGATCAAAAGCCTGATGCACAGTAGTGTAAGTGATAAGACAAAAATGATAATAAAGTATCTTTGTTGAAAATTCAACAGCAATATGCAAGTGCAGGATGGACACAGTGCCCCTTTTTTGCTCGACATGAAATTCGTGTTGAGGAGTTAGAATATCACATTTCCATTTGTGAATACAAGGTATGATGATAGACTTTTCTGTTCACGTTATTACTGTGAAAGCTTATTTCTTTGGTAAAATTTCTACATAGCCCCATACTATTGTAAAACAAATCTGTTTTCTCAATGGCTGTGTATTGTTTTTGTCATTGTTTTGTCTATCCAAGAACTGAATGCATAATGTGGTATGGGGTTGTGTGGAAATTTTACCATTTCTTTCATCAAAAGGCAGTGTACTGTTATTTTTCTGATCTGTAACCTGAACAGAACAAAATGTAGGTGTGAGAGGTATCTTATATCTCCCTTCAGTCACACACAAAATTCGTAAGAATTAAGGAAGTTATCATTAGCACAGAAGCTCTTCAACATAAAAAAAATTATCTGTTCAGCAAGAAATGTATAGGGGACAGTATGGAGAAAAGACATACTGATGTTGTAATGTACAAGCAATGGATTTGTGTTGATGAACATGGGAATAGACCAGAAACAGCTCCACATCTGAATAAATAGCCAGTGCTGTTGAATAAGGCCAGAAATTTTGCATAGTAGCAGAATGATTTCCCAATCTCTGAGGCTGGATCAACACTGATATATAATACTATTTAACTGTATTGAAAGAGTTTTTTTTACTTTTCTTGATATTTATTTATTCAGTTGGATAAGAAGTCTGTAAAAGAATAGTATGATCTCCCTGTTTTGACAAGATGGCTCTCACAGTAAAAAGAACTATTATTGATGTAAAATTGTTTTGCTAAATGCTATTTCAGGACATGATCAGACAAGACATTGAGGAAGGTGGGTTCAGAGGACTCCCTTGTTTATCATTTTTCAAAGGCTTGGTTGTTTGTAATCCAGCATACCTATGTAATTTTTTAGAATGTTTTAAAAATAAAAAACTAATTTTATTTCTTAACCAGTGAATCATTGAAGCAAAAAATGTCACAAAGAAAAATGGACATTTTCTGTGAGCCTTTTAGTCTGTCACAAGCATGCTTATCCTTAGTTGATCTACAGGTATATTTTATATTACAGTTTACCTTCAGTCAGTAGTGGAGGAGAAGAGATTACAACAACCACAGCCAACCCAAGCAGTATTACCTGATGAAACTGAGGATTGGGAAATAGGTATGTTTTGTTAGAGCTTCAATTTTGGACTACAGTCTGGAGCTTTGCTGTCAATCACTCAATTGAATTTCTTTCTTTCTGCAACCAATTAAGTGTCACAGATCTAGTATACTACTAAGTTAGTAGTAGAGAATTCAAAGCTCTAATTCTTTCAGCATGAAATTAGAATCTCTTTTTTTAAGTACATGTATGTTTGTGTCAGTTACAGGGAAAACATCCTTGCTCTTGATTATTAGACTTGCATTAGATGATCTTCATTTCCATCATTGGGTAATACTAGTGATAACTGCGTTTGAAAAAAGTGAGTAAGTTGTATTGTAGGATAGGTTCTGCAAGATAGCAGCAGAAGAGGGGAGCATAAGTTTCCATGCAAGCTGTACAATGGTGGAATCTATCTTACATTGCCTTCATCTGTTTGAAGGATTATTCTGTCAGACATTTGACAAATCATCATCAAGTTATCTCACCGAGTTTATTTTGTCTAAAGTGACATTTTAGTCTTAGTAGTGTTAATTTCATGTGGGGAATGTGCTGAATAAAGTTCTTGAATCTCATTGGCTGACATAGAGTGCACTAACTGCTTTGCTTTCATGTATGTGTCCTTTGACCCATCATTAAAATTTGTTTGAATGCTAAAAAAATAAAGGGAAATTTCATCTTGACTAATATTGTCTTTTGTATGTAAATCATCATCTTTGAACATTTAAAAAATTAATCATTTGTATGCATGATTTTTCACCAGTCTCATTTTATTCAAAACTCATAATTTTATCTCTACAAATTTCTTATTTTGAAAGAGTGGTGTAATAATTAGTCATTCAGGCTGTAGAAGAAAGAGAAATGAAATTCATTTCTACCTTGTTTTGTTGATTTTAGAGGCTGATAGACAACCATTTTCAATCCTTGCTCCTGAGCCACAAGCTGACTCTACTGATGGATATGACGTTTTGCAGGTGATTCAAGTTGTACAAGCCCAGGCTCATGCTAAACCTAAACTTATGGAGACCTCAGGGTAAGAGAATTAGATGAAATTTTTATAAACCAGCTCAGCTTCTCTAACTATCAGTTGAGAAAACAGATAAGAAAAACTGGTTGGGGATTCACTAAAAAGGAAGAAATGGGAGTACCCGTTAGGCAGTGTGTGAAGTAACATGCTCTGGTATACATTGCACTTGAGTAACTTTCATTCGCAGTCAACATCAGAAACTTATATGGCATAGAGTCAAACCATTTTCCACCAGAAGGAGGTTATTTTCTTACAAGTAGTAGTTTTATAAAGTCCTGAAATGTTTTGCTATTTTTTAATGCAGTATTATATGCTACCCATTGTTGTGAAGAGTTAAATTTTGGTACCTTGCCTTGTGTATTTCAGTGAGAGATTAGGTATGAATGATTGAACTTAGAGAAATTGAAGGGGAACCTGAAAAAGCCCCAAGTGACATCAGATGGATTGCTGGATTCTCTTTACAAGTTTTCTCAAATTTAACTGTGATAGATAGGGAGAAGTTGCTTTAAAAGTAACATGGGACTTTTCCACCTGTTACTGAAATGAAATGGGAGAGGGGTGAAGAGTATGAATGATTGTCTTCTAATTATCTTTTAACACATCACTGTAGCATGACAGCCGCACAGAAGAAAAACTTTAAAAGAGCACAGAAAAGACATGAACGACAAGAAGCTGAAAGGTGCACAAATAACATAGATTGAATTAAACTTTCGTAGGTATTTCTTGTAACAGTGAGTGGTAAAAGTTATATCTTCAAGGACTAAAACTATACTAAAAACTGTCTTTTGGTTCTTTGTTTCTCTAACTGGGAGCTATTTTGTGGCTCTGTTACAATCTTGGTAAGTCTTAAATAGAGTTAAATGACAAAATAGAATTACTAATAACTTCTTAAAGGATTAGATTTGAGCTTTAAAGCATTCTACTTTTTACCAGTATAATAAGCTGTATATTTTGAAAAATTGAATTTTTGTTCATTTATTTTTTCACTGTTTACATCCTGAAATAGTAGAATAGTCAACACCCAACTTGCCAAGTGTCCAATAGGCTGATTTTTAAGTCGAGTATTTCTTCAAAATATATCATATAACTCACAACTTCTAAGTTGCTCAGGTCATGAAAACTAGACATTTAGTCAACCCTTTTAACTCCCAAAATCTGATTGTTGATTCTCCCCTCTTGCTGCTACACATTTCCTATTAAATTGGTCACAGGAATTTGGTGTTAGATCATGATAACAACTTCTACCCGATAAGTTTGAGTATTCTCATTACCTGTTTACAAAATTCTGCATGAATATAATAGATAGAAGTTGCATGTTAATAACCTCTGGGGGTTATAGGGTTAACTTTCTTTAGGTAGCTTTTTCTGTGGGATGGGTTTTCAAACATGCTATGTGATGTCTTTTTTTAGGGCCAATCAAGAACCTGAAATGACAAATGAAGAGAGGGTACAGGCCTTAGCAAAACAGTACAGTTTACTTAGCACTTCAGGTGAGCCTGCTGTTTGGTAAAGTGAAGACTTAAAGTTGGCAACTTATGTCTAAGATGAGCTTTACAAAGTAAGTTCGTCCTTCTGTGTTTCTTATTTTTTCCAGGTAGTTTCATCGACTTTGTCAGTATCCTGAATCTATACTGTCAAAAAAACAAAATCAATCTACCCAAATATAGTGAAGCACCTGGAGTTGATGGAGGCTTTGGGGCACAATGTTTTGTGAATGGTCAGATATTTAAATCCATGAAGTACTGTTCAACTAAGAAAGAAGCACGTCATGATGCTGCCATGCATGCTGTGCTGGGTCTCAACATTCCTGTGGGTAAGAGACCTTGGTCAATGTCTTGTGTAGCTTCTGCTTTAAAGTTTCATCATAATGTCATTTTGGATTGTGCTGCCTTAATTTTTCAAATAAAGGTAAAAGAGGCCATATATGGTAAATGGGAAAATCAGTTCTGAACCAACAGTTGAAACACTTAAATTTGTGTCTTTATTGTTAACTTAGATTTTTGTCAGAAGATAAAGGGAGTAAGTTTTTAAAGAAACTGTGGTGCAGTGTCAGGGAAGAGTATTACAGGGTAATTTAGTGTTATCAACTGAGTTGGAAATGTAAATTGGCCACCACCATAAAGAGTTTAAAGGCTGACATTTCAAGTGTTAGCTAATGCTTGAAACACTCAAAATGTCAGCCTTTAAAATCTTTATGGGGGCCAATTTAATTTTTCATCTCTTGATAACACTAAATTACTTTTTATTTGTATTTTTGGTTTTTAGTAGGTTACTCTAAAATAATGCTATTGCCTTCTTGTGTCAAGTTAAATTTAAGTTGTACCTCAAGCATTGGCAACTAAAGGTGACATGAGTAATGAAGAAAAACTGTTGTGCACAATGAGTAGTTGAACAAACTTCTAATAATTTTGTGTCAAATGAAAAGTGTTGGATACAATAACATGTGTTGGGTCTAATTGCATGTCATGAATAAATTTTGATTACCCCATAATGGTTTAATTTTGTTATGATCATGACAATGGCAATGTGTCTATCATCTTCAATTTTGTCACTTTGTGATTCTTAAAAAAGAACAAAAGAATGTACAAATGGTATCAAAAAAAGAACTGTAACCCTTGGTTATGGAAATATTATGGGTTGAATGATTGTTTTTCAACTGTATTTGAGTCAATAACTTGAAATGTGGATTACAAGAATTGGGCTCTAACTGCATAACTGACTGGTGGTTTTCTGATAGCTGAGATAATTTTTCTGATATGGATGAATTTAAATATTGATTATTTTACATTGAAAGCCACTTTCTATTAACTTTTTAACCAGTTGACCCAACACCCAACAAACCGATGGCTGTAAGAAGTGCCACTGACCATCAGAAGCTCAGAGAAACTCATGAGTTACAGCTTCTAAAAGAGGCGGGGCAGGCACCACCCAAAGGGAGAGGCAGACCAACTGTGCAGCAGTCTGTGCATTCCTTTTCCACCCAAGCTACTGGTCCACCCATGTCACAGCAACCACCACAGAATATGGCAGCTAATAAGTTTACTGAGGTAACACAATTGCAGTTGCCGGTTGTTTGGAAAGGAGTTCCCATACTAGCTTCTTACTACCATTTTGCGGCATGCCATGATGTTTTACCTTCATGAATTGACAACTTTTGTGACAGTCATTGATATATTAATTATTAATTATTTATCTTTCTTCATTTGACAAGTGAGTGGAATATGTATAAATTATGTTTCAAAAAAACCTGGGCTAAAAATGGCCAAGCTTACCAATGCATTCTATGCCCCTCAGTTAATAGTGTCAGGCTGCTAAATATGAATGTCTAAGGTTCTATTTTTTTGTAGGGAACTCTTTTTTGTTTGTTTGTTTGTTTTTTGTTTTTGCTTTTGTTTTTTTTTGTTTTTTTGCTTTTCCCATGTCTGTGACAAAAAGGTAACTTCCTTAAGTAAAAAACCAGTATTGCATCATTTCCTCAGTTATTGCTCCTTGGTCACTCATAAGACCTCTTGCTGTCATAAAAATAATAATTTGGAAATTTTTAGGTTACTGGGCTAACAGAAGGGACAGAAAATGATAAGTGGACAACCATAGGTGGGAAAGGTAGGTCAACTCTTGGACCCCTAAGAGTGATTAGCATCTAATTTCTCCATACAATATCACCCCTGAATCACACACTAAGGTAACAAGAATGAAGGAAATGATCACCTGGTAAAGAAACTCTTGATTGTTAAACAAATCCTCCTCATCATCACCTTAGATAATATGTGATAACAGTCTGGAGAATATGCATACTGATGTTAGGGTGTAAAGGGTTAATACAGTCACTCTTTTGTTGATAGATTAATAGACATCAGAAAATTTACTTAACAAAAATAGCCAGTGAGAGAAGGCCATCATTAACAATAAGAAATCAGCAAGCTTTAAGGTTGGAATTGGATCACACAGCTTAGGCTTGGCCTAGGTTTTGGAATATGTAGTGACTGTTTCTCATCAGATCTACTCTCCCCATGAGAGAATGCAGCCAAGTTACCTGGAAAGTTTACCACTCCTTGTTTTACTCCAGGGGCTTATAGTTCAGACATGAGTGAACTGTTATCCTGGAATAAGAGACAAGTGAAAACTTAATTCTTCATTTTGTCTTTATTCAGGAATTGTCATTGGTCTACTGAACTTCTAATGACTTTCACTCTTTATGGTTTTGTTTATTTTTTTCATTCATCTGTTTATGGCAGGGTTGAAGAATCCAGTCTATCAGCACTCCCTTAAAATGGCAGGGCGCGGAAGGGGTATGTCAAGGCGGTGACAAATATCAACTATGGCATCTCATTGGCAGAGACTGAAATCCTGACCAACGGATTCTTCTATGTCCTCCCTTCAATAACTGTTGTTTCAACTAGGGAGTAAGGTTGTAGTTCCTTGATCTGTCATGCATTATTCCCACAATTCTCTCAAGGTGGGTGTGCTAGACCTTTGTTCCACTAGAAAAGAAGATTAAAGATATTTGTCATGCATTATTCCCACAATTCTCTCAAGGTGGGTGTGCTAGACCTTTGTTCCACTAGAAAGATTGCCTCCACTTTGAGAGATTCCCCAGCGATAAGTTAGGGCAAGCTGTGTTAAAAGCCCTTCTGTTGTGTTATTTAAATAAGATAGTTGCCAATAAGTACTGAAGTTGGTAATCTCTGTTGCATATAAGGTTAGAACAGTTTTTAGCATTTTTTTCTCAATTATGGAAAATTTTTTATTTTAGGGTATATAAAGATTTGACAATGATAACTTTTAAGCATTAAGTAATGGGACAAAGGGCAAAATTTTGTTTTCTGTTTAAACAAAAGAAAGAAAACTAATTTTTATGAGGGATATCTTTTTATGTCAGATATGTAAGAAAGCATGACTGAAGGTCTACAGGTTTTTCCAAAAGTAATTTGAAAAGAGTTTAATCATAGAATAGTCCAGTTCAATTCAGAAAATTGTCCAAATGCCCATATTCATAAATACTGATATGCTAACAGTTTTGGGGTCATTTAATTTCATTCAGATCAATATATGAAATAATTTCAGTTTAATTTTATACTTGTTGAGTTTGAGTATTGATAAACAATGAGAGTATCCTTATTTAGTATTTTAGCAATTGAACAAATAACCGCAGTGTTTGTAAATAAAATTTTTTTTACCGCTTGTTATTTCTGAATTTTGTTTAAAATCGTTGTTTATTGAAGGGAAACCATCAAGGGATAGATGATGCAGATTTCAAGGGGAAAAGAAAAAAAGTAGAAAAGGAACAAGGACAGAAAAGGATTGAAAAGATAAGCACTGATTGGGAAACAAAAACAAACAAAAACATTTATCCTAAAATGCACACACACTTTCAAGTGTGCAAAATTTTAGGAAAGAGTCTAATATGGATACACGGCTCCACAAACACTTCACATTCAAAAAAGGAATTACTTTGTTTTAATTGTCAAAAAAAATCTAATTGTTGATGATAGCAACATGACAATTTTATCATATCAAAAAGATTCCCAAACATGGCTTTCCTATAGGGATTGATCCTCTCTTCTGACACAAAGCCACTTGCTCCCATCACTACTTGGAAAGTGCCAAGTATCTCCTGTTGTTTGAACATGTACACGGCGGTCAAATCTCCTCACACTCTACAAGAATAAGATAGGATGAATAATTGTGCCACTATACAAAACTGGAGAATGTGACACTGTTAGGACTGTGATAATTGGGTTACATGCATTTTATCATCAACAAGATAAGTTTTGTCTTCAATGATATCTGGAAAAACTTAGCTGTACTAAGCAGCACACAGAAATTGTGAGTTTCATTTTTATTAACCCTTTAACCCCTAAGAGTGATTGCCATTTAATTTCTCCTGACAATGTCAGCCCTGAATCAAACATTGGGGTCATGAGAACAAGGGAAATAATCAACAACCAAAGAAGTCTTGACTGTTAAACAAATTCTCCTTTTCAGACCCTTAGGAAATGTATAGAGAACAGTGTCAGGGTCTAAAGGGTTAAATTACAGTATAAAATGGCCAATTATTTGGTAATCAGTTTAAAAAGGCCAGATATGAGAGATTCACAATAAGTTTATCTAGTCAACTTGAGGTTCACAACTAAATTAATTATTATTATGCAATTTAATAAACCCTTATTGAGCAGAGATCCTTTTTTAAGCAGATACTGATGTGAATTCTGCAACTGTCAGATTAAAACAAGGTTCACTGTAGACCCCTCTAAAACTAGTACATACCTCAAACAAGGGTTGTTCACCCATAAAACTGGCCAACTTCACTTGATACAGCTCTTGCCATCTGGTGAACTGGGCTTTCATCAGTGACTCCATACCTTGCAGATGGTTAGAGAACATGTCTGAGGAGACAAGTAGGGTGCCTGGGCCACACTGCATAGCAGCACTAAGAAGATAGACATCATCCAATGCCCTGAAGATTGAATTGTGTATGATTACAAAAACAATCTTAGAAGTGTTAAATATATGTGTATTTACATGACTGTTGCTCTGCTCATTAGCATTACAACATGTCCTTGTTAGATGCTTCTGAAGACTCAACCCTTGATTCTTAATTCTGAAAAATCAACTTGAAACTCAAGCTTTGAAACTTGAGGCGTGAGAAATCTAGGCTCAAATTTCAAGTCAAGGACATCAATTTACATTTGAGTGACAGTGTATATCTTGGTACTGTTTATTTATAGAGCCTCCTTAAACATTTTCAAGATGACTGAGGAGACTTGCAAGAGCATATACAACCACAATCAAGTAATCAAAATCATTGGGATATACTGCAGGTATTTCCCACAAGCACTATAATTGAAGAACAACAAAAGTAGGAGATGAGTTACCTTGCTGCCAAACAGAAAACACCACAGTGTACTCTCAGAAAATCCATTACTGAAGGGAGTGAATTTTGGTCATGTCTTCTAATGTGACCCAGTGAAATTGGCCATGAACCCACAACCAAAACCCTCTTTTTCTGCTTCAGAAAATGTTCAGCCACAGCTTTCAACTGCATAAATAAGGACAAATCAATATAAGTACCCATCCAAAGTAAAAATAAAGAGACACGATAACCCTATGGTTAACACACAAAAGGAAACATTTTTTCTTTCCCATCAGTATACTGTGTTTTGCTACCAAGATTAGGAGACAAGGGCACAGGAACACTGTGAGGAATGACCATCCCCCACCCTCACTACCCTACAAGGTAACCAAAACAACCTACTCACAGGCACACAACAGATAAAAAAATACATTGAATGTACCTTTTTAGCATCAAAATGATGATAGTAATAAGCTAAATTGAGTCCATCCAAAACTACGTCATAGTGTCCTGTTGTCTCTATAAACCTGACCACAC
Source organism: Pocillopora damicornis (assembly GCF_964200805.1). NCBI lineage: Eukaryota > Metazoa > Cnidaria > Anthozoa > Scleractinia > Pocilloporidae > Pocillopora > Pocillopora damicornis. The sequence goes on from NC_142672.1 coordinate 8,779,410, forward strand.
TGTTAGGAAATCTGTTAGAATGTCCTGGTCGGATGTAATCCACATACTTTCCAGCGGTAGTGTGACAACGCACTTCTGAGAGAACTTTGCGATTCCTCAACACATGCGAGATAAGGGGGTCCTTCAACTCATGCAGTTCTTCTTCAGTAAAGTTCCCAGTTTCTAGTTTTTGCTTGCAGGCTTGGCAGTGGTATCTGCCAAAGAAACAAACCAAAAATAAGCAATTGAATGCCTAAGGTTCAGAAAACCTTACACTGACCTTACTTTTGACATTTGTTGAAAAATAATTGGCACATGTCCATGATCAATGAAATGAAACATGTACATTTTGTATGGGACAGTTTTACAAGTATATTATAGTGTAGCCACATTTGATAAATACATTGGCAAAACATGAAGATGACTGGGTGACCAATTTCAAGAACACCTTTGATATGTAGAAAGAAATAACAAGGATGCATCCAAACCAGTCGCTAGACACTGTAATATCTCTAATCATTCCAAGCAGCATATGGCAGTTTGTGGCCTTTTCCTATATCTAGGCAGTTGGGAAAGCTGCGATCTTTCAAATCAGCACTCTTGATGCTCACAGTATCAACAAGGGCTTTTCATTCAACTAATTTATTCCTGTTTTCTTGTCACCATATTCCCCTCAATAGCATAGCTCCACTGTCTGCATATAAACACACACACAAACCCACAATTCCTACAATCACTCTGACAAAGGGTTATCATCAAAACATCAGCTTTTAAACTCTTTATGGTGACCAATTTACATTATCAACTCAGTTGATAATACTAAATAATCCTGAAAAATACAGAGTTACTCAATTTAAACTTCATACAAATTTTATTTCCCATTGACTTCAGGTATAATAATGAATGACAAGGTCCTCAAAATAATAGAAAACAAAGTTTACACCACAAAAAAATATTATGAAAATTTACTTACGTTGCTGATGGAGAAGACCAAGCTGTCACCCATTTTGGGTCCTTTAAACTGAAAAGTGTAATGGAAAGGTTAAAGGTTAATTAAGAACTATCACCCTTTGACCTCTAGGAGTAACCAACATCTAATTTTTTCCTTACAATATCAACCCTGAATCACACTTAAGCTCACAAGAGTAGAAGAAAAGATCTGCTGCACAAATTTCTTGTTAGCACTCGAAGAAATACATAGAGAACAGTAAGGATCCAAGGATAACCATGTTGTAAATGATCCTGTCATTGACCTTTTACACCCTAAGATCAGTATCCATATTCTCTACACTCTTCTCTACATGTTTCTTTTGGTACCTACAAGGAGAATTCATTTGAGGATCAAAACTTCTTTAAGGTTGGTGATCATTTCCTTTATTCTCATTATGGATGGTTAAGTGGTATCACTAGGGAGAAATAAGATTCTGGCCACTCTTAGGGTTTAACAGGTTAACAATTTATCCAAAACAGAAGAATCAAGTCTCCTATTCTTCCACCTAAATTAAATACCTAGACAGATAAAATTATGAAAGCATCACCTCTAGTGAGCTCAAAATCAGTGAATAACCTACCCCTCCCCCTCCCAATCTTTCAGTGTATCTGACAATTAACCCTTAAACTCCTGTGAGTGACCAAGACAGAATTTTTCCTTACCGCATCTATACAATACAAGCAGACAAGTGATGATAATAATGAAAAATATAAATTATGGGATTACTAATTGATTTGATACCGAATTCTCCAAACTACCAAAATGAGAATCATTTAGCAGACAGTAAGGAGAATTTCTAATGAGATCTCAGAGGCGGATCCAGGGGAGGGGTTGAGGGGGTTGCAACCCCCCCTTTGAGGAGCATTTGTCTCTTGTTATTTGTTTTATTCTTCTTAAATTAATTATAAATAAAATCTTCTTGCAAAGTTTTTCTACTTCTACCATTCGACTGCTTGTCCAGAGGCACGGGGCCGTCACTCGACTTCCACATCATTGGCGTTAAAGGTTATTAGAATAGTGTACAACCCCCCCTTTGAGAAATTCTTGGATCCGCCCCTGGATCTTGGGAGTTAAAGGGTTAACCTTTCCACTACTCTATTGAAAGGGAAGATTATTTTCTGAGGGGTTATGATTTAAAGAACAGTGGACTTCATTAGGCTGGAATGGTATATCATTTTATTAGGGATATGACTGTTCACTTATTTTTGAATGAATTCTTGGACTTGATGATTCCTGAGCCAACAAAATGCCTGCCTATTTCTACCATTTTTGTATGTAAAAACTCTGTCATTTCGTGCAAAATGCCCCAATAAAGTAAAGATGGGTCACTAAGTCTGGGGGGCAAACCAGCTAAGTTGGGGGCAAACTCTTTTTATGTTTGAATGCAATCTCGCAAAGGTGATTGGGGGCAAACTAAAGAGGCAAATTCACCAGTTACAACTAAGTTCACACGAATGACATTGCTCTGTCTTTCTTTACCTGTCAAACCATAGTTTGATTGTCTCCAGAGCCTCAATGCTCAGCAAGTCTCGATATCTTCGAATGTCGTAAAACAATTCCAACACTTTATTCTTTAACTGCTTACTCACTTTGCCCACACAAGCTCGAACAACTGTTATATAGATATCCACGATTCGTTCATGAATTACCCCAGAGTGACGCAAATCATCCAAACATCGAAATGCATCCATTGGATCTCCTTTGTTGGCTTCCATCTCCACAAAAGGTTTAAAATGGCGAGCTCTGGGAGTTAGACCGTCCTTTAGCATTTCATCAAACAAGCTTTTCATAGAATGTTTGGGATGATTGGACTTCGAGTACAAATTGGCAAGAACAGAATAAGTTGAGTGACTTTTCGGGATATTAAGTTGTTCCATGAGAGTTTTCAGTTCAAAAGCTGCGTCGATTTTGTCATAATGAACCAGGCAGTTTAGTGAATAATCTAGAGCTTTTATCATATGCTGTTCAGGAAGAATAATAAATTGATTAAACATCTCTAAAACTTCATTTGGTGCACTCAATGTCTCACAAAACGGTCGAATGTTCTTTACGCGCTCTGGAAAAGGAAGACTTGGATGAAAATCCTCACGAGCGTCCCTAACAGTTGAACACAAATATCTTACGCCAGGTATTATGTAGCGTCTACAGTCAGTTGGACACAAAATGAGTGTTCCTACTCTACCCTGAAGAATTTTCCTCAAAACTCTGGTCGCCATATCGGTCGCCACGCTGGTATACCGTAATTGGTCATGTAACATACACAATATGTCTCTAGGAAAGTGGCCTCGGCCGTTCGAGAACCTCTTTGATAAAATGTCAGTGAAAATAAAGATAGCAAAGGCTGCTTGATGCTTTTTTTTTTTTCTCTACCTGCGAGAGTATTTTAAAATCTCGATGGTAAAAACCAGCGATGTTTTGTCATGACCCAGTAACTTTGGGACGATCATCGCTGGCAAGCGAAAAGGTGTGGCACACCATTCTTGTCAAAATTCACGTTTTCATTTCGAATTTCTAGCTTTGTATTTCACCCTTTAGCAACAGAATTGAGCATCGCTGTTCTCTAGAAAACATGTCTCTAACAAATAAGCAAATTCTATTCCTTGACGTCAAAATTAGTGTTTTTCGTTTCCTGGCTTTCTTTAGCATTCTTTGAAGCAGTTTGATGATATAATGACAAAGGGTCAACACAGGTATTCCCCTACTGAGGAAGTTAATAGCGACTGCCAATCTATAATATTCTCATGTGAAAGCTCATTTAAAATAATGATTATTTTAAAAGGAATAAGTATTAAAAAAACCTTACAATTTTCTCGAGAAGACAAAAACTTTACGTTACTGAGGCAACAGACTGAAAGCTCGGCTGAAAAAGTAAGTTTTCAGATTACGCTTAAATCAAGAGTTAAGCAGGCCCTGTGGTGATTCCAAAGGTAAGGGGCTGCAGAGGACAAAGCCCTTGCTCTTAGTGTAGGTAACACCTTACCTCTTAGGGCCATCAGGAGAAGCTTCCGAGCAGCCCTTAGTTGGTATTTAATAGGAACCCTAAAACTAATAAGCTTACAAATATAATCAGGCGCTATACGATGTACTACTTTTAGGCGAAGGAAAAGAATCTTGAATTCTATGTTGTACGTAACCGGTAGTTGATAAACTTTTTAAATGTGCTCTTTCCAGATGACTTTCTACAACAGTAGAACCAGGAAGTGACACTGTTATGTTGATTTATTGGTTTATAAATCATTTCAATTTTTAAAGAGTTCTTTTCTGCTCTGATAAGGATTAAATGTTTTTTATTGATGCTCGCACGTGTCTGTTCGAAATGAAAATAGTTTCCCGAAAAGGTGCGAAATCTTTCAACCACCTACTAACAGTAGAAATAATGCAGAACATTTTATCAAAACGGCCTTAAGGTAGCAGAGGCTACTCGGTAGATATTATGATTTGCACTGCTTAACAGTGCGTGCTGATTGGCTGGTTTAAAAGTGATTGGCAAGTACTATTTACCTCCGAGCTGCCGAAGAGACAAAATCGCGCGTGATATTTGGTTTTTGTGTGGTATATTCGAAAAACAATTACTCGCCTTCGCCGCTTCGCGGCTCGGTAAATATCCTCCACTATTCACCTCCACTTCATTGAGTAATTATTAGGTATTCACTACATTGCCTTGGGATAAATTCGATACAATAAAAATTGCCGATGGTGATAGTTGTGTTCTGTCTGGACGGAATAACTTTGTTAGGATCAGTGTAAGCAAGCGAAAAGTGTGTGAACGAAAATCGTTGCTTTTCTGACCGCCCGGTTAAGGCATCTTTTTTCGCGCGCCTTCTTTTTCGCCCGTTTTCGCTGATCAGGCGTCAGGAAAAGGTTTCGAAATAACAAGTGATCCTGTAGCAACCTGGAAGGGCTACAATGACAGACTGGTACTATGTATAACAGTGACGTCTGGTTTAAGCATTTTTACAGAAAGGTATCCGTAAAATAGTTTATTAGCTTTACTTTGTGTTGTGTGGTTCTTTGAATTTGAAAGTGCGTTTCTATGACTGGCCTTCAAAAGAAAGAAGCGGATGAGTTTTACCTTAAGTTGTGTGTTTCTCAGCTTTCAAATGTTCCTCTATGGCTGGTGCTCTGAAGACTCTTCACTTTGGTCCTTTGACTCCAGTCAAATCAAAGTCATTCCCCACCATAGTACCCTTCGCAACCATTCTTTGAAATCTCAATAACCCCAAACACCCTCCCACCACACTGTACTGGGAAGCGTGACCAAAGTGGTTAACGCCATCGCCGACATGTAACTAACCAAATTAAGAAAAAAAAAAGAAACATATCTTGGGTGGTTTGATTCCAAGGTGCAGCAGCTCTCTCACATTTTAGCATCAACAAAAGCGATGATATAAATTCGCAGTATTTTTAATTTTTCTTGGCTAAGATGATATTCCGTGCAAAATTTATCGTCTTTGATATATGTTGCGACATAACCTATTTATAAACTAATGACATCTCTTAAAAGCAAAAACCTTAAGTAAATGTTATGCCTAGAAACGGGTGATGCGGTTTGGTGTGGGACGATAAAACGAAAATTGTGTAATACTGCCTTATCTATCACTAGCCGTTTTTAGTTACAATCCTTGCAGTTTTCCTTTGCTGAAAAACGCGTCACTTTTTTAAGACGAGAAAATGCGACCAAATCACTGGCACTCATTTCCATACTGAGATATTAAGCAGCTTTTGACAAAATTAACAGAATTTCCAAATTGAATTATTTAACAACGTGATTGGTTTACGTCGTTGAGTTTAATAACAGCCACCTGTTAACCACACCGAGTGCCCTTGGCTCTGCTTGCACAATGAAGGTATTTAAAAATATTTCATGCATTTTAAGCTCTAAATCGGCGATGTATTGCTTGAAAATTTGTGAGGAGCTCCAGACACTTCTTTTTTTGACGCCTTGATTCCACCCCTAAAAGACAGAGAAATCTTGCGAAACTATGAAATGTATGAAATTATTCAGTTTTGGATATTTTTAATCGTGACGAAAGCTTGGTTTCGGGCCTCGATGCTGCAAAAAGAGATGGCAGATGGCTTTCGCCCCCCTTCCGAGAGCAAGTCGTAAAGATAGAAGTGCGTGGGTTATTGACACGTACACTATCTCAATGCCGCCTCTTCTGTTTATCAAGATGATGCAAAAGTTATCAATAGCGCTTGCGACTTCCCCTGCTAACGCATAAATTATTCACAGTTATTACCACTTACTGCCTCTAAAGTAATACACAGCATTTTCATATTAAATTAATCAGCAAGGTAGCCATTTCATACTACGATTTAACGAGAGAACCGTCAAGTTTTGGCAATTTCCAAAGTTGAAAGTTATTTTTGTATTGCAGTTGTTCAGCATGAGGTGAGAAAGTCGCTTTCAAGATATCGCCACGATTGAAGACATGTTTTCCCTTAGTATCTGTCTCTATGGCTGCAGAGTGAAAAACTAATATTTTAGATTGTAGTTCAAAATTTAATTGCTTTAGCCCGGTTTGAAGCACAACGCTGTCACGATGAGACGTTGGAAAACCTGGGAAAGTATAGCCGTTGAAGATTATTTCGACGATATTACGCAGCCAAATCGCTGGAATTCTCTCGAAAAGCTGGACAAAATTCACATGACAAGTAATGGTATCATTCCTGATGGATCCAAAGTTTCACAATTATCGCCGAAGAATGGAAATGCTTTAAACGATCCTTCCCTATTGTGTACAGTGTGCAAACAACTTTTCCGTCGGCCGAAATTTCTGCGATGTCTTCATAGCTTTTGTAAAAGTTGCATCGAGAGTCTGGTTTGTAATGAATATGGTAAAGAAGGACTTGTTGTTTGCCCTTTATGTTCTTTACCCAGCGAATTGGGTAGTAAAGGAATTGACGCGTTGCCAGTAAATTTCCTCATCGGCGCAACACTCAAAAAAAGAAATTTTGTCGTGGAAGAGAAAAAAGCGCCGGTCAGGTGCGGAAATTGCGAAGACAACGCTGAAGCTACAGGACATTGCAGCGATTGCTCGGAATTCCTATGTGACAGGTGCACGGCTGCTCATAGACGGGTACGTGTTACAAGAGAACATCAAATTATCTCGCTAAATGAGCTGGCAACCGAGGACGAAGAAAACAATAATTCACAGTGCAGTGCTGATAGCTGCTCGGACCATGGCCGCGAAGAGCTCACGTATTTTTGCCAGACATGTGAAAAGCTGATCTGTAGAGAGTGCACTATTGTGAATCACCCCAAAACAACGCATACGTTTGAACCGCTAAGGGAGGCTTCGAGCAAACACAGACAAGAAATATCCGAGCTTCTCGGTACGATAAAAATGAGGAGTCCTTTTGTGAAAAGGGCTTTGTTGGAGATCGAAGAAGCGTGTGGGGATATTCCACAGCACGCCCTTGCGATTGAGGAGCAAATCAAGAGCTCGACAACGCGCTATATCAGGGCTTTAAAGGAACGAGAAGCGCGGCTGTTGGACGATTTGGGCGCCATGAGAGAATACAAAGTTACATTGCTAGAGCAACAAAAGGAGCGGTTGTACAAAGGAATTGGAGATATTGAAAGTAATTGTGGACTCATCGAGATGATGTTACGAGAAGGAAGTGCTGCTGAAGTAACAAGGGTAAAAGATTTTATGACGGGGCGATTGCAAAGCTTAATGAATCTAATTCAGGACATGTCACCAACCGAAGGACCTGAATTAGACTATGTCACTGAAGAAGACCTGCTATTCGACGTCATAAATAGAGGTGGAAAACTTGAAAGCAGCACCATGCCTCCTGCGGTTCGACTCATTGGAGAGGGATTGTATAACGCTGCAGTTGGAAAAACCTCAAGTTTTGCTTTAGCCGTGCGAGAAGGCGCGGAGATGACTAAACATGACATAGACGTTCGCATCGAAACTCCCGACTTGATTATCCTCACCTGCAACATAACAGAGAACAGTTCACGCCTTTACACAATCAGTTATAAGCCCAGAATTCATGGAGAACATGTAATCACGGTTTTAACACGTGGAGAGCATGCGGAAGAGAGTCCTTACACGGTGGACGTGAAGAAAGGTCACATGTGCTTCGCCACAAAGTCTCCTCCCGTTTGTTTACGGTTTGGTTACAAGGGAAAAGGGAGAGGCGAGCTGATTGGTCCGAGTGATGTAGCTGCGGCTTGTAATGGTATCATAGCTGTGGCAGACACGCTGAATGATAGAATTCAACTGTTTACCAGCAAGGGAGGATTTCTACGACAGTTTGGAAGTTCGGGGGAAGATGTCGGCAAGTTTAAATCCCCAACCGGCCTGTGCTTTTCTCAAGCTGGACAAATAGTCGTCGCTGACCAACAGAATAACCGTATCCAAGTGTTTAGTATGGATGGGGTCCTGTCTAAAGTAATATCATGCAAAGGACGGAGTGCGGGGGATTTAAAAAACCCCACGGGTGTAGCTGTGGATGAGGAGGGCCAGCTACTAGTCACAGACCAACAGAACCACAGAATTGTTGTCTTCGACAGCAATGGAGTCTACTGCAATCAGTTTGGGTCCTTAGGAACAAAAGACGGAGAATTCAACAACCCTTCCTACATTACTGTTTCGCAAGACGGCGAAATTCTCGTCACAGATACTTCGAACCATCGAGTACAAATTTTCGATCCGATGGGAAAATTTCAACGGAGGTTTGGAAGACCTGGCACCGGGGATGGAGAGTTCCACTATCCCACAGGAATAACAGTCGATTCATCCGGGTACATCTTTGTCTCTGATCGCACCAATCGCATACAAGTGTTTAACTCGCACTTGCGTTTCGTCACAAAGTTTGGCGGGAAAATCAGTGGTGATGGGCAATTGAATGGGCCGCTAGGACTTGATTACACTCCTGAAGGTCGGGTCGCTGTTACCGATGCCGGTAATAACTCTGTTAAGGTTTTCTACTTTCCCAATGGGTAATCACGCACCAGTTAATCGAAGAAACTACGAATACAATTCTTCCGCATTTGTAAGTCTTTAAGTAGGAGAACTCTCTAGAGATAATCATGGAATTTTTAGTTTTGTGTCGAAAATAATGTAGAACTAAATTGGTTTTGCCGGCTTTTTTACTCTGCTTACTGATTGATCTAGAAGATTCACTCCTTGTTTTTCTCGACCAATCAGATGCAGACCTTAAACCAATCCTTAAACCAATCCCGACATCTTGCCTGGGGTTTTCCGGCGCTTATAAACTGGTTTGTGAAGCTTTTCACTTTTAAGTTTCATGCTCACTTGTTTCTCTAACTTTTCCAAGAAAAAATAATCCCTTTTTTATCTTGGTGTTCTCCACCAGTCTGGTCGGCTTTCATAATTACTCTAGAAACCCAATTCTAAAAGTCTTTAAAAAATTACATCAAGGAATAAAGCTGAGTAGGGACGGAAAAGGTTAAACTCTCAAGTAGTAATTTTTCAAATCTTCCAGGAATATCACCATTAAACATAAGCTATACGATCGGATTAACGTAAATCAAGTTTCGACTGACGCCCATCAACAGATCTTGACAAAATGATAAAGTACCAGGGGTTTCCATATTATATCCAGGATATCTTAAGCATTAGTAAATTGATTACAGTCTGCTAAGTAATTCTCATTGATTAACTCGCTTTCAAGAGTTTTTTTTAGTATGACGAGATTCGTTTTCTCTTACTTACGAAGTGTTTTTGACTAAGTTAAATTTCAGTCTATAGAGGTATATCTTTACATAATCATTCGCCGTGTATCTAATAATTAGAGAGTGAAAATATTGAAATAATTTCAAAAATACTTTTTATAAGAACTAACATAAAGGTTAGTTTCCTCCAAGAGTGATAGAGTTCTAATACTGTATCCAAACCGACCAATCACGACTGACCTACGCCGCTTGAGTCTTACAGCCAATAACATCACGGCAAAACTGACCAATCAGTGAACACAAACCGGACTAAGTACATTCGACTGACAACAACCTTTCACTTGACTCTGATGATGACTTCCGCTCAGGTTGTCGAAACATCAGTCACCACTACCGACAACAGTCCTTCCCAGGACTACACTCACCTGGACGATCATACTACACTAATACATGTTAACCCCGGGTTCAAACCATTCACTGTATTACTTTAATATTCTGTCACTTGATAGCTGTAGGAGACATGCACAATGATAAGTTGCAATATGTTTTAGTTTCATCTTATCTATTAAGATATATGCTTTAGTAGTCTCCTACCCAGATCTTCCACGGCCAAGCGGTTGTTCAGTTGTTCAGTTACAATTCAAAGATAGGATCTGAGTACGAGATTAGTAAAATTAGTTTATGACGTTTCCAATAAAAAGGGGCATATGGTTTTAAACGATATTAAAGCCCTCGCCCCTGGAAAACAGATATATTGTAAAAATTAGTGCACTCCAATGAAACACCAATATGATGTGTCGATATTTAGTCACAAAACTGGTTTTAAAATCAAATATCAATCAGAAAATAAATTTTCCTTAAGCCTTGGACGATCATTTAGTTGTTGGTACTGTAATAACTTCATATGTTACAAAGCGAGAAGAGTATCAACGGCTTATAGAGCGATTTTAAACCCCAATCGCAGGCGTACATTCTAAATGAATTTTCTATTCCTTTTTCATTCCTAAGTTGGTTTCATTGAGACCGTTTTCCACGTCAGAGTTGTGCCTTTAGAAAACTTGAGCAGTCTGATTGGTTGATTCAGAGGACGTTTTGTAATTGTGTGTGCATATAATCATGGGATGGGCATATTAGCACTTGTGCACTTGTACCCAGCTGTCCTTTCTGGGCTGGCTTATACAAAGGGAGAACCAACAAAGTGGTCAGCGTGCCGGGTGAGTCGAGAGAGCAGAATAGGACGCGCTTTCCATTGGCCGTCACTTTTCATCAACACCAAGCGGAGCGTGCTCGCAGTTTAGCAGATGTTCGATGTGCCTTGAAAATTTTCAACGCTTCTTTAAGTGAACAGTGAAATCGCTATCACTTGTTTCTGCCGGCATATCTAATTTACTTGATGTACATGCAAGAGCTCACGTGCTTCTGATACGATTGAATATATAACAAGTTATTTGTGATCGGAACAATTTATCGCTAAAGGAGATTCTGCTTCTCCTAGGAATCAAAGACTTAAAAAGGGCTGTGAGATCCCTTAATTGATTTCCTCGCTTAAGCTTCCTTGGGATTTTATTTTGTTCGAAATTTAACAATCATACTTGCAAACAGGCAACCATCCCTTGAAAATATTAAAATATGTAGTTTCTAGCGTGATTGTTTCTACAAATGGTCAACGACTGATGAAACAGGCAGAACCGTGCACCAAACTGATTTTTCCACGTGTTTCAAAATATAAGTAAGTTTGCATTCCGTTCTGAGACTGATTTTAACTCGGAAGTCTCGAAAAGGAGAAAACCAACGGGGAAGAATAATGGATGAATTGTCACGCTAATGACCATCGTGACAGATTAGACTGTCACGCCTCTGACTGACCAACTTGTTGTAAATTCATATCGGGATTCGGAACTTTCTTGCCGTCCTTAACTTGAATCAGGCCGGGAGTCACGTGCCATTTTATCAAGCACAAAGTCTTACAAATCAGTGTCAACTCCTCGCCTTTTAACCCAGAGAAAGAACCGTAAAAATTCAAGATGCGTCTGCCATGCTTGATATGTTTACTGGACAAGCTCACGAACAAATTATGCTCGCCTGGAGTCCGTGGACAGTAGAATATCGAATAAGTTCCGTTTTTGTTGTCGAGGACTTTAGCAGAAATGACACTTCCGTCTGGAGACTCGAGCTGTATTCCGACTTCCCTGGGACGTCCTCGGCTGTCAGTCGTAGGAATTAGGAATTCCGTCGGGGCCAGCTTTCCGACAGGTTCACTTGACTTTTTACCAATTGTCAAAGCTGGGAAGCTGAATCGACGAACTTTTGCCTTTTTGGTAGACTTTGGATCTTGGTTAAGCGCAAGCGAACTCGAAGAAGAACCTATGCCCGTTTCAGGCTTTTGCGAGTCTGAAGAGAGAGTACTGGGACTGGATTCTTCATCATCTGCTGAAGCAAATGATACAGAACTCCCTCCATTAGGTAGTGAACTCGCTAGTTGCGATTTCTCAGTTAGTTCATTAGCTTTCTTATCGTTGGCTTGCTCTTTGGGTTCATGACCGACACTTATTGAGCCAAATGTGTCTTTTATGGCTTCTAGAATCGGCCTCTCATCTGGATCAAACTCTACTTTGACAGTATTCAACCCCCCGTCTGTCTGATTTTCCTGCAATTCGCACAGTCGTTTACAAATTAAGCTATTTACTGCTAGAATGTCCGCATCTTTTCCATGTTTGATAATCTCCTCGGAGAAATCGCAACCATCGATGGTACAGACCAAGTTTCTTTCAATTTCGTCCTTTTGGTTCACTAATACAGAGGCGCGATTATCTCTGATGGTGTTCAGTTCCTTTAGCAACTGATGCTCTTTCTCTTTAATGGCTTGAATAAGGCGACGCGAAGTCCTCCGAATTTGCCACGACACATCATCGATTTTATTCTGCCACCGACCGTAAACCTTGATAATCTCGTACACCGACTTTTGTGAGACAGGAATGTTTTTCTGCGTAGAATCCAGCAACGATAAAAGCGTCGGTTTGAGCGAGTCAACAGCGCTCTTTATTGAAACAATATCATGTCCCTCGTGATCAGTACTTCTTCTACATTCCTTGCACGTTAATAAATCGCAAGTTTTGCAATACATGTCCACACTGTCGCTACAATGTGCAACACAAGGTATTGATGTTGAGTGCTCTATTGGATTTGTTCTATCCACGAATTCTTCAAGAGACAAAATGTCGTGTTCGCGCGTGAATTTTACTCTTCGATGAGCTAGCGTGCAGTCACCGCAAAGGAATTCTTGGCACTCCATGCACCTATGTGAAGCCAGATTTTGGCCGTTTTCACAACCGCTACAATCCTCCTCCCGCTGTCGTAGTTTTTGTCTCTCAAACTCTTCGAGTTTCCTGATAACAATAACATTGGGCTGTAAATCATCAAGATTTCTCGAGGGTAAGTCTACATCTGAATGACAAATCGGACAAAACAGATAATTTTCATTTTCTCCCGTAATTAAACCAATACACTGCTTGCAAAATGTATGTAAACATGGTAGGACTTTTGGCTCTTCGTAAATCTTACTACAATATTTACACCAGATTTCTGGCGGGATTTCCTCTCTGAAAGCTACGGATTTTCGCGGACCGCGTTTTGAAGCCATTTTTTTCTGTAAGAAGTGTTCTAGGCAGACTGCTATTAATGATTGTGAGTATTTCTTCCGTTCATCTCCCGTCGCTCTTGGACTCGTGCGACACTTGCCAAGCTCGCGGTGCACACCAGTTAAGTTTCGCAATTGCGGTCACCAAATCCTTGCCGCCAGACCGCTTCCAAAGTGGCTTTTTCGGCGATGCATGCAGCTAAAACGCATTGCTTACACGGATGAACCAAACCTGGTAGTCACCTTGCAAAAATATCAAATTTGTGGAGTTCTGAAGAATACCAGGTGTGGTAGCTATTTGTTTTGGTAATATAGAGTGTCGCTTCAAGGCTAATTCAACTCCGCTTGGCTTTGAATAATTCAAGAAGCGTTTATCATGAGCGACAGGTACTTCAAGCCAGAAACATAACCAGTCAAACAAAACCAACCAGCTATCGGACGACTATTACCGTTTATGTGCGTCAAATCATGGTTGTGGCTAATCTTCAGATTTGCCGCAGTTGCGTTCACTGGTACATCAAAAGTGCCGTGTCGTGTTTTAGGGCGTCGACATATAGTTTATACTCCCGGGAGATTACGTAGCTGTCCACCACTCTAATTTTGCGTTGTATTAACTTTTATAACTTAGAATTAAATGTTAAGACAATGATGATTGTGCTAAGCTCTTTGTGAGCTAAACCAAAATAAAGCAACAATTTAGTTGTGGTAAGGTGGATTGTTTCCAGTAAACATTCTAATTATGAACATTGGCACATCTATTAAAAACTATTAAATATAATACAGCAACGACCCGACAAATGCCGATAAAACAACGGAAAGAAAGAATCGTGTGGCTTAGGTATGATTTGGGAACAATCAACTCATTTCCGACAAGCGCGAGTGGAATGATTGTTTTATTTAAGAACGTTAATAAAAAAAAAAAAAAGTCGGTGAGTTTTGATAAAAAAAAAACCAAACAACCAAAATGATGATGCACATGCGAGTTCTCATTTAGTCTGTATGATCGTTGCCGTGGTGGTTCAACCAATCAACAATCTGCAGTTAATATGATTATCCATTGACTCGATAGTTTTTAGCCTGTGCCTGGCTTTCAATTTCTTAAGGCGAGCGAAAACGCCGGCGCATCATAAAAAATGGCGAGTAAGCGGGCGCGGCAGTTGGGGTCGTCGTACGTTAAGTTTTTCGCTCGCCTCCTGACTAAATGCCTGAAACAGGCCGAGCAGTTTTTGATCACGATTGACTGGTCAAATTCATTCCTTGTAGAAGTGAGTTATCCTGCTGGGATCTTTTGCCTTTTTTCACATTATCATTGTACTGGAGGTTGTCCTCATCTGCCATGTGCCCAGTTGTCTCTGCTAATAAACTGTAGGCGCATGAGGAAGGTAGGGAATCCTCTCCTTCCATGGCCTTCAGCGCGTTCCGTTCTTTCTTCCCAGTAGCTGTATCTGTCTGAGTGAACACAATGACCATTAATTGCGAACAACTTATTAAGTAATTGTTTTTGTTCGTAGCTATCTTTATTTGCTTGGCTTAGTTTTCGCGTCCTCGTAATTTTTGCTACCTTTTTGTTAGTTAGTCATATATTATGAGCAAGACTTTTTCCTGATCTTATAAAGTATTGGTAGCAGATTGTTAAAGTGTTTTCCGAAGGATCTCGACATTAGGTTTTTTTTTGGTTTGATAATTCGTCCGACCAGTATCCGTGATCATCATACCGGTCGTGTTGTCGTACAGATGGCATCCAATCCCTCACTCTGCGCTTCTTCAGTTTCTTCGTTAGTCCCGAAAGTGTGTTTACTTTTCAATATCCCTTTTCCTCCCAAGATCTAAAACCTTATTCTTTTAGCAGATGACCACATATTTCTCTGTTAGCCAGTACTGAGAATATGGTGTTATATCCGAACAAGGATCCCAAGTTTGATACTTTGCTTAATTCCTACGATATGCCTCCTCAATAGTATATTAGGATTGTAAGAAGAATTCACATTCCGATCATGGAAGGGTCAAGGGTGGGAGGGTCAAGGGTGGGAGGGTCAAGGGTGGGAGGGTCAAGGGTGGGAGGGTCAAGGGTGGGAGGGTCAAGGGTGGGAGGGTCAAGCCGGGGTGGGAGGGTCAAGCGAGAGAGCCTTAGTAAGAGAAAATGAACTTTCGAATACAGGTTCTGCTTTTTCGAAATTTGCGTCTTACAAAACATCTTATACAAATTTAACTCAGACGTCCGTATCCGTGGCTATGATTACTGTCATAAGATTTATGACGCTCGGTTGCGTCTAATATCCAGCAGAGGGCTTTACTAATTTCCAGGCTCTCAGTCAGAGAAGACGAACGGATGAGTTTGGGAAAGAAAATCGGCGAATTGTATAGGAAGAAGCAAATCAGCCCCTCATTTCCTCTGTAGCCTGCTCCACTTTTACGCTCGTGCCCACATCGACGTCCTTTCAAGCTAGCAGAGTTCGGCTGACTACGAACTTCTGTGCGGAATGTCCTTTCAATGGCATGCTAAGACTCTGGCCTGCTCGCAGGCTCTTCTGATGAGCGCTGCGAAACGAGCAGTAAAGCGTGAGCGTTTCGAACCGGTGAGAATGCGAGCACGCAAGAGGTCCTCGAGGGCTCTACCAGGAAAAATCACTATTGCCAGACCGCTTACAGACCTCTCACGTGCAACGCAGAGGCCAAACGTCGGGCATGCGCGAGGGGATCAATTCTGGTCGGCTGTGTGCCAATTTCCCGCTCAAAATTACACACAAATCTGTGAAAGGAGACAGAAGTAAGAAGAAGGAAAAGAAGAAGGAAAATTCGAGACTTTCCGAATACAAAGCTCATTCCAGTATGGGTATCCTGTTTATTTACCTCTCTATTTTGAGCTTTACCGAAAAGGTACACGCTCTTGTGAGGAAACTTGGTTCTGACAGCGTGAAAGCACACCACTTACAAAGATTGCATATACGCAGATTTTTGACCGCTGTGTTCTCACTCGCTCGCTTCATTTACCGGCTGGGCCCACGCGGGCTCCACGCGTGCGCCCACGTTAAATATGAAAATAAAAACTAAAAACAAAACAAAACAAAAAAAAAATAAATAAAGAGTTATAATATTAATTTATGTTAAACATGTGAAGTGGAGGCAAAATAATTCGGCTCAGTTTAGACGTAAAACTACTTATGCGCTAAACTTATATTTATATATCAATATTTCTATTGATTTTCCTTCATCTTCTGCTGCTGGGAGAGAAAACGGAAAATGACTTCCAGTCAAGGTTTCAGTCATTCCTACAGCAAAACGAATTTGTCATCCCCAAATAAGAAAAAACGCCAAATACAAATCCCCTGATATCATTACGCTACACAGCATACATGATACTTTGAAAGGAGGTTGGTCCGATCATATCGTCGATCTTCCACCGAAAGGCTCTGAATTCTCTCTAAAATAGCGGGACCTGTTTTAGAATAAACTTTGGAAGCTGTGTGAAGTCGCGTGATTAAGCTGTCGTTAAAAATAGCTTGGTCGCGCACGAGTAGTTTTCTTTCGTTGACTGATGAATATGGCACCAGTTTGAGGAGTAGCACATGATCAGTTGTCTTGTGCGTAACGCAACCGTGAATTTCCCTCACATGCAAATTTTGACTGAAGACGTCAACGTCGCTGTGAATTTTAATTGTTCTGATTTGAATATAACAACGCCAGCACGCGACTTTTGAACCGATTGATTCGCACAAAAAACACAATAACGCTGTCTTAATAACTTTCAAGTATCGATGGCTCGCCTTAACCGAGAAGATCGAAATTTTACAGGATCGCTGCCAGATTTAAAAGCCTCTGTTAAGGCTACCGAACACCAAACAAAAGTGATCGACAGAAAAATATTTATTGTTGAAACACATTTTCCCAAGGTGGCAGCGATGCTTCAACGCTACGCAGTAGGAACAGCCAAATTACGAAACAAGGGCGACGAGCTGGCCAAAACAATAGCGGCCTATGCGGAAGAAGAATCTCCTTCATTGAAGCAAGCCCTTACAACTATGTCTGAATGTTTGTCCGCCATTCAGGATCAACGAGACGCAGAGGTTAGTAAAATAGAAGAGAAACTCGTTCAAGGACTCAGCGTGTACGACACGAAATGCAAACAGGCTAGGAACGACGTGAGGGTTAGTTCGTCTCTGTCTACAAGGGAGGTGAAGTCATTCGAGAACCTCGAAAAAGCGCAGATGAAATCCACTGATCGAACACGGATCGCCAGGGCTCAGGCTGAATTTCAGAAGGCGTCTGGCGAAGCGAACCGATCACTGAGGGTTTTACGCGAGCAGATGAACGAGTTCGAAAGTCAAAAAATGCGGGACGTGAAGCAGATTTTCTCGGGGTTTGTGGTGTGCGAGATGGAGCTGTTAGCCCGGTCAATGGAGCTGTATACCCGCGCGTATTAAGGTTTGATGAATATTATCGAAGAGGAAGATTTAGAGGAGTTTAACAAATCCATGACTTTAAAGCCAACCCAGTGGGGTTCAGCACCAGCTCTGTCTAATGCCGGAAGATATGTAAATCCAGGAAATGGTAGAGAAAATGTTTTGGAAGAAGTTGAGGACGAAAGCGACGAACTCAATCGTACAATGTAAACACTGAGATTCAACGGTTCGAAGAAAATTTCCATTTAACTGCGCATAAATTAACCTTAAAGATATGACTTCAAAAGATACACGTTGCCATATGAAGAAAAAAATATAATTCATGATCATAGGTTTTACTCAGAAAAAGGAGAGTACCCTTATTCTTTGGTAGAAACTTTTGGATTATATTGAATAGAACGATGCTATGCTGTAAAATTATTTACACATAAAGAAAAAAGGAAAATGATACGCTAAAAGAAAAGTTAATATAAACGACCGAATTATTTATACAAGGAGCAACTATTGGAACAAGAAAAGAAAAGTTTGCTTTACGCAATCGTGAAGAAACAGCGAAAGTTTCTAGAAGAAATATTTATTTGTTGTAAGTATCATTATGGAATCTTTCAAAGACAAAGAACAGGAAATAACGATATGTACTTTTGCCTTTTGAAGTCATATAAATAACTGCACCAGCGGTACACCGAGAAAGAGGGAAATTTTCGCGCGCTCTCGCGCAACTGCGACTCACTCACTTGTCCGACTAACTATAAGGTGAGAGTGATGAGGCCCAAGCCGAAATTTTTGCGCTCCCTTTTTCTAAGCTTAAATCGAGAAATTTCTTAGGCCTTTTATTCAAACTGCACGACAATTTCTTCCAGCTTGCTCAATCATAGGACATAATAGTATCACATCCTATTTAGCTTGGGTGTCATGTATCGGTTGTCGGGCCGTCACCTCAGATTGTTTGTTCAGAGAAATATAGGAATTCACGCCAATACACTACCACCACCCTACTGAGGATTATTTTGCCCTTCATCTCACCAAGTAACACGGCAAAAATAAAGATTTTAGGGCAAAGGTGGCCGGGAGGGAACAATTTTTCTTATTAAATCTCTTAATGGCTCACACTTTGTTTCCTTACCTACAATATAAAAATAGAATTACACACACAAGAAAACGTTCACACACAACTACAATATAAAATTAAATACAACGAAATTATGGTCAAACCCCTATTAAGAGGTCATTTAACTCTCCCCAAGTGGAACGGCCACTTGATTTGGCGATTTACACTGACAGCAGGATAAAAGCAAAAATTTAAAACTGATTACAAGTTTTACGCTCATTAAATTTACAAAAACCCTCTTCTTAGCCAGAGAGTGGAGTGTAAAAGCTTCTTCAATGTCTTTCCTCTTTTCCTCTAACTTTTTCGTACAAAAGGGAAAAAAATTATATTTGAAATTCGCCGATTGGTTCTTGGTAATTCTTTCTGTAAAAAACTGTTACCATGGAGAGTACTTGAAAAGCTTGTGAACTGAAGGCACGAGATGTTTTTTCACGCGCTATTTTTTAGTGATTAAAACCACAACTCAAGGGAACAAAACTGTCGGAAAAATGGATATACAGCTCAATACAAAGGAAAACTAACATTTTCATTATCAACGAAATCAGTATGCTGTAAATAATTAATGAAAGTGATATCTAATAAAAGAAACAGTAGCCTATCATTTTCCACGGGCGTACGGTAAGGCAAGATGCTTTAATAACGGGTCATTACAAACAACGTTCCGGAAATATACTTCAGCCCTCAGTTCTTTCGTTCGATCAAAAATTTGAATCTTGCCCTCCCAGTTCACGGTTTGTATATCAACTTCGGCCTAAATTTTAAAAGTTTTCCATCTGCAATTCTTGTTTGTTTTATTCATCCTTTGCCGGCGTTGATCCGTGTTGGGGTTTTATTATCTCTCTAGTGAAATTTTAAGTTTTACTTAAATAGTTTGGCTATTGGAAAAAAGGGTACCCGGATTATCATGACGTATTATGCAACTTTCTCTCTACAGTCTCACAAATTTTTGCTAAAACTAAAATGGATCCAGAAACTTTGGCGGTTAGTTTCGACCCAGATACAGCAAATAGCATGGACGATATTGACAAAGAAATTTTGCAGCTGGCTTTGAAACAAGTGGAGAAAACTTTGCAAGAACTTGGCGTAAGAGTATCACAAGGATACAAGCTTGGATATGAACTGGGGTACATCAAAGGAGTATTAGAACACGTTCTGAAGACAGTACCAGAGTCAGAGGATAAGGAGGCTTACATGAAGGGGTACGTGAATGGTTATCTGCAAGGAATGCTTCATTCTTTCAAGCAAGGAGGACTTCAGCGTGCCAATTGTGCAGATAATAACCGTTACTAGAAACCATACGGAGATTCCTATACACCACCTGTCACTGTATTTCAAAACAAAAAAAAAATTATAGTGTAACGTCCGTGTTTTTGAATTTTTTCATGGACAACCGTAATGTTGGGCATATAATCAGTGTTGTTTTAGATCGATTAATCTTTCAGATTAGTATGTTATGCAACGATGGAAGTTGGCTGTCGGTATTTTACTGAGGAATCGTTCCAACCCCTTCTCTATCTAATACAGCTCGTTCTAGAAAGGATGAAAATTTACAGAATTCATATTCTAGACATAAATCGTAGTAATAAACATTTGCCACTTTCAAACCAACCGAACCATTTTCTAGGTTCACTACTCCTAAGAGGAGTTGTACAGGAAGAAATGCATAACTCACTAAAATGGCCTCGTTGTAACAAAGTAAGCAGTCACAAAACAAGCAATGCAGTGTGAAAGTAAAGTGAGGTATTTCTATTGAGAATTTGACTGTATTTTTTTATTCCTAAGATTTCCATACAAACTCTTATATTTTCATCATGACCATTATTACGCAAGGTGATCATCTCACAGCTGGAGCTTAGGCTGCCTGTAGACTACATAGGTGTCAGAAATGAACGTCGTTAGACATATTTGAGGGTCATTATTTTAACGCTGAGACTCGGCCATCTGTAGTTCAAAAAAACCACCACTAAAAACTTGTAAAGTGCTGATGATCTATGAAGCAGAATGAACTAAAACACTATTTCGTCCAAAGAAACTCAATCACTCTATCGCAATTTTCAAAAGAGTACTATTACATATACTGTACTCAAAACATAAACGATAACATAGTTCATTAGTTTTCCTTGATCGTGAATCCATGGTACTGTTTGAAAATAAGTAAAACATGGCTAATGATACATCTCTACAGCGCCTTTATTTGAACTGTCTTACTTCCAAAACTTCAACTTCGAGCCGCTTGCGCCAAATATGAACGTTGCATCATATCTTCCTCTATGCATTGTGCCTACAGTGTTCGTTTCTCGTCCAGCAGCACAAACTTTCGGATGAAACCAAACAAATTCGCATTCGTGGAAATGAATCGACGGGAAGCTGTTTAACAATCTATGTTTCTTAGATGGATAGAACGATTCGATTCTACTTTAACTCTCGTCCATTCTGCCGTTTCTCGTCTGATCCGCACAATTCCAGACCTCCATAAAGAGTCATTGATGAAAGTAAAGACAATCCAAGGGCAGAGATGTCATATATTACATAAACGTTTATGTCTGTAGATGAAAAACAACCACGTTTTTCTCCTTGTATGTTCAGTAATACCAGTGCACTTGTAAAGCTTCCTATGCGCGATTAGGTTAGTGTCCGTTTTGAAGATAATAGTCAGCACGTGTCTCGTTTTAAAATGCTGCATCTACACATTTGTACCCTGTATGTGTCCATAGTTATGTTACCGTAGAGTGATAGAGGCAGGCTCTCCTTTTATGACAGGTGGATATACTCCATGATAAAGATCGTACTCTCGTCGCAGAAAGGCGAAAAAAACATCAGAAGTCAGTAGAATCTGCGATTAAAAGATAAAACAGCGTTGGTTGCATTTCTGACAGAGTTAGACGAGTTGGATGCTGAAAACCAGAAGGGTAAAAATATTTTTTGTTGTTGATTAGGAAAACTGCACAAAAGGACATGACAATCAAACCCTTTAGATGAATAAATGGGGTAAATAGCTGAAGAAACTGTGGTGCTGCGTCGGTGGGAGAGTATAAGAAGTCTTTCGCTCTGATGAAGGGCTAACGCTCGAAACGTCAGCTTTAAAACTCTTTACGGTGGCCGATTTACGTTATCAACTCAGTTGATAATATTTATAAACCCTTCAGATGGTCTTATTATATCCCACAACAAAGGAAGCTCGAACGTTCGAAATATCTACAAATTCAAGTCGCTCTAACTCAGTCTGTTCTGTTTCTTATGGCTGATGTATGTTCCTATAACTTGAGGATTTAGATGCACTAATGATCACAGAAGCTTTTCTGGAGGTTTTCGATTGAGGGTTAAAAAACTAAAACCAAAGTAGTTACAGAACCCAAATTTGCATCCTAATGCGTGAAAACGCGAATGACCAAGTAGCCATAGGTTTTGGATTTGCATCTGATTGTGAGAGAGAGGATAGCGCAAATTTGCAAGACCAATCGCGGAATGGGCAAAAACCAGTCTTCTTTCGTTACTCGGGTGAAAGATGTTCCCCGAAGACCTCTTGCTCACATGTTCTCGAATAATAATAAATACCTGGGCAGTGGAGTAAGCCAGCGTAATGGCGAAAAAGAAGTTGGCATTTGCACTACCGGCGTAAATCCACAACTGCCAGAAGACTGGAGCCAAGAACGAACTACAAATTAACATGCACATCACCAGGAGTGCGTTACGAAGATCTACAAGAAGAATAATAGAATTGCAAAATACTCATCAAGAAGCCTGAATTACGGTATGATATTCAGGGGGGCAGAGGGTGTTTTTGTTTCAATCACTTAACCCCTTAACTCCCAGGATCTGATTCTTAATTTTCCTCTCTGGCTGCTGCACAATTCTTTGTAAAATAGTTACAAGAAATTGGTGTTAGATCAAGTTAAAAACTTCTACCTGATAAGTCTGAGTATTCTCATTACCTGTTTACTGGATAATGTACGAATAGTGTAGGGAGAAGTTACATGTTTAATCACTTGTGGGAGTTTAAGGGTTAAACCATATAGCAACGAAATATCTTGGGTTTTACGAACCGGTTACATCAACGTTGATTTGATAAAGGAAAAGGTACAACTAAGAGCAGAACAATACGCTTACATGGAAATATGTGAACCCACAGTGCCAAGAGGGCCAACGGTAAAGCAGCATCACCCAGCGCTGGATAAGACTTCATAATAGCCATCACGGAACAAAGCATACAGGCAAGAAATGTTGGGTTGCCCCTGAAGAAAAAACATGTAGATTAATTTTTAAGAATTATCTCAGGAATATGTACACACAGGAGTGACAAAGCTTTGGGAATGAGCTAGATAAGAAATGGGGATCTTGCAAAAATAGAGATGACATAAGCAAGGTCAAACTGCATAAAATTGGTCACGAATAAGTAACACAATTTATCAAGCACCGTGCAACAACAAATTGGTAGCGGCTGTTGTTGTTCTCAAACAAGAGCCAAACTGGTTTCTAATGAAAGTCTACATTAATCTTTTTCACAATTTTTTTCAAACTGTTACCTTAATTTGATGGTCAAAGGGATGCAGTAGAAAAAGGCATTCAGTTGAAACACCCACAAAAAGAAAATCCTAAAATGTTCAAACATCTCAGTGAAGAAGTACCAGAAGAGACCCATGTTAGGTGTGAGATCAGACACCTGTAAACTGACAGTGTAATAAAACAAATTAAAATTTTGTTGGATAAATGTTTAATGGGAAATACAGCAGCCTAGTGGTCAGTATGCTGGACTCTGAGGTGAGAGATCTGTGTTGGAGACCATGCTGGGTCAATGTGTTGTATCCTTGGACAAAACACTTAATTATCATTGTGCCTCTCTCTCTCTCTCTCTCTCTCTCTCTCTCTCCAGCTAGGAGTAGAGGAAAGTACTGGTCAATTTTCAGAGAAGCCTGCTGAAATGCTGGGGGGTAACCTTGGGATGAACTTGCATCTCATCCAGGGGAGGAGTAGTAACACTCCTAGTTCCTGCATGCTAAGGAAAACAGGACATGCTCTGGCTGGGTGGGCCTTTCAGCTCAAGTACCATGAAACTCTACCTTACCTCTACCTGAAGGTTTTATAGAAATCTTATCCTTTTATGTGCTTGTTCAAAAGCTGCTTAAGGCTAATCTAAGGTATGAGTTTTTGAAAAATGTCAATATTGCTTTTTGACCCTCATAGACTACAAAAGCTAATCTGAAGGTCTTTAAACTTAATCCTAAGGTAGTCAATTTAACAAGCCTTGCTACTACAGAGTTTAGTGCATAAACAGTGATGAAAGATATAAAAACTTAGTCAATAAACTCACATAAAGCCATGGGTAGCCAGAAGGAAATCCCAAGATTTAAACACTTGATATGACATGCCAAGCAGAAGCAATGTCCACACAAGAAAAGAACCAATAACTTGACTAACAAATACAATGGTCTTCTTTGTGAATTGAATATCGAAAGAATGGACCTGGAAACAAAAATGCAGACCTAGGGTTAATTATAAATTTTGTGGTTAAAATTACTTGCTTTTTAAGGTAAGATTGAAGAATTTTGATTGGAGGTCCAAACATCGATTCTGGAAACACAGCTTTTTTTCTTTTTTTACACCAGAGCCAAAATAAATTAAATGAGGAAATATTTCAAGATGAGAACGTTTAACCCTCTCACTTTCAAAATCTCATTACTGTCTGCCATACAATTCTTATTACATTAGTTTGGAGAAGTTGGTTTTCAATCAACTAAGAATGATCCCCTAATTAGCAATTTTCTTTATTCTATTCACTAATCTGCTCTATCTGTATTGATAGTGTAAGGAGAAATTCTGTATTGCTCACTTATGGGAGTTAAAAAGTCAACTACTTTCAAGTTGAGTAGTAACATGCAATCCTGTTGTGAGAGGAAATTGGGTTTTACACAGCTGGCAAAAATACCCACAGGTCTGATGAGGGGGAGGGTACTGGGTCCCCTAGACCCTCCTCCTGAATCCAATGCTTTTGTTTACAAATGACAAGGTCTTTGATTTTTACATTTTTACCTTCATTAATGTGAGGACTACAGGTGCCAACAGTGTGACTGGATACAAGGAATGACATGTTCCAGCGGCAACACCAAGTGTACTTAGTAAAATATTCCCTGAGTAGAAAATAAGTACAACTTTAGCATACAGCAAAAAACAAACAAACAAACAAACTAACTCAAAACCAAAGCTTATCAATCTTTAACTCCTGAGATGTGATTGTTTTGTAATTCTCCCCTTGGGCTGCTTTGTATGTCCTTGTTAATCTATATGAGAATTTGTCATTTCATCAGGTGTTACTAAGCTATTTGCTGCATGATAGATCAAAATTTGAAGCAGAGGTTAAAAGATGAACACCAGGTTTCCTTTCAATTTCAAATGAAATGAATGAAATGAATGAAATGAAATGAAAAAGGGAAGAAAATCCCCCAACAACCATTTCCCAGGTTCCTGTCTTGTTTGAGAAGTTACACACCCAACAGAGCCTAAGTTTCTTGTTCAAAAAAAGCTAGAAAGATCTAGTGGTAAATCAAACAATATACCCAAGAAGGTATTTTTCTTCCTCTTACAACCTTTAGGTGTAAAGATGTATTGATTTGATCAAAAAAATTATTTATCAAGTTATAATTCCTAAATATTTGCCCTAATGAAGGGCTAGCACTTGAAATGTCAGCTTTGAAACTCTTAATGATGGCCAATTTACATTATCAACTCAGTTGATAAAACCAAACTATCTTGTTAAATTCTTTATTACTTTCACTTGGGAGCGAACAGTCTCAGTCTAAACCAGAATGAACATACCTCTGAGGGAGAACAAAAGTGCTGTGCCAACTGCCAAGTTAGTGAACACTACAGTTGAATGTGCCACACAGGAACCTATACTATATGGATTCAACAAATATCTGCAAGAAAGAAAGAATAGCAAAGCTAACACGAGAAAGTCTCTAAATAAAGCACATGAGAATCGGATCAAACAGAAACGGCTACTAGTTTGCTAGATCTATCAAACAAAAAAGAGACAAAACTCACATGGATGAAACTAGTAAAGGCACATTGTGTAGAGCTTCCTCTTTGAGTAGAATTGGTTCCACAGACTTTGCATAAGATTTAAGATTCAATGCTTGCTCTTTAAGCTACATACAGAAAACAATACAAAAACCAAAATTAAACATGGAGACCAAAAACACAACTTGATTAAAGTTCTAAATTAGTATGCACAAGGATTTCACCTGGTACTGCAGATATCACCTCAATAATTCAACTTAAATCAACTGTAAAACCTACAATCCTTCAATATTAACTCATCAGTAACATCTGTCTGTTTTAAATATCAAAGGAGAAAAAATGGTATGGCAGGAAGAGTACTTGATACCATGACTGTGACCTAGGTTTGACTTATGTCCTGCCATTACATGTGGGATAAGTTTGTAGTTAGTTTTTAAAGTTATAATTTAATTATATGTTGTCATTATATGTGCTTTTATGATTTTAAACAAGTTTGACAAGTATTTTCCTTTATTTTTTTCTCAGTTTGTGAGCAGGCGGTATTCTACAAATCCTGCAATCTGATTGGTTCCAAGAGCAGGCAGTGTTCTCCCCATCTGGCCTGCTCACAGCGGGCAGTTCTTTTTGCAACCATTTGTTAGGTTTTAGAAAAATAAAAATGTTATTCACCAGCCAAGGTCAGTTCATATTGGGAAAAACTTTGCCCTCTGTCTTGCGGTATCCAAGACCTTGGGCACAGTTTTTCCCAATATGGACCTCCTGTCTGGTGAATAACGTATATTTCTTTAAGGGTATGGTAACATAACTGAAATAAAAGAAACAAATGGTCAAATTTTTTAAAATCATTTGAACTACACTTGGTTTCAAACTACTACATGTATTCAACTACAAATAGGCTATATTTTTGTCACAATACCAGCATTTGGCAGTGAAGACTAGCAAGTTTGTAAAGGAGCCATCCAACCAGCAGATCACCCACCTGAAAAAAGTTATACACCATATGTAAACAGAAATTCACAAATAAAGAATGAATTTCAACTTCCACAAATACCATTAACCTTTAACTCTCATGAATGACCAAGACAGAATTTCTCCTTACAAATCAGTATCAAGCTAACAGGTAATGAGAATATATAAATATATAAATGATGGGATTATTAGTAGATCCAATATCAAATTATCCATACAAACATCATACAATTGTATAGCAGACAATTGGGAGAATTACTAATGAGATCTTACGCATAAATGAGCTTGTGGGAGGTGTTCAGACCCAATGATTACCAAGATTAACCCTTTACCTCCCACTACACTATCATACAAACAGTTGATGGGGAAAGAGAGTCTTGTGAGCCTCTGGGTGTTATCTACAGATATAAAAAACCATTTTGTCTAATGCACAAGGAGTTTATTAAAGGAGATATACCATCTGGATTTTGGGAAGTTAAGGATTTGAGTTTCATAAACACTTCAAATACATACCACAAACAGAAGAGGAAATAGGACCTCTGATATCTGCTGCAATCCAAGGAATATTGCCAACACTAGAGGTGTCTTCATGAAAAAACAATCATCTTCTGTAATTAGTCAGTTGACTAAGTTTACTGTTTGGGGCCATTATTATCTGAATTTTATTCTTTTGAAGGAAAGAAAAGCTACACACAGCCTGGAGAGTATGGGAAGTGCAAGTAAGTTTTTTTCTGCTGATTGTTCCGTACACTTTGGTTTAAGTCCGCTCTGTAACAGAGATTCCAACCCTCCCGATTTGATCGGGAGTCTCCCGATTTGATGTCTTGCCTCCCGCTCTCCCGATTTTTACCAAATTCTCCCGATTTATCATAAAATTCTGAAAACTAGGGGAAAATTGCTAATCTTAAGAATTTTTGGCGATCTGTCACAGTGAAACACTCATATTATACTTACTTTCTTCGCGAAGAGCATTATGGTATGTTATAACTTAGGCCGGAATGATGTCAAAATTCAGGAAATGGCACTTGAGAGAACCTAAATTTGCAAAATTTCCCGGGGGCATGCCCCTAACCCCCCTAGAAGCTCGCGCCTTTGGCACTAATAATTACTCCCTATAATTTTCCATCACATGGGGTTGGAATCTCTGCTGTAAGCACTACACCTTACCAAGAGCTACCTTTCTCTGCAGACAGAAGGCACACAATATGACTACCCATTGAATTTTCATGCAACCTAATAATGAAGCCAGCTGTTCTAAAACATTCTCACGTCTCTGCTAAAATCTTGTGGCAAGATTCGCCTCCGTACTATAGCTTCGTATGGGGTTATATGGAAATCTTTCCAGATCTTACATTGAGCATATTTAGCAAAAAGATCTAAAGCCCCTGCACACTAGCCTAACCCTAACCCTACACACCTCAAATTTGGTTACAATAATGATAATTCAATATTTGAAATTTTACCTCATGCACAACATCCCCGGAATAAGGTGAAACCCCATGGTTTATCAGAGAAAGGCCTTCTTGAACTGAAAAAATAAAGCATTTATTGAGATGTTAAAAAAGATAAATAAACAATAAAGTTTTTAATTAAAATAAACTTTCGTATTAATTATCGATCGTCACATCACAGTTCGATATTAAACGCTGAAATGAAACATAGGTTTCTTTAAGGAACCGAACATACCTCTGTTCCAGGCAGTTAGTGGTGTAGATAACTCTATTCGGTTAGTAAACCAATCTTTAACGGGGCTATAGATTAGGAAAAGCCGGGAAGCAAAAGCTAGACAGAATAGAGAAGAAACCCATATGGCATCCGCCATCTTGAACTTGCACTAGTACTTAGGCTGAAACGATCAGGTCATTTGGCGCGGTCTCTCAGTCTCGAGTCACATGGGCTGTCACATTATCACATTGTAACTTATTAAAGGGGCGGGAAAGCAGTTAGTAATGCAGCGGAGATGAGCATTTCGTTCGGCCTTCAGCAGGTTGAAGAGAGTTTGTTTCATTCAATCGAAAATTTAGCTTTACGAATATGTAGTATACTTGTCAGTGTATAACTTAAGCGTTTTTTGCAGGTATTTTGGAAGCCATTTAAAGTTTACTTGAGTGCACGTGTGTGGCGGTCAACAAGCCACAGAGCCAGCTTGAGCTTGAGCTTCCACTGGGTAAGTCGTAACTTTTAGATTGTATTGTTTTTCAATGCGCTCGCTTCGTTTTTGAACACCTACATCTAGAAAAGCGGCTTATTAAATGACAAGGACGCCCAAATATAAGGCCAGAAATCGAGGACAACATGCTGTTCAAGCTTGCACTCAACGTTCCTTACTTGGATTTTAAAAGGGGAAATTCCTCGCATGCGAACGTCTGAAGCTTCACGGGGAGATAAAAATGTAAAATCGAGTCCATTTGTAGCATCACTAAAGCATACATGGGCAGAAATGTAGGACATCATGGCGGCCAAGCACGCGCAGAGTTTTCCTAATGCCGTTTAAAAAATGTTAGAAGCTTCTCGGGATTTGTATGGAAAAGATCTAATGTTAAAAAAATTTCAACGAAATGAAAACAATTTTCGTACCTGCGAGCATCGGTGTGTTATCGTGTCAGTGATTTGTTACTTTGGACGAAATTTCGAGGTTTTGCACGTTTCGTCTTTGCTCCCCAACAAATTACGCAAATCCCATATAAGAGTCATATTACACTTCCATACAAACACAGTAAATTGACTGAAATAGCCAAACTTTGACCCGGCAAATCAGAGAAAGAAGATGCTGTTGGTAGGTTGCGAGCATCGTGCTACGAACAGGGGTCTCTTATCTTTCATTTTGTGGCACTTTTTTGGATGAATGTGGCATTCTCTTTGCTCCCCGAAAAGATGAAGATTTGTAGAATTGGTCGCGATTGGTTCAAGGGTGATGTTAATAAATAATGGTGGTTTGCTGTAACGCTATCCATTCCGTGACTTGGTTGCGTGATTTCCAATTTGAGCATAAACGTGTGGCAAGTTTCTCACTTCTTTCTGGTCTTAATCTGCTTTTTTGCAGTAAAATGATATAACATCTTTTCTCTCCAGTTTTGTAATCAGTTGAAGCATTCAGGCCGCATCAGCTGTCAGCAATTTTTGGTCATGCTATGTCAGTAAATCCCACCATCTGGACCATTGGCCATGTTGTGGCTGCTCATGCCAGGTAGGTCCATGATAAATATGGTCAAGGTCTTTTAACTGTAACAATGGAGGGTAGAGAAGCCAAACATATAGCTTACAGAAGTTAAGTGCAAACACTACATACTAATATTTGATGGGCTGAAATTTTCAGGCATGAATTTATTATGTTGGTTTGGTTACCTGAACAGCATCACAAACCTTGTTCTTACACTCCTAGTAAAATGTTTACATTCCTCAAAGGGTTTTTAATGACAATATCTGCCGCTACTGTGGACTACATAAAACTGATCCTACTGATAAGAGCTGCTGTTTATGTAGTGATCATCTCATGGCACTTATTCATAAAAGTGTGAAAGAAGGAAAAATTGTTGCAGGATTATCCTACTTTCAGAAAGTGTTGATACAATCAAACAAAGGTGAAGTGACATGAATTGTTAAATGAAGTCACCATATGAGTGCTCTTAGAGCATGCAATCACTGTAATTAGCTGTTGTTTCCTTTTTTAGTTCACAGAAAAATCAGCATTCTATTCATTAAATCAGTTGAATAACAAATGACTGCAAAAAAATGAGTTTATGTAATTTTACCTTGATTTACCAGAAGACACAAATGACCTTTATAAAGCACCGATCATACCTTACAAAAGGGGTAAATCTCTAAAAGACATGCCTGTAATAGGAAAACTATAATTTGAAGGCTTTGATGTTGTGACATAACCACAAAAACCACATTGGAAGTCTGTGCAGGCCTGTTTTTGACTTCCTTTTAACTTAACAGCAATACACTTGAAATTACTTTAAAGACAACGATAACTGTAACAGTGTTACTGTGAAAACAGTGAACACCTACATGTAATTATAAAAGACATTGAAAGGTTTTGTGCAGTGATCAATTCAATCCCTAGTTGAGCCACGGGAGAAAGGCTGCACAAAACTAATTTTGTTAAGGTTTACAGTCTCTTCATCTTCCATGTGACTGGTGTTCTTTCCAACAAATAGCTATTAAAAGTTTCTATAATTTCACTGTCAAATAGCATAACAATGCAGTAACATAGCCATTGTCTTACATAGTGGATGTCTAGGAAATAACAGATTCCTAGTGCCTTCAGTTACTGCATGTTATTAGAATATTACCAAAATATGACTGACATTAAAAAGCAGTGGTGAATTTGTGTCACTACATTCTATCACTAAATGTTAACAGTACATGACTCCTTTAGCCCTAAAGTAATAGACTTGTAACTTCTCAAAGAAGAAAAAAAGAAAACTTGTATCAGTGTGCTCCAGGTGCTCTATAGCATATTTAGTTTTTTAATGGGAAAACAGGGATTACAGGAGTGCTACAACAGGTCCAATTGACTGAACATCAAGTACATCAGCTATAATTTAATTGTATCAAAACACTTAAAACTAGTTTGTGTATTTCACAATAACATCAAAAAGAGAAGGTAATTTGATGCCTTATAGTTATTACTACCCATGAAAACTGTAACCAAACTCATTTCAACAGCCATAATTGCAAGTGAGAGTTACCTGCTTTTGCTTGCAATTATAGACTAGTACAAAATGCTTCTCCCTGCTCACAAGCACCTCTGTCTTAAAGCCTTTACGGTTCCTCCCAAATGTTTTGTTGAGCTTCCCTGCAACTTCACTCCTAGGGAGGCCAGAAAACTTGGAAAAATCATGGAGGAGACAATCTCTATGAGAGTATTTTATCATATTTTCCTCCACTGATACTCCAAATCTTGAAGGTGTCCCTTGCACAGACTTCATTATAATTTCAAACATCTCTTGAGGGAGGTCACGTTTTAACTCTATGGTCCAGGGATTTGAAGCCCTTGGGTTTGCGGACATTTGCCTTCTTTTATTATTTAGCCACATCAGAACTTCTGATGTGATCATGGGCAAAGCTGAGATGGAAGATGTTAGAGCCTTATCCATACCATGGACTCCATCTTCGTGCTGGTGGTAGACATTTGTTAGCAACTGACAGGCTGCCACCTTAAAATCCGAAAAATTCAAAATGGATGGCCATAGAACATTAAATTCACTTATCGACCTCTCTAACACATCCACAAAACTAACTTCTAAGCCTTCATCTTCCTCGATTTCCACACTTTCCACAGAAACTTGTTCAATAATTTGTTCGCAAGAGAAGCGTCCTCTTCTAGCCACCATTTTGTTTTGGGAAAGTCCGCTGATTTGACCACGGTAGCCAAATGCTGACTTTTTTGAGACGGCTGACCTGGCGTGTTTACAATGTCAGACACACCACCTCCCAACTACATCACAGTCAATGGCAGAAAATGTAGCATTTACCTTCGACTTACCTTACCCTATGCTTAAAGCTTTGAATGACTTCCTTGATAAACCAGAAAATGAAGGGGAAGAGGAAGAAGAACATGTGGATGGTAAGCTAATGTAAGGTCTGATCATGTTGGAAGCATTTCAGAAACATATGAGGAAAAATGTAAAACTTGCACTGACTTTTTTTAACTTATTATCCCTGGCAACTTGTTTTCTATCAAAAAATCTGAAGAAGTGAGAAAAGAGTTGAATGAATCCCTGTGAAAATAAGCTTCTCCTGTGAAGTCTCAATACAAGCAGATCAGGGGGTGAAAGGGCCTTGCCCTGAACTCAAAAATAAAAATGTTCCATGTGTTTGAGAGGCAGGTTCAATCAGTGGCGGAGCTGGAGAGGGAAAATAAACAGCTAAAGGAGTTGAACTCTTCCCTACAAGAAGATATAAAAGAGTGGAAATCAATCATCTTTTTTAACCCATTGTAGTACATCCTCCCATAAATTGTTTAGTAATACATACATAATTTATATATTCTAGAAGCAAACTATATATACAGATTAAAAACTAAGGGGAAAAAAGGTTCTTTTAGAAAAGGAAGTTTGGAGGTTAACCCTATGTAAAAACTCCCTTAAAATGAAATAAATAAGTAAATAAAAATAAAATAAAAATCAAGATCTATATAATTAAATATTGAGATATAATTTAAGTTTAGATTTAAGTGAAAGGTGCAATTCATCTAAAATTACATGGTCGAACTCAATATTTAGTAGAGGCTCCTGTTCACAGCAAAAATTTTCTTAGTTCCTTTTTTGAGAATCCCTTTAATTCTTCTAGGGTTCTATGTAATGGTGGCTTATTGTAATAATCTTCCTTGTGGTTCATATCCCATCTTTTATCTTTATGAACTTTGCACCAGGCACAAGCATAGAATGAGGTGGTTCCTTTAAGTCTTAACATGATTAAAATGAATTTATATTCTCCCCCCAAAAAGAATTCAAATGTTATTTCTTTCCCATTAATTGTGATTTTGTTCATTGAATTTAGGGCAACAGAGGAAAAGAATGATAAAGCTTGTATTGCAAGTCATCCTTGCCCCATCCCCTGATATTTTAACCTTAACACTTTCAGTTTCAATATCAAATTCTGGATTTTGGTTAATAAATCTTGCACTCTTTCCTTGAGAAGTTCCTGGAATGAAACTTCTACACCCTTGGCCTTCCAGGTGTGGATATAATATGGCACATGTCATTTAGCTGTGTTTGCCGTTGCTTGATCAGATATGATTTTGGAAGATCATTAAACATAGAGAGCTCATGATAAGATGAGTCTCCTACACAAAATATGTCTAAAAGAAATAAAATGTGATCTAATTTTTCCTTTTCCTGTTTTGAAAGGGAGTAGAGCCCTGTGGCAGTGTTTTCTTGTTGCTCATCACTGGCCATTTTTGCATTGTGTTTGCTTCCAGACTTGACTTCTTTCATGGCAATAGACTTGATTTCTTGTCCAAAGGACTTAACAAACCACAGTGCTGTCTGAGCTCTTGTCATGACAGTCCTCAAAGTCCTTGACTTTTTCTTTACTTGAGAAATGTCCTTTCCCTTGTAGTCTTGCGGAGCTCTCTGTAGGTGTTCAGTGTAATGAATTAATTCTTTATTTGTGGTCTTAGCTTTTTCTGCATCATTTTGAAGTGTACTTATCTCAGCTTGCATTTCATGAAACATCTCTCTCTTTTCTTCCTCCTCATTTGCATACAGTACTGCTCGTGTATATGTTAACTGTGCAGACCATTTTCGTATGCTCAAACACAGGGTAGTATATACGATTTTTTTGCGTGCGCAACTCAAGTGCCTTTGTTATTCAGTGTTACAAGTTTCCTTTGTATTACATTGTTGTGTAAAACAAAGAACTTTTAGGTTTGAAAAAGCAGCGAGTTTACTCTGAAAAATCAGTGCTCCCTTGGATGTTTATGCAGTGGAGTGTAAACAATTGGTGTTTGCATCGTAGGTGATGATTTCTTTGAAACTTTGAACTTACCTCAATCACCTTTGATGGGGATCAAAAGGAAAATAATTATTCTATTTAAGATTGTGAATGATGTTTTATTCTATTCATTACTGATGGTTTTTTCACTTTCTGCAAGAGTTGCCTCAATGAAAATGCACTGCAGGCTATCAGGAGTTTGATTGGATGTAATGGGCTTGTTTTTATCAAGGATAAATTCCAAAGGAAGCTAAATCTTTTTGCTATTCCCTGGCTTAAACTTTTTGTTAATACTAAAAAGTGTGAAGTATGACATCAAAAGTTTGATAAAGGTCTGGAAATTTTGTGGTGGTGGATATTTAATATGAGTAGGAGGACTCCTTTAATGTTTTATGAATCAATCTTGCTATGGAGTGGGCTCTGAGGAGAAGTTTTGCTGAAGCCATGAACAACACTTTTTTCATTTGGTGATTTTGGTGGTGAGGCTAATGGTGCAATGTTTTTTGGATATGAATTTGAACTTGATTATTTAGAAAGTATACATTTGAACCTTAATTATCAGGACTGGACTGAATAGTTTAATAATTTATAATCTTGATTAGATTAGTATCTTGATTATCAATAATATGAATATTAATGAGCCTGAAGAGAAAATCTTCAAAAATAATACGTGTCATTTAATCAATACAATGCATGAAATAAAGCACATTCTCTAATAATTGTGCATATATTGTCAATATTTGCCAAAAGTATTAATAAAAATGTATTACAGTAATTAAAAGCTAACTAACAACATAAACAAGTTGGGTCTTGAGAAGCAAGTCCAGATAATCTAAAAATGTAAATAGCTGAGGTTTGACTACAGTTAACAGGATCTGCCAAAGTACACGGTCAAATTTTAAATTCTAGTTGACTTAATAACTCAAACCATCAGGGGAAAGTGGAAAACATAAAGGATATGAGGGTTGAGAACAAATTGTTCCGAAGTTGTACGGCGCACAAAAGCACTCGCGATGTACTGACAATTCCCGGGTTTAAATGAAACGAAAAATTACAAAATAACTGGCCTCACGATCCTCGTGTTGTTTGCGTTGTTTGTCCTCAAAAACCTCCTTCTTTCACAAGACTCTTCTGTCTCCTATTACAATTTCACTTGTCAATCATATGAATACTAAATGTGATATCCGGTTGCAACGCTGTACAGTCACGCTAGTTCCGGTCAAAATTACGAAAAATGATAAAAATTGGTATTTACTTTATTTCTATTCCAGCAAAGTTGAGTGAAGATAGGGTATGTTGGATGAAAGGGTGAGCATCAAAGCTTAATGAAAGTTTGATGTGCTGTGGTTGATTGTACCTTAACCTTGGCTACACTCACTGAGGTGATCATAACGCATCTGGATATTAAAAAAATTCCATCGCTACCATGCAGAATTGCCTGAGCTATGTTTTTTTTTTTTTGGTTTTTTTTTTTTTGAGATGTGAATAATGGTCTGTTTCTCCATTTTTCTAATGAAAATCCTGACAAACTCATCATGTATTGTGAAGAAATGAATTAAATAAGACAAAAGACTTTATGTCTGCCTTGACATGATTCAGGGGTCTTTACCAGGATGTTATTCTTTCTGGTCTTTATGAGTTTCGCTTCCTCTTTCTTTTGTAAAACCACATTTACATCAGGATGTAATTTTCTCGTGCTCTAAAAGAGTTCATTTTTTTCCCTTTTTGGGTCATAGATGTCATTTTAAGACTAGAAGCATGTGAAAAATCCTGCTAACCTGAATTGAAATCTTTACTTTAACACAATGAGGTTTGTCAGCATAGCTGATGAGGTTATGTATTTAAAATATTCATATTCGTTTGAAACTATGTACAGCTAATTACAAATGCAATGACTATGAAACTTAAAATATGGTTGATATAATAACATATATCTCAGATAATATAGGCTATATTTATATTGTAGGAGGAAAAAGACAAACTACTAGTGTTAGTCTTAAGTGTTATGAATGCGTCTTTATCGGTTGTAGTGTCTACTCTGTCGATTCCCGCGATGTCTTTGTTTTCTTTATGGATTGCTAGCGTCGTCTCAGGTAGTGCTTTCTTGTAGGATTTCGTGATGTTTTTTCTAGCATATTGTTGTATGTAGATGGCTCAAGTTTGTAGAAGTTGGTTGTTTTGTCGGCGGCGATTAGTAGCTTGGGTTCATTTTTGATATGGTCGGTATCTTCTTTTAGCCTATTGAGGAAGGGGTTGTTTACTTGCTTGAATTTTACGGACTGGATCATCTTTAGCATGTCGTCCTCAAAATCTTTTAATTCTTCAATGGAAGGCGGGTTCTTGGTTGATTTGAAGCCGTACGTTTCCTTGGTGAACGAGGTCGTGTCGGGGTTGAGAAAGGAGTGGGCTTTCCAGCGCATTCTGTGTAAAAACTTCTCGGTCCTTTCGATGAGTCGTTGAAGATAGTCGTTGTGTGATGGTAAAGGAATATTCTTGGTTGAGTAGCTGATGTTGAATTTTTCCATTGCAAATTATCGTAGAGTGCTCGACAAGCCTAAACTTGGAGCGGGTACAAAGTGTAAATTTTTGACTTTCGTAGACTTTTTCGTAAATCCCCTGAGGACTGGGCAACCACGAAACAGGCTTGAAATCACGATCTAGACTTTCATCAGTTGACTTTTCATGGTACCATACGGCCATGACAGCATTTTACATGCAATCAATGTCATGGGTGTTTTGTCTGATTGCTTTGCAATAGTAAACTTGCAGTTTATTAATCAATTTGTCTGTCAGCCTCCCGTTTCCGCCAATGCCTTTTCCATCATCTAAATTCCTAACGGGTTTTTTTTTAGTGACCGTAACCTTGAGCCCAGACACATTCAAGCTGAGTAATTTCTACGTCCAAGGGGGGTCTGGGGGCATGTTCTTCTGGAAAATCTTGAAATTCTACACTCTTGGAAATGCACTCTCAAGCAGTTTGTGGTGCAAAATGGGATATTTCAGATACCAAAAAACACTGACATTTTTATTAGTTTCTAATAACTCAAGCCATAACACTACACTCCTTTCGTTCAAACAAGAGTTTAAGAAAGTAATTGCAATTTTGACAGAGCAAAATAATTATAATGCATTTGTTAAATAATAAATGAAATGAAAGTAAACTGGATAATCTTTAACTCTGCTGGATGGTTTAATTTGCTTGGTTTATGATATCGTTTATGTCCTTTGAATGGATCTGGGCCTTGAAATACGCAAGAATCTAAACAACATGTATATGTAGTTTATCACAAGTTTGGAAAGGCTCTAAGTATTTACTTTCTTATACGTTCATCTTTAATTTCGAATATCAAAATACAGTTACGGGGGGGAGTTAACTACACACTTGATGAATCAGTGTCAATAAAACTATACCTTCATCTGAGATCTGAGCCTAACTTGTGTCTATTGTTAAAACACAGACTACTTTCATTCAGAAAAGTAGTCTTCGTTATCGTCATCGTCCTCCAATCCGCTGTCATCCCTTCAACTGTCAGATTCTTGATTTTCCTCGTCAAAACAGGAAACTTTTATTGCCACTTCTTGTTTTTTTCTCTGACTCCACAAGTTCAACAAACTCCTTTTCTGTTTGTGTACCTGCTTCTGATTTGGTAATTGACTTAGCTGGTTCATTCTGGCCTGCTTGTAGTGCTACAGCCCCATCATTTTGCCCTGCTTGTGGCCCTCCTGCTCCTCTACTTGTCATGTAGGCAATCTTCTTCCCTTTTTTTCACCTTCATCCATAGCTTTACTGCTCTTCTGATTACTTTGTCGTTCTCCTTGGAGAAGACATCAGTGCCATTTATCGAAGGCTTACTTTGGGATAGCTAGCGGTGATGTTTCTTAGACCAGACAAAAGAGAACGACAGTTACCTGACACCTCTTTCAAGTAATTCAGGAAGAGTCTGTGTGTTTGTTCTTCCCGCTGTCTTTGGTTGGTCGCTTCGTCGGAAAAAAATCTCTGACTGGTTGCCCTTTAAAGAAAACTTCGACGCCCCAGTTACAGGGATTCTAATCTTTTTCGAAGACCTTTCTCGACTGTTGATCGGATCGGCAGGACCTTCCAAGCATTCACTTGTTTCTGCCCCGCAGTGTTTCACCTAAAAAAAGTTAGACAAGTTTTATTTTTGGCTTAGTGGCAGTATTACAGGTTTAAAAGCATTCATCGTTACTTTACAATTGTCCAGAAACCAACGAGTCACAACGGAATTCTACAAACTGATAACTGATTCTCCCAGTAACCTTTTCGCCGCCAACTACTTTCCATGCTTCACCGTGAGGAGCGGGATACTTGGAGGGTTTCTCTTCCTTCAGCCCGTACCGCGGAAATTCAAGCTCTCTCGCCAAGTACGCCCCTACTATCTGCTCTTACCGAAAAATTTCCTTTATTTTACCTCACTGTCACTAGTAGGATTTTTCTTTCCGCAATACAAGCAGGTAACCAGTTAATAGATACAAGGCGGACTTTTTCTGTGGGTGTGGATTGGAAAGAATTAAGACAAGAATAGCAGATGTTGTAGGAACTAGTGCATTTGACCACTGCGGAGTGTGCTTGCAGACATAATTATGGAGCAGTGGGTAAACTTGGTAAGACAATTAATTTGAAGATACCTTAGAGATACGAGAATATAGTGATCCGAGGGCAGATTGCATCTTCAATATTCTGGACAAACAGCACTTGGTTGGGGTTGGCAGCTGTTTGTCTTCTGTGTGGTCCCTTCCTTGATCTCTCTAGGAATTTGGTCTTCCAGTCAAGGATGTCGTTCTTTAACTTCCCCTTTAATAAACTTCAAGTCGTATAATTGAAATTCGTACCTATTTACAACCTAACCTGATGTCGATCGCGATGAATGTCCCTTTTCAATGTCGACAACTACGCAGATCAGGTGAATATACATTAGTTTCAAATGTCAATCGCTTATATCAAAGGTCGCCACTGGACAAACAAAACATTGCATAACAAAAGTTTAAAAACGTGACAGTTCATGTGGGTTCGCGTTGGAAGTTATTCTCTAAAGCGGAAGCGTTCATGAGACAAGGAACATACCTAATAAGTGTTTTTGACCAAACAACTCAATGCAAGCCAGGTTTTCATTGGAAAATTCGCATTAATGGTCTTTTTACTGTCAATAATAACAATAACAATAACAATAATCTTTATCTGAGTGATTTCGTTCTGGTCGCAACCAGCCGAACGCTGATCCCTAAAAGGAAAGTTAATGTACACAGCTGGATCGTGAGGAGATACATCTCGATCTCTGTTTCCTGGTTAAAATTGTGTTAGGTGGAGTCGACCATTTCCTTGGGGAACTTTAAAAACATAGTGTGCAGCTTGACACATCAAGTTGAGAAAGATTCCCCATCAAGACAGCCGGTGCTCACGATCGACCATTGTGTTTACCAAACTTCTTTTGCACCTGTTGCCGACTTGACTTTAAAAATGTAACAGAAGAGCTGTGGTAATTGGGTTTTTCAAAGTATCATTTGGTCAAGCTTAACTTGTGATGAACAACTGAAATATGTACTCAATAGATATCTGTAACATGTAACAATAAGTTGAGTCACTTCATTGGGTCATTAAAGTGTACTTTTAAGAGCTGTGGAAATTAATTTACTAATTTACAACTCGATGGGAACAGGAAAAACTTAAAAATTAAATTAGTGAAATTCACTTCTCAGGTTGTTTTTGCTTGAAATGGTGTCGTTTACCAGAGTAAACCTGAATAATAACTTGATAAAAGTTTATGGCTTATATAGCGCTATTTACAACACATATATTAATAGTAAATTTTTACAGGAGAAATAGTAACGAACATCTACGAATGTAAAAAAGTGCTAAATTACAATGTATGAATGTCATGAATAATAGTAAGATGATCTAAAAATCTAGTTATCAATGAACTCCGAAAATATACATCAATCCAAAAACTAGCATGAAGAGAACATGGTCTTAAAAGACAGGTCTTCACAGCGGTGTTAAAACATAAAATGGAACAAATAAATCAAATATTAAGAAGGAGCGCACTTCACAGGTGCGGCGCTGCCCATTGTCCCAGAATAAAGATTTCTTGATTCTTCTGATGTTATGTTAATAGAAAAACAGAGCTTTGCACATATTAGTTATGTGGAATGATATTCGTATATGTTTCCCCGCCAGTTTAGGCTCGCAAATCGCACTTAAGAACTTCATGCGGGTGACACTTACATCCAAACGAAACCATAACAGGTACCGCCACCATTTGATTGCCTTTCGTGTTGTATCATAGTATTGCCTCATTTGATTACTGTGATCGACTCTCCCCATGCACTGGTTGTAGAGCTCTACCACGAATATTTATACAGGATAGCCCTACAGTGCAAGAGTACTGTTATAAAAAAAAACAACAAATTAAAAATAAGTAAGTTACCATCGTCACTTATGATAATATAACTAGCGCGAACCTACCTAAACTACACACTATACCGAAAAAATCATCTACAGACTTCCTAAATAATAACCTAACTTAGAGAGGGAGCTTCGATATATGTTCCATTCTTTTGCTTTCTTCTCACGGTTTCGGCTCCCCTTGCATCGCATTGAGTACCTATAAAAGACACGGCTTTCTTGTCCTTCCACACAGATGTAACAATGTTTCCTCACCGACGAAAGACAGTTTCGCCAGTGTTGTTCCGCAAAGGTACAGTTTGTCGGAAAGCAAATCTTCAGCCAGTCGAACAGAAGTGAAAAAGTTATCGCAAAAGATGTGATAATTTTTTCCCCATCAGATCGCTCACTAGAGGTCGGAAACATCACGATGTCCGAGACCGTGTTTGGGCTGGCCGTCACTTTTTTTGCCCGTGTAAACTTGCATGGTGCTAACGAAACCATTTGTCGCATCGCTACGAACCCATACTTTACTTCCCCGTTTCACAGGCTTCATGTGCTTGTATTGTTTGAAGCCGTCTTCCTTCGTATTTGGCCATTCATCTATTGAAATGAACTTCGATGGCTGATATTCTTCGTGGATTCTGCTGTCAAGTCTATCCAACAAAGAACGCACCTTGAATAGCTTAACATAACCAGGGTCATCTTGCGTTAACATGTATAGACGATTATTCAAACTGAGATACTGTCGAATCTTGTCGAAGCGATTCCTTGGCTTGACTTTTTGGACGGTTGGAACACCAACAAAATGGTCTTTAGACCAGTACACTCTTGTTTCCGGTAATGACTTGATTCCAAAAAAAATCATTCAACGCAAAAAAAGCAGGCATTTCTTCACATGTTGTTGCACAACTCCTCGGCTCTGGTTTCGTTTGAATGCAGTGTCCTTCTCTTAGCCTCTGGCTCAAAAACATTCCTCGGAGGCACGGGGTGTCGCTCTCTTCCGCCTTCGCGGCCGCTAGGAAATTGTGTCCTCATCCGCCTGTTTTGCCGTTGGTGCTTGGTTGCCGGACTCTTGGGAGGTCAAGTCTGACCTGCACATCAGGTCACAAACACTACCTGCCTGGATTTTTTTTTATCGAGGTGGACTCTTCTAATTTTTAATTTTTATTGGGTTGGGTTAACTGTCTAGAACCCAACTGCCAACTTTTAGCATCGGGATCACACTTTGCCTGGTCTCTACCCTTCGACCTGTTCAGCATGGGTCTGAACTACCAATCCACATGTTCTAGCCGTGAGCAATCTCCTGGTGCATACAACTTACAAACTGACTTGTATACTCATAACCTGGGAACAAATTTCTTGCATAGTTAGTTGTATTTTTTTTTAACATTGAAATGTGCCCGCCCCCAGTGTGGTCTCCAGATTGCTCATAATTGTGTGAACCTCAGACACCCGGTTGCCGACGAATGCTTTATAAGTGGAACTTATCTGGCGGATCCAATACAAGACTGTGGTGGAGTCACTCCAGAGGATTATCTTCTCTATCTTTGCGGTCATTTCGTTCACCAGTGTTTCAGCTAATCGCACAGCTATTAGAGCTCCCATGAGCTCCAGCCGGCAAATAGACAGTAACTTTAAAGGGGAAACACGGCCTTTTCCGCAATAAGACTACACTCTACTGTGTCATCTGTAAACGCACGTCTTAGGTACGCACACGCACCATAGGCATCCTGGCTGGCGTCACAAAATACATGAAACTCTGTTTCTCGGATAGGTTTCAGTTCTTGGAATTCTCACTTCGTCAAGCTTCTCTGTTTCCCTGTGCCATTCACGCCACTCTTGAAGATCAGCTTCTTTCAACTCATCATCCCACCCGTACTTCACACTATTCAAACTCTGCAGGATGATCTTACTTTTGATAGTGAATGGAAGGAGGAGTCCTCGTGGATCCCAAACAGAGAATGCTTGGCTCAAGATCTTCCTCTTCGTCGTACCCGGATCACCCTTCAGTCTGGTAAACCGGAGCATATCCTCCTGGGCCCAGGAAAATCACCCCACTTCGCTGGTTCACAGGAATATTCTTCCAGATCGAACTGATTTGTTCACATGCTAAACTTCATTTGTAATGCAAAATTAGGAGCTATTGAAGCCACTAAATCGGTTCCAAACTTGGTGCAAAAACAGCCCAAATACTGCTGAGTACTTTGCAAAAAGGTTCAGCTACACAGATTTGGTGGAAAAGTGCACATTCGGGCAATGCTTTGCCTTTAGCGATGATGAAAATATACGAGTTGGAATTGAAGAAGGCTTGTTAAATATTGCTTATAAAATTTCATTAGATTACAAAAAACTAAGGGCAGGGCAAGAAAAAAATTGGAATATCGAGTCCGAAAGTTTCATGTTATGGAGGGTCCAATAAAACCTGTTCATGAATTCTATCAAGAAATTGAAAACATACAAAATGAACTACAAGATTGGAAAAAGGCCTATGAAGATTTAGAGTTGGAGAAGGAAAGAATCTATGAGGAAATGGTGCTGGCAGTGAACCAAAAGGAAAATGAAACCCAAGTTTTGCAGAAAACAAACAAAGAGCTTGAAGATTATATTGCATCATTGGAAAATTCAGTGGGAATTAGTTCATACCAGGGAAAACCTCTTTCAACTGTGATAAATGTGTTCAGGACCTTGAAAACTTTTATTTACTCCTCTGTTTGCAGAATAGAAAATGAAATTAAAATAAAATTTGAATTTCACGTCATTCTTGCACCATCACCATTGATTTTGATTTTAATTTTATCAGTGATGGGGTCAAAGTCACTGTTTTGCTTGAGGAAATCAGAGATATGTATTTTAAACAAAGTTTCAACGGAAGGTACTTTAGCCCCTTCAAACTGAGCATTTAGTGGTTCAATTTTGCACATTTTGTTCAGGTCATCACGGCATTGTTTGACCAAGTAGGACCTTGGTAGACTATCAGTGATCATGGAAATTTCGTGGTAAAATGAATCCCCACACAAAATTTGTCTAAAAAGAAAAGGATTTTTCAACATTCCCTTTTTCTTGTGCAGACAAGATACTATACTCTCTTTCTCCTTCTGCTTGAGTGGCTGAATCTTGACAGTTGGGTTTACTTGTGATGTTGTGAACCACATCACTGTCTGATTCTTTGACAGTTAACCCTAGTAGTTCAACACGAAAGGAAGAGCAGACCGTTATGTCTGCAAAAAGAAACATAACTCTTGGCATTGTCAATGGAACCGAGAGTTACAATATTTACAGGGCAAGGAGTTGAAAAGAACAATGATGTAGCTCTTGCAATAATTCTGAGAAAGTCCAACAAGTGGGATTCTGCAGGAGATGTTCTGCGACAAGAGCAACGTCAGTGGGAACTTAAAGAACACGAGCGGGAAGTACGTAGTTACACGAGGCACAAGGAGAGCTACTGGGATGTTGAAATTAAAGAAAACCGAAAAAAGGCACGAGTAAATTTAAGTAAAGATCCTCTTTAGCAATCTATTGAAGCTCAAAATGAACATCCCCTCCCTGAATCCATTACCACTGACACTAGCTGTTCTTATATGACAGTGAAGCAATTGAAAGACGAATTAAAGAAGAAAAATGCTAAAGGATTCAGCAACAAAAACAAGGCTGAACTAATCAAACAACTGGAGGAAATTTGTCAATGAGAAAACACGAAATATTTAGTATTCTGGGAGCATGAAATGGCTTTAGTTACTCTAAGAGGGTTTCTCTTACACGTTCAAAATTATATAAACAAACTCACATGAAAAGCTACTTGATAAGCAAAGAGTGCGGTGAAAACGCATCAACTCAACAAATTATAATTAACTTTGTAAATAAAAGAAAATTCATCACTGTGGATTAATCCTTGGGTCAATAGATAGGGGCCATCTATATTTTGTACATTCAACTCACTTATTGGTCATATTCTTAGTAGCTTTTGCATTCAAGCGGAACCCCTTACTTTCCCTAAAGCTATTACAGTAATTTCATTTTCAGTGCTATCATAATATCTATGATTGAATAGTTACAGGTTGGCGACTGAAATCAATTGATAGTTTCTCAATTAACATTCTCTGATCTTCTTGAATTTGCCCATTTACAATATAATATGTTTTTGGTGATTTTG
This sequence comes from Pocillopora damicornis, assembly GCF_964200805.1. Taxonomy (NCBI): domain Eukaryota; kingdom Metazoa; phylum Cnidaria; class Anthozoa; order Scleractinia; family Pocilloporidae; genus Pocillopora; species Pocillopora damicornis. Next base: position 8,824,160 of record NC_142672.1, read on the forward strand.
CTAAAAACAATCTAATTTCCCCCCTTACCCTCGTTCCCATTACAATCAATAACCCTATCCCAGTTTTCCGGTAAATCACATTTGTTAAAATCATCCTTATTCTTACAAAGTATACCCCTTCTCCCTTCCCCTCTTTCCTTCACCATAAAACAAAAAACCAAAACAATCACGATCGAAGTCCAAAATGGCATTAGACCTAGATTTACTTCTCAATTTAAAGAGGACTGATAATCTCAGGTTATCAACGTGTCGAGTTAGCCTCTCTTTGTCAACAATTGGCTTGTCATAAGTTCTGTAATGAAAAATAATGAAAATGGAAACATTGTAAGAGGGGTTGTCTACGAACAATTTATACTGAAAGTACTGCTAAGGCAGAAGAAAAAGAAAAGCAGCAATCACTGCGTGTATTATTGGTGAAAAAAAACTAGTTAAGTATAAACCTTTCTATGTATGAGCTTATTACTTACTTGTAATGGTAATATAAGTACAGTTTGAAAAAATGACACAACAATAAATACCTGATAAGATCGGTAGTCAAGTTCTCTTAATCTTCCCAACTATTATAAAACCCGTTGTACCCTTTCCATTTCACCAAATATTTAACCTGAAGATTTTAACTATAAAACTTTAGTATGTAAGAAAATTAATGAAATATATTACCAGGGCAAATTGTGAACTCACCGTTCCATGTGATGTCCTCCTCGAGATTAGCCTTTCCACGGCAGAATAATCAGAAGAGACATAAGCTTTTCTTTTTCTACATTTTTTTTTTATCCCAAAGAGGGTCCGCAGAAGAAATATTGTGCATTTGAAGAAATATACCGCGGCTATTCTTGCTCGAATACCTTACGCCGCTCGCCATAATTTGCTGTATGTAATCTGATGCAAGAACGCGTGCGTAGTAGGAATTTTTTTTTGGATACACGAGTCCCCGTTTCAAACCGCTGACTGTCATATTTCTGGCCATGCTCTTCTGAGACGATCAGGTTTCTTGAGGTTAATGACAAATCTGTGTGGTAAGTACCAAGTCACTTTACTATCGCACTGTACTTCCTCTTCACTCGGTTTCTTCACATAGCCTTTCTCAATGTCATCCTGGATTGACTTTGCATATCTCTCTCTGACCTCGGGGCAGCTCTCAAACTTCTCTAAGTATTGCAGCCTCTTTGCCATTTCGTAATTGTTGGGTAGAGATGGTTCCTCTTCTCTCCAAAGTAGGCCTGACACATACGCATCTTCACTCGCATTCTTAAAGCTTGTCTTTTCCATTAGTGACAATGCTCGCTTGTCCTCAATTGAACGGGTTGGATCTGCTAGCTTCACCACAGCAAACTTTTCTATCTCATACACCTTGAACCCATTGTACGGAGATGGTACTCTTTGCTCACCAGGTAACCAGTTAGTCACCGCCCATCCAAGTAGGGTCTCAACTGCATAAGGTACTCTGTCAACTTCCGGTTGACCAGAGGGTTTCACAATTTGCTTTGGTAGAATCAAGTCAGAGTTGTTAGTTCCAATTATGAGTTGCACTGTACCTGTGTCGGTGTCACGTAAGTCCAAGTTCTTCAGGTGCTGATACTCTTGCTTGATTATTGACCACTTCAACTTCTGATCCGGACCATTTAGGTTAGGAATTTTTTTCACATCTTGCAAGGAGTACTGGGCTTCCTCTCTTCCGACTCGTGCGACACAACATCTCTTGATGTGCTGGGAAGTAAACACCTTCCGCACATTTACTCCTTGAATTTCGAGATCTACATCTTTGCCTTGAAGTCCTGGTGAGAGCGCTAAACCTTCATCTATAAGTGTTGTGTCAGCCTAAGTCGCGCAAGGCCATCACTTGTTATTTTCCTTTTTCTCCGAAGACAACTATAGGAAGTACTTCAACCAAGGCACGACCACCAGCTTCACAACCTATTGGCGATACCCCTCGTGGGGCTCCTCAGCCTGACGCGGTGACGAGTCTTCACCTTCCAAGGAGACTTTTGCTGGATCTCTCTCAACATCTGGCACTCGTTCTGATTCACGTTTCGCTTTTTCCCGTTCAATAAATTTTAAGTCGACTTCATGTACGAGGGTATGATGACGCTTGTCACAGTTCTCAACTTTGCATCTATTCCTTCTACGGAATTTACTCAAACGATGACCAGGTAATAGACAACATAAACATAGTTTGTGTTCCTCAACAACTTTCACCTTTTCGTTAGTCAACATTCCCTCAAAACTTTTGCACTCCTGCAAAATGTGATTAGTGGACTGGTGAATTGGGCACCTCTTTGTTCCATAGTTGGTGCGTAAAGATTCTCCTGTGGCTCCTACAAACAGCATCCACCGCTGCTTGGACTCGCTGATTTTTGCCTCTTTTTCCAGCCAATTGGCAAATGTATCCCAGGTTGACAACTTTGGTTTTCCTTCGACAAACTCGGCCCATCTACCGCAAAGGCGTGCAGGAAGTTTAGCAACAGTTGCTTCAGGGACTTGCAAGTTAAGCTCATGAAGGAAGTCGTGCTCCTTGAAAATGCCTATAAGCCCAGAAACTATTTCTTGATACTGTCTGATCTGCGTACTATTTTCTTTCACTATGGTCGGAAATTGATCTATGCGCTTCTTTCCAGATGACAAAACTGTGTCTACACGGCCAAAACACTCCTGAAGCGCAGCCCGTGCCTCCTCGTATTTGTCTTAACCTGGCATGAATTTCGCTAGACATGATTTTGCACCTCCATCTACACAATCTAGCAGAAATTTAAGCTTCTCTGTTGCATCGTAAACTTCCCTTTTATCTACCTCAACATTAAACGCTGCTTTGAATTTTGAGTACTCTAATGGATTTCCATTAAATTTCTGCACATTTGGTGTAACGATTTTCACAAAGGCTGACAGCATTTTCTCAAACTACTGGTCTGTCTTCGACGTCTGCACGTTAGGGTTTCCCGTGGCAGAGGTTTTCAACTCAGCTTGATCTTTAGCAATAGATGATTCACATGTGTCCTTTTTACAGGGTTGACTAGAAACCTCTGTTACGACTTCCGGTATAATGGATTTAATTTCAGGTTTTTCAACAACAGTGTTTTCAGTAATTCCCAGGTCTAAGCGCGAGACCCGATCGTTCACACCGTCTAAAGGTAATTCATTCAACTCTTCATCAATATCGCCTTTATTCGACATGCCTTCTTCTTGGGCGATGGCATCTTCGAACTCGTATTCAAATCTTGATTCTTCAGCTTTCTTTTGGAGTTGCAAAAGCTTTGCACGCTGCTGTTGTTCGGCTCGCAGACATTCGATCTCAGTAGCGAACGATTGCTCGGCTATTTTTAGTCCAAGGGCTAACCTCTCGGCTTGTAATTTCTTTCTTAAAACGGAACGTGTACTTGAAGTAGTAGATTGGCGTAAACAGTCGTGGTGTTTTGTCTTCTGCTCTTTTCGAAGCATTCATCCTAGTGCGACTTGAAGGAATCTTCACAATTTTAAACCGCACGGCTCGGTGATAATATTACATGCAGTTACATGAACACGGGTGACTTACATCTTGACTCGACGATTGTTCGCTTGATTTCGCTCAACATCCGGCTCGACTTATGTTTTATCTCACACATGAGCACGTAGCCCATGGCAACGAGCCGACCTGTCAATTCACATAGTAACACACAAAAAATAAATAAATAAATAAATAAATAAACGGACAGGAAGCGGGAGGGACAAACTTTGTTCGGTTTTTAAAACCTTTATAACGTGGTTGTAGACACGCAGACAAAAGCGCCATATTGACCAGTATGAGAAGGTTTCGCGGAAGAAAATAGATTCTTTCGGTAAAAACGTCGTCCCATCTTAAAGGAAAATGTTCTAGGCTTTCCAACAGAGCTCTTTTACAAACAGGGAGACAAGAAACTAGTTTACCTAAGAATCTTGCGCGTGAAGTTCGAGAAAAACGCGCGATTTTAGTATGCTGTAAGAATCGTTTACTATTTTCGTAAGGCTTTCCAAACGTTCTCGCTACCTAACAAAAAGGAAATAATTACTCTTTCTGAATTAGATTAGTCTTTGGGACCTCCTTGTTTAATTGTCGCCTTTTAGCAGCAGCAACAGAACTGTAATGCAGTATTTCCAAAAGGCACATTGATAGCAACCACAAACTAATCCAGCCATACAAAATTATCATTCGTGGTGGGTTTAGATGGTTTTTTAAGAATGTTAGTATTCCTTGAGGCATCAACCAATAACAGGGCTTTAACTGTAATGCAGTATTTCCAGTCAGCTGTTGAGCTCTACAATTTACTATCAAGAGTTCGCAGTGATCTTGGAATGGAAAACATAGAAGTTGCTCGCTTCATGCTGCAAGAAAGAGGTTTAAATAGAGGCAGCCACATCACTGGAAAATCTGTTCATAACTAGAGAATAGAGCATCTCTGGTGTGATGTCAACTGGGTTATTGTGAGTCGCTTTTCAAACATTTTCCTCTTTCTTGAGCACCGTGGAATTTTAGATCCAACAGATGAGGTGCATCTGTTTTGTATTCATCTAGTCTACATTCCACTGATTAATAATGCAATTAACTAATTTATCGGTCAGTGGAATAATCATCCTGTAAGCACATAATGCAATTTCTCTCCCAATCAGCTCTGGATACAAGGAATGCTACATTTCAGAAATTCTGGGTATAAGGCTGTGACAGATGTGACTGCCAGAAAGGCTGTTAATTTATTCAATCATTATGGGATTGATGAAGAAGGGCCTGTACCTGACATGCAGAGTGACTATGCAGTTTCAGTACCTGACACAATTACTACTCTGACACATAACCAAGAATTGTCACTGCAAGAAGCTGGAGATGCAGTCTTCCAAACTGGTGATCATGATGGAATCATAGCCTACCAAGTGGTATTGCAGATTGATTCTTTTTATTTAAACTGCTATTCATGATTTACTGTATTAACTTCATGTACTTGGAATGAACTCTTAATAAAGTTAGTATAAATTGGTTACTGTTATACATGTCAGTATGCCAAGAATAAAATTACTGATGACAGTGTAAATGGGAAACAGTAACAATAATCATTTATAATCTCAAATCTAACAGCCTTACTAATACAAAGGGGTGTAAAACTTTGAATGTACTAGATGCTTCATAGTATTAACGCTTTAAGCCTGAGATCTAGCCTTGATTTGCAATCACTCAAAACAATAACAAATGAGGTAAAGCTGTGGCTACATTGCATGCATAATGGCTATTGCAGAGAAGTTTATACCCTTGTAAATTAGCTCTTGTAAGCTCTTTTATGTTAGTGTTGAGTTTGGCATGCTGTTAACGAAACAGTTAATATGCTGAGTAACTTGAAACTGGAACTTTGAACGTGGAACATTTCCTGAGTAACCCAAATGGATTTGAAAATTTTTATTGTTTTATATGAAGGTTCCACTGGCATATTTTTCTCGGCCACTACTTAGGAAATTAACAGAGATTTTGTATTAATTTGAGCAGTAGAAATTTCTAGCAATAAAGGAGCAAAACATTCCCATAAACATATGTAAAGTCATGGATGATTGTACCAAGTACAAAGATTTTTTCCTTTAAACCTCAAGTTACGCCCTCCCCTATTCAGTCTATCAGTGATTATGATTCTATGTGTTTTTTTTTATGTCCTATGAAAAATTATGAATAAAAATGGTTTGTGGGCCCAAGAATAACACAACTGTTAACTGAAAGTAAGATAAGGAAGGATCATCCTTTCATATCTATATCTTGCCAAAACCAATTTTGCCATAAGCTATACTCTCATCTAAGAATTCTTCCGATATCAGCCCAACGAAAACCGGCGTCATTGTGCAGAGTTTGCAACTGTTGTTGTAAGATCTGTAGCCTTGGTTTGCCGACTAAACCGTTCCTAGCCACAGATGAAAGACGATCGTTTAGGGACGATGGTGCAGTAAACGTAGAACGTTCCGAGTCCTCGAAAATTCTGTCAAAGTCCCTTGAAAGTTCGTTCATGAGAAAAACAAGTTCGTTTAGATCAGAGATCACCTCAACTTCATTTGGGAAGGCTTCTTCTATTCTTAGAGTCAAAGTGACAAGAGTTCTTTCGTTTTCTTGTAAACGGCGACTAAAAAATTCAGCCGAGTCGTAGGACGCAGTGTTCCTTTGCCCTTCTGCACTTTCCAGTAGCCTACCCAAAGACGTAAAAAATCCTTCGAGGTTGGGCAGCCAAATCCGTACACCTTGCATAGTGCTTCTCAAACTTCACTGATCGTCTGCCTTTATTTCCCGCCATTTTGAAAATGTTAGTTTCCGGGGCTTCTTGTTTAATCTGACTTCCGGTCATTTCTATTTCCGCTTCCTCATCTTTTAGTTTTATCGAGCATCTTTTATGCACCTGTCAATTGAAACCCCCACCCCCCCACCCCGGGGAAGTATGGGGCATTAGCCTTGGAGTAGAAAAAAAGTGTGATAATGCCCCATATATAGGGGCCCTGTTTTCTTTCTAAACCCCAAGTAAAGTGAAAAAATTCCCCCACCCCTGGGACAAACCATGTTAAATAATGTCCCAACCAACCTTCAGACCCTGCTCTGAGTGCTGCATGCCCCACACAGCCACTCTCCCTCTGGCACGTTCTCCTTAGTTAGTCCCGCACAGGAAAAGTGAAACCATTTGATTTTGCAATTTTTCCCGTCGCACCCAATCATGTCCTCTGTCATATTTGGCTTTCCACAGATGCATAAGATGTCATGATCATCTGATGATTCTGCATTTTAAAATGAGACCAAAACTGTTAGTTGTATCCTCATTAAGTATTAACAGCAGACAGCTTTATATTCATTGATGAAGATTTTTTAGTCATATCAAACCTACCATCATAAGAAGAAAAGGCTGATGCATCTTCACAGATTTCTGATGACGAGTCTGAAGAGTCCATTTCCCTTTGTCTCTCACTACCTCTAGTTGTGGCCTGGGATTTTTCTGCAACTGCAACAATATATATGTTTAGTATCTCTCTTGTTTAACATCAAGGAACTTCAAATTGAACCTATTACCTTTTTTTGCTGCCCTCGTTGCGGCAGCCTTTTGGGCCCCTTGCCGTCTTCTTGATCGCACATCATCCAGGTGTTTTAGCCACATTGTAGTTTCATCTAGAGAAAGGCAGGTCTTTTTCGCAAGGTCCTCTGCACCTTCCAGAATCTGATTTAGATTGCAATTAGCCTTGACACCATCGTTGTATGCCTTTTGCAGCACAGTGCTTGGTGGATTAAGGTGAACCACCCCTTCCCCTTTTTGGACTTTCTCATATGCTTCCTCGGGTCCAAGAAAGTGTCCGTTGCATCTTCCTTTGCATTTGGTGCACTCTGACCCCCAGGGTTTTGACAAATCTTGTACGGGTAGGGGGAAGTATGTTGTAAGAGGGCCTCCTTTGTACCAGCTATAAGTTGTCCCTTTCCCTTCTTGACACCTTTTGTGTGGGCATTCTGATTTATGGCACAAGCTTAGTGCGAGGAAGTACTTTGAGGGAAGCTGGGTATGTTTATGGTGTTTAAGGACTGTGGAAACACTCTCAAAGTGGTCATGGAGTTGTGGATTTTTTTTCTTCAACTCTTCCTTTTCTTCTTTTTTTCCTGATAGGTACACAAGCAGCAAGTTTCTTCTATCTACCAGGGTTTTTGCAGCTTCGTCACATGCTCCCTTAAAAAGCTGTATCTTTGCTTCACCGCAGGGTGCCCCTTGGACTCTTGAAATATAAACATCACTTGCAAGGTCCAAGTTTTGTTTTAACTGTGTTTCATTAAAGCCTGTAGCTGTGTTAACTGCCCCTCCAAGTGTAGATGGGATAAACAAGTTAGAATGGGCAACAGCAAGACAGCCATTCATTAGTTCAACAGCATTCAGATATGACCCTCCTGAGTGTCTGGATGTTACACATGTAAAATAGTGATTTTCCATAAGATGTTTCTCTGCCCATAAAAAGGCAACTTCTTTATGTCCTGGTCCTTCGTCTCCAGCACCATCAACTCTTACACACCAGGCACTTTTAGGGGAACCATCCGGGAGTTGGAAAACAGAAGAGAGTTCTTCTTTGTCTTTGATCATTTGAAGATCAGCCATGTGTTGCGAAGGGGACTTTTCATATATAACAGGGGGCTTCACAATCCCAACACACCTCTTAGGAGTTGTTTCTGTTTCCATAAACAGATATGATGATGTTTGTAGCTGGGCTGGATAGCTATTAACAAAATCAGTTCGTGTAGTCAAATCTGGCTCATTGGCTAACTGCACTCCCTTGTGCTGTTTGTGAGTGTACGTTGTGTCCAACCGGAAACCTGCAGCATCATCCCTGTTAAGTACCACCTTATCAAGTCCATCCTTTAGCTGTAATTTATCTAGTCCTCGGTACACAGCATTATTCCAATGTCCATCTGGGTTCATCCGGACAGAAAAGCCTTTCCTTGATCTTCTGCATGTGATTTTGGCTACCCCTTTATACCTTTTTGCTGATATCCTGTGCTTGTTTTTTACAGTGCAGAGCTGTACCACAGTTCCATAACTAATCTTTGTTTGATACTTTTCCTGCAAGTGTTTTTGTATTCTGTGAAAGGTGACTTTTGGGCCTTTTTTGATATTACCATCAAATGTTAGTACCCCGGTGCGCCTCCATGCATCTGCGCCTACTTTATTGGATCTGACAAATTCTTCTATATCCTTTCCTATGTTCGGAAACTTGTTCACAATTTGTGAGACACGTTTGGGTACCTTGCGTTTCAGAAGCTGCCTCTCTGCTTTTAAACGTGCAAGCTGTCGTTTTTCTTTTCTCTTTATTTTCTGCCTTTGATTCTTAACTTGTTCATTCAGGTCATCAGTCACAACACTATCAGGATCAATAGTGTCTGAGTCACTCTCACTCACCCATGCATCATCTCCCATTGCTTTCTGTCTCTCATATTCAAGGTAGGCTTGTCTTGACATCTCCACACTCTCTTTCTCTTCAACTGTCAAATCCATATTCTCAAGATGGTCACTGAACTCAGTCAATGCATATACCAAAGTCTCTTCGGAGTAATTTCGCAGTAACATCCGTAGCTCTGCCACAAAGGCAAACCAATTGAGTGTGTTGTCTCTGAGCATTAGTAAAAGGTGATCCATTGAAGGCACAGGTGATACAAGTGTTCTATTCTTTTCTAAAGGGACATCAGGATCTGCAGCTGGTCTAGGTTGTTGAGACTTGTCCTGAGACTTGTTTGTAACAGCAAGATTAACATCTGCAGAAGCAGTTTGGAACTTCACAGGTCCCTTGTTCTTCTCATCTTCTGATATCCATTCACAGTCTGTTCCTTCTGAACTAGACAGTTGGTCCACTGCACTGTCATCATCTGAATATGTGAGTCCAAATCCTTCTAAGACAGCTTTATCTTGAACTTTTGCAAGGGTGTCAACTGCATCTCTTATTTCTTTAAACTCTTCTAAAGTACTATTAATTCTAGATTCTTGCTTATGGAAGTCACTGAAACCATACAAATTTCTTGCCTTGTTCTTTGATAGGTTTTGCCCTTTACAGCATGCGTACTTTATGAGAAGTCTATCAGATTCTGAACTTGCCAAAGTACACAAGTCTTTCAACACCTCCCTTGACATCCCAGACTGAAAACATGTCTTTCCTTGCAAACATTTCTCAGCCATGTTAATAACCCTACAGATATCAACGCCTTGCAATGTTTCTAGAACATATAATCTCTGTGACCCGGGTCCATTTAAAGTCATTTGAACAATAGTCACAGGCATTTGTAACAATTTTCTAACAGCCTGTTCTGCTTTGTATTTAACTAACGGAAAGTAACGTTTATAAGAGGAGGCCAGTTCAACAACACATTCACCAAGGATATGCTTGCCAAAGTCAATCAATGTTGCACACTCTTTGCATAATGAAGGCGAAGCATGCTTCCAGTGACAAAACAAAGGCCTGACAGTAATAAAGTCTTCTAAACTGAACACTTCAGGTATTGGTGAAACATAAATGCCCTCAGATATTTTAAAGTTTTTTATTCCTCCTGCTTTAAAATCCATATACACCTTCAGTTTTTCATTTTGGTTTGAGGTCTCAGGCCCTGACACAAAAAATGAACGGATGTGTCACCTTCTTGCATCTCATCAGCATTTCCTTCCACTTCCACCTGCTGCTTATTGGGACCTTTTCCATCTGAGGTATCATCTTCCATGGTTTCATGAACACTGTTGTCTCCTTCATCTTGTAGAGGATATTCTGTGCAATCCTTGGAATGATCTTTAACACTGCTTTTCTCTGTGATACCTTCATTACTATTCTTATCACCTACTGATTGTTTCGCCACACCATGAAAAAGCTTGGTTTGCTTCAAGTCTGGTTCCTGAGCCTGATTTGTACTCGTCTTCTTCATCTTCTTTTGGCACTTCTTTGACTTAACATCAAGTTTTTGGAGCTGAGTGGTTTCTGCTTGTAGCTTCCTCTTCCTCTCCCTTATAGAAGCTATTTCTTTACATTTCTCAGCAGCATGCTCATATTGTTGAGTGGCTGAGTACTTTTCTCTAGATCTTTCTAAAAATCTCATCTGGGAATCCAATCCTTGAAGGTCTTCTTCTATTTCAGCAAGCCTTTTACTTCGCATTTCCTGGGACCGCTTTGGCTTCTTAGGTTCTGATCCTGAATCTGGGTTGGCAACTTTACCAAACGCCTTTGAGCGGGAATTTTTCTTTTTATACTGATACCCATCATCATGGACCTGCTGACGTGCTTGTTCAATCAGTCTTCCTCGATCATTGATTAAAGTTGGATCATCAAGGCAAAGCTTTTGGGAGGCTTGATTCATTGCACTTTGATATGTTGACAGGGTACCACCCTTGAAGATAACACTCTCAGTTTTAATCTTTTCTGGATCCAATTTGACATTGATCATGCTGTTATTCTCCACATTCTGTTCATTCTGAAATTTCAATTAATGGGGCCCTGTCACGATAATTACTCAAATATTCAAGAGTGCAAAAACACATTTATAGCAACGAAAACCTACAAGAAATGGTCTATTTTTAATAAAATAACAGTGCCAGTGCAATGAAGCTAAAAAAATAATTAATATCTTTATGTTAACAGCAGAATTAAATTCAAGCTCTAAACTTGAAAAGTTCAGGCGGGACTTTTCGAATTCAAGTTTTGCCATTTTCACATGAAAAAAAGTAGCTTAATATGAATAACACTTTCACATTCCATCAATATGTGACTTGACATGCTTAATTCAATACAGTAAACACCCGCATATAAGAACACATGATTTTGGAGGTCAGGCTGATCAGGTTCTTATTTATCGGGAGTTTAGTGAAAAATCAGCCTGAAGGTGTTCTTAAATTGTTCTTAAATTTTGTTGTTGAAATCGAGGTGTATTAAGAATAGCACAGTACTGTAAGTCTCCCTTCAAGTATAAACTACGTAGATTATTTTGAAGGGAAAAAAGCTAAAAGAAAATGCAAAGCAGCATCACAGCTGATGAGCTGTGGTTGTCTGGCAGCAGGCCTCTGTGTGATCAGAATTTTTTACTGTCTTATCCACTTTATAAGAACATTTTATATTTCCAGGCTGATTTTGTTCTTATAAAAATGGTGCTTTATTTGCAAAATTTCAGCCTGATGTTCTTAATTCATGTGTTCTTATATGCGGGTGTTTACTGTAGTGGCTCTTGCTCGTAGGGATTGTTTTCTTTTTCAAGCTAAGGATTATTCATCATCATGGGTCTGACAATACTATAAAATGACCCAAGACATTTAATTTGATCATAATTACTAATATCACAAACCTTGGCTTTTGGGCCAACTTGGATTTTCCCATTGTTGATTAGAAGAGTAGCCTGCACCTGTGCCTCTTGTCTTAAGGGATTACCTGCTGAAAAGAACATAGGCAAAACATGTAAGCAAAATACTGGTTTGTTCTTGCTGTCTCTCTGTCTATTTATTTCATTATCACAGTAGCAACTTGTTTAATTAATATATCTTCAAATTAGCTTGAGAGTATAAATAAATTACTACTGACCTGTTGTTGATATAGTACATGTGCTGCTTGGTGTTGCTGTTGCTGGGGTGTCTGGAACCTCTTTATTTGGCTTTTGATAAAGAAAATATCTAGTTTAATCTTTTTAGACAAAAGAAGATTTTTCTTACACATACTAAATTACTCAGGCGTTTTAATAAATTCGAGTGCTAAATTAAAAAGCCAATTAAGTATAAGAACAAAGCAAAAAATAATTTCTTAAAAGAAAAAGATGAAAAACAACTCACCTTCAATATAACCTTTACTCTTGCTTTGTTTTCAAACTTTCCTTCTGGAAAATCAATGTACTCCTGCCAATCCTGGTCAAACTTTTGTAGAAAAATCTCTTCTTTGATATTAAAAGCAGTTTTAATAACATTGATTACTTCATGGTGCTCTCCAGAGCTGGTCAGCACTTTTTTGGAGACTCCAAACTCTACGAGAATCTGTTCATACAAAAGAAAAGACATTGTTGAAAGATAAGGTGGGATATAACGGAATATCAATTGAAACTGACTGAAAGCTTCTCAATTGCAAGCTAATAGTTTTGAGTTTTCGTCAGCGAGTTTCTAGGCACATGTTCAGTGTGACATTGAAACTTTAATAAAAAATAACTCGAAATCATCATCTCCACAAACACTGTGACCTTTGTTTTACAGAGTGGGATAAAAAATACTGCAGTGGAAAACCGATGGAATTGGATTCTTTTTCGTAATTTACTATTTGCTTGAGTTCATTGCGCGGGGGTCGAGAATCAGCAATTCAAACTCAAAGAAAATTTAAAAGAGCTTTTATATTAAGCAAAGAAATTAAAAAAGTAAAATGATTGGAAAGGCTATTTGGCCGTGTGTGTCCTCGCTAGTCGAATATCAAGACCCAAAGCTCAATAAAACAATAACAATTCAACTGATAATGAGTTGGAATATTATTAAAACATGAAATCGGCGCTCGACTTCGAACAAGCAAATATCATTGAAATATCCACTGAAAATCGATGCAAAAAACATACCATCCATCTTTAGAATATTTTCTTCATCTTTATCGATTTCAAAACTATAATAAATAACTCTTGAGCTCTCAGTTTAATTAGAAAAAAATATAAATCAACACAATACCTTAATGTCGTCCATCTTGAATCCGCCTAAAGCACATGGGTGCGACTCACTCGCCTCAGTCCTCGCTCGTCCACGAATGTCAAAACCTTACTAATCCCCCACCCCACGGGCAAAACTGATGCAATAAAAAACAACAAATCCCCCACCCCCTCGGACACAAAAAAGTGCCAAAACCCGTAGTTACCCCCATCAATGCCCCATACTTCCCCGGGGTGGGGGGGGTGGGGGTTTCAATTGACAGGTGCATTAGTTATATAAGGTCACGCATGAATGAGTCAGGAAAGCAAGGTATGCTGCATAACATCGATGTATGACATCCAAAATCGATGTATTCCGGATGAAATTGATTTATTTTATTTTAAGACTTGCATTATAACGCATAACAATAACGTAATTGAACAAAACATTAATGTACAAGAAACAACATAGGCACAGGCTAATCCATTCCAATTAATTATACAAATTCTATAATAAAAGACAATTTTATTTTTTTCAATAATAACTTGCCTTAAGGTTTTCATACTGTCCTACATGCTGTTAAATATCATTGAAAATACGAAAGGAAAATGTCAATTTGGTGAATTAGAATCATTTTATCTTATAACTACCTAAAATGACTTGATTTTCGTATTTCAGACAATGGTTTGCCTTGTCAACAATTCTTCTAATCAAACACAATTATCATGAAAATAGACACTGCTCCTTGCTAAGAAATTCCACCCATACTCATGCAGAGTATTGCATGACAAACTTCAGTAAATCTGGTCGACATGTCCAAGTCTAAAATGAATTTCAAGTCAAATTCACCTAAAACTGGGTTGATTTGTATTGGAAAAAATCCACAACCAAAGAAAATGCAAATCGGACTAGTATAAAATTTATTTACTTGAAATTCATTTAAAACATAACAATGTTAATGATTTCAAGCTTACTTCACATACATAAGCTGCCCCTCTGGCTGGTAGTATTTTCTGAGTGATCCAAGCTCCTACTAGCAGACAAACAAGACTACAAAACATGAAAATATACGTATGGAATGACTCCACGACTGCACAAGACTAGCAAGGAATGTAATAAGGTTTTTCTTATATCAAAAAATAAATGAAATGAGCGAAATTTGCTTTAAATGCAAGCTGCACCTCTAGCCTATAGTATTTTCTAAGCCTCCTAAGTTCCTACTAGCTAGAGGTACAAGACTAAATAAAAAAATGTAGATGTATTCATGAAAAAATTCAAGGATTGTAAGACTAATTTGGAGTGCCGAAATGTGGAACAAACCACAGTAAGAATTGGGCAAAGTCGACTAAATATGCAAGTTGTACTTCTAGCCGGTAGTATTGTCCGAGCCTATTAATATCCTACCAGCTAGAGGTACAAGACCAAAAAATAAATAAATAAATAAATAAATGTATTCTTGGAAAAAGCGATTCCAAGGAGTTTAAGACTAATTTGGATTTCAGAAAAGTAAGCGTGGAGCCAAGCGTAGCAAAAATTGGGCAGAGTACGCAAAATAAATAATCTGTACCTCTAGCCGGTAGTATTGTCTGAGCCCTACCAGATAGAGGTACAAGACCAAATAGAATAAATAAATAAATGTACATGTTTTCTTGAAAAAAGTGATTCCTAGGAGATTAAGATTGATTTGGAGTGCAGTAAAGTAAAGTGTGAAGAAAACCGTAGCAAAAGTTGGGCAAAGGAGACCAAATATGCAAGCTGTACCTCTAAGCCTCTTTAGATCCTACCAGCTAGAGGTACAAGACCAAATAAGATAAATAAATGTACAGGTATTTTTGAAAAAAGTGATTCCAAGGAGTTTAAGACCAATCCGGAGTGCCGAAAGTAAATTGTGAAGCAAACCGTAGTAAAAATTGACCAAAGTCGACTAAATATGCAAGCTGCACCTCTAGCCGGTAGTATTTTCTAAGCCTCCTGAGATCCTACCGGCTAGAGGTACAAGACAATACAATACAATACAAACTTTAATGACACTCTCTAAGAGGGCTTTTCAGTGACAATTAATAATTACAATAATAAAAATGTTTAATCTATAAAGCTAAAAATAATTACGAAAATTACAACTAAGAAACTTTAAGAAGGTACGATAAAATGGGTGAGATAAAAACTAAGAAACTTTAAAAAAGGACAAAAAAATATATATATGATTAAAAACTAGGACCGAGGAGAAAGAAAAGCAGCAAATAATTTGGCCCTAAGTTTACGCTTAAAATTAGAAGAAGAATTACAAAGTTTAAGATCATTATCTAAACTGTTCCACAGGCTGACAGTGCGATAATAAAAAGTTCTTTGTCCAGATTTAGTTCTGTATATTGGTATGTGCAACAGTTGGGAACTTCTGGTCGTGCGACCGCTAATATTACCGCGCGTTAGAAACTTCGAAGAGAGGTAAGAAGGAGCGGATCCAGTCATACATTTAAAAGCAAGCACGGCGTCACGGAAGTATAGCTGAGATTTAATAGGTAGCCAATGCAGTTCTTTCAAAAGCGGAGTAACGTGGTCAAGTTTTCTGGATCCACAAATAATCCGGGCTGCAAAGTTCTGGATCGCTTGGAGCTTGAGGAGGTTAGTGTCAGCAGCATTGGACCAGACGGAGGAACAATAAAACAACTTACTAAATACTAAAGTGTTAATTATAGTAATTAAAGTCGATCTGTCAAATACGTGCTTAACACGATTAATCTGGGCCAAACTTGAGAAACAGGTGGAAACAGTTTTAACAATGTGCTCGTGGAAAGTTAGGTTCGAATCAAAAATCACACCTAGGTCTTTAACGACGTGTCCGGTGTCAGCTCTTTTCCTAAGAGGGAGAGACGGATATCGGGGAGGTTTAGTAGCCTTTGTCGACTTCCGTTAACAATGAGTTTGGTTTTATCAGGATTCAAAAGAAGACGATTATTGAAGCACCAGTTACGAATATGTAAAAGATTGGCGTTTAAATCGGTGACAGATTTAGCCCAGTCGTGGACTGGGAAAGAAATGTAAAGTTTTGTGTCATCGACGTAACTTTCAATAAAACAGGAAAGGGGGGCGAGTGGTAAGTCGTTTACATAAATACTGAACAACATAGGTCCAAGAATGCTTCCTTGAGGCACGCCTGATACAACGGGTAGAGGATCAGACAACTCAGAATTTATGCGCACAACTTGTCGGCGGTCGGAGAGGTAGCTGGTAAACCAAGCAATACTTGATGGTGAGATTCCAACGTTCAACAGTTTATTGAGCAATATTCCATGGCTTATAGTATCGAAGGCTTTTCTCATATCAAGTAAAACAACAGCGGTAACTTTCTTCTCATCGATCGCACTTAAGAGAGTATCAGTAGTTCGTATTAAAGAGGTTTCCGTAGAGTGCAATTTCTTATTGCCACTTTGCCGAGTAGATAACCTTTCATTTGACACTAGATAAGGCATAATTTGATTAAGCGCCACCCTTTCGCATACTTTCGAAAGGATGGGCAAGAGAGAAATAGGCCTATTGTTGTTAGGTTCTTCGTGATTTCCATCTTTTAGGATAGGCGACACGACAGCTAATTTCCAAGATCGAGGAAAATTTCCATGCTTGAAAGAAGCGTTGATTATGGATGTAATCACTGGGAGAGTAGCAGGAAGGCTATCTTTGATTACACGTACTGGAATGTTGTCAATCCCAGATGACTTATTAGCTGGCATTGACCTGACAATCTGGGCGACTTCATAACAATCCACGTGCGTAAAATTGAATTGATCAGTCACTGGGGAAATTGCAGGATCAGGCACAGGTGGCGAAAGATTAAAATTGCATTCATTAGCAAGTGAATTAATCTTGTCAACAGCAACTTGGCCAACAGACGTAAAGAACCGATTAAAATCGTTTGCGACGGTCCTGTCATCTTTGCTAAATGATCTCACGCTGGCAGACTTTTTTGGAATGAAAGATCGAATAGTCTTCCACAACTGGCTTGAGTTGTTGGGATTGCTTGTGATCTGGTCCGCGGCGAAAGCGCGCTCAGCTGATCTTATTTTTCTCTTGACGTCATTCCTAAGGTTTTTATAGGTGGTCCAAGCATCAGGTTTACCTGTTCTTCTTGCTATCTTTCTCCACCGGTCCCTAGATTTCATGAGCTCTCTGATCTCGTCAGTTATGTAAGGGCTAGGTCTTCCTCGAATCTTGACTTTTTTGATTGGTGCGTGTTTGTCAAGGACTTCACTGAATAATGTGTTAAGAGCGTAGACGCGGTCGTCAATATCATCAAAACAATCGACGATGCACCAAGGAACCATTGAAATATCCCGGAGAAAATCATCTTGCTGGTAGTTCTTGACAATTCTTGACAATAGAAATTTCATCTTGAGATCTTTTGAACCAGTTGCAGAATGAAAACGCCATTAAGTTGGCGATACTATTTACAAGTTTTGCTTACCTTTGCAAGCGTTGGTCCTAGCGGCTACAGTGTTAAGCTAAAACTCTGCTCAACAAGAAACTTTATAAGATCGACGAGGGTGAAGGAAACAGCCATAAAAAATTTAGCGAAATTTCCTTGATTTAACCTGTACATAGCTTAAGAAGTGTCATTTCAGAACTCTCGTTTAAAATTGTGATATTTGTAATTATACGCAGAAGAGCTCGAAATAGTTCTTTGTTTCATCAAAGGGCTGTTCAGAACTGTTTTGAGCCGTTTTTCACTTGTATGTATGTATTTACGAAGGTTTTTTGCAGTTTAAGGCTGAAACAACGTTTAAGGGTACTATTGCGTGACTCTGAATGCGAATAATTTATGCGAATTTAGCAACCTCGCCTACTGAACAGGAGACAATACAGCTTTGTCGATATGTTGATAAGAGCTGTAGGATGGAACTCCTTTTCTTTTTGAGTTTTCTCGCTCTGCCTGGAAAGAAATAAATAGGAAACGTGCAGAGCATGTATCAGTTTGTTATCTAAGGGACAAACTTCCGACTAAACTTACTTTGGCCGGCATTTTATGCCATCTTACACCGAGAGCCTTGTCTTAATCACTTCCGCAATACCTACTTCGTCCTTCGCAACAAGGTATGTTTTGATTCTAAACCTCCTTTTGACATTTAAAGGATGTTAACCATGTTGAAGCAGAAACATTGGCGAGACAAATATGCTATTGTTTCTTGTCGTACACGACGTCTTTCTAGAAATATTTGTATAAAAATGTATTAAACACTGCTTAGAATACAAAGAGCATCATAGGCAATTGCAGTGGGCAATTATATGGAAACATACCAGCGAATGTTGAGAGATAAGCTATTTTGACGATCAGCAAATCTAGCTGTCGGCATGCGAGCCTTTTTCGTACGTCGATCATGTAGCAAAGTGTTCTGCATTTGTGTTGACGTATTTTCTTTACTGCTTCTATTTGTATGGTAAACAGAAGCCGTGATACTGATCCTTGGTCAGTGAAGCATTAATCAGATTATTTTATCATGATGGTATAAGAATGTGACGATAATGTTGTTTCCTTTGGAATTAGAGCAATGTCTTCTGATCCGTTGCTCTTCTCTTATCGGTGTGAATTGTTTTAGGTCGGTTTTTCGCCGAACATTACTTCCCCTTCTTACAAGGAAGAATCGCCTTCAGACTGGTTTTTTTTTGCATGGAGACGAATGTTAATTGTCTTCAGGTCTCAAAGCGTTAAGTATAGTGTGACTGTAGCCAGCCCAGTCCACGCTCGGTTAAGTTTCCCGCCATTTCGGTAAGGTGACTAGTATGGTCATTAAATTTTTGACCTGAGTTTTTAGTGGATTAACGCTCGTTTAGCCTGCCTTTTTGTCCCTTTTGCGGTCCTAAGGCTAGACAAGTTTTATGGCGTCTGCTTACCGTGTTTGTTTAATCTATGTAGTTACATAGAGATTGTGCTATAGAAGATGCATCCGAACATTTTTAATCACGAGTTGCGACGCATCAAAGAAACGAACGAGTGTGAGTCTTTCGATGCATCGCAACGAGTGATTAAAAATCGTTTAAGCACTTTCCATGGTACGATGTTTTAATTTCATACAAAATGAGATTTTTCACATTTCAATTCAGAGATTGAAAGCGAACGACTGTCAAAATACATCGTTCGCCCAATTAGAGACGCGAACGAAATAATTTTAACTTTATGTGGCTTGAGTATATTGTAATGCGTAAACAGTAACTCCAATTAGTTTTCTTCAAGCTAATTACAATTGACACTTAAAGTCCTTCATTCATTCATTCAACGATGGTACTTCGCAAGGTGTCCGGTCGTTTTGATACAAAGTCGTTTCGATACAAGTCGTTTCGATACAAATCAAAGTCGATTCGATGCAAACTGAAATCGTTTCGTTAAACTCGAGAAAAGTTCAGTAGAAGCGTGTTAGTTTTCGTTTTTGATATGTGTGGTGATTTGTTGTTTTCTATTCAAGCAAAAATTCAACTCAGTTGATTGAGCGACTCGATCGATCGACGTAGTTGTAATACCCAGTTTTCCCGCGACTCGATCGAACGAGTTGTGTTACTCGGTTTCCCCGTGGCCTAAAAGAATAAACTTTGTTGAATATTTATCTAAATTACGAAAGTACGTTTACGTTGATCACGACTTTCGCACATGTGGTGGCTCCTAAAAAAGCCATTTTGAGCGACCTGAAATTGTCCAAAGCGACGAAAACAGGGCGCGGCGGCTCCTAAAAGAGTCATTTTATGAAGCTACTGGGCCGTTGAGGTAGGAACACGCCTTCAGTAGTTTTTTTGCACTGCGGGCACCAGAGTTGAACTCATTCCAGAGGTTGAAGATCTTGGTTTGGAGGTCTCAGAAATTTGTTTTCGGGTGCGCCGTAACTTCTCGGACACAAGCCTGATCGGAAGAGATGTCCGACGGGCCGGATGAAGAAGACGGATCAGGAGGTACAACGGAAGCTGGAGTTATAGAAAAAGTCTAATGTATTTATATAAATCTCTGTTCTTAATATATAAACTAAGTCTCGTTGGCGTGTTCTCATTGCGTTGGAGGCTTGTGTACATCTGGAGGTTCGCGGAGTGTGATTGTTTTATTTACAACGGAGGTTTGTGTTCGTTCTAGTATGGTATTCTGTCTCGAAACGACGTAAAGTACAGTGAGTTTGTATCGAATCGACTTTACATGTGTAGCGAATTGACTTTGATGTGTACCGAAACCACTTTGTATCGAAACGACCGTGAACCCCCTCGCAATTGAAATCTCAGTATGTTTGAAATAAATTATCCTCAATTTACACCTTTTACACCTTTTGCACTAAACGCTTCAGTCACGCAGGATAAATTGTTGTGGTGAGATTCTCGGTAGGCGAAATGCTCTACTCGTCATTTTTACAGAACGAATCACTCCATTAGTTCAATCATTCGAATTATGTAATGTAACCTCAGTTCCACCGTGATGGATCCGTCTCTCATTATTCTGATCTGAAATTGTTTCAGCTCATCATGGCTTCCGCACTATTTCCCTCAACCAGAGAAACAACCAATTATGCCCGGTTGTGTCGCCTTCTCATCGATGTTGGAACAGAAGTTTTGCGAGAGGTATTTGATCGAATTCACCCACCAATCGACCTGCACAAAGTGTTAGCACAAAGTGGAGTTAAAAGTAAACTGCAGGCACTTTTGAAGAGGAGAAAATTAAATCCATCTCAGTGGAACATACTTTATCCCACTTCCACTACTGTTTCGTCTGCGGACTTTGATGTCACCCTTCTGATGGTTCTATTCAGGAACATCTGCAATTTGCCCCAACCTGGGACTGGTTGGGATGATCTTCCAACCGCAGCAGACACGAGTTTAGAAGCTGACATTGCTCGCGTCAAGTTCTACAGAAACACAGTCTATGCACATGTCAGCAATGCCTCGATTGACGATACAGAGTTCACTCACTACTGGCAAGAGATCCGAGAAACGCTGGTGCGATTAGGAGGAGCAGGTTCAAGCTATGGAGATACCATTGATCGTCTTGCGAATGAGAGCATGGACCCCGAAAAGGAGAAATTTTATCAGGAGCTTTTGAAAACATGGTGGAATGATGAGTTCAGCCTGAAAGTCAAGCTAGATGAGATAGACGAGAAACTATCGGATTTTGCCAATCCTAAAAAGAGAACGCGGTCAGCAGGTATGTAATATAAAAGTCACATCTGACACTTTAGAGTAGTTTTACCGTACCCCTTCAAGAGAAATGTTCATTTATAAAATTATTTCTTCTGCAAAAAGTCTTCGCAAAAGTTAGCACCTAAAATGTCAGGTTTCTCGCATTATCGACATTCATTTGTCATTCATTTTACAGCAACCTAAAAAAAACTTAACTAGCGCCGTTGAGTCAAGGATGCTATTTTCTGTGAACTCGAACCTCTTCCTTCTTCCCGTCTATCATCCTTTTTTCCTTTCCGTCGCGCCTCACCTCTTTCCTTTCCTTTTTTTCTCATATTTATTCCCTTCCCATTTTTTGGATTCCCTTTTGGGTGTTAAATCATAGCATTAACGTAACTTACCTCGAATAGAGGTTCTTTTTCTAACACCCTATTTTTTTAAATCCCATTATTTGTTTCATTGTTTATGTATCTATTTTTTGGTCATTTGGTGATGATTTATCATTTACCTTTCGGCCGAAGGCACCACCACACCCTATGGGCCGATGGGGGGGGAGGGAGGAGGGTAGTTTAGGGGAAAAAATTGAAGTGGAGGAAATGGTAATTAGTTGTTTGGGTGCAGATGAATGAAAGCTAGAGATTCGTGATTGTTTTATTTCGTGTTTACCTCTAGAACCCTTCGATCTCAAGCAGTGCCAGAAAGAGCTTCATTCATTTTATCGCACAGTTTGTAAAGTAAAAATCATTCCTTGGAAGCTGAAATCTGCAGTGTACATTAATGAAATATACACAAAGTTATCATGGCAAAGGGAAGAAAGCAAACCTAGCGAAGATAGTAAAGAGGAACTAGAAGACTACACTGACATGTTTAAGAGTTGTGGGCCTTACGACGAACCAAACCGATTATTGGTGTTTGGGCCTCCAGGCATTGGAAAGACTACATTTGCCAAAAGAGTTGTTTTCGACTGGTTACATCAAGCAAAGGAAATCCTCAAAAAGTTTGAACTTGTACTTCTTATCAGGCTGCGAGATGTGTGTGAATTACAGACCATGCCAGATATTTTGACGGCTGCCAAACTGTTACCAGCTGATGGCATGATTTCAGTCGAGAGCTTGTACGAGTACATTCAATCGAACCAAGAAAAAGTTCTTTTGGTCTTGGATGGCTATGATGAGTACTTCTGTGCAGAATGCTCTCCTGTCCGTAACATCTGGGAGGGTAGTTTGCTTAGAAATTGTTCCGTCATTGTCACAACGCGGTCGGAAGGGGCAGATGAATTGACAGAACGCAGTCACGTGGAATGCCAGGTTAATGGGTTTGTCAGTGGTTTTCAACTTAGAAAGTTTGCAAGAAAGTTTCTGAACGATGAAGAAGATGTTGCTAAGTTTGAGAGACATCTGGAGGAAAAAGGCCTTAGAAAAGTTGCAGAAATACCACTTCTTCTGGTGATGCTGTGCTTACTTTGGCAGGAACAAGGTCAAAAAGGATACCTCAAATCACGAGCCAGCATCTACATGCATTTCATTCAGATGTTGCTGGATCACATGACTGCAAAAGAACCACTTGCAAAGAAATTTCGGAAAGTAGATGACTACAAAGAAGATCTCTTGAAACTGGGGAAACTTGCATTTAACGCCCTTAACCAGGGTTCTCTCTCCATGAGCCACAGCGAACTACCCGATGATTTAACCAAGAAACTGATTGACGTAGGTTTATTTCAATCTCTGAATGTCTCAAGTCTGAAGCCTGAGAAAGAGGTTTTCTTCATTCATAAATCCGTTCAGGAGTTCCTTGCCGCTTGGTACGTCAAGGAAGAACTTGCATCCTCACGAAATGAAAGCCCGACCTGTCTCTCCGAAGTTGAATCTTCTGAAAAGGTTTTAAAGATGACTGAAGTAATCAAATTTGTCAGTGAAATGTCTGGAGAAGCCTCAAGTATTATCCTTGAGCACCTGGAGACTGCAGCAAAGAAAGAAAGACTCACGGAAAACATACTCGGCGAGACACTATCATTTGAGGACTTGTCGGAGAAACAAAGGCACTTCCTTGCACTCTGTTCACATAGCTATTTTTGCCTATCAGTCGAGAAGAGACAGGATCTTTACTGCCTGTATCTGTCTTGCACTGGAGGTATTTTACTGGTAGACTCTGATCAACTCCATGTTATTGCCAGCGAGCACTTGCTGAAATGCACTCAACCACCAAACTACGTATTTTTCACCGGTAGCAAGCATCCAGAGCAAGACTATCACGACCTGATCGCCGTCCTGGAAGATGTGAATGGTAGACTTGTTAGCTTTTCAGGTGAAGTGGAAGCCTCGATGTTTCTCAAGAAGTACAATTCGCAGACAGTGGAACAATTTTTCCTGAAAAAAGAGGACAATTCGTTCGTGTACCTTTATTTTGCTCGCATTTATAAAAGATACGATCACATTTTTCCAATCGAAATGCTCCACGATGTCACTCGGTCACCTGAATCCACTCCGACAAAGAAGACCTCTGTCGGTGACCGGCCAAATGAATCAAACAACACAGCTTTGCCGTTGACAGAGCACATTGAAGGCTCACCTGTCCCCCCTCGTCATTGCCTTTCATTGACTTCAGAGATCCGTACTGAAAATTTGGAAGAGCAAGAAATGAAGACACTCATAAAGGCCCTTCCATATGTGATTTTTCCCCGAGTTATGACCATGACTGTTCCAGTGGGTAAAATGTATGATGCCCCCATATTGGAGAATCTGGTGTCTCGTCTCAACTTTACAAACAGACTCGACACTTTGGGATTCTGGCGTTGCAATATCACTGCGGGGCCAGCCGCTGCCATCGCCAGGTCTTTCCACAAAGCACCTAACTTGCGTGAGCTCTACTTGTCGTACAACCCCCTCGGTGACGGGTTGAACACTCTCATGGAACATCTCCGTTGTGTTCAGCGGTTAAAAACTCTTCGCCTTGGAGGTGTCAAGATGACTAAGGAACAAGTGGAGGATTTGAGCGGAGCCGTACGTCGGAGTAACATCACTAGTCTGGGGTCGTATTATCATGTGAGTTTAGAAATGGTAATGATTCAACTAAGAAAGTAGTCGGGTCAGTGATGAATTTGGATCGTCCGATAGCGTGGCGTGTGACTAATTTGAGATTACGAGCACGATAACCAGTAAATTGTACGACACGAAGTTCTCTTGCCAAAATGCGAGAAACTCAGACATGAACTATTCAGTGTAAAGACAAGCGTTTCATCTCTTTCGAAGCAAAAGTCTAGGTTTCAAACTGAATCGTGACAACTTGCTCACTGAAGTTTGATTGGCTAACATCGGCGAGGTAGTTAAATTTTATTGGCTCGTAGTGTTAAGTACTCGTATACGCCCTTCATTACTGCCTTCGTGTAGTGTCTAAAAATGAAGAAGTATGCCACAAAAGGCAGCCACGAAGGCGAACAACAACAGTACACACAGTACACGTTTCTTTTAATAATCTTCCCGCGCTCACACTTTCCCGGATGTATACTTTTACATAAACAACCGCTGTCCTAGTATACTACATTCCCTCTCTTTCTTCGCTCAGATGGTTAACCTCGAAAGACAGAAACATAACAAACTTCCACTTTGTTTAGATACCGTAAAAGTTCAATTCGATTCCAAATGTTCAAGACAAAAATCACGCTAAACATAAACATAGCCTTGGCCGTTCAGCTTATAAAACAACGTTTCAATGTCACTCATGTAATAACAACGAACAGTAATATGAAAATGCCAATGTCACTAGTTTTAGTACAGAACGTAGTCACTCAGAGCCTTTGGACGGCTCGTAACTCTGCCGGATCTTCTCACATGCGGCTCAGCTGTAGGTACAGTAGAAGGTACATCTTCTGGTGGTGATTCAGCCATTGGTACTTGATCCTCTGCCACAGGTGGCGTCTCAAATGACTTAGGTTCAGTCCGTGGTTTAGCGTCCTGTTGTGGCGTTTCCTGTTCTTCTGGATCTGGCGTATTAAAGGACTTAATATGCTGAAGGCTGCGTTTGTACTGGACACCTTGAGGCGATCGCAACACCACCTGGTCCCCATAACGAGATATCACCTGATATGGTTCCTTCTCATAGCAAGGTGACAGCTTATTTTCTTTCTTCTTCTCAAGCAGAACACTGTCTCCTTCTTTCACATTTCGATCTCTGGCATGGAACTTCTTGTCCACATAGTCCTTGTTAAACTGCTTTCTCTGATTGTCCCGATCACGAACGGCTTGGTCGCTCACTTCTAGCTCCTCCTCTTCAACGTTGACTAGCTCAGGCATTTTAGTTGTTAGCTTTCTCCTAAACAATAACTCGGCGGGACTCTTTCCTGTGGTTGAATGTGGCGTGGACCTGTACGCCAAAAGAAACCTGTTTAGCTCCTCTCTCCAATTCTGTCCTTCTGCATGGGCTGCTCTCATGGACTTAAGAAGCGACCTGTTTTGCCTCTCTACCTCGCCATTAGCTCTTGGCCATAGAGGTGTTGTGTAACGGTGTTCAATCCCCATTTCATTCAGGTAATCTTCTACTTCTTTGGATACAAGATTTGAGCCATTGTCGGTACGCAGACCTTTAGGCAACCCATGTCTTGCAAATTGGGCATCCAAGCAATGAATGATGGTTTTGCTGGAAGTTGTTCGGATAACATCAACTTCTATCCACCGGCTGTAATAATCAACGAGAACTAACAAGTGTTCTCCAGAAGGTAACGGACCCATTAGATCCACAGCTACTTCTTCCCATGGTTTGTTGGGTAACGGTGTTGACTTCAATGGTGGGGGTGGAACGTTCTTTGTAACCATCTGGCACCCGTAACACTCTGCACATCTTTTCTCGGCATCACGATCCATAGCAGGCCACCAGACTTTTGTTCTAAGTCTCTCCTTTGTCTTTGTGACTCCTTGGTGCCCCTCGTGTGCCAAACTAACGACTCTCTTGCGAAGTGCTTGGGGTATAACAATTCTTGTCCCCCGGAGAATTACATGGCCAATAAAAGTCAACTCATTGCGCACTGGCAAATACTGCTTGGGGGCATTGTCCCATTTCCCTTCGATGAGACAATTTCTGAGTGCTTGCAACTCAGAGTCTTGTGCTGAGACTTGTTCAATCTCTTTGATTCTCAATGCAGCGGGGACAGCATGTAGAGCTATCGCGCGTACATATCCATCATCTTCCGCGGAATTGTCTGACGCCGGTATCTTCGTCAGTCGGGAAAGGGCATCTGCGATGTTTTTTCTTGAAGGCACATAGCAAACTTGATAGTTGTACGGTTGTAAACGCAGTACCCAGCGCTCTATTCTGGCTGAAGGTTTAGACTTCCTGGAATAGATGACTTTAAGTGCTTCATGGTCTGTCACCAGATCAAACTGTGGAAGCCCGTACAAGTAGAGGTGGAAGCGTTCACAAGCCCAGACTAAGGCTAGTGCTTCCTTTTCTGTCTGACTATAACGACGCTCCACTTGACTTAAACTACGACTAGCATAACAGATGGCACGGCTTTCCCCATTCTTTTCTTGCACCAGCACGGCGCCAAGTCCAACAGGACTTGCATCAGCAATAACACGGGTGGGTGTGTCCTTATCGAAGTAAGCTAGGACTGGTGCACTTGCAACTTGACTCTTCAATCTCTGAAACGACTGCTCCTGCTCCTTGCCCCAAACGAACGGTTCCCCTTTTCTTGCAAGTTTTCTGAGGGGATCAGCAGTGGTAGCAAAATCGGGTATAAACCTGGCACTGAATCCAACGAGCCCCAAGAAGCTACGGACTTCTGAGGGTGTCTGAGGCTGACTTGCCTCTGCAACAGCTCTGACTTTTTCCTCCGTTGGGCCGATGCCATGCTTACTCAACAAAAGACCCATGAATACCACTTTAGTCATTCGGAAAGTGCATTTTTCAGCATTCAAAGTCAGCTGCTTCTCACTAAGACGTTGCAACACACTGTGTAAGTTCTTATCATGTTCTTCAGTGTCTCGACCATGAACGATAAGATCATCTGCTATGTTTGACACCCCTTGTAGACCTGCCATTGACTGGGTGATGATATGCTGGTACTTCTCTGGTGCGGCATTTACACCGAAACTCAAACGTTTGTAGCGGAATATACCATCATGGGTGGCAAAAGCAGTGATATCCCTTGAATCAGGATCCAGCTCAATTTGGTGAAAACCCCACCTTAAATCTAACTTCGAGAAAACACCACTCCCATTAAGACTTTCAAGGACTTCATCTATGGTTGGTATGGGCAATCTTTCCCGAATAATGGCCTCGTTGGCTCTCCGCATGTCGACACACAACCTTATGTCCCCGGACGGTTTAGGAGCAACAACGACTGGGCTTACCCACACCGTAGGCCCCTCGACTTTCTCAATTATGTCCTTTTCAAGGAGTTCGTTAACCTTGGCAGTTACTTTGTCCTTTACAGAAAAAGGTACTCGTCGCATTTTTTGAACGACTGGAGTTACACTGGGGTCAATGTGTAGCTTCAACTGATAATCTTTAAGCTTTCCAATTCCCTGGAATACACTGGGGTATTTTGCTTTGAGTCCTCCCACGAAGGTACCATCAACAGTGTTACAGTCTCCTGTCCCAAGAGTTCCCGAGAGATCCACACGAAGGATTCCAAGATCTGTGGCGGACGAATATCCCAGCAAACAACGCCCGGATTCAACAACAATGAAATCTGCCACAACCTTTGTTTTGGGTACGGAAACTTCTGTCTGAAACTGGCCCTCAATTTTAAGCTCTCGACCCCCATAAGCATACAATCTCTTCAGACAAGGTTTTAATTCAATCTTGAGCCCCTGATACTTAAGTTCCTGCAGTGTATCTTTACTAATGAGGTTACTTGCAGAACCTGAATCAATCAACACATCTCTGCTGATTCCACCAATCTTCACTGAGATGACGGGTTCAGAGGAATTTGACATAGCACATGTCTGTTCTTCTATAGTAAAAGCAAAACTGTCATCCTCACCTGACTCGTTACAATGACCCTCAACATGATTTGCCTGTCTCCCCTTACCAAGACGCTGCTGTCTGCCTCCCCGTTGTTGGTTGTTACCTTGTTTTCCAGGCTTCGAGTTCCTTCCCCCTTTGCAACAGCTGGCATAATGACCATATTTACCACACTTGCTGCACTTGCGACCTCGGGCGGGACAATTTGTACTTTGGGCAAAATGACCTTCTTTACCACAGTTGAAACAAACGCTTTTCCTTTTGTCTCCACGCCCAGGACGTTCTTCAACTGCATGAGTACCTGCTCCAGGTTCTTGGCTTGGCATGACCATTTGACCTGCCTGCTCGTGTGAGGCTTCCCACTTTCGAACTTTATCCATTGCTGCTTGCAGAGTAATATTAACGACTTCCAATAGCTTCTTCTTTAGCTCAACATTAGGCAACTTTTCAATCAATTGATCCCGTAAATTTTCTTCCAAAGTTGGACCAAAATTACAATGACGAGCTTGTTTACGTAAACGAACCATGAACTTATCGGCGGTCTCTCCCTTTGTCGGCGTAAGTTGACGAAAGACATGACGCTCGTACGGTACATTGTCCTCGGCTCGAAAATGAGCATCCAACTTTCGCAGACACACCACATACTCATTATCCTCGTTAGCATTCAGTGGTCCAGGATCTGGAATATCTTCGTAAATATCTTGTACTTCCATACCTGCTAAATGAAGTAACTGAGCTGTTTTCCGAGAAGGATTCGTAATTCCCTTGCCATCGATGTAATACTGATACGATCGTTTCCACTGTCGCCATCGTTCCGCGACCTGAGAGGAAGACCCTGTTAAATCTAGAGGTGGAAGCGCCCTTTCTACTGAATTCGCCATCCTCGTCGCCAATTTGTAGTGTCTAAAAATGAAGAAGTATGCCACAAAAGGCAGCCACGAAGGCGAACAACAACAGTACACACAGTACACGTTTCTTTTAATAATCTTCCCGCGCTCACACTTTCCCGGATGTATACTTTTACATAAACAACCGCTGTCCTAGTATACTACACTTCGCAATCAGAAAGTAAGAAGTATTTTATGTCAACGCCGCGTTATTTTTGTTACGAAGGACCACAAATAAAGATGAACATCTGTTGTGAAAAAGATATCTTTTTTTTTGTGATAGGACGAGCAAGGAAACCCCAGATCTGAACACGAGTGGCCAACAGACGAACTATGGAAAAGAAAATGGTGGTACAAATCAGAGGACGAAGTAGAAAATGAGACGGAGGGCGCATTCGAGCCTAAATCAGAGGAGAAGCTGAAGCCTGGGACAGAGGACGAGTGAGAGCCTGTGACATCAACAAGAATCATTACCTGCTGAAGGCAAATTGAATTTGTCGATTGATTCCCAACGCGCACGAAGTAATCACGAAGATTATTATGGCCTTAGGAAAGTCCTTGTTACATATTAATTTTAGGTGATTTTCGTAGCAACTGAATTTTGTTACTTTGTTTTGTTTTTAAATTTTCTTCGCTACCTTTCAAGTACAGTTGGAAAAATAATGCTCTAGTATCATAATCACTTCTTTTTTTGGATGATTGTTTCAAGGTATAACGTAATCTCCCTATCAATAATCTCAGAAATCACCCGGGCAATTACACTGGTGAGTTTTAGGTTGATGACTGTATTAGAACCCAGTGGAGGGAGGGCCAGGGGTATACTTAGTATAGTAGGGAAGAGAAGAGCCTTGATTTTTAATTTTCTTCAGGTTAAAGGTTGTTTGGTTTTGGAAATATTCGTCTCGCTACCAAATTGGTGACAGCTACACCGTGAAGATGAATTGATTTAGGAGGAACACCAATGTTTCCTTGTGAGTTCGCTGAGTTATTTTAGGTTTTTTTTGGAAGTCGAAGTCGGTTTCAAATGTAAGTTGTTTTGGTCACCAACCTCGTTCTCAGGGATTTTCCCGTAAAGATTGTGACAGGGCCAATTTTCAAGAGGAAAGTTGTGGGAACGAGGCTTTTGGTCATGAGTCGTTGAGGTCGTAAAGACCGGTCTACCTGAACTGGAAACGAAGACATACATAATATAAGCAAAAACCTAGGTTCATTTACCGGTGACTTTAAACGTCTAGATCTTTCTTAATAGTACAAAGCTTCTTTTATCTATGTCTTTTGATGGGTCGTAATCAAGTGTCATTCTTTCTCGTGGAAAACCTGTCTGTACATTGAGCGTATAAATGACCTGAGTAATGTGTACAATTGGCTGGTAGCTAACAAGCTTACCCAACATATGACAAAAACTAAGTTTACACTGATTGCATCAAGGCAGAGGTTATCACGGGAAGTCCCCTTCTCCTATAAACGAGAACGCAGTAGAACAAATCACCTCCATTAAATCTCTTGGAGTTTATTTCGACCAAAATTTAAACAGGGAATGCCATATTAAAAATATCTGCCAGAACATAGCTTGTGCCATTGGTGCAATTAAACGAATTCGGCATCTCACTCCATTTAAAATTTTAATGAAAGTTTGTTGTAACCTTGTTCAACCACATTTTGACTATTGCAATGTGATGTGAGGAAACTGTAAAAAAGGCCTTTATGGCTTCAAAATCGCACAGCTCGCACCCTAATGATTAAGCTAAAGAAAATTTTTAGACACGGCCTCCTTGAAAAACTGCGTTTATTTTTGAAATATTTTGATAATTTTTGGTGGAGTCAGGTAGGTAGGTAGGTAGGTAGGTAGGTAGATTGTCTGGTATCTAAATTGACTGATGGAAATACCGTGTATAAATAAAGTTATCGAATCGTTTCCCTAAGGCTCTTTTGATATCCTTATGATTCCCCCACCCCCTCCTTCATTGGCATTTAATTGGGTGTCAATTTTATATATCACCGATACCCCCATCGTACTCTGTTGACGTCGACTAATTCCTCCTCTGTTCTCCCTGAAAACCATGAAAACCGAAATCCTCCTCCCCACCCACTACTACTGAGTGAGTTTTGGGTTAGGATCACTGACCAGTTAAGCTATCTGTCTAACTGAGTTCTTGTTGGTGTTGGTGGTAGTAGTGCTCGTCATTTTATTTTTTCAAATCTGTCATCGGTTTGGAATGGCAGTTTATGTAAAAAACGAGAACTAGAGAACTCTGCGGGTAACTCCTCTGGCCTTATCGAACAGTCCCAGATCGGTTCCTTTTTTAAGAGTTTCTTTTCTTGGCGGGGTGATTGAAAACCGTCTGAAAATCAATTCAATTTGCACTTTTAACTACCGATTGTTTGGTGTTTTAGCTTACAGCTTCCTCCATACGATGTATTCCTTCATCCCTTTGCACGCATGTCTGTAGCCATATCCACACCCGCTATTCAAATGAGATACCGTAAACTACTTGCCTATAAGGCCCATTCCCCTGTTATGGGCCGATCTACTTGAAAACAAAAGAACGCATCCGATTATTAGCCTCCTCAGATATAAGCCCTCCCTATTCTACCCCACTTCTAACTTTACTCGTTCTCAGAGATAGGAATTCGATTTATGACCCGTAAGGCTCCACGCGTGCAATCCCATAGCAAGCCATAATGACAGCTGGCTTTTGTAGGACCGGATGGGTTGACGTTAGCCGGACCAGAAAGAGCCGTCCGGCCCTGCACTCATACCCTAGCACACAACTTTCCTGCGAAAACTTAAAGGAAAAAAAGGAAAGTGTAAAGAAAATGCATCTATTAATGGTTGTCAGTTTCTTGCTCGGACTAAAAAAAAAGGAAAAGGTTTCATTTTAGCATCTTTTTTTTGTGGTTGCCTGTGTGCGCCCGTCTTTCGTCCTATTCGGGTTGAAACGAAATTTTCAACACTTAGTGGTCATATGATAAAATGCTTATTGACTGAGTTCACTGGGCTCGGTCCGTACGTAATGACCTTGAGCTAAATATTTTCCGATCCGGCCCTCTCACTTAGTCAATGAGTACATACTATCGTGAAGTTTTGAGGCCTAATTAAAAACCAAAAAATATAAAACGTATTTTGATCAGCACTCCTACAGCGCGTTTTGAAGCGCTTTTAATATGAGATATAAGCCACTCAGTTTATAGGCTGTCTAAAACTCCCTACGAGGTTGAATGAGCCCAGGGCTTATAAGTGACAGTTTACGTTATCAGCCACGTTCTGGGGATTTTTGAGGAAACCTAATGTTAACCACGGGTTTTGAACTTCTCAGACTCATTCAAATCTTCGTTTCTTCACTGTACTGTTCCTGTTCGTTTGTTCCTTCCTTTGATAGTTTTTGATATAACTCCTTACATAACTATACAGTCACTCTACGTCAAAACGGATTGCACTCGACATTTCCGTCCTTACGTTTTTCCCCAGATCATACAGTTTTCCATCCGAATGATAGGAGGAGAAAGCTAAAGAGGAGCTAGAAACCGTCGAACTGTCGAGAAAATTTGTTTAAAACAAGCCGGTGACCCACTTTGATTTGTAAAAAATGCTATGGTAAATAAATGTACGAAAAGAGAAGATATGTATTTTTATGTGGAATGGTTTTTATTGGTTTCTACCTCAAAGTTACTACGATGATATGCATTTTGATACAACATACAACCTAAACACCATAATTAAGCGGGAGTCTAGACGAGTTCGTTTCTAAGTGATTCCTTGTCAATGTTCTATTTTCTTTCTATTATTATTGGGTTTCTTATGTCTAGGTTTATCATTCTCCTCCTCTTCTTCTTCTTCTTCTTCTTCCTCCTCACTTGGACTAGGGGCAGGGTAGCGAGCGGGGTAAGGGTAAGGAGCGGGATAAGGCATGGGGTACGGAGAAGGATACGGGGAGGGATATGGCGATGGGTACGGAGAGGGATATGGTGATGGATACGGGGAGGGATGTGGCGATGGATACGGGGAGGGATATGGTGATGGATACGGAGAGGGGTAGGGAGAAGGATACGGGGAAGGATACGGGGAGGGATATGGTGATGGATACGGAGATGGGTATCCCCCGCCGGGATATCCGACGGATGCGTCCTTTCTTCCTGTTAAGCGAATGACAAAAGAAATGTCGTTAAATCACCATTACTGCCATCAAGACTATAATTTGACGTTCGAAAGGGAAAGGCGTTTGGACGCTCAACCGAGATTTTTCTGTTCAGTTTAGAA
The DNA here is from genome assembly GCF_964200805.1 of Pocillopora damicornis. Taxonomy (NCBI): domain Eukaryota; kingdom Metazoa; phylum Cnidaria; class Anthozoa; order Scleractinia; family Pocilloporidae; genus Pocillopora; species Pocillopora damicornis. The sequence continues at coordinate 8,857,504 of NC_142672.1, forward strand.
AAATGGATGTAATATAGGGTGATTATATTGAATAAGATTACGAAAAGACACCATGAATTGGTAACTTTTTCCAACAGGTCGGTCACGCCCCATTACATGTGGTGTCATTTTACCGTCGTCACCAAAACCTCACTGAGATGATGTAGTTTTTTATTTTCTTGAGAGTCCTTTTTCGGAATCGGTCGGAGTTACCCAGGAGTAAGGGCTGTTCTACAGTAGATACTTTGGGAACCAAATCTATTTTGATAAGGAGGCGAATGTGAACCTAGCTAGTATGTTTAACGTGCCAAATTTAAGGTCATGTAAAAGGGGCCTCTCCCAATTACAATTTTTTCAACATCATTGAAATAAATTTAAATTCCTACCAGAACCTGAACCACTGCCACTTCCCCAATCTAACGAGCCTTCTTCTTCTCCAACGCCAGATTCGTGATAGTGAGATTCGTGTTCGTGAGTGTGGAGGGCGTGATCTTCTGTTCCTTCCTCATTCGTCGGGGAAACGTGTTTTCCTTCGGTTATTATGACTAGGGCCACTAAGGCTGATAGGTAAATGGTAAATAAAAATGCCCCTCTCATGATGAAATCTGGACTTTAATTCTAGAAAAAGGAAAAACAAATTTTTTTAGCATTATTTATTTTTTTTCATCTTATTCGCTAAAACGTGACTGAAAAAATGATCGTCCTTCTATAACAATTGATTCAATTTTTTGTTCACTGTTACTACTACACTACTCTGAAATTAGTGTTAACTTTTCCTAACACAACTTGACGAAGCTGTCACGAAATTGGTACACAATAACATATTTTTTGTCAGGTTCGTTTGCAATATTTACATTTGTGTCTCACCTCACTCGAGTTCCTTTTCCCTTTGTTCGTCACCCACGGATGTGACTCCAAGGTTTATTGCGTGTTAAATACTAAGTAAGTGATATGTAAATAATTTAGAAGACCATCTTTCCTAACAATAACGAGTTAAAACAACATTACAGAACCCGTATGTTTGAGTGATATCCTTTACTTATATTAGATCGTTCAGTAACGTCGCATTTGATGAACGCGCGGTACCAAAACCGTGTAAAGTTCAATTCAAACACGGGGTTCTAAATTCTTTAGCAGGTTGGTCGAAACAAGAGTCATCAGGCGAAACTTTTTTAAAAGTGGCACCAGGCGCCTAAAGGCATCACATGGTTTGTTTAGACTTCGTGTCTCACAGTTGACCTTTGCCATTAGTAATTGTAATCAGGGGATTACGAACCCAAGAGCTTTTCAAAGCTTGTTAGGACTTCACGTCTCACAGTTCGCATTTTAGTGATGAATTTTCATATGGGAAGAATTTTTGAAGAGGGATTAAGAGGGAACTCGAGTAAACTGTGTGTGGGAAAGAGGTACAGCAACATTTTATCACGTTTTAAAAGGTTTATAATTACTGTTGCGCTCTCTTTTTACAGGTAAGTGAGACTTTTGACGCAATCTTTTTATGAAGTCACACTTAAGTTCCTTAAGCCTTAAAGTTACTAGACCCGATTACAAGCGCCTGTTCGGGGAATGAGCCCGCTCTCTTCCTCTTTTTAGAAAAGATCAAAGACTGGACCCCAGATAACTTCGGAAATCGGGTTTAAAGGTAGATGTGAGGATTTACTTGTATATTAGAAGAATACCAAGATATGAATAAACTCGTGTTCATGGGATACCACTGTTAAGAAAAGAATCTGTTCGGGGAGGGGGGGGGTTGGGAAGGAAGAGCTGGGCGATGTTTTTTGGGGGTTGCTCCGTCTTAAGGCCCACCTCTCCACTTTTAAATGACGCTTTTGGATGAGACAGCACAGATCAGTTAAAAAAGGAAATGGTATCCTCTTTTTATCCCTACAGCTTAACAATGCATCTCTGAAACGTCTGCCAAAGAGAAAAGATGCATTTTGGATAAAATATTAAAATACTCATTTCCTTTTACAGCGGCAACTGTTTAACTCATCCTAGATATAGGAGGAAGATTTGGACTCGCCTGACCTTTTCTATGCCTCCTCTCTGTGTGGAGGCACGTACAGCACAACTTCACACGTGACATTTATGCACGAGACTCCAGTGGACAGCGCTCGTTGGTTGAAAGGTGACTTATCCATCATCACAATTTGTCGTAAGTTTGTCGCATACGGTCGACTTAAATCCCGAAAACCCAACCATGTTATCTACCTCTAGACAGAAAACTTATTGGGGCTGGAGGGTTTAAAATTATGCCCCCCTTTAAACGTCGTCCATTCTAATTCTTTGGCCCTATTAATGAAATTTTACCAATTCCAAGCAAAGGTGGGAGTGTGGGAAAATGTTGGAAAGAGTAAGGGACAAAATTAAGAATGCAATTCACAATCAACATTTAAAAACGTAGACATGATTCAACGCAATTTGCAAACATGTTGGACTACATTTTAAAAATGCCTTTAGAGAATGAGGAAGTTAACGTAAAACCGGGAATTAACTTCACAAAGAAACTTTTGGAAGCGTTTCAAAACACGATGCGAGTGATAGTTTTCAGCGGGCAGGAAATTGGCGCCCCTAAAACTTTAAAACTAACACCTGACTCCTTTTTAAGCAATAGACTGCGCTTCCTAAAGGTTTATCCGGCGTAATAACTGACGTGAGGTGCATGATGGGAGACTTTTCTCGTGTTCTCCCAACATCCCCCAGGGGTGATCACGCCGGTAAACTGATAGAGAGTGCAGTCGATTGCTTTTATAAAATAATTTTCTATTGGTTTACTGGTGCAATGAACGATAAGTTTTTAACCAATCAGAACGCTCGTAGTATCTCAGTTATCTCAGAGTGAAAAGCACTTCACAAGAAATACGTTTTGAGACATAAAACTACATCACATTTATTATCTTTAATAATTCTGAAACGTGATTGAAATCCCCTTCTTATCGCTCTCTTTAGCTTTGATTTGCTCTCTTATAAGGTGACTTTTACAATTCTTAAAGTCCTTTTTTCTAAGCAGTGCAGGTTAAATAATAAGATCATTTGATCTTCTCGTGCATAAAATATTAGAAGTGAGAATTGCTTCACATATATTTGCTGAAAAATTCCACCATTACACTTTCTCCAGTGCGTGTTCGAGATCCTTCTTCAAGTCTTCCGCATTCTCCAAACCAACACTGCAGAAAACGTCATCAAACGTCGTTACAAATTGTCACAAAATAGATACAAAGTTTACCTATTCCTATCGTCCACAACCCCCGATACCTTACAAGAATTCAAGTGCAAAACCCCCACAGGTCCGATTGAAAGGTTCAGACCCTATTCATCTCCACTAATTACGGTCCCGTAAGTAGCTTCTTGTACGCACCTAAATCGAATAAGCGATTCCTTCAATCCAGTCTCCTTCCTTTCTTCCACTGACACGTATTTTTCAGGGTGCGTCATGGCGGTCGCTATCTCTATCAGACTCTGAACTCCACCAAGAGACACTGCCAGCTTAACCAGCTTCAAATTCTGTCGACAAAATGTAAAGTTAGTTTGCCACTTCGAGGGAGATGAAAGAGACCCCAGGACGTGAAATTAATTTTTTTTTCTGAAGGCCACTTGGCTCCTAAATTCTTCAAAGTGGTAGCCAATTCAAAAGAAGTTGGTCGCCATTTTCAAAGACAAACAAAACCTTTTTTTACGCAGTCAGCGTTCTAGATAGACCCTCCAAAATTAAGTTAGGGAAAAGATCTTTAACGTGCTTTATCTTTAAAGTGGACACTAGGATGGATGATATACAACGTTCAAGCTCACCTAAATCCAGGATGGCGTCTAGTCATCGATCGAGATGCATGTGCTGCGTTTTGGAACCAAACTTAACGAGGAAGTTTGCCGCGGATTTATCTTTACAAATCATTTCAATTCTCCATATCGCTTAGTAAGGTTATTATGAAACATTCTAGTCGCCAATTTGGCGACTAACTTTCAGGATTTCGTCGCCAAAGTGAAAAATTTAGTCGCATTGGCGCCTGTATTAGGCGCAATTTCACGCCCTGGACTCTATAAGAGAATGGCTCACTCAACTAGCGGAGAGATTCGGAGTATTGCTACTCCACCTGGATGAAATGCCAGGACATTCCAAGTTACCCTTTCCCCCAGAATTTTGTCATGTTTCACGACATCTTACTGTTACTCATTCATACCCCTGGGAGAGAGAGGCACTATGAAGAACACAACACAACGAACAAGAGGGAGCCTTCAGTAACCTGATATGCAGGTCCCCTTCATTGGATGTTATTCTGGCCTCCTAATCTTGTAAACCAAGCAAATCTACTAAGTTCTATTTGTCTCCACACCCTGGACGATTATCCACCTAAACGTCTCTTCGATCGTCATGGGGTCCTCTAGTGGACCTTTCCATGGATTATCGGCGTATGCGCAGTCACCTGAACTGGTTAAACTGCGTAAACAACGCCTAACCAGTCCTTATGAGGACATTTCAAAGTTTTCGGCGTGCACCTTGTTTAAGCGCTTTTACCGTTTGCATTTGCCATTTTTATCCTGTAGGTAAGGCGGGGTTCGAGTTCCCGGCGATACAGCTCCCTTACCGTTGAAGTTTTTAACCTCTTTTTATCTTCTTTAGTAATGCAAGGTGGAAATGGCAGCACGTCCATCATACCGCCTAGATACAAAAAAGAACAATAGAACCCTCCTTTTTCAACAGTGTCGTACGTTTCACTGACAGCTTTTGGACGCGAAAATCAAAATCAAATCAAAACAAAACAAAACCCGGAACATGATTTTTAATGAAATAGATTTCATTTGACCTGTGGATGAAAATCAAGTAAAGCTATGATCCTAGCAGGTGAACTGCAATTTAAGCAAACGCAAAAAAGAAGCCTGAAAAACAAAATCAGGCTTCGACGGGATTCGAACCCGTGCCTCCAAGTGAGTTACGCTGCTACACGTTTGAAGCAGAACACAATTTAGAGTTTTGTAAGGAGCGTCACTCGCAAATCCTATAAACTCTTAAGCCAGAATAATGAAGAGGAATAAAACACGAAAAAACAGAATTTCAAAGCAAAACTGTCTTGTGATTAGTTGCATCGGTGTAAAGACATTATCAAAGATGATTTTCTAATCCACTCCATAGTGAAGTCAGCTGTATTATTCTGTCAATCAAGCACATCACAAAGATTCAACTTTAACAACTTAGATTCCTGCTCTGAAAAATTGAGAGTGAAGTGATCACTTTTAGTATAGACCCTATGTCTAAGCGAATGAAGCATTCTCTTTTTTTCCCTTTTTTTAACCAAATAAAATGCAAAAATTACTGAAAAACCAAAAGAAGTTCCTCAAAGTTTTTTTGACGATAGATTCAAAGCTTCCTTCTCTTACCTCAACAAGTCTTGTTGCTTCTGCTCGCCCACCTTTCACTTCAAAGGACAACATCCCACTGAAGCCTGTCATTTGTTTCTTCGCAATTTCATGATGAGGATGGGAAGGCAATCCCGGGTAGTACACTCTTTCAATCTAAATATCAAAAAAAAAAAAAAAAAAAAAAGAAAATTTCAAGACCTGTTCGTTTAAAACGATTAACCTTATCTCCTTAAATTTTAATGAAAAAATTGCCAGACTGTCGTATTTCTTGCCGATGTTTGTCATATTTCGACTCCAATTTGACGCCTTGATTGACAAAAGTTAATTTCTTTGAGGGTAACTGAACAAAGAAATCGGAGAGAGTTTTGTAGAGATTCTTGTGAGATTTAGTCAAGATAAACTTCCGAGACATTTTCACACGCTTTGAAAGAAATATGTAGGAAGCGAAATCACATCGGTAGTTTGGCGATGGAGCAAAACGAGTTAGTCTCAGTTCAACCGTTACGACATTTGACTGAAATTTATTCATAACTTTACGACATTTGTTAGGGTGAAACATTTTATCCTAAAACGTTACCAAGGTCCCCCAGATGCTTCCCCAGCTTCAGTATTCGTAACCCTTACGATATTTGATTGAAATTTTTACAAGACTTTTTAAGGTCTCAGCGGTTTTTGCGAAGAAGAGAAATCTTGTTTATTTGGGAGGGCTAAAATTCACCCTCTTATTATGAACAGGCTTAGTTCTTTTACGGTGTATGCTAGGAGGTATAACTTAAATCCAGTCAATCAAATTTTTTCGGTTTTATGGGCGCTTGACAATAATAAAGGCGGCGGAGCCAATTCGGGAATTTTAGGTACCTGTCTTTTTCAGGAAGGCCTTGAGAGTGACAAAATGATATTTGATTAGAAGGCCTGAGGCTTAATTACCAGCTATGGTAAGTAAACAGTATCCTAAAACGTCATTAATGTCACCCTTCTTTTCATTACATTGACAAGTTTCCACAGATGCTTCCCCAGCTCCGGTTTAAAAAAAGTACAGTTAATTGAGCTTTGTACCTTTGGATGACCTTCCAAAAACTTGGCGACTTCCATGGCATTTTGATTATGCCTCTCCATTCGCACATGAAGGGTTTTCAGTCCACGATGTAAGAGGAAGGCATCGAAAGGCGACTACAAAACAAAGATGTGGACTTGGAAGTGAATAAAATGAGTTATGACAAGAGTTACATCAAAAACTGAGTCAACTGAAGATAATCATTTACTTAATATTGAGGCCCAAGTAATTTGGAAGCTAATCTATTCAAAAATCGAGCAGTTTATTATTTATTTATTAATTGAATAATTGATTGATCTCAAATGATTCATCAACCAATAAATTGATTAGTTAGCTAATTGAGTGGTGTGTGGTTGGCCTCCTTGATTGATTTATTGATGTTTTGATTGATTAATTAATTGATTGATAGATACAGATTGATTGATTGGTTTATTGTTCAAATGATTGATTCATTGATTGATTGAATTTTGGTGAACAACTAAATCTTATAAGTATGAGATATCCCTGAGAAAGACACGTCATTCCAACAATTCTATTAAAAAGATCTCTCCATATTACTTTAAAATCTTAGTAGAGATAAGCTTGAAAACCAACAGTATCATTTGCAATTTGCAATGTTTTTTTCTTTGCTCACTTTTTAAGAAAATTAATATAGTATAATTGTTATGGGAAATTGCCAGAAAATGGAATGAAGAAGTGCAATGGGTAAAGTATAGAATTGGCACTTTAATGAGTGAGCACCTTACCATACATCCTCCAAAAAATTTCTGCAATTCATAGCATTTGTGGTGAAATTCCTGTGACGACAGTGTAAGGGAACCAGCTGTGATGTCACTGTGGCCTCCCAAGTATTTTGTGCTAAGCAGAAATAAAGCCAAAAGTAATAAATATTGGGTAAGTATTATTTACACAGTGCTTTCATTAAGTGGCATAAAACTCAAAACCAAAGGACATCACCATGGCCAGTCAGAATAAAAGATAAAAAAAAAATTAAGGAAACAGATGAAATCAAAGTAAAGACATGATGTAGATGTGAGTGACTAAATGGCATTTGGGCCAACAGGTAGGAAAAGTTGTCAGACTTTTTTTCCGAGCAATATCTTTATTCATTATGATCTCAGACAGCAGCATTGAGATGAGTATAGGAGGTCACCCCTCTGTGTAATGTTAACAGAGAAAAAAATTATTGTGTTGCAGACAAAACATGACTATTGTATGGTGTCAGGAGTGGTGCTTTGAGTGTGAATCTGAAGTAGCCCTTGCCAAGCTGCATTTTCAAGCAAAACTGCAGTGTTATCCTTACCATTAGACATAAAAAATGCCTCTTCTGCAAATAGGCTGGAGATAAGCACACAGCATGAAAAGGTGCATTCAGGAACATGATAGAAAATTAAATATGCACTATGCAAGATTTAAGTCTGAGCCAAGAATTATGACCTACTATAAAGAAAAAAAAGGGCTAAATATCTCTTCTAAAAATTTCATGGGGAGGGAGGGTGGTTAATTGACTCTGGATTCTTTTTTATCATGGGGCAGAAGGGAATTTTGACAAGTCCAAAAGGGGTGCTGATTGAGAGAACATGGTATTATTACTTTACCAGCTGTGAATGACGACATCAATTCCTTGTTGAATAGGTTTTTGATTAAATGATGAAGCAAAAGTACTGTCACACATGGTAATGATACCAAGTTCTTTGCCAAGTTTTCCAAACTCCTCCAGGTCTGTCAGGGTCATTGTTGGATTGCATGGTGTTTCACAGTACAAAACCTATTTACAAAAAAGAAAATACAGCAGTTGACAATTAGATTTTAGGGACAGTAAGTCAGTCACCCACAAACAAGCTGGAGGCCTTCAACAATGTTAGCTGGTAAAATGTCTGCATATGGTCTTGCACTGATAATGAGGTGTCAGATCCCTTTTGCAGACCTCAATCTTTTTGCTGGCTTGCTCTGCTCAAGGGCTTTAACTTATTTGCAGGCAAAGAAACCCTAATATGTGCAGCAGTTTTAATAACGAGGATGTGCTCCCTGGCTACAGAGATGGGCAACAAAGCAAGATTAGTTAATGCATAAGGGTGGATTGAAAAGCACTGATTTCTCAGAAATGCCAAGCTCTGGAAAACTGATCAGATCTGGAGATATCATTCAATGGAAAATTCAGTGAACTATCAATGGGTGCCAAAAATTTGGTTAGTATCTGTAACATGACGACTCCAGAATAGCCTGAGGTGTGGTAGGGGTGAGGGGTTTGCTTCATGGGATCAACTTCTCTATACCTCTTCCCTTTTACATTTCTGATAAGCTGGTTTGTCATTCGATGTTCAAAAACATCAACAGTAGAAAAAAAAATTAAAGTTTGTCTCCTTTCACAGGTACAGGTAAAGCTGGATGAATAACTTTAAAATTTAATTTTGACTTAAATTCACACCTTGGTGTTTGGTTTCACAGCTTTACGATAACTGGAAACATCAAAGCCATCCACCATAGTGCACTCTACTCCAAATCGTGGAAGATGATTTCGAAACAGGGCTAAAGTTCCACTGTACACCATTCTAGGACCCACCTTAAACAAACACAAAGCAGTCAGCTTCTTCAGTTATAGCACTGTCTCAATAATCAGTGACTTTTTAGGGGAGAAATATGAAGTAAAACTAATCTTTGACACTAGGATTATCAACAAAACAAAAACTTTTGCAAATCAATTAGGTAGTATAAGTAGTTTCTTTGAGAAAAAGGATCAGAGTTGGACAATGAACAACAAGAGCCCTGACTTTAACCCTTGGACTTGTAGTAGTGTTCAGTGAGTGCAGCTAAACACTTTAATTCCCAGAAGTTATTAACAAGTAACCTCTCCCAATAATATCCATATGTTATCTAGCAAACAGGTATTGAGAATACTCAAGCCTATCAGGTAGAAGTTTTAATTTAGATATAACACCAAATTCTTGTAACTAATCCACAAAGAAATGTGTAGCATGCAGTTAGGGAGGAGAATTAATTATATCAGATCTTGGGAGTGAAGGGTTAATTCTTTTAACATTATTGAAATGCTATAGTGAAGACAGGTGACGAGATTTAATTAAGAAACATGGCAACTACTATAGATTGTTTGAAGAAAAATCAAACCAATGAAAAGTCATTAGTTGGCAGAAACATGGCAATACTAACCACATGATCTCCAGAACTTAGGGTAGCAAACAGAACATTTGTAATAGCAGCCATTCCTGAGGAGAACAACAATGTACCCTGTCCACCCTCTAAATTGTTGAGTGTTTGAGCTGCAGCATCAACAGTGGGGTTTATCCAACGTGAATACACCCAGCCACTCTGAAAAGAACATTTTAATTCTTACAATGAGTAAAATACCACAGCAGCATAGAATGGGGAAAGGAGGAGGGGGTGTACATAATTGTAGGAAGTAACAATGAGGAAAAAATATCAGAAAAAGTAAGTTATCTGCTGGATAACTCTCAGATTGCAGAACTTTTATAAGAGGTAACATCTCTTAAATAAATTGATTCATCATAAGAAAAGAGTGAAAGGTCAACCAAGCTATGTTTTAGGTGGTTTTCTCTGCACATTAGTTTTTCTCCAAAGAATTTTTTTGGCCATTATTTCCTATTGTACTTTGCCCATTCCCAAATGACTTTTCTACCTGTAAAAGTGCCACTCTCCAAGCCAAAATTACAACAACCTTACAGACAACATCAAAAATAGGATAAATAAGGAAGTAGAGTAACCAACAACAACTTCATTATTTCTGCACGAAAATTGATGAAAATGAAAAAAATTGGATAAACTGATGTAGTTTTTATCTGTTATGATACCTGTGGGTTGAAAATAAAAGGTCTATCAAAAAAAAAATATCACCAAACCTTCCCCCCTTACACACAGCCCCTACAACACTATCTTACCCATTGTTACCAACAATACATTATTAAAGGCACATTTTAAAAAACCCTAAGAGCATTCACTTTCTATCTAGAATACTTCTCCTAGAATGAGAATCAACTGGACAGTTTTCAAAAAAATCACATACCCAAAAATTGAAATGAAGAGGAACATAAAACTAGTGGACCTTGGCCTTATTCCTTTGTTCAAAAGTCTTTTTGGGTCAGTTTAGAATTTGCTTTTCTTTGTAAAGCATCCAATAATCAAATTCTAGAAAGAAATTAATTATACTGAATTTTCTCTGAAGGCTTTCAGGTGTGAGATCAGATTTTGCGCTAATCTTGGGTAGTCTTAACCCAGCTTTAAATAACTGGGCCAAAAATATTAAAGGGAACCAAATTATGATTTTGCAAATATGTCCAGTTAGTCAAAATTCTGAGGTTATTGGGGGAATGAACACTTTGAATTGAATTACATCACGAGTGATCCACAAGTTTAAGTCAATCTCATGAAAGAGACAAGTTCCACCTTTTACTCAAAATTTTAAATCACAAGTGAAATAGTGTATTACCGATTGAAATTTTTCAGACACGCAAGAGAAACTATTGTCAAGCATATGTCCAAAGGTCTCTCGGAGTTCTTCAGCTTTTTCTTCATTTTTTCCTTTGCTGAGTTTTGTGTGTTGGGAAGATATCGCCACTCTAACTATCAATATATTGTAATGTGATCATGATCATGATTATTCATGTCCTTAAGCGTATGATTATTCGACACGTGTAGTAATTACATTGGGACGGCAGAAACTGATCAACGACCCTGTGGCGCCTGAATCAGCCCTCTAGCCATCAATTGCCCTTTATATTAAATGACAATGCGTGACCACTGTTGAGAATATCGCATACGTCCGAAGGTCTCTAGGAGTTCTTCAGCTTTTCCTTCATTTCCCCCTTATGTCACCGAAAAATTTGCCGAGTCTTGCGTGTTAGGACGATATCGCCACTCTAAATATCAATATATTGTAATGTGATCATGATTATTCATGTTCTTTAGCATGTGATTATTCGACACGTGTAGTGATTACATTAGGACGGCAGAAACTGATCAACGGTCCTTTAGCGCCTGAATCAACCCTCTAGACATCGACTGCCCTTTATATAAATGACACTGTGTAACCACTGTTAAGAATATCGCTTACTTTCCCAAGAAATGGCATACTTAAGACTGCAGAAGGAATGAGTTCTAATTTATGCGGAAAACAATATGGCTGCGCCGCGCGATTTTTTTTCTTTATCTTAGCCTAACACAAACACACGAATAGATCCTTGCGAAAATAGACAGCAAGGAATTCTTGGAATTAACATATTTTCAACACATCTGCTGAAAATTGTGCGTGGCGCTTAAAGCCGCGCATCACAGTAGAGAAACTCGCCGTAGCAACACAATTTGATCAGCTGATTTTCCGCAAGTTATTTGGCGCGTTTAAGTGAAAAACTAAAAATTGGAACAAGGTCAAAATTTAAAACAGAAATTTACTTTAAAAATTTTATTCCTACTAGAACTTTCTCCATTGGGCGGTGTGATCACCCAACCTGATCGTGACGGAAATGAAAAATTTAGAAGAACCAAAAAGTTTCGATAGTACACAATCCCATGTTTCCGAATTTCCCATGTCAACTTGTGCTGATAAAAGTATTTTTACTTCTTAACGATGTTGTGCGCTTAACAGGTGGAAAGACTCTGTCAAATTTAGAACTCTCACCTTTCCCAATGCAAGTTCTTCTGCGTGATCTACGGAAGAAGTCTTGAAAGTAGAAGACGCAAAAATTGGAACATTAATTGGATCAGGTTCCTCTGGTTTCTTCCAATCACTTCCTACCGCCAAAGACTCGAAGCTTTCAAGGAGCGAGTTTTCATTTGCCATGTTTCTTTTGATTTACGTGGTGGCTTACAGTGTCAGAAGTCAGATATGCACCCGAACAAGACCCGTACTACACTAGCGTTAATGAATTCACATGATCCATTGTATGTTAAAAAGGAGTCAAGCACGCACAGTGGTTATGTAAGAGGTTTACACACGAGCCTCGCCTCAGCCCAAGAACGTGATAATTAGAAATCGCGGACCAATCAGATGGTTCAAACAATTAACGACTACTTTAATTTAAGCAAGAAAAATTAAGCGACAAACAGCTGAGTACTCATTCTGAATTGATAAGAGAATTTGGGATTTGATCAAAGGTTTGAAAATCCCTAACATTGTTGTGAGCACATGCACCGCTTATAATTAAGGTAATTTAGTTATTAGAAATTGAGCTGATAACGTAAAATTAGCCACCGTTAGGAGTTTCGAGCGCTAGCCCTTAGTCTTTCGCTCCGACGAAGGGCTAACGCTTGAAAGTCAGCTTTGAAACTCTCCACACTGATTTATTCACGATATCAACTCAGTTGATAATACCAAATTACATTGTCATACTCTCTCACCGACGCGATTTAAACGGAAGTGAATATTGAGGTCTCAATCATCAGATTGTCTGTGGTTGGTCAAGACGAATCACGAGAGTGAATAGGTCCCGGCAGAGGAATAAATATGCTTCTTGCTGTCCAAGAGATCAGCGAAATATTGTCGAGACCCTTAACCGTTCTCATACCCACACATCGCGCAAGGAGGATGCAACAGTATAAAAAACTGAACGTTTCGAAGAGATGTGAATTAGTTATTTTTTATGACCTCTTCAACAATAAAAAAAATTGAAAATAAGCAAGCATATATAATAACGAGCATTATCCTCTCGGGGCTCAAAAGGTTAAATGAGCTCGGCTCTCGGAGCAGTTTGTCTTTTGACAAAGGGACAGAAACAAAGAGGAGCTATTTTTCTTTACATCAACTAGTATTGGGCGATGATACTGAAGCGATTACTTCAAATATAACCCCCGCACGGGTTTTAAAGGCCAAGTCACTGTTTGAAATAGAAAGGTTTGAGCACCAACGAGAAAGAACGCTTCTATTTTCGCAGCTGCCTTAAGGTTCTCCCTTCATTTTCAAGAAATCATATGATCTATTCATGATGACAACAAAACAACACTTCATTTTCAAGAAATCATATGATCTATTCATGATGACAACAAAACAACACCATTAGAAAAACAGGGAGCACAAATTTTAATTAAATAAACTCAATAATAAAGTCATAGGGACGATAGGATATACCTTTTTAAAATTATTTTTGGTATGAAAATCTCTCTCGTTATGTCTATCAATTTACAGTAAAACTACTCTTCCGTTTGTAGTTATGCATAAAAAGGTTTCTTCAATTATTTAAGAATCTTTCTTATGAAATATTTGACTTTTGTTGGTCCACATCTAGCTAAGAGCACTGTAATCGGCCCTGAAGCAGCTGTTTAGAGGAGAGGATAAAAAACCTGGGGTTTGTTTTGCCAACATCTTTATCCTGGGGCCTCCTTGCACAAGCCTGATCACTGGGCCATGCTTGTTCATGTAGAAAATGTAATTATGTGTAACAAGGTTTAACCTGTAACACACTCTTTATAATTGGGGATGATTAAAAAAAAAAAAAAAGAAAAAAGAATAGTACAGAAAGAATTGTTGCAGTGTTAGGAGTTACCCCCAACTTCTACTTCACTATTACACTTGTCTCCACTGACCAACAGCCAGAATAGGATAATCAAGGTGAAATTAAAGCCTTCTTAAAGTACTCATATCAAAAATTACAAGTTGATCGACAAGAAGAAAAGTAAATCATCAATAGGGCCATCAGCCACACTGAAACAGCGCTGGAGTAATCATGTGGAAATTTTCTCGCCCCATTTCAGAGATCATCATGAGAAAAATGATGGGCTGACCCACCAAATCAAACCAAATTTTTGCTATGAACAGAGTTGTGAGGTGGAGTCATGTGAGCAAAGCCAGCCCACTTGAATGGGCCAATATTGAGAGGCCCCTAGATATACCTATGATTATCAGAACACAGATTATGGTTTCATTTAAGGTTGCTAGAGGTGACTGCTATGGATCCTCTACATCTCAATCCAGAAGCAACTGTGTTGCTGGCATGAACATATCTGTTTAGTTATGAAGTAACTGGCTTCCTGGCATAGAAAACTCCCCATGTATGTTCACCACCTCTACATCTAGTTAGTTTGTTCGTCCAGCTATTCACTAAAGAGCTGTAGTCTTCACTTGAGAAGTCCTGGATGGAAAGCATAAGCAAAGTCATAAGATGCACATAAAATAAATAAATAACATAAAATTCAAAGTGTAGTATTGATGGAGAGGTTGAGGAGAAGGTGCTGATGGTGTTATGGTCTGCCATGCCTGAAAAGGGGCCATAGGATGAAACATGAACACAAATAGCCTACTCCCAGGCTAAAAAGATTGTGGTAAGAGGTCTGCTAAGTGAGGGATGACCACTGGTAACCAGCTGCTATTGAAACCCCTAGACTACGAGGGTAGAGTTTCATGTCCTGCTGTATCTTTTTTAAAATAAATTTTGCAATACCTCCTTCAACATGCCAGCTCCTTCTTTTTTCAATATTTTAACACTGAACAAACTAAGATTTTTGTAGGAAAAAAAAAAAACAAACAAAGTAGCAATTTAATTACCTTGATGAACTCCTCTTTTGACTTTTCAAAATTTTTCAGTTCACTCTCTAGGATCTGTGTAAACTGTGTTGTTCTGTCTTCAGCTGTGACTGCCTCAAATCCAACTTCACGTAACATCTGTGAAAAGATTCAAACAGAATATCAAGTTTTGAAAAAGATTAATTAATTTCTCTCAGCCATTCCGATAGAAACTTAAATCTAATTTACCAAAGTTGGGGTTGAAGAGCATCATTGACCCCTTGGCTGTCAACCCCATGGAGAAGTCCAGTGCCAAAGTATATTGCCTTTTTTTTTTTTTTTTTAATATATCTAACTTGTTCTGAGTTTGAGAGGCCAGGTTATTTTACATCTCCAGTGCCAGCAGTGAATGGGTTAAAACATATGTAAGAGGTTCTCATTCATTGCAGCTCCCCTGCTATTTTGCTCATCTGTTCTTTTGCTGACTAAGAACCAGACTTTGGCTACACTAAACCTGAACACACTCACCTTTCCATAGCTTTCAACATCAATTAAGTGGTACTGGCGTTCTGCCAGGTACTTTTTGAATTGCTCCGAGTGTTCACCACGACTACAACAGTAATCTGTGATCAGTAACTGTCCACCAGGCTTGAGCCAACTCTGTTGTAAGATAAAACAATCATTTTGTGTCTTTGTGAATGAAAGACTTGAAAAAATGTGCATGTGATGTTTCCTGTAGTTACAGTCAGTACAATTTCCCATGAATTGAGTGGCTTGCATCAGGTGTACAGTTGGTAAATGGGTTACAATATCTTCTCTGTCCACCTGTTACATTCTGTTTACTAACTGAACAGCTGAAACAAGCTATCAAACATTTCGTAATTGACATCCAACCCTTAATTTTTATCTTAGCAGCACCAGTAAATCATTTAACAAACAGATGATGAGAATAGGAACTTATCAGCTGGAGGGTGTCTCATCAATATGAAATCATTTTCATCTACATTCAGTTGTTTAAAATGCATGACAAAAAAGAAAGGAGAATTATTAACCAGATCTTTAGAGGTAAATGCTGAAATGATGTCCAAATTAATGGTTGGGTTGCTTACCTAAAAAAAGTTAAGTCAAGGGGGCTTGTTTTCAGTATGATGCAAAAGGTCACTGAGCTATAGACATCCCAAATATATTATGCAATGTTATTGATTCCTTGTAACTAACATTACGGTTAGATTTTTACAAATATCCTATTACAATAACAAATATACATGTAAGTTTACCACACTACCCAGTAATACAAAAGACTAATGTAAGAAATATAATTGATGTTTCCCTTAACAGAATAAAGGACTACAAGCAATAAGCCAAGTATGTCTCACCAGAATCTTCTTGAGAAGGGCTTTTTTGTCCTTTATATGAAGAATGGTCTCTCTGCTGTACACTGCATCAAATCTTTCAGCAGGGAACTCTCTTGTTGAGGCATCACTTACTTCAAATTGGACCTTTTCAATACAGCAAATGAATATTATTCTTTGACCAAGTTACACAAAAGATTTCAAGATTGGCAGAAAAAAAACCATTGCTTCTCTTCACACACCTGGCTACTTTTAGAACTTTCATATGCTTTAAGAGCAAAGTTGATCATGTTTGTGGACAGGTCCATACCAAGGACATGAGCGTGGTATGTCTGAAACAAAACAATTTCATGATATAGGACAGTTGTGACTCAGATGTGCATGGCAATTCCCTTAATTTAGTGTACAAGAAACTGTTACAAAAAGAATAACTGATCAGAAATCCTTCAGTTGGTACTCACATTAGCAATGTAGAAGGCACTTCCACCTATGCCACACCCCAAATCTAGGATGTGCTGATCTTTCTGAAGATTCAGTCGGCCAACAAATTCCTTGAAATACAAAATGAGATAAGGATGAAAGATTTGTCAAGGTTTTGATCACAGCTACAAGAAGCTACTACCCTGTAAAATGAAGATATAACCTCAGATTTCAATGCATGTCATCACACCTTCATTGTTGTCATCCCTCCAGGACTCACAAAGCCTTTTCCAAACACTCTTTCATACATGAGGATCCCTGCCTTGTTATACTGATTGTTGTCAAGAAATTCCTGCATGTTTCCTTTGCTTCCATTTTTTAACATCACCTTTTTCCACAACCAGGAAAACTGGTGCTTGTTTTGTTTGTGCTGCAAAATATATTACACTACATCAGGAGCAGGCCTGAACAGGATTATAATTCTGCATTCTTGGGAATGAAAGTTGACTATCTCTATGCTGTTGTCCAACATGAATTGGAAATAGGTACTGGTAAATTGTTGAGAAAATCTTAAAAATGCTACATGCAACCATTCTTCATCAAATAACAAGAACAAGTTATTGTGTGACAACAACACTGTAAAGACTCATCATGACAATCGGTCAGATTTTTTAAGAAAACTTGGCTTTCTAGATAAGATCTTTAGTAAAAAGCAATTCTTTTTATTTGCAACAAAGTTTATGAGGATCTCAAGGCGAATAAAGTAAAGTAAACATCACAATGACTCTAACAGCTTCAAACACAAACGAGTTACTGTGTGACAACAACACTGTAAAGACTCATCATGACAATCGGTCAGATTTTTTCAGAAAACTTGGCTTTCTAGATAAGATCTTTAGTAAAAAGCAATTCTTTTTATTTGTAACAAAGTTTATAAGGATCTCAAGGCAAATAAAGTAAAGTAAACATTGCCAATGACTACATCCACTTCAGACGCGAACGAGTGATTGTGTGAAAATCATTGGCTGTAGACGCCAATGAGTTGTGTGAGTCATTGGTGATGTTTACTTCGCTTTATTCGCCTTGAGATCCTTATAAACTTTGTTGCAAATAAAAAGAAATGCTTGATGATGTTATAGTCATTGGTGATGTTCACCAATGTTCACCAATGTTTAAGCTTCTGTTAGATGTTCACCAATGTTCACCTGTGTTTTTTTAACTAAATATCGTTTAATTTTCTGTATGTTTAACTTCTAATAAGTTGTATTGGATTGACGACCAACTCGCTGACGTCTCTACTCGATTTTATATGTCGGCGAGTTGGCGTCGGCAAGTTGGTCCGTCGGCGAGTTGACCGTAATTCGTTTTAGTGTGTTGGTAAGTTTTAGTGTGTTAACCTCACTATGGAATTGAGGGAGAAGTGACTTCCAAATTGTACACCCTCCATTACTTGGGTAGAACTGACTGCTTGACATATAAATGGTGTCAAAGAAAGACATTTCGTATGTACCCTTTCATAACATATTTACTGACTGGGGTTACCTTTGCATATGCCTCCACTGAACGCTTGGTCACCACTTCCAGGGAAGAGGAATTACCATTAGGAAGTTTCACTTTGACAGCAGAAAAGACTTCTGTGTACATTTGAGGAGTCCTGTACACTGTGGGATTTTCTGAGTTTTTCATGTCCCCTGAGGAATGATAGCAAGACTCCCGGAAAAAAAGGTGGCCACCATCTTGTAGCCACAGAAGCATGTTCATAGCCAACTTCTCAAGTTCTTCATCAGAAAGGTACATCAGAAGCCAGTTGGAGAAAATCACATCATAGCTGCGACAGAAAGAGTGATAACATGAAGGTTAGTTGGGTTATTCAGAAGCTCTTTTCTCTATCTTATTATATCTCAGTCAATACAGGTGCTATGATTGGTCAGTTCAGCAGTTCCCTCCCCCTCTATTTACACCCAGAGATATACCAAGTATCTTATTAACCTCCTTTTCCGTTTGTACTGTAAGTTACAGAACCTTGTTTTGTCTGCTGACAAATCTTGGTCTGTAACTTTCAGTATAGACCTCAAACTTGTGAAGTAAGATGTATACATGCAATTAATATGTAAATATCTAACAGCACTGTTTTGTCTGCAAGCGCAATAAAGAGATATATACAGAGCTCATATTCAACCCGGTTCCTTAGAATACCCTACTGTATTTAACCAGTCACAGAAAAAAAAAGCCTTCTGTTTTCTTAAGAGTGACCAGCATGTAGTTTCTCTTTATTGCATCACCTTTGAATCAAACATTGGGGTCACAAGAATAAAGGAAATGATCACCACTGAGAGAAGCTCTTGATGGTTAAAAAATTCTCCTTGTTAGCACTTTAGGAAATGTATGGAGAATATGCATTCTGACGTTACGGTGTAAAGTGTTTAGGTCTGACTCAAGGCTACCTTGTTTAATCTATTTCCACAGATGTTCACCAGTTTAGTTGGACAGTAAAAATTCCAACTGTTATATAACACTTTTCAATAACATCATTGATAAAATGGTTTCACTGTGAGATATTTACCTTCCTTTTGGTAATTCCAGCTTTGTTACATCAGCACAAACAAAGTCAATGTTGTTGAACTTAGCGCCATTCACTTCCTTGTTCTTGTCAGTAAATGACTGCATGAAATCAACAGCAGTAACATGACGAGCTTCCTGTGCAATATCTCCAGTAAAACGTCTGTTAAGAAACAAAAAAAGGCACAGTCTTGACATACCTGTTGCATCCAGCTTCAAGTCAAGTGTGGCCTTACTATGGGAACAATTACACTATGGGACTTTTTCTTCACAATAATAGTGACATATTGTAAGAGAATATTTTCATAATGCATCAATCAGTTTATCTGGTGCTTTTACTCTGTACACTCAACAAAATTCTCCTTTAAGGATATTCCATGTTGTTTTCCATGTCCACCCAAATGGTTCCAAATTGCCACAACTATTTATTTCCAAATCAGTAAATACAGATGCCACAAATGATATGTTTGCTTAGTGTTGAGTTTCACTAAATAATCTATTTAATCAATGCAAGGGAATTGACTTATCTCTTAAAAAATGTTATGTGGTTACAGATGTAACAATCATCCAAAGTACTGTAATTGAAAGATTTTTTAATCTAAATATATGAACCCTTATCAATTGACATTCCGAAGTTAACAATAATAGCATGTCTAAGTTAAATGATTTATACAGATTTGGTAAAAACTAAGAAATCTTGCTTCAGTAAGAATCCCATATACTAGATCATAAGATCATTGCACGATTTTTAACATAGACTAAATAATATCCATCATCATGGATGTGATGATACCAGTACCATGACATATTTACCTTCATCAGCAAACAGTCAAGTACATACTGACTCTGAGTGCAGCGCAGGGCGCGGAGGATAGCCTCTATCACCAGACAGGTGGTTTTCAAGAGGCTCCTCAGATCAACACTTGATGAAACAATAACAACACAACATGAATCACAATTAAAGTCCTGACATAGAAGAAAAGGTACGGTAAGTAAGTTAATTTAAAGGGAAGGGCTATTGCCTGTATAGGTTCCCAAAATTTTCTATCCAATGAGAAAGGAAAGCTTTATATACCCTAAGTTTGTCAAGGTGCTAAAATTTTTGATGACTTTACTAATAGTCAAACTTTATTTTAGCAATCACCCAAAATGCCAAGCCTATTCAGCTGCCTGTATAAAGTGGTCTTTTAGAGAAATTGAAACTGAGGAGATTTTACAAGCTCAAGTTTGGTGTTTTAGAAAAGTGATCACAAACATTTTGTCAGCACACAGGAAAATTTGATATCACTGAGATTGATAGGGATTTAAATACGGTGTTTCCTTAAATAAGCACCCACCCTCCAATAGGCACCTTCTCCTAACTAAGTGCCTACCCCTGAGGTCACAAGCACTCCCCTCCTCCCTCACTTTCTCATAATAGGCTACATGGAAAACCCTGCTTCTATTGCTAATTTATTTTTTTAACCATTTAACCTTCAACTACAGTGTGATCAGTACAGGTTAATAGTTTCTTAATAATTAATAATAATAATTTCTTAGTGGTCCCCTTGATTAAGCCTCTTCCTTCCAACAAGTTCCCCTCTTTTAAGTCAAAATTTTAAGTAAGTGCCTGGCAGTTCTTTAAGGAAATATAGTACCAATTATATTTAAGGAAACATTCACTGTAGGTCATACTTCTAGAGACAAAAAGCAAACTAGTGTAACCCTTTAACTTTCCAGATCTGATTGTTGATTCTCCCTTCTAGCTGCTAAACATTTCCTCATAAATTAGTTGTGAGAATTTGGCATTGAATCAAGATAATAATTTCCACCAGATAAGTTTCAGTATTCTCAATTCCTGTTGCTGGATAATGTAGGATATTATAGGGAGAAGTTGCATGATAATTAATTGAGAAAGTTGAAGGGTTTAAGAAATTTAACCCTAATTTTCTGCCTGAATTGAGATAAACTCATTTAAATTCAAACACAAAAACATGCAGCCCACATAACAAAAAGCAACACCTTATTGGAAAATATTTTCATTAATTACCCAATTCCTGCTCCCAGCTCCAGGACATCTTTTCCTTTGATGTTTGGCAGCATTCCCATGACTTCTGGGTGCTCATCCTGCGTCAAGGTTTCTGCCTTACTGTCCAACATCATTTCCTCAACGCTTTGAGCCATGGAGTGTTTGTTCCAAAACTCAGTCATTTGGTCGCGTGTCTGGTTGGATTCTACAAGTGTTGCCACTGAAAATAACATGGCTTTTCAGGTAAATGGATACAGTTTAGGGTCACTTAAAACAAGCTTTTTTGAAACGTTGCAGAAAGTCTTTTACTGTAAAAAACAGTTTTCCCAAGGAACCAATTTAAGGCTATTCCCATGATCTGCATGACTAAAAAAATGGGCAAAAATTAGGTTCATTTCCCCGCTATTCTGCCCCAATAATAAAAATAAAAATCATAACAATATACTTTCTGACTATAAAAAAACTGCCTACACAAGTCGATTAAAAACAATTTCTCTTTATTGGCCAGCCTTGTTCAGGCAATTGGGCTAAATATTGGCCTCGTTCTTTAGTGCAAAAAATAACTTGTAAATAATATCCATCTGTCTTCATCTTAAAATGCTCGCAATGACACCCAATATGCCTCTCTTTTTAACGAAGCAATAAAAAGTTTCGTTTTAGTTTAAGACAAGCTGCTTTATGGAATGTAACTGATGGAGAAAACTTATTCCAAATCTTTTAAATGGAGAGTTGACATAGAAAATTTGTACATCTGCCTTCCTGTTACTTCTCTGAAAAGACAAATTTTAAAATTATATTATTCTATTGTTCGTCTACGCCAACATCATCGAGGATTGCACACAGCAAAATCACTCGATATACTGAAAATATCTTGTTTCAACTGCAACGTTGACATAAAAAGAGAATAGTAAAATTAAAAGATATTTTAAGAACAAATTTTCCTACGCTTCCCTCGAAAAAAAATTTGGCTGAAAATAACATGTAACGCAAGAATAAACAGACCAAGAGATGGTAATTCAGCGAAAAACACCAAAATTTTTTTCGCGTTCGTTAGCTTTGCAGGAAAGGGTGGACAACATTGCACAGGACGAAATATCCCCAGCGACATCAGACGATTGTAACTGCATAGAGCGCCGGTTGCACTAAAAGGTAATCAACGATGACCGGTTCCAAAATTTGAATAGGAAAATTGTGTACGACTCGCTTGGATCGGAATCGGATAAGCCGGTTCGAAGTAGATAGGCTACCTTGCATAGAGAGTAAAAAGGCTTTTTCAACAGCAGTCCACTTACTTTTTATCAAAAGCTCTTTATCCTTCTGTGTACCAAAAAGCCAGGCTAAGGAGAGAGCAACAAGTATTCCGAAGACCAATGGGGAACAGTACATACGCAAACCGATCTAAATCACCTGAGAACCGGATAGTTTGTACTTGCCACCAGTGGTTTCACGGTGTTAAACACGGCACGTGATCAGCTGAGTGTTTATTTCGAAATTTCTGTATCTCGCTGTGTCAACAAGTTAGATCTTTGATTATTCGACAGTTCCTGTTTTGGCAATACCTCGTACTATGGTGTCACAACCTGGAATAATCATTAATTCGAAACTAATGCTCGCAATTTTAAAATGATTTGCGAGGGGAGAAAGAGGACTTTGTCAGGCTGAGCTTCAAGCCATCTTAACCTTTAACATTAACAGAACAGACAGAGTTAAATCAAGAGCAAGTAATTACTGCAGCAAATATCAGTAAGATTTTTAGCCTGGTTACATTTGGTTGAAAGGTCTATTCGCCTCATTCGACGTGGCCTTTTTTTTTTTTTTTCTTTTTTCGTTTTTGTTTGTAAGTGTTCTAACCGGTAGGTCTGGGGAGAGTCCGTCCAATTGTAGCTCACGTGTAATCATACCCTTCCCTACAGAGTGGAATGGAAGGGAAGGGGAGGGTACGGCTTCATAAGGGCTAATCCAAATATTTTCTCGAATTAATTTCTTTCAAGATGTTTTCTGGCTGAGAGGAAATTTAATCAGTTGTGTCATTTGGAAAAAAAGGCTACCAAATGTCAATGAATGTTGAGGGGCTTTCAAAAGTGTGTGACGCGGACTAAGCACCGAATAGAAACATTGTCAATGTATTTTTTCACATCAAGCCTTTCTTTTTGTTGGATCAGAAGTTAAAACTAGCTGTTTGGCTAAGCTGGGCTAATGTTATAAAACTCGTTCAATGAAGGGTCGGGAAAGAAATCCTGAAAAAGACCCTTACAATTATTTTATATTAAAAAACAAAAAACTAAAACACAACACAACAAAAAAAAAGATGAGGAGGAAGGGGGAGGGGGGATGATCAAACTTCGGTTTGTCTCAACCCAGTCCCTACCGAGAAGTAAATAAGATGACTGCCGTCAGTTGCGAGCCAATGACCTTTTCTTTTCGCCGTGATTATAATTCTGTAACAGATCGAAATGCTTCCCTCGGTCGGTGTCGTTGACACAGGGAACTCATCTCGTATACTTCTGCCGCTTCTACGCTCAGCCGGTTTTACAGTCAGTGGAATATGGGGTGCTTCAAAACAGCAAGCGAAGACGATGGCGGAGGAGTACAAAGTTCCATTCCATACAGTTAAAATAGACGAATTACTTCTGCGTGAAGACGTGGATTTAGTGTGTGTGCTTTGCCCACCTCACGTTCGAGCTGAAGTGGCGGTGAAAGCTCTTTCTATCGGAAAACACGTCCTCTGTGATTCTCCTGTAGGTCTTAGCAAGGATGAAGCTGAGAGAATGGTCCAGGCTGCTCAATATTATCCTAAGCTTCTTTCTCTTGTCAAACACGAACTCAGGTTTCTTCCCGCCTTTATCAAAATGAAGCGATACGTGGAGGAAGGTTTTTGTGGCAAGCCACTAATCTGCGAGTGTAAGATTGAAATGGGTTCATTGCTAGGTAACAATTACACCTGGATGTGTGATCAGGCCATGGGTGGTGGGGTGCTGACCAATCTTGGGGCCCACATCATTGATCTTGTTTCCTTCTTAACCAACCAAAGAGCTGTAGAAGT
Source organism: Pocillopora damicornis (assembly GCF_964200805.1). Taxonomy (NCBI): domain Eukaryota; kingdom Metazoa; phylum Cnidaria; class Anthozoa; order Scleractinia; family Pocilloporidae; genus Pocillopora; species Pocillopora damicornis. Next base: position 8,881,741 of record NC_142672.1, read on the forward strand.
TCATGGTACTCTAAAAACCTTCATTCCTCAAACAGATGAGGTTTCAGGCTTTCGTCATATATCCAGTGATGACTATACAGCTTTTCAGATGAAACTGAATGGAGGGGCTTTTGCGACAGTTTCTCTTAATGCCCATATTCCAGGACGTTACTCTCAAACTGTCACTATATATGGTACCAAGGGGCAGCTGATCGCGAGGAATGGTAGTTTATATGGAGTGAAGAATGGTGGTAAAGAAGAACTCATTTATGGAGACATTGCCCGCATCCCGGGTATGTTCAATGTGGAGAAACTCCCACCCAGTATCTTTCTGACAGGTCTTGAAGTGTGGGTGTCAGAGATAAAAAGAGCATTTGAAGAATCCATTGATAAAGATGATCGAAGAATTGCTGATCTGCAGACTATTTCCAGTGCAGCTTCATTTCATGATGGTCAGTTTGATATCTTGGATAATACATGGGTAGAAGAGGAGGCACAGGGGTATGGGGAATGGGGGGGGATGGGGGGAGGGACTGAGCCCCTTGAAAAAAACTGGTGGGTCAAAATTCCATATGGTGTAGTGTGGAAGTTATTTTATTTAAAAGATGCACTTGACTTGGCAGAATATCTACCCTTGTGTTTTTCACAATTTGTTTTATCAACATTGTGTATGGGAAGACACCGAGTTGCAGGACTCTTTCTCAGACAACTGCCTACTTATGCGTTCAAAAAATCAGTAGCTAACACAATTAACATGTGGCTTGATTTTTTTTGTCTAACTTGTGACAAGAAATCATAGATTAAGAATCAAATTTTTTTTAATGAAGGCATAATAATAATAATAATAGTAATAATAATAATATTAATAAAAAAAGACTTTAATTAGGGATTTTAAACTAAATAGCCAAAGCTGATGAACTTGTGGCCCTCTATAATTAGCATGTTGCTTCTTAGCTCAATACAAGGTCAGAATCAATAGAGGATGAGAACAACTTCATTCCATTACAGGTGTTTTTAATTAACACTGTGATGACTGTTTCTTCAAATTGCAGGCCTTTATACCAGAACTGTCCTTGATGCCATTATTGAGTCCAGTGGACATGGTACTTGGTGTCAGGTTGAGTTTGTTGCTAATGAAGAAACTGGGGAAATGAAATCAGGCCCTGAGGAGAAGTCAGTGCAAATCATCACTGAGCCACGAAAGGAAAAGGCAGGTGAAAAGAATCTTGCATCTCCTGTACTGCGAAAGATGCTGACTCAGTGAGCTTGGGAGAGTTTAGATAAAGTTTGAAAGAGGATAATTTTATTCAAGCAACTATTAACAAATTTCCAATGCAATTATTATTTCAGCCAGTTTCTTTTTTTTTTTGGCTAACATAAGATATGATGAAGCTTGGATGGAAAAAATGGCACCTTTTCACCTTTCTGGGATGGTTTGTGGTTTCAACCTTTTGAAAGATCTCTGGTTCCATTCTCAAGTTAAAAGTTCAAATGAAAAATAATTTCATCTTTAAAGAGATAATTCAAAAATTTTGTATAGGTATTGGTATTGCTCATTTTCAACTTCAAAAGAACTACCAAGGAAAAGATGCAAGGAGCATCAAAAGCCAGTTATACATTTTACACTACAATGCTTTAAAAACATAGAAATGGCATAGTCTGGCAGTTTCAGGGTGTATTGCTAAACAAAGTATTGAAAAGCTCAGTTTTCCATGTTAAAATTCCTTTACTGTGTTTGAGAAATGTTTATTGATTAATTTGAGAAACAATTTGTACAATTACTTTATAATTAAATAAAGACAGAAGCTCCTTCTATGGCCTTTTCTGACATTTTTGGATTGCATGTCACTAGAAAGAAATCCACAAGTGGGTCTCACTCAACAGGCAATTGTCTGAAAAAGTTTGTACTGCTTGGACAGCAGCGAAAAAAAAAGAATGAATTAATAAAATTAAAACTCAACCCTCTCTTTATTATTCAATACTAAATTAATATTAAAATGTTATTACATTTTACTTTCATTTATCTTTTCTTATTTTGCTATATAAGCTTTTTATAAAATTTGTTTGGTCAAAAAATAACGTATGCTCAGTAATGGGTAATTAGAAGCTTCAGTAATTAAAGTTTCAACGATGGCAACCACATGGAATTTAATCCTCTTAATTCTCAATATGTGCTGATTCTAGAACGAGAATAGTACTTGTTGCTATCACGACTGAGTCACGAGTTGTTTGCTTCAAAACTTATGATTAAGTTTCATTTTCCGAGAAAATACCTCTAAGGGTTCAGTCTGTCATCTTTATCCTGATGATCTTTCTTAATGTACCTCGTAAAACAAAGGTTTTTATGTTAACCAGTTAAGGCTCTGATAGAAGGGGCCTTTTGATTTAGATGATTAAAATCCTCGAAATTACCTCGCCTTTACGAGTGAAACGAGACAATGGCCGAGTTGTTGTGTGATCTCGTGCTTGTCACGCGCTCTGACGTAATATCACCAGTCCCTGATTTACGTAGTGAGGTCACGCGACACGAATGGATAAATAACGACGCTCTTACCAGTTTATTTGTCAGTTTCATGAGAGACTGGTCATGTACCTTCTAGAGTTTACAAACTCTGTTAGTATCACTGGTTTCAATACTTTGTACACACAATAGTTTTCAAGTGCTAGTGAGTTTGAAGAATGTCAAACCGCCAAGATTCGCCCGGTGAGAATCGTGGCAAGTTCAGGTTCGCCATCGATCGAGGTGGGACCTTCACAGACGTTTACTCAGAATGTCCCAACGGAGAAGTAAGAGTGATGAAGCTGCTATCAGTTGATCCTGCATATCCTGATGCACCTAGGGAAGGAATAAGACGGATTCTAGAACAGGTAAAAGTGTTTCTTTGTCTTTAAGCTATAAAAAAGCGAGAAATATAACAACCTGGATTAACTCAGCAATCTCTATAGGTACCAGTTAATTTGGTCACGTGACTAGGCATCGTGGAAGAAGTTATCGAGATTTAAAAACTCTGGCAGGATTTTTAAATTTAGCTTGAAGAGATAACTTAAACTTGCCAATAGTTGACCTATTGAAGATCGTCACGCCGTTACCATTGCTAATATAATTTATTGCTTTATGGTTATTCTGTTATTATAGTAACGTGCGGGAAAAAAAAATGCGAGCTCCGCTTTTAGGCTTGGCTAAATCTATATATTATACCTTGATGGTTTTACAGACTTTTTGATTCTAAGCTTGGTATTTATTTGTATCGTTTTCTACTTTTTGATATTTTTTTTACCATGACCCGTGTCTGGTATCAGTGACACAAACCAGTGATTTAAAAATATTTTAGTAAAGAGCTTTCAAAAATTCTTAAGACTCCTAGCTAGAGGAGTTGATCAACCATCCATACATAACTAAGAATCAGGACTAGATCATGCCTCCTTGCAATGAAACAAATGTAAATATTTCTTTTATTGCAAAGAAACATCAACTATACTTTGGCATTTGCTCTGGTGTGGGACGAACAATTGAAACATCAGCTTTAGAAAATCTTGATGGTGGACAATTTACATTTATCAATGCAGTTGATGACACCAAATTATCCATACATGTTAATGGTTAACAGGGTCCTGCAAAATTTCCGCATAGCCCCGTACTTCCTTATGTATCCATATATGGGGATTTATTATTTAGTGTATCACCAGTAAGATGTGGATACATAATGAAGTATAGGGCTGTGTGGAAATTTTTCCCTTGTCTCCCCTGAAAATTTGGGGAGCTTGTTTTATCATTTGGTAGAATTCCCAATGCTTTCAATTATATGACTAATGGAGAGTGGGTAACTGTTGTTTTTCAGGTGACAGGAGTAAAGATGCCTGCAGATCAGCCAATTGATCCAAAGTACATTGAGTGGATAAGGATGGGGACTACAGTGGCTACAAATGCTCTGTTGGAACGAAAGGGAGAAAGAATGGCTCTGGTTATTACTGAAGGATTCCATGATTTGTTGCATATTGGCAATCAGACAAGACCTAATATATTTGATTTAGTAAGTAATCCTTTTAAAACAGGAAAAAGAAGTGTTTTCATTTTGAGTGAAGGTTGCTAGAGGCTTTCCTATGCCATCAACACTTGTTTAGGCGTTTGGAAGTACAGCCAGGTGCTGGATGACAACAACACAATTTGAATGTCAAAACTGCATGATTGCAAAACTTCCATTGAGCCTTTCTCAACTGAAGATTGTAGTACCTGTGCACTTAAGATTGGATTAGAATTTAAAGAGAAATTTGTTGATATATGATTTCTTACAGTTGATGACTAATTGCTCTTTTACAGAAAGTTATATGTCCAGAGGTACTGCATGAAGATGTTATTGTTGTGAAAGGTAGACTGGTTTTAGAGCAAGATGACAGTAAAATTCAAAGACCACAAAACTATAAAATAGTGTCTGGAAGCACTGGGCAAAAGGTGTGTGTGGCAGATAGCAATGAATTAATTTCAGATTTAAAAGAAATAGTTTTATGACAAACATTAAAATTGTGACTTCCCTTTTATAATTTACAGTTCCTCCAGAATTCTAGTTCGGCTTCAGAAATTCCACTAAAATGCTTCCTTTTTTTCCTACCACTTTAACAGAATTTCAAATGATTTTTCATACATTTGATTGATATTAACATTTGATCAATATTAAAATTTAAATAGGAAAATGCAAGTAAACAAGTCTGTACTTTTTTTTTGCATCTTGTTGGTTTGAGATAAATACAAGTTTTCTAAAGCCATCCTGGAGCATAGTTAAAATCAAAGCAAATACTACCTGGTTTACTTGTTATGTCCAGTTGAAAATAGTCCATTTTACAGTTGTTTGGTTACCAAGCCTTTGAACAGGAGTGAGGCTAAGGGTGACCTTGTTATGATACAAACCTTGCTGCTTTTCAAATATAAATAACTTTGTTATCATGTAAACTAAATACTGGTCTTTATCACAACAAGATCACCCTCAGCTTCACTCTAAATCAAAGGCTTGGCAACTGTGTACATAACTGAGAAATGGCCTACTAACCCAATTTTTTAAATGAGATATTAAATCATTCTTATACACATGGAGAAAATGATGGATGCTTACTATATATATCTTTCTTTGTAGCTTGAAGAGTGGGAACCTTTGGACAAAGGAAAGCTTAGAAAAGACCTACAGGTAATCTTCTGACAGTCTATCAACCTGAACTTCGTTATCTGGATCAGCTGAGAGAATTATCATGTATAATTATAACAAGTATAACAAGTATAACATTTTTATTATAAGTATAACATCTTTATTATAACAAGTAATTATGACTGATTTTAATATAATTATTACTGAATAGATATGCACTAGATACAAGTAATATCACTCAAAAGTAGTGGAATCCTGCATTTGTCATTTCACCGACATTATACAAGTAAAGGTACAAATGAAGAAAACTTGACACTGGAAGAAAACACTATATTTTCTTACAGAGAGTCCTTGATAAAGGAATCAAGAGTTTAGCTGTTGTGCTCATGCACTCTTACATGTAAGTATCTAAATATCTCATAAAGGGGACTGGAATTGAGCATGCTGGCATGTTTGATTATGAAATGTTTTATGGTTGCTTCTGTTACATGCATGATCCTTTAGTGACTCTTGTGAACTGTAGCATTGTTTGATAATGATAATGATGGCAACTAGTCTATGCCAAACAATCCAAAATGGTGCTCACCTGGAAATCCAAACATGTAAATATCGGTTGGATCTGTTTCTACTTTTTATGTTTCAGTTCCAATTTCCTAATTATTTTGCAAAAGGATCTTCATAATACAAGTTTAGGGCCAACATGTAAATATTGGTTGGATCTGTTTCCACTTTTTATATGTTTTGGTTCCCATTCCCCAATTATCTTGCAAAAGGATCTTCATAATACGAGTTTAGGGCCAACTTGTTCCAGCAGTTAGAGCTTCCTTTAAAAAGTTATTTTAACCCACTCTAAGAAGCAACCCAGACCATTTCAATAATTTTGATTTAGGCAATCATTTACATTCTAGTGTGCCCTTTAGAATGATATGAAAAGTAATGTTAACATTGGTGTACAGTCATTTCATGAAGGGATCTATGGTTGTAAGCCGTTTCTTGGATAATTGTCTGGAGAAGTTACTCAATAACTGATAATTCCCTAATGGAAGTTCAAGTGTTAAATCTTACCAGGTATTATTTGTCACATATTCAGGTATGATGTACATGAAAGAGAAGTTGGTGAAATTGCCCTAGAGATGGGTTTTGATCAGGTGTCACTCTCTTCTACAATAATGCCCATGGTTAGGATTGTACCCCGAGGTTACACAGGTTAGTGTTCTTTACAATAGCAAGTTACAACAGTAATTATTATTTGCTCCTTTGCATGAAGACCTTGTGATTTCAGAATCATCAGCTGTTATTGTTATTGCCGTTGTTGTTAGTTTTTTTTTAACAACATATTGAATTTGAGTTTGATTTACAATGTGTAGCTTCTGCCGATGCTTATTTAACCCCTTGTATAAAGAAATATATCAGAGGATTTACAGCTGGCTTTCAAGATGGCATCCAGGTTGGTTGATTGGTTACTGTGTGTGCGAAAATTTTATATATCCAATAAGTTTGAGAGGAAAGGTAACTTGTGCCACTGGCCAAACCTGATGAAAATAAGGTTCTGGGCAGGTATAGCATTTAGATTTGTCTCACTGAATGCCAGTTCACATATCCCTCCGGGACTTCAATCATTATTAATAATATCTCATTTTAAGAAAGCTGTGTTTTTATCCACTCTCAGAGCAGCTTATTGTGAAATCACAGAGTGCAAATATTTCTGGGAAGGGTGGGATGAGGAACCTTGTCTCAAGACAAGATGGTTTATTTGTGTCATTGTCATGTTGTGTGTTTAATAATTTGCCATTGCTTTTGATAACAATGTAGATTGTGAAGCGCAGTGTTATTTTTGTATTACAGTGTTAATTTATGATTGATCTTTTTGCAGGACAAAGTGTTGTTTATGCAGTCTGATGGCGGCTTGACTCCTGTGTCAAAGTAAGTGGTAATTTATAGAAAAGCATTACAATGTTTTTTTTACTGAATAATTATACTTTACCCTCTAACTCACATGATCTCGTGAGTAATTCTCCTTACTGTCTGTTGTAGAGTTCTTGTGATGTTAGTCTGGGGAATTTGGTATTGGATCAACTAGTAATCCCTTAGTTAATATTTTTCTTTACTCTCATTAATTGTCTGCTTGATGTTATATTAATATTGTAAGGAGAAATTCTGTCTTGGTCACTCATGAGAGTTAAAGGGTTAAGTCCTGCTTTCTACCTCAACCTGAATGAAATGAACTGTGTCAACAAAGTTTATAAGTAATTGATATTATTGCCATTTTGTTTATCAATCAATTAATTATTATTGTTATTAATATTGCTATTATACTGTAATTGTAATTTACGGTATGTGTAGTTAAGGAAGTGATATCCACTGGACATTTTAACATGTTTCCAATTAATTGCACAGTAATTTGTAATGTGTTTTTGCAGGTTTTATGGATCAAGGGCCATTTTGTCTGGACCTGCAGGTGGTGTGGTAGGTTCCAAAGTTTTATTCATTTGACTTTTTTTTCCAAAAGGATAATAGAGTTTGCTTTTTGCTCAGGTTGGTTATGCAATGACAACTTTTCACAGAGAGACAGAGCAACCAGTCATTGGATTTGATATGGGAGGTAATAAAAGAATAAAACATTATCATGTTATTTGATCTTGAATAGGTCTGATATTTTTACTGGAAATTTGTTACAGCTAAAATGATGGTAAAAGTAGTGTTAAGAATGTGTCTCGATTTTCAATTTAATTATATTGCACCAAATGTTTGAAGAAAGAGTGCAGTCCCAAATTACATTGATTGAGATGATTCAGTGAGAATTTTTTTTGTGATGCAGTGTCTCCTATAACAGTAATTTGTCCTAGCTAGACTTTCTTCACATCCTAGATTTAAATCTCAACATATTCCTAAATAGTTCTTACCAAAGTTATGTAATGTCCTAGTTAAGTATTTTTTTGCAGCTGCATACTGGTGAGTAACTATACAGTTTTTTTCTTCAGGAACATCAACAGATGTGTCTCGATTTGCTGGTCAATATGAACATGTGTTTGAGACAACAACAGCAGGAATCACTATACAGGCACCGCAGGTATGAGGTTTGGTTTGGATAATTTTCATCCTTTCTCATTGTGGTATCTCAAGAACTCTGAATTCTGACACCCATAGTTTCATGTATGAATTGTTCTGTTATCCATCAGATCTCCATTTAATCAAATACTTTCAGATATTACTAGAAAAGGGAAAACTTAATTTAAAGTAACATGATATCATCTGAAATGCTGAAATGCAAACCAGAGTAAGAAGTGTATCTTGGTCTGTCTGGTACTCACACAAGTTTACTTTTTTGGAGTCAAAACTTCAAAGTATACAATTATGACAACAACTTATGCATTGAATATGAAAAAGAAAAATTGTAGTCCTTCCTTGGAATAGTTCATTTTACAGTTGCATGCTTGGTTGCCAAGCCTTTGAACAGGAATGAGGCTAAGGGTGACCTTGTTATGATACAAACCGTACTGTTTTTCTAATGTCGTCATGCTAAGTACATACTGGTCTCTATCACAACATGGTCAACTTCAGCCTCACTCCAAATCAAAGGCTTGGAAACTAAGTACACAACTGCAAAATGGCCTATTAAAAAACCACTCAGAGAAATCAGTGGACTGAGTTACCAACTGAAATTTGTTAATATGAACTGGTCTTGAAAGACTGTTTTTTGTGATAACTGTTTTTGTAGCTGGACATCAACACTGTGGCAGCAGGAGGTGGATCTCGCCTATTTTTCAGGGCGGGGCTATTCGTTGTTGGACCTGAGTCAGCCAGTGCCCATCCAGGACCTGTTTGTTACCGAAAAGGTGAGTTTATGCTCACAAGTAGAACAGAAAGGAAGAACAAATGGTTTGCTTTTTTCTCCTTTTTCTACCTGGTCTCCTTGCAAGCCATCTTTAACCCTTTACTCCCTAACGTCAGTATGAATATTCTCCATACTACTCTCCAGACATTTCCTAGGGTTCTGACAAGGAGAATTTGTTCAACAATCAAAAGCTTCTTTAGTTGGTGATTATCTCCTTTATTCTCATGACCTTAATGTTTGATTCAGGGGTGATGTTGTAAGGAGAAATTAGATGTTAGTCACTCTTAGGTGTTAAAGGGTCATGGCTCATCACACAACACTCTCTCCTCCTCCCTCCCATCCCCTAAGGGAACTTTGTGACTTCCTTTCCCTCTCCATGCTTTTACCAACACCCGTCTATGGTGACTCATTATAATTGTAATTAGCCAAGAGTTTAGAAGGCAAAGTTAAAAGAAGCAATTTCAAAATCTGTTAATTTTCCTAGGTGGTCCATTGGCTGTGACAGATGCAAACCTAGTGCTTTGCAGAATTCTACCTGAGTATGACGTATATGCTGTTCTTTTATGAAATCATAGCTTTTTTACAGAAATTAAAAAATTTATGGTTTAACAAGGGTTGTCTAGATGCTCTCACTTGAGACTATGAAGAAAGCAGGCGAACAAGATGTAGTCTAGGAAGGAAAAACGGTGGGACTCCTTCCCAGATTTCTGCCGTCTTTTTCGATGCCACGGGCCAGTTACAAGTTTCAGCAACTATAATTTCGTAGCTAAGTTTCTGCAGTATATTTCACGTAGCCATAACCTTATCACAACAGAGCTTTGTACTGATTCGACCGGCTTCATGTTCTATTACATGTAGGCATCGAAGGGTTTAAAATTAAGATACTATTGTTTAGTGGTTAATGTTTAATATCGCTGTCTTCGTAACGCCCTTTTCAACAGATTTTTTCCAAAGATTTTCGGTAAAAACGAAGACTTGCCATTGGATTTCGAAGGTTCTCGGGCAGCTTTTAAGAAGTTAACAGAAGAGGTAACACTTATTTACATACATGTTTTGGTATTACTTTCCTTGAAGTAAGGAAAGAGTCGTTTACGCCATTTCAAAAAGGAAACAAACACGCTAAGAAGACGCACAGCAAACAGTTTCTTAAATAATCATGTATTGTAAAATTTAAAAGCTCCTACAAGATGACAGATATCAGAGCTGTCTGTTGGGAAGCAATTAGTTGTCTTTCAGGCCGAGCTAAAGGGTGCGGGAATGTTTGCAAAAATGTCTTTGGAAAACTGGAAGTTGTAGAAGAGGAACCTTTTGATGGCCATTTCCAGTTTTCGAAATTTTAGCATACTGTTCCTTTACTCCACGCGGGGACACAGTCACAAATGAAGATTACTCAAAAACGAAACAGGTTCCCCTGTAGAGCGCTTTTCTATTCAGTGCCGTGAATTCAAAACGAAAGTGTTTACATTAGCCAAGCAGAAACAAATATAACAAAAGAATCCCATACAACCTTAGATAGATCAGCCGAATGGACCTTAAGCGAGAAAACGCAAGTGACCAAGTTGAGGTTAGGTGTGGTTTTACATCTATTTTTCGTAGAGGATGGTGTGCCATATCAGGTTACTGTCGACACCCATTGGATTATTGTTTCATTCGAACGGCCCCATGTTATTAACTTATTTCTTCAGCTAATTTTTTCTGTTTTCTATTCCAGGTAAATGAATTCCTAGCCTCCCAGGACGACGGCGCAAAGAAGGATCCTTTAACGGTGGAACAGGTTGCCATGGGGTTCATTACAGTTGCTAACGAGACCATGTGTCGACCAATCAGAGCGCTTACTGAGGCCAGAGGCCATGACACTTCACGTCATGTTTTGGCTTGTTTTGGTGGGGCCGGTGGCCAGCATGCTTGCTCCATTGCACGGTCCCTGGGAATGTCATCTGTGTTCATTCACCGGTAAGGAGAAAACATCAATTTTTCGCAATTCATGCAAAAAGAGGAAAGCATTCGTCATTCTTCACCTCAACCGCCTTTTTGGTCCATGAACACTTTCTATTGAGTACAAGAAGTTATTCTGAGTTGCTTTCCTTTTTCTTCACCTAGCTTTTTGATTGGTTCTTGTTGAACATTAACGCGTTTGGTTTTCACTTTGAGTTCCCATTGGCTCGTTGTGAAATTTTTTCCGTTGTTTTGATTGGCCGTCTTAATTCCGTTGGGTTTGGTGTTAAAAGCGCCCTCATTTACGTTTTGGCATTCGACACTACTGGGTCAGGATTACACAGATACAGACCAAGGATACGTTTTTTACGGCGATGACGAGATTTAACGGATGGGGCTGTCGGCTTTATCGCCCTCTCTGTGAATAGTGAAAGAGCATTTGTAATACACCCCACAAATATAGCACCACAGATTCTTTAGAAACTTACCCCCGCTATTCATATTGAAAACTAGCTGAGACTGAAACTGTAACTCAAGGCTAATATTTAAATAAACTGTTGTCTTACTCAATCCATTATTACAAATAAACCGAGAACTGATACAACTTTTTCAAACAGATTTGGTGGTATTCTGTCCGCGTACGGACTGGCCTTAGCAGATGTGGTTCACGAGGCGCAGGAACCGTGTGCACGTGAATACAATAAAGGTAACAGGCTAATGTTTCTTTTATATGATTTGAGTTCAGTAAAACGTCCAGCATTCTGCGAAATGTTCTAGGTGACAAGAACTAGTTGTTATTCGCCGTTGTCTACCTTGAATTATTAATCAGAGTCTTTTTGTCTGACTGACTTTTTTTTTTTTTTTTTCACAGAGTCGTTTGGCTATTTGGATGAACGAATTGACTTTTTGATGCAGAAGTGTGTCGAGGAACTAAAAAGCCAAGGGTTTGAAGAGTAAGTGTTGCTTTCCTGCATTTCGTGGTTCGGTTGTTCACAGATAAAACTGTGGTCACTCTATCAATCACTTTTAGTGGAAGGGTGTTTAAAAAGAAAAAAGAAAAAAGAACTACAATGTGTACCGCGCAGGATAGTGATCGATCATTCACTCTAGAACCTTATGGCTGATTCTTACCTTTTTCCCTCTACGCGCCCTGTAGAAGTTGAGCGGACACTCTCTCTGGGTACCAGGGTCGACCCCTGTGCAGGGCGTGGAAGGAAGAAGTTAAGAGCTGGACCATGGAGCTGATAGTTAAGCACCTAAACTCTTCCCTTTTTGCTCTTTATAGGGGTTGAGCTCCGATGAGTGTTGTTGGGAATGCGAAAGGGTAGTTTGACGTTTTCAGTGTGCTATAATGAGGCTTGACTGATTGGACAAATAAAATAAAATCTTGATTTGGTGCAATAACTTAGCTCGAAATTTACGATCTCTTTTACTCTATCTTCTGGCAAGACGCCTTGGTCAAAGTTGATGCCGGCAGTAAGTAAGAAATTGGCCACATATGAACCACAGTATTTGATATCAATCGCCAAAGCGTACTCTTTCTGCTTAGTAGTTGGGCATCCGGCAAACAATCTCTACGGTGGGTTCGAATTTCCATGACCCCAAATTTTAACTTTGTCCAAAGTAACTTAAAAGCCTTAAATTACGTTTTGCTTTAATTAAAAAATTTTAAGGAACCAGATCTCCACAGAAGCATTCCTTCATATGCGGTACAGTGGAACAGACTGCGCGCTCATGTGTACTGCTGATCCTCAGAAAGACACAAAGGTAGGACTTTTTTGTTTACCTCATCTCCAGCTTAACCTGGTTTAAAAAAACAATTCTGCGTCTTTTTTGCTCTAAGTGAACAGTTTCGTCATTTACGATGACCATTGATAAGGAAAGTCGCGACCAAACGGGAATCAAGAAAAAGTAGTATTGATTGCTTTCTTTTTCTAGGAAGGAGAAACCTGTCGCCATGGTGATTTTGGACAGGCGTTTAAGGAACGGTAAAGACTTTTATACTAAAATGATTTTGGCTTTTCATGTATATTTCCCCCTTAATTTAATCTTGAATTTTTTTTTCTTCTATTTATTACTGTAGATACGTTCGGGAATTTGGTTTCACGATACCTAACAGACAGATCTTAATTGATGACATCAGAGTGAGAGGGACTGGACACTCTAAGACATCCGTATCACATGAAATACCAAAAGCGAGCACCCCTCCCCCGGTGAAAAAGGTATTCTTAAGAACGTCTTTCAGATTTAAGTTTACACCCATGTCTCATGGATAAGATTCTTAAGGGAAAAATCGCAGATCCAATGAAATCTTAATAAGAGAATTTCAACTCTTTGAATCTGATTTTGAGTAATTCTACCCTTCTGGCTGCCAAAAATTTCCTTGCAAATAAGTCAAGAGAAAATGGTCTGGTAACTTGCTGACCGATTTCTCTATTCTCATTCCCTGTCTGTTGGATGAGACATTGCAATCTTGGGGAGAAGTTACATGTCAATCACTGGGACTTTTAGAGGCAGCTAAGTTGCCATCAGGTTGAGGTTTCTTTGGAATAGCCACGAAAATACAAGGTCTGCTTACGCTTTTCTTTCTTACACTAGACAACGAAGTGTTACTTTGAAGATGGTTTTCATGACACGATGGTGTACCTCCTTGAGGAGTTGTCCGCTGGCCAGCTTCTTGATGGACCGGCCATTATCGTAAACAATACCAGGTGAACGAGGTTTAAAATGAACCACACATTAATCACAAACAAACACAAGAAGAGTATTTATTAAATTGATGTTTGTTTTTCAGTACCGTTCTTGTTGAACCACAATGCAAAGCGTCTATCACTTCATCAGGAGATATCAAGATTGAGGTTTTGTTTGCTTTATTAGTAAATTGGCATATTGTCTAATGGAAAGCTTCCCGACTAATTTTTGATGTTCTTCTAAGCGAATTGTGTGTTGTGAAAACAGTGCATGGTTTGGGCGAGACATGAATAGGCACTAAGGTAGCAGTCGATGCGCTTCCTTAAAAACGCCTGCTTTGCAGCTCTCTGATCTCGCCGCTGCTATATGCGCCAAGAGGCGCGGCGGGCAGTAAGTAAGTTGCAACTTTCTTGAACCATTTGCTTCCTTCTCCTCGCACGAAACTCCATCTTGAATCTGGAAATGAAACAGAAGTGGTGTAACGCGTTTAACGTTCTAAACTTAACTGCAATGTTCATTACACGACATACTGGGTCTGAAAATTACATACAAGTTTAACTTAACAAAGATAGTCTTTTCTGAGCACCTCTCAGTTGGGCGTCAAAAAACCAAAACGAAAGTAACAACCACGTTCCATTAGAACAAAGGACATTATCATGAAACATCTGAGAACTCAAAATGAAAACCGCAGTTAAAAGGGACTGAAGTGAACTAATGTTGTGATGAGATTTCGTTTTTCTTCTTCTGCACGAGAGGGTGGTGCAAAATTTCCAAACCAATCACACAACGTAATTGAATATCACTTACCAGTATGGTCGATACTACTTTTTAGATTGGAGGAAACCAAGGCAAAAAGAGTATTGGAACAGAACTAGATGCGATTCAGGTACTGTTTGAATCAATTTTATGACTAGCTTATGTGAGAGTAACGTTTCTGAATTCTAAGGTTGTTGCATAAGAAATATGGGCATTCTATTTGCGTTAACTACGTTATGGATTCAAAGGGATGTAAACAGCCACTTGGTCAGATACAATGATTCTTAACAAATACTACGTACAGTTTCCAAGGTTGTGTATCAATGTCCTCAGGGTGCAGATGTCGGTGGAAGGGTCACACTAAAAAAAAAGTTATCTCTGTGCCTCCGAGGCAGTTCTTTTAAGGTGTTCTCCTCCATGTAACCTCTGTCACAGAACAGTTTGCTTGTATTTCGTGATTAGTTTCATTCTTTTATTTCTCAGCTTTCCATATTTTCCCATCGTTTTATGAGTACAGCTGAGCAGATGGGCCGGTGAGTAAAATGAGATTTATTTCAACTCTGTGGTGAGTTTTTACACAGAATACCTGATTCTGTTTTTTTCTCGCATTCGTCAGAGTTCTTCAGCGTACATCAATTTCAACTAACATCAAGGTGAGATATAATACTGAATGTTATTTCGTTAAATTTTTCGTATCTATCTCAGGGACGTTTTGGCGTTCAAGGTTGGTCTATTGCTTTAAATGGTTTTGTTTCTGCGGTTGAGACTAACTTTTTAGTTTATTCTGAACTAACTTGAATCCAAGTCACCGATCTACGAGACCTGATACAGAGGGGCTGAGTTTCTATCATGGCTTCTTTGGTCAATGGAGTAGAAATTTCCTGATTACAGTTATACCTTTTCACTTTTTGCAGGAGCGACTCGACTTTTCCTGTGCTATGTTTGGACCAGATGGAGGCCTGGTTGCCAATGCCCCACACATCCCAGTTCATCTCGGTTCCATGCAGGAAACTGTGCAATATCAGGTTTAAACAACACTATTTTCAACTAAATACTACTTAATAATTTTTTTAATTTGATCTATGTCGTTTTATTGCCTTCTTCGTCGAGATTCTTTCATGGCTAATCATGACCTGAAATTCTTTTTAGATTCGCACTTTAGGAGATGATCTGAAGGAAGGTGATGTTTTACTCAGTAACCACCCGAGCGCAGGCGGGACACATCTTCCAGATTTAACTGTCATCACCCCGGTAAGGAAGATATTCGATCCAGAGAATTATAAAGTCTCCTTTTTAGGACACCTATGGACCCACAGTTAACACGACCATTACAAAAACCGCTAAACCTAAATTTCACACGAAGCTTTAAAAAAAAGTGGCTTGGGTGGAAGCAACTTAGGTCTTATTTTCGAAACTTACGAAATCGAATCACATAGGAAAAACATTCGATTAAAAGAAAATTTCCAAGGTAGATAGACATCCTAAAATAAAGAATTTTCTGATAGGGATAAAGCATGGTGCACACGACAACCAGCTTATCATGCTACGCTTATTAGACGAAAAAAATTGTACTCTGGCGCAATGCAAATTCACAGATTTAGAATCAGTATGGAAACAAAATTTTGATTTAACTAAGGAAGACTCAGTTGTCTCTCGCTCCTTTTCTTCTGCTGTTCAGGTTTTCTATCCTGGTCAATCAAAGCCCGTGTTCTTTGTCGCAAGCCGTGGCCATCATGCAGATATCGGAGGATCTGCTCCAGGTCTGTACCAATCCTTTTTAGCTTATCAGAACGATATTGACTGTCAAGAACTATTCAGCGTTCACAAACTCCTTAACGTATGTCTTTTAACACAAGATTCCGTACAATGATTTTGATTAGCTCTTAGGTGAGGCATTTTATGAAGGCTCTTGAGGTTCATTTACAAGAGTTTTTGTTGTTGTACTTTACGCTAGACTCTCGATCAGTAGAGACACGAGCACTGAACGGCTGGGATCTGGGAAACAAGAAATGCACTTTCCTCTTTCCCAGGTCCTAAGCACTTCTCTCGATACCACGATAAAGAGCCCGGAAAAGGTTATTGTTGCTGTTGCTTCTTCTCCTGTATTTGTTTGTTTCGTCCATTTTTGAGCGCAGATGTTATCCTGTGTGTTGGAATTATCCTTATGTTTGTCTCATAAACCTTTTCTATATTTAAACATATGAGAAAACATTTTATACATTTTTTTCCCTTACAGGGTCCATGCCGCCTGATTCACATTCCATATTTGAAGAAGGAGCCGTGTTCAAATCATTTAAAATAGTTAAAGGAGGTGTCTTTCAAGAAGAAGGTACAACGTTACTTGTCGAACTCGGTACCTTGCATCTCCAACTTTAAACTCAGGCACTCTTCTCTGATAATGTGCTTTTGAGCTTCAATGTTGAATGATAACTTAATGCTCGCCAACGCAACTAAGTGAACAGATACCGATAGAACGTTTTCTAGCATAGAAGGTTGCCCTTTTTTATCCAGAGTCACAATAGAACTTCGAACAGCAGTTAACGTCCAGATTCGAAATGACCCGTAGTTGTATTGTGAAGCGGACAAGGGTCAATCCAGTAATTTTAATCTGACGTCTTCGTTCTACAGCACTGATTGAAAAGCTTATGGAGCCCAGCAAGCATCCCGGATGCAGTGGAACGCGCAATCTCCATGACAACCTGTCTGACCTTAAGGCCCAAGTGGCGGCTAATCATAAGGTACGGGCATGTTTAGTCCTCTCCCTCCCCTCCCCTCCCCTAGCCTTCCATCTTTTAATAGTCTTATATTTAAATTCAATCGAGTTTAATTACACAGGTGACTATAGAGACGTGTGCCCTGTGATTGGGCGATGATTATGTGACATCTCGGCTGGTTAATAGCAAATTTGATATTTTTACTTTATAGGGGATCAAACTGATTAGTAGCTTGATAGAAGAATACAGCCTGCCCGTGGTGCAGGCATACATGAAGTATATTCAGGTAAGATTCCCAGAAGCTGTTCCAACGAAATATAAAAGTGACTTGGTCTGTGTTGAAGATTGTTTTAATAATTCTTATTTCAGTGAATTTTTTTTGCGTTTATTTTAGCATAATGCCGAAGTTGCTGTTCGAGAAATGCTGAAAGATATTGCTGCAAAAACTAAGGTGAGGAAATATGACAGAACTACACGAACAGTGAATGATTGCATAGGTATTGTTTCACTGCGTCCTGTGATTGGTCTAGAAACGCGCCATTCTTTCAGCCAATCAGATACAAAACTTAAACCGATCGTGACTTGGTCATTCGTGTTTTCCCGCGCTTCAGGTCGACTACGTCATATCCACTTTGTGTTCTCATTGGCTCTATGTGATGTTTTTCTTGCTCTGATTGGTTTCTGTGACTAGCTTTAATTGGAAAAAGCTCTTTGCAGTAGAATTAATCAGGAAACCTTAGGTAACAGCTATTGATGCACAGCAAAAAGAGAGGGATATCCGTCTTTCTTTACCCGAAAAAATTTGACATTTCATCTTGACAAATCTTTTGCGGGTAGAGTTTTTATTTGTGGCTTTTGTTTTCCTGTTAAATCGGCAGGAACGCACCGGAAAGACAGTACTATCCGCCGAGGATCACATGGATGATGGATCGCGAATTAAACTTACAATTTCCATCGACGAGAAAGAGGTAGATGGTCTTCACATGAGGACGTGGAATTCTAGTTCAATATAAGATTTTTAATGGTATCCATAACCAAATCAATTGTCCAACTATACTGGGGCAGAATTTTGAAATTTTAAGGTCATTCAACAAAGTTCTCAGTCTTCCAAGACTGAACGGCCTCCTGTAACGTTAATTTAAGTGAACAACTTTCTTTGTTTAAGACTTGTACTCAGTGTGAAAAATAAAGCTGTAAAGGTTTCAGCGAAGGGTACTTTTCGATGAAGTTATTATTATTTCGTTTCAGGGCAGCGCAGTATTTGACTTCACAGGAACTGGGCCCGAGATGTACGGGAACTGTAATGCACCTCGCGCCATCACCTTTTCTGCCATTATTTACTGTCTGCGGTGCATGGTCAAACACTCGATACCGCTGAACCAGGTAATTATAAGCTGCGTCTGTTTTCCTTGCGTTTATCTAGATAATTTACCAAATCCTTCAGAGGCTTCAATACTATGAAAATTTTTAGACCCGTCAACACTGTTTTTTCCCTCCTTCAGGGTTGTTTGGCGCCAGTAAAAGTGGTTATTCCGCCTGCTAGCGTTTTGGATCCAACGGAAACTGCGGCAGTTGTTGGCGGGAACGTATTGACCAGTCAGCGAGTTGTTGACGTGGTGCTGAAAGCCTTTGAAGTGTGCGCTGCGTCACAGGTTAGTGAGAAGTCACGTGTTATGTCACTTGCCCTAGAATGTCTCGCACATTTAATTTCAACTTATAGCCGCAAAGCCTAAAAGGAATGTGTACTACTGACAGCGAGGTATCGCTTTGTATAGGGATGTATGAACATAACCGCGTTTGGAGATCAGCATTGCCAGTATATTGAGACAATCAGTGGTGGATCCGGGGCGGTAAGTGTGTGTTTTATTGTCTGTCTAATTCACTTTCCACCTGTGTGACAGGGCTGTATGAATAACACGACCTTTGGCGACGAAGGATGCGGCTACTACGAGACAATCTGCGGAGGATCTGGGGCGGTGAGTTGTTTCCACTAAGGATTTTAAGTTACTGGTCACTTAAGGACGAATGATCTGATCAGTTATGTGAAAGATAAGTGTTCAATTGAGTGTCGAAAATAATCCAGCTTTGTATGGTTTTGCTACATTTGGCTCTTTGATAAATCCGGAAAACCTGTCGTCCAAACAGATACAAAAGTAAACCAGTCGTAACTTGTTAATGCGTGTATGGCTGCTGGTGTTGTTGACCTTTGCTCAGATTGGCTATTTCTCTTATGGAGGTTTGGTTTTACGAATCTCAATCGAAAAGCGCTCCACAGTCTTTCTTGTTTGTTCCCTGCAGCAAACTTGAGATTTGTTTGTTGTTTGCCTTTCTTTGACCTATATTTATTCAAATATCTTATTGGTGGCCGAGTAAAAACAAATGAGTACTTTTTCAAAAAATTGTAGACATAAATGTAGATGATACTGTGTTAATTTTTGAAAGAAGGTGCCTTTCTTCTTCGCAGGGACCCACATGGGACGGACGCAGTGGAGTTCATGTCCACATGACAAACACCAGGATCACAGATCCAGAGATAATCGAAAGAAGGTAGCTTAGTTGATAATTTTCACGAGAATAACGGCTAGCCCGGGGAACAGTGGGAGGATGAGATGCTACGCGGCCTCAGTCTCGATTATTTTCCAAATTTTTTCAACATATTTACCTCGAGATGTGTGTCAGATTTAAAGGAGAATTACTAATTAGATATTGGGACTCAAAAGAGGAAAGAACAAAATTTGTACAAAATACGAAAAAGAAAAAACGTAGTTCAGAACACTTGGCACATTCTAACTCCACAAGGATTAGTTGGGTTAGGGCAAACTAGTGAAGGCCTCGACTTGTTTGTTGTCACTTGAAAAGGTTTAGAAAGAGTAAGCCTGGGCTCTAGACTGATATGTTTTCCGCCCTTGCTAGGTTTCCAGTGATTCTACGCCGTTTTCATCTCAACCCCGGTACTGGTGGGAATGGTTTTCACAGGGGTGGAGACGGTGTTATACGCGAGCTGCTGTTTAGAAAAGAGCAAGTTCTTTCTCTTCTTGGTGAGAGAAGAGCATTTCGACCTTATGGACTGAAAGGTAAGTCTTGAGGAAAAACGCAACAAACCAGGAAAGAAATCGAAAATCTTCCTTTGAATTACTCAAAATGGAGTAAATGTCAACCATTCAAAACCGTTTGCTGTGTATTTTAGCCACTTCGCCTCCAAGAGTTCTTCGTTCATAAATTCTCATAACCATTTTATAAACTGTCCTATAGACAGGTATGGAGATTTAAGAAAGTTATCAATTAAGAGATTTTGTTTTGATGTGCCACCAAATTCTGAGGGAAAGACAATTGAGAAATATTAGGTGTTATTTATAGGATAATCATCCCCAAGATCTTAACCTAAAAAGCGAGAAGAACTTATTTCATTGGGTAACTTTTCTTCCAACACATGTTGAATATAAAATTGGCCCTAGCAGCATCCCTTGGGATAAACGTGCCTTACAACGCTTTTGTCGTAAGAAACTGGGCAAGCATTGAAAGCTAGATGAAAGAGAGTTTTTTACTCCTCCAGTGATTTAGTAAGAGCTGTGATTTACTCATTGCAAGAGAATGAAAGTTGTCCTAACAGCACGATAAAAATTAAAGGAAAGAGCAGAAGAAAATACTCAGTGTGTGAGAGGACTTTTGGGAAGATGACTTCCTTAGTTACTACAATGTTACGTAAAGTTGTGTTTTCATTTGATAACGTTTGCTAAGGCAAATACGGGTTTTATTACAGGCGGTGAACCGGGCAGTCCAGGTTTAAGCCTGCTACTTAAGTCAGATGGTCGAATGATAAATCTCGGAGGCAAAGCATCGGTCAAAATGAAGCCAGGGGTAAGTACTACAAAGCGAAGCTTCCGCATCAGTCGTTAACACCTGGGTATAGACAATCTCGAGCCCAGGGTCATTTAGCCTCTTTGCCATCATTTGGCGACCTTACTGCTGACAAGGAGCCGGAATGATCGTGGGCTCGAGATAAGGGTTTGGATGATGTTGGATAATCAGACATGGTTTGATGCTACTCTGGTTTACAGATTTAATGAATGTAACCGAAGAAGCTACAATATATAGACCCAACGTTTCGACACAGCTGTCTAGTGCCTTTATCAGGGCACTAGACAGGAGACACTAAACCCAACCTTTCGACACTCCTGTCTAGTGCCTTCATGAAGGCACTAGACAGGGGTGTCGGAACGTTGGGTCTATGAATTGTAACTTCTTCGGTTACATTCATTAAATCTGTAAACCAGAGTAGCATCAAACCATGTCTGATTGTCCACCTGGTTGCCGTGTGAACTTTAATATATGTTGGATAATGTTATGAGAGGGGATTGGGGCAATCAGAAACCTCAAAAGTGGACAAAAACTTTTAAAACCAAAAAAACAAGCACTCAGAAGAATAAAAAAGTCGAGGTGGAGAAATTCTATCCAAGAACGAAACAAGCAGACAACGGAACTGAAACCAAAACCTGTTCATTAGGATCGAGACTTTAAACAAAATGTCTCAGAAGGGAAAAACCGAAGACTGAGACCGGAAATACCGGATAACTGATCACACTGATGATCCAAAATCAAAAACGCAATTCCTTTCTGATTTACTGATCTAGAACCCTTCTTTCTCCGTTAGGACTGTTATCGTGTCCAGACTCCTGGAGGTGGTGGTTACGGAACACCAACAGGAAGTTTTGGACAAGAAAATAGTGTGGGTGATCCCCCGTCAAGAAGTGACCAGGAAAAACCTCAACATTTTGCAGCGTGTGGAAGCTTACACAACTACAAGATGATGCAAGAGTCGGCTTAATGATATAGACGCTATTCAGTACTAAACCAACCAATCCAACAATTCTTATCTCTCGCTTTAATCTTTCATCTCACTGAATAGAGGGCTCAGATTCAAATTAAATTTCATAATATTGACGGTACCTGCAAAAATTCAACATTAGAGCGTGAAAGATAATTTCTTTTCCTAAGCCTCGGTTGCAAAATTTAATGGCGGTTAACGGAAGGTGCGAAGACGAAGAAAGAACGCCTGGTGACAGCCGTGGCAGGAAAAGACAGTACAATTTTTCTGGTGGATCAACTTTGTCGCCAGGGCCTTCTCTGTTGTCAAAATTACGGCGGGTCGAAGGTAAACGAGAAGCTCCTGGGGACGGGTCTAATGCGCGATGTTTGTAGTGTTACGTCATCAGCTGATTTAGAATTTCTTTGGGAGATCTGACAACTGTTCAGTGCAATTGAGCTGAGGAAAGAATTTGATCCAATACAGGGGAAGTACTTACAGCTTTTTCACTTTTGTTAAGGGGATTGCTCGTTTTAGTGGTCATTATAAAGTGTGGGTGGTTAATTTTTAGTAGTTCAGAAAGGAAGAATAACAATATTGCACTGAAATTTAGAAAAACCATAATTTATTGCAAAGCACAAATCGTTCAACTTGGAGTACGGGGGTTGACAAGTTTTTAGATATCCACCGATCAAAACTTTTACGCATGGTTATCATATAAGGATCATTTAATAAAGAAAGAGTAGGTTGAAATAACAACAGAGGGCAGTCACCACTAGCTTGAAAAAAAACAAAAACAAAAGCAAAGTAAACTAAACAAATAACGGAAATGGATTCATTTCAAACAATTTTAATTCTACCTTCGGTCAATGTCTCATTTTGAATGAATATAACTGAGTTCTAAATTTCTCAGCATTTAAGTCTCTAAAATGTCATGCTGGATTTTTTGTCATAGCAATGATAAAGATAACACGAATGAACATAACCTGAGATTTTTTTCAGGTTGGCAGGATTAATTAATTCTCCCCAAGGCAAGATTAAGATTAAAATTCTTCTTTGTTTCTTCGAAGTTTACGGACCAGTTATGCGCCGGTTTTTCCCAACGGGCCGTCCTGGACTTTTCACTTTGTATCTTCATTTATTAATCTTCATTTTCAAAACAGGCCAACCATTGCAAATTTAGAAAACGTGACTTCGAATAACCTAACAATAACCAAGTATGCTAAAAAATGAGATGATTGCTGAGCACATGTGCACAGCCTAGCTCCGCAACCACACCTGCGTGACCTTCGGCGCAACGGAGGGCCCAAACACGGTAATTACAGCTGTTAAGCGTCAACATCTTCAAATGAAGTCTACTGCACTTCACTGCGTACAAAACCTTTCCAATTAAAATGAAACAGGACAGGACTTTTGGAATAGTTCTGCTTCAGAATAGAGATCAATAGTGAGTGAAATGGAGGTATTGGATTAAGGTAAGAAACAACTTGAGCCACGGTTGTTTAAGAACACAGATGCAAACAGTCAAGGCAAATTTATGTCAGTAGGCTTCGCCAATCGCTTACATAAGTTAGGAAAATAATAATTTCTCCGAGCTTAGAGCGAGGCGACTAGGTATAGTCTGTATTCATTTGCGTATTTACAAGGGTGGAAACAAGATCCAACGAGATTTAACTTGCTGAGTGTCATTTTTCTCTATTTTTCTTAATCCTGGTCGAGAAAGTGGGATGCATTAGTGATTATTCAGTAGTTAGTGTTTAATTTTTTTTAACTTCAATGAAACTCAAGGATATCGAGCACCTCTTTAACGATGTGGTGGCTAGCTGCATTCCATTAGCCCTTTCCCTTGTCTCTGTAGAAGCAAACTTTTGACTTTTCTATTGTCCGGAGAGAAGGCTAATTGGGCATGGAATCAAGTGCAAGGGCATGAGAAAAACACCTTAACCATTGTAGTCCCTTTGGAGCATCAAAAAGTGTCGCGAATTTAAATGCCTCTTTGTGGGTTGCGACTACTATTTGCATTTAATATGAGGAATGATGACACCCTGGCTGAAATTCCAGACATGAAGGCGGCCCATTTCTAAGTAAAACGTTTAGTGGCAGACAAGTCGACGAGACATGCACGTGTGCCACTTGCTCATGATTTAACTACAACAGTGGATGAAGGAGAGTTCTACGTGAGTATGCTCCAAGCATTCTTCGTGCGCCGATAATCCTTGTGTTCAGGCTTCCTAGCGTATCGTCTGTGACTGCCCGAGCCGCGAATTACACGATAGCCCGCGTATTGTCCTCAAAGGCTAAGTTCATGAAGGGGATTGTATATGTGGTATTGATCTCAAATCTCAAACGCCCCACCACTTTGAATGCATAAAAGAAAAGAACCCTCCTTTATCGGTTTGGCTACAAGCACATTTCGCCATGGGAGGTCTGGGTGACTATCAAGTGTCGTGATGGAAATTGCAGACAGAATGATAAAGATATTACTTGGTGCAAACGGGCAAACCGTTTGCATCGCAAGCACAAGAAAATGATAAGTAATTACACTCTTTTTTTCATAAGAACGACTAATTTGGGTACTGAGGCTAAACGTTCTAAATTTTTTCTGCGATTTGAGCCTGAAAACGTTTATAATATAATATAATATATTCTCAAATTTGTGCGGTAAAGTTCGGACGTGAGTTAATTGTCCTGTTAGACCACAGTTTTACATTTTTTTTTTACCTTTATTTATACTTATTACAAAAAAACGAACAAAATTATATAGTTCTAAACTGACTCTTAGCCTGGGTATATTCTTCGTATGTTCTTAAAAATTTTGGCTAATCTCTGCCTGAAACAAGGTTCTCAGTATTAAAAAAAAAAACCAGCGTAAGTGGTAAAGATAATTAAAGAGGTTTCTAATCTTCTTGCTCGATGGCTATAACGAGTTTTATTTCTTGGGTGGGCTTCCGGTTATTCAATGGTATACTTCGGAAGTATAACACTTAAACCATTCATTCATTAATTGCACTTAAATATACTCGTGCGAATCCCTTTTTCGTCGAACTGTTTCATGAATCCGAACGCCTGATTACTAGCCTATCATAAATGGAGCCACATACGCTGGAGAACCTGTGAAGGCATACTTAAATATACTCGTGCGAATCCCTTTTTCGTCGAACTGTTTCATGAATCCGAACGCCTGATTACTAGCCTATCATAAATGGAGCCACAAACGCTGGAGAACCTGTGAAGGTATACTCAGGATGAATTTGGTGGAACCTAAAAGACCTCATGGACACAATAGACGGGCGTGACTATTTATTGTTCCCTTTTTCGTGAAACAAACAAAACTGTTATTCTTTTCTACCTGTTACAAAAAATAATCCAAAAATCAATAAGGAAATGGCTCTCGGTTTATGATCAAGTTTTATTGAATTGTATTAAATACACTTTTTACACTTTGGGAAAGAGTAAATTTGCAGAAGAAAAACGGGTCAGTTTTAAGCGTCCTTTCTCGAAGCCGAGCATGCCTTACCTTAAAAAACGCCTGAACGGGAAATGTATCTTGGACGTGAGTTTTTACATGTCTTCCCCTCTGCCTCTAACCTGTCCTTAAGACAGGCTCAAACATTGAGACAACAAAACAATCCAGATTATCCATGCTTAAAATTTCCTTCAGAACCTCCTGAGACAATAACATCCGTATAAAACAATATTTGACTCCTGTTTGCGTATTTATCAAAGTGTTTAAACCTGAAAGTTATGTCCGTGCCGGCTAGCTTTCTGCTAGGATTAGTGACAATTACCGAGGTTTCATGTCGCCTATCTCATCAGAGTTTGAAATGGAAGAACGGTAGATTGAACCCACAGAAGACGCCGACCAACCCAATAAACGTAGTGAAAATGGAAGCACCTTCTACGTGAAAAGAGAAAAAATTGAACAAATGATAAAAAATACAATTACCACCACGTCAACAGCCATGAGCAGCTGTTGTTACACCCTTTCTGTACGGTACTGCTTAACTAGAGGCTTAGGGATTCCCTTGTAAAAAAAAATGTAAAGAGATACGAGTAAAGCGCATTTGTGATGATAAAAAAATTCCCTCGTTGGTCTGCAGTTCGGCACACAGATAAAGTAAGGCGCGGTTCGATAGATATTACACTATCGCCCCTCTTTACTTTCAACCACTGTCTCTTTTGGCTGAATCAAATGTTCTTTGAGCAGTTGTCGTGATGCGTGAATATCGTAGTTTCTGCCTTTGCCTCAAACAGTTTATCTTAACAGTTGCAGTATTGACGGTGTCAGATGGACAAGAGGATTGGTACACAAATTGAATCTAAATTGGGAAAGATTAGCCTACGATGGCGCAACATGCGATAGTCCGCAATATGCGGAAAACTTATAAAAACCAAAATTGATTTAATACCCCATTAAATCGTAAGTAAACTTAATCCGACTTAAGCCGAGAATATGGAACGAGCATGATTTCATGTCTATCGCATCGAGCGACATCACACTTCAGTACCTACCTCTGAGTACGAATCTTTTTATGCGTTCAGAATTTCTCAACTGTTGCTTTGGAATAGAAGCTTTCATGGTTTGTTTTCTTGAAATAGGAGGTTCTCTTAAGCTCTGTCAACCGTGTGATTAATTAGTAACTTCCATGTATTATAGACGTCAAATCTTTTGTTTACTTTTTGTGTAATGTAATTAGCATTCAAATGCGGGGGTCCCTCTTAAAGTTTTGAATATTCAAATGAAAATTTCATCATCCAAAACTCATGGTGTTCTTATCAAATCCTTGGCACTTGTGATCCAAAGAAGATCAAGATGGGAGAACCTAGAATTTCCGCATTTTAAGCCTAATGTTCGGGTTACTTAAGGATGTGTTGAAAATCAACGCACGTGATAGGTCAATAAAATCAAGCCAAGACTTGTGAAAGTTCAAAATGCCTTCCCTTTCGGTTCTACCTATTAAAGCTTGTAACACCTTTCATTTTTTCCCTTTTTTCACCCGTTCCCCTCAGTTATTTTCGTTGCCGAGGCCTATCGCAGGCTGACAACGCTAGCATCTGCTGGTAAAAATTCACTGGAAGTAATCACAAAGCGTGACAGAGTCCCGGGGGTTTGTTATGCGTGGCCTGATTGGTTCAAATTATGGCGGGTAATTTGTTCAAAAAGGGGCACGTGGAGAAAGTGCACACAAAGTATTCGCGCAAAAATCAGTCATTCATTCCGACAGGAGACCTGGTCCCGTGAAGGTCTCGATTGACTGATCAAACAGCTCATCTGTAAAAAGCTTAAACAAAATTTGTATTCTTCTAGCACTGCATCGATCAGTCTGCTTTTCGATTGATTTAGTAAATGGCAAGTGAAAGGTTAGGATCGTAAAAAAGCCGTGATTGTTTATTTTGTGATTGCAAGTTAATTGTAAACCCTCCTATGTATGCCATATCAACAGGCGAATCGAACTTATTTATTGCTTTGCCCTTGGGCAACTAATCTTTTAGATCCTGGGATTTTTCTTTTCCAGAAAGTGTTTTTTCACAACTCACGATAACTTTTCAGTTCTCACATGGCTGGTTGTAATTATATTTCTAGTGACTGTGCCGCGAAAGACCTCCGCCATTTGAGTTTGGAATCTGTCGACGAAGCGAACATACGAAAGAGGAAGGTAAGTATGAAATGTGTTTTCGCTACTTTTGTGCATAATACAGATTTGACAAAGCTTTCGTTCACTTGTAGAGGGATTCTTGCTCCAGAGGAGCTTCTAGCAAGCGGACGAGAGCGGCACTGCAAGGGAAGGTAAGACAATGTTTTACTTTCCCGCCATGGACGAAAGCCTCCCGCCATTTTGGACAGTCATTGTTCGGTATGATCGAGAAGTTTGCTTTGAAATCATTTTCTCTGAGCTTACATTTCGTATTGGTTAAGTACGAAAATGTCGTTTGCCTGCTTATTTAATCTTTCGGCGGAATGCGAAGATCGGGAAAATTTCGACAATTACATTCCCCCAATGTGCTAACAAGAACTGCTCATCCGAACAAGACGAAGTGCTAAGTCTTGATAGAGTAGATATTTCATTCATTCTAATTTGCTAGTGAAATATTTCCTCTAGATACAAATTAATCGGGAACCACGGTGCTTTCGTGAAAAAGGAACAAAAATGATTCAAGGGATCTACATTCCGGGAGAGACGGAATTTTGATTTGAGTTTCTCTAATTACTACTACTGGCGTGGTTAGTTTACCCCCTCGCTCTTAAACTGGTGGTAGTATTGACGGATTGAGCCAAAATCAAAGATATTTGTGATTACGACTTGCTGAGTAACCAGTTACCAATTTATCTGAACTGGTGGTTCTGAGAAAGTGTCTCTCTGACCTAACATGCTTCACTTTATTCTACAACAAAATAGCTTAAGAGATGGACATTTGTGTAATATGCAGGAAATATTTGCATGATCGTTCACCAAATCTTGTCACCGCTTAATTAAACTGGTTTTATCTAACTTCGTGTTCAATAGATTTTTTGACTGATTCGTTCTTCTAAGGAGGTAATTTCCTTTGTCATTGAAAGACCAAAATTGCATGGGTATGATTATTTGTTTCTTTTTGATAATTATATAATTTAAGTGATATTAATTTCTCCTCGTGGGCAAAGGAGTTTAACTGCAAAATTTATTAGATGTTAAATGAAAAGTTGTAATATCTCTCGTAGTGTTGTCGAATTTCTACTCGAACCAAAAGAGCAATGATTTTTTTATTCCAACATTCAATGGCAAATTCTTGAAATTTTGTGGTTGCCACATACGAACTGGTGTAATATTTTTGAAAAATTCATCAGTCCATTTCATTTTTTCATGATGGGTTGTTTACTTTAGGTATCACGGTTACTGCAAAAATAATAACAGCTTTCTGTTTGTTCTAGAGGACCACCAGTGTTTATATTATTTGTTCTTAATCTGGTTTTGCAATATGAAATTCAGTTATTCCATAAATTTTATGATATTCATTTCAGTTATATAACAGTTTCCCATTTAAAGAATACATAACATGCTAGATATCCACAAGACTTCAGCATGTTGCAAATGAGCAAAGCATTTTTTCGTTATAGAGTGTTCTGCCACTTTGCACAATTTCTGCTTCGGTGGATAACCTCAGGTTGACCTTGTTATTTTCTATTATTTTAAGCTTTGAGCACAGGGTGAATATGTAAATATTACAAAAAATCCAGCTGTAAATCTTAACTGAAATGCTTATCCCTGGATTCTTTTCTCTTCTATTACGACTTTCAATTTAGTTTATTTAAAGCCTTTGTATTTTGTTGAAAAAAAATACCCAAAGCTATCTACACAATGAAATTTTGGATTCCTTTGTATGTAGATGTTAAAAAAAAAAAACTGAAAGCAAAAACCAATTAGTCAAGATTGTGTTTCATAGTTGACTTCCACAAATAAAATTTTTAATCTTTACAGAATTGTCAGATAAAGAGATCACCAAAATTTAATCAACAGACAAATACCATTTTTCAACCTTGATTAATTTTTACTGTGTAATATGTCAGATTAAAAAGTAAATACCACTGTCACTTAGTTTTCTTGACCATGTTTGTTTAATTGCCCAACTGAACATAAATAATTGGCTTCAGTACAAGTAACCTTGGAATGGCTTACGCTTGAAATTAAAGGTCAAATAATAAAATATTCAACATACAGAGGAAACCAGTTGATATTGAAGATTAAATGTTAAGAAATCCAGGATGGATTTTAACGAAATCTACATAGGCTGGTGTTTAATATCTTTATTTAAGTGGCTCTTTCTTAGTGTCTGGGGACAGATTTCCACCATCTGTTCCCCTAGATTCTTTATAATTACGTTACTCACCTGACATACACAGAACAACGACCATTTTATAGAAAGCAACTTACCCAAGTTGAAAAAAAAATGTTTACTTTGGCTTTAAGGGAAAATAATTCAGTTTTATTTGGCATACTTATTATATAATAAATAAACTAAACATTCTTCCAGATAATTTGCTTAAATATGATATGGGTAACAGAAATCCAGCTTAAACTTTGCCACACAGCTGTATAAACCTAACAGTGTTTCATGCAAAAAATGTGTGACAGTTTGTGGGTAATCTAGAAAAGAATTAAAAGTCACACAAGTTTCTCTTAAGGGGCACATATTTGAACTAGAGTATAAAGAGAAGTTATTGGCCAGGATATTCTTCCCTTTTTCAATCTGTACCTCTCTCATCTCAGATAGGAATCTACATGTTGGAAACTTTGTCTCTGTTTGATGATGACCCAAGTTCATTTTCAAGTCATCATGCTTAATGAGCCATAAATAGTTCATAACTGCATGCCATTGTCAGAGAGTTTTTGTTTTGTTTCTCGGGTATCCCAGCCTATCATTTTGGTATTGCAATATTGTTAATATAAAGAAGGAATTAGTGATTAAATCAGCACTTTTTTGAGCAATACTAGTTGTTTTGGTGTTTCTACACTTTTAAAAGAGATGTATGTTTTTTACTCCTTATTTCAATGTTCCAAAATACACCTAGTTAACATTTTATACCCCTTCTGCCACCCTAAAGTATTTTTAAGGGTTTACACCTACATTAAAACTTTGGAAATATATTTCTACTTTTATTTTAAGAAAAAATATTTTGCAGGTTTCAAATACTATTTTGTCTGAAGATGTCATCAATTATAGTATGATCTACAGCCAATTATTAGCTCCCTATATTTAAGATATTACAGATAACATGCATTCATTTATTCACCTAAAAATGACTGGTAAACTTGTTACCATCATTTCTTCATTTTAGACAACCCAGATGTCTGTGCAACCATTTTGCAGCACTGAGGGAAGCATTAGTGGATTCTCAAGGATTGAAACAAGAAGTCAACGACAATCAAAGGCATTAAAGGAACACACAGCAAGCAACGCTCTCCCTGAGTTTGGGAAATCTAGTAGTTTTACTTTCAGCAATTACTTTATACCAGTTGTCAAAAGTGTGATGCCTCTTCCTGAGCTTGACTGGGCAGATCCCAAAGAAGTGTGGGCAAAAATGCTTGAGAAAGAGAGGAAGTATTCAAGAGACCCTCTATATTTTAGAAAACATTCATTTATTCAGCCAAGGATGCGGGCAATTCTACTGGATTGGCTAACAGAGGTAAATACTTTTAACACTTTCTTTTTATTTTCCTTTTGATAACTATAATGATTGTACATAAGTGTTAAGTGAGAGCCTTGAAGGCATCCAAGCATACATTAGAGGACCCCCCCTACAAAACTTAGTTTTTGAATGAAAGTTTAAGGCAAAGCTGACATGTATAAAGGAGTAGAGGAGGGGGGGGAGTCTGCTTTAAGTAAAAAAATATATATATCTGGTAAAATCACACAACCAAGAAGTTTGAATTAATCCATGACTGGAGGTGTAAGAATTTGGCCATGTTGTGTGTTGGAGGGAAAGGCTCAAACAGCCACTTACTGTAAACAAAACAAATGAGCGCACTCCAAACAACCCCTGATTACTCCTCTTTACTCATCGCACAAACATGCTCCTTAAAGAGAGTGCAAAGTATTTCACAAATGTGCTGAACATTCTAACATTCTTTATCTTTCTTTGTGTCTAGGTTTGTGAAGTTTATAGACTGCACAGGGAAACATATTATTTGGCAGTAGACTTTGTTGATAGATACCTGTCAGTTAAACATGATATTGCCAAGCAAAGACTGCAACTTGTTGGAACAACAGCATTGTTTATTGCTGCTAAGTTGGAGGTAAGAATTGGTTTCAAACAATTGTTATTATGATTTTTCTTTCCAAGAAAGAGGTGCGAGTTAAGTATGTAACGTGTTTCTTTACACTGTTTTCAATATTTACAGGAAATTTACCCTCCCAAAATAAGTGAATTTGCATATGTCACTGATGGTGCCTGTACAGAAAATGAGATCCTACATGAAGAACTGCTCATGTTAAAGGTAACTAAATGATTTTAATCCCACAAAATTCATGTTAGGGATGCTGTCATGGTTTCAGTATTATTTATACCATTTCACAAGAGATATAACAGCTAATCAGTTAAGTTAAGTAAACAAGTAAGTAACCGTTATCAATGTGGTATGGTAAAGTGAAAGTCGATCAGAGTGGGAGAAAGCTTTTTACACTCAATGGTATCAACCCAAACCTTCCCAGCATGCATTTAGGGAGAAGTCTCATTTCTGCTTTCAAACCATTTTGTTTTTGAACTTTGAATGTTTGAACTGCATTCTGATATTAAGTATTAGTTGCTTTATTTTCTATTGCACTTCATGTGTAAAACAGTCATGCAACACTTGGATCAATTTCAGTTTCTGAGCAGCTGCACATCTACCTTCCCCTAACCCAATGCTAACCCTAACCTGTTACAATTTGACTGTTGTTGGATCAGGGAAGGGGTAGGTGTGCAGTTGGTCAGATACTGACATTGATTCCAAGACTCTCTTGTGGTATACCATGGAATGTTCCACTTGCATGTACTTAGTAAACACACTTTTCACTCATCTATTTTTTGCTTTCTTGTCTACAGGGGTTGTGTTGGAATTTAACACCAATCACTGTCAATTCATGGTTAAATATCTATTTACAGTTGTCTTGTGTAACAAGTAAAAACGGTAAAACATCAAACTTCAGCATCCCTAACTACTCACAACCAAGATTTGTTGAAGTTGCACAAGTAGGTCTTCCCTTGCATATTTATTGTCTATTCAATGTGTGATTGGTTGCCTCTTAGTCTTTAACTTTTTCTTTGTTTTAAGTATCTATGCACGTATGCATAGATGCATTTATGTCTTATTAGTGCAGCTGCACACCCACCCAACCCCTAACCCAAAATTAACCTGATATTTTGATACTGACATCAATTCATATTATGCAAGTTGTGTGATATTTTTGAGAGCCCTGTTGGGGAGGGAAAAATACCTGTATTGAGAAAAATGTATGCTCATAACATAATGTTACAACCACTTAACAGGGGATTTATTCTTCTGCTGCTAAGAATATTCCATTTACTAATATTTCAGCTTTAGGTTTCAAAATACATCCAGTGGTACTATCTGAGAATAGTGTTGATTGCTGCCTTAATTTTATGTCTTTTTCTAGCTTTTAGATCTGTGCATCCTGGATGTGGGTTCTCTGCAGTTCTCCTACAGTATTCTAGCTGCATCAGCTCTTTACCACATGCTTCCAGTTAATGTTGAACAAGTTACAGGTAAGGAACAAAGATCAGCCTTGCAATAACATCCTGTGTTCAGGTAATGGATGATGTAACTGTTGCAAGACAATGATTCCTGCACATAGAGAGGTATTGGCAAAATTGCATTGCAACATGTTTGTGATATACAGTAACTACAACTTTGCTCAGTTCTTCAAGAGGCGGTCTTGTATGGACAGGGTGTTGATCAGCCATTGGAGATCAGGGAATTCTCCAGCACCTTAGCTTTTTTAACCCTCTAACTCCCATAAGTGACCAAGAAAGAATTTCTCCTTACAATATCAAAACAATATCAAGCAGACAAGTTATGAGAATAAAGAAAAATATCAGTTAGGGGATTATAAGATGATCCAATACTAAATCCTCCAAACTAACATCACAAGAACTGTATATGAGATAGTAAGGAGAATTACTAATGAGATCTTGGGAGTTAAAGGGTTAAAATTTTTCACAGAATTCTATGGTGACTTTGATCCATTTTCCCTCTGCTACATTTTTAAAAGAAAACCCTGATGAACTTTTAGCGACTCAAACTCCTTGCAAGCAACAATATAACTTTGTGACAGTTGCCAGAGCTCATGAGAAAGGTCAATAATTATTGTGCTCTACTAGTTATTTAAGTTATCTTACATTGAATTCCAGGACATTCACGGGAGGAACTTCACCCATGTATTCAGTGGATGACATCTTTTGCCCACATCATAATGGAAAAAGGAGCAGCAACCATCAGAAGTTTTGAACAAGTTCAACGTGAAGATGCTCACAACATCCAAACTCATGCAGTAGACATAGCATCACTTGTAAGTGAAAACTTAAAAGGATCTTTACATTATGATGGCACTTGTTCATACCTGTACTTCTGGCTTAATCCTTTCACCCCTAAGAGTGACTAGCATCTAATTTCTCCCTACCCATTGCCCCTGAATCAAAGTTGAAGGTCATGAGAATACAGGAAATGATCACCAACTAAAGAACCCCTTGATTGTTAACCAAATTCTCCTAGTTGGCTCCTTGGAAAATGTACAGAGAGCAGTGTGGAGAATATGCATACAGATGTTGAAGTGTATAGAGTTCAAGGGAAATATAAGGATCTTAGTGGTCTATAATAGTACTTCAGGTCATCGTATTCTCCATATCGTGACCAGCAGTGGTATTAATAGACCTACCCATGTACAGAAGTCAAACTTGATCGTGATCTAAAATCAAGTTTCCATTTCATCAAACCACTGTTGCTCACTTTTGTACACCTCTCAGTGGCTTCCTCCTTTAAATATTAAAAATAAACTATTTGTAAATTTTTGCTTAGAAGGGGCCTGGCCAAAGGTTTCTAGTGTTAAAAGCAAATATAATCAAAATGTGAATTCAAGAAGTTTTCATCTTTAACCCATTAACTCCCAGATTAAATTTGTCATTCTTCTTACTGTCAATCATACAATTTTCATGTTAGTTCAGAGTATTGATTAATTAGTTGATTCAATTTAGTATTGAATCAACTAATTATCCCCAAATTGATGTTTTTCTTTATTCTCATCACTTCTCTGGTTGATGCTGTATTGATATTGTAAGGAGAAATTCTGTCTTGGTCACTCATGGGAGTTAAAGGGTTAATAATCAAGGAGGTACCTCAGGAAATTAGTACTGTTATTGTATTTAATTGTAAAATGTCATAATTCCTTTTCAGGATAAAGCTTTAGCTCTTCAAGGCACTCTTGGTAAAGAAACAGCAGAAAACAGGTCAAGATCTCCAAACATCGAATCATTTAAACCACTTACCCCACCAAGCAGCACAAAAAAACCTGCCTTAGACTCTGTCATAATGATAGAATGAAACAAATTAGGTCCACGTTAAACTTTATTCATGCTCTGTTTCATCTTTAGAATACTTTATTAGGGGGTTTTCACAATTTGAGCCCAATATTATGGCACTCTCCTCTTGGTGTTAACTCTATCACCCCAAGGAGCCATCAAAATTGAATTCAACACCAATCAGGCAACATTGCTTTATTTAACACAGAAAGACTCGGATCTAAAATTATAAGAAGTGTACTGCAAACAGTGTGAACAATTAATATTTTGCTCCTGGGAATGGAAGTGTTAACCATCAGCTAATTTATTTAAATGAGACATTGGTCACAGAAAAATCTTGGGATAGAGAAGGATGTTCACCAAAATGATATTAGCAATGCAATCTCTACAAATAGTACTTTTAACTCAGGATTCTTGGAGTATAGAGTTCTATCCATTTTGCATTTTGATCTCAGTTAGTGGAACCTCCCAGATGTTTAATGATCAAGTCTCCTGCTGTGTGTTTTTACCCTTTAATTAATATTCTTACCCTTTTTAATTTGTGTGTATGTTGATAGAAACCTTCAAAAGTAACAAATGTTAAGTTACACCAATAGTTGGCAAGTGTGTACCTGCAACTTAAGTCTTTTTTTACATTTTATTATTAGAACTAAACCATATATTGTATAGTCTAAGAGTATTTTTTAAATTTTAAAGAAGGATTTTTTTTTCCTTCTTTTAAGTAAAGTAATTTGCATGACAGATCTGTTTTAAAGTGACAAACATAGTAGTAAAAGTAGCTATAAATAGGCAGGGGTCAAAATAAGCTGCTACTTACCTGAAAAAGTTTGACTCCAGGAACATTTTTTGATGCTATAACTTCTAGAGGGGATTAATATAACATCATAGTTATCCAGGAAAGAGATGAGGAGGATAATCAAACTCACCTTGATAAAACACAGTTAATTTACCAAATGGTTATTAGATCTTGGTAGTTAATGGATGAATTACTAAATGAAAAAAGTTTTAGGAGGTAAGTTTTTTTTATGGTGTCATTTGACTAAAAAACAACTAGTTTTGTTTTTTCTTCCTGTTTATAAAATTTTTGTTGAAGAGAATTGAAGACTTAATTAAGTGAATATTTTAAGTATATTATTTGGAGTTCTGGTTGAGCTGGAGTCAGTGACTGCATTGTAAAACTTCTTTTAACATAAACAACATTTTAGTGTAAGTATCATGACTGGACAGGATTTTTTTATTATTTTCAAGGTTTTTCAGAAGTGTTTGTATTATAGCAGGTATTTGCATTTTGCATCAAATTTCTACAACTTTTAAACTTCCTGTGTTGAAAGAGGGGCAGAGTAGGGTGTGAATTGCTTAGACATACCACATTATCAATCATTTCACAGTAATTTACTGTGACTTGTGTACATAACCATATAGAGCATGTTGAAGCTTACAGAGTGTAATTATTTAGGTAGGCTGTTGAAATTTTTAAAAAAAATTATTCCACTGAGAACATTAAGGAACAAAAAAAATTGTATATTTGTATGCAGACTCATGATAATTTTCAAGTTGGTATGAGTGAACTCATTAAAGTTTGTCAGCTAATTTTGTTCATCTTAGTTCTGATGCTTAATGGCCCATTCAGCCTAACAGCTTACTCCAGTTTCTGTGGTTGGTCCATTGCAGGTCAACCACACCCCCTTCCCCCCTTTTCCGCCCCCCCCCCCCTCCCAAAAAAAAAAAAGGCTTTGTCCAATTGAAACAAACTCTCTTTATTTGAGTAGACATTTATTTTAGAGTCAATGTTGAACATGGAATTTATGTCTAAATGGATGTTAAAAAGAATCTTGCAGCTTTGTCAGTTGAAAAGTTCAAAAATAATAAAATGGGTTGTAAAACTGTATTAAAAAAATATCTCCATTACATGGTTTTTGAGAATGTATTTTACAATTATTTTAAAAAATTCTCTGGCTTGATGAGTTCTGCTTCCTAGAATCCAGTCTTTAAGTTCTGTCATTTAGTGGAGGTCCATATCCACCTCCACCAGGGGTCTGGATTCTAAGACAATCCTACATTACAAAAAACACAATAAATGAATATTTTGCCCCAAGGAATGGTAACTTTGGAGGCACGAGATTTTTTAGTAACCCTTTTGTAACCCCATTTTTGTAGTTTGCCCAAAAATCTCACTGCTTCCATATTAATGGCCTAATCCTCCCATTTTGTTCAAAAACTGATGATGGGGACAATTTTATTGAAAACAGGGCAATCTTTATTTCTATGCATACTTGACTGTAAGGTGTATCTTATAAAAAGAGATGTTATTGTTTGCAAAGGTACAAAGTGTGTGAAATGCCTCACCCCTGCACCAACTTCAATAGTTGTTTTGGAGCCAATGTTGATTACTTTTCCACTGTTTTGAATTAAAAGATTGATGCCTGTACTTCCTGGTCTTCCTCCTGATAAAAATTTATTGACACTGTTTTAAGGTCACAAAAACAAATTCTTACTTCCTAAAGGAGAGGGGATGGGGTTGTCTACCCAGCTGAAAGGGCAGCATGGTAACAGTAGGAGCTCAACAAAGTAAATAATGTAGGATTTACAAACCAAGGAAATGGACATTTGTGATTGCATATCACAAAGGCCCATGCATAAATTGAAGAACCACATTTTTTGTGCATTTCTACAAAAGTTGTTAGTGTAAATCTATGTAAAACAAAATGTTGATGATGATGCTGCATCTGAAGATTGATGATGACCAAAAAATGGATCAAGTGGAATCACTTCCTCATTAAAATGAAGTAATATGTTGTAATGAAGTGATTTTTAGTGTACAGGTAATTAAAACACTTCATCAATAGTATTGAAGGGTAGGTGTCATTAAGGCAGTGAGAGAGGAGGGCAGCAGTCTCCTGAGCCATAAAAGATCATCACAAAGGTGACTGGGCTACAGCCCATCTTTAGGATCTCCTGAACATAACACAGAAAAGCTGGTGTGTGATATTGATACCCAAAAGTAGGAGGAAGGGAAAGAAGTGTGTTGTCTTATGGGCTGAGTACTTTTCTTGGATCAATATCAGTATCTGGGCAACTGCCCACCTACCACTCCCCAAACCCAACAATAACCCTAACTTGTTATCAATTGACTGTCGTTGAGTTAGGGGAGGGGTAGGTGGGCAGTTTCTCAGCTACTGACATTGATCCCTTTTCTTTACCTTGTAGTCCATAGGGTTGAAATGCTGATCTCCTCTCACACAAAACTGACAAGACTTGTTTTCTTCTGAACATCAACTCTCGAATGACACCATCCCCTCCCTTGTAAAAACCATCACCTCCAGTACCAGGGTTGAGATGAAAGTGAAGAAGAATAACAGGATACCTATAGGGAATGAAAAGGAATGTAACATCTTATAGACACGTGTAGTATGGGACCAGTTTCTAGGTAGGATACAAATTGCAAATGAATACAATGTAGCAATTGTGATCTGCCTTTCCCCAAAATGTTTGCGGATCAGCCTGCTTGTCAGTCCAATATTTTGTGGCACTATCTATATAGTGTAGCAGTTCTAACTTATAATCTTAGGATTTTAATTTATTTGTCTCCCAGTGAATCAGCTGTTACTGTTTTTTGATCATATGAACTTGCTTCTGTTTGTTGCTCCAGCCTTTTTCTTTTTCAAGGATAATTATTATGGCTGCCCAAACTAGAGTCTTGATCTTAAAAGGTTTAGGAGTGATTTCAACACATCACAAATTTAAATGACTGAACACCAGAGTATACTTGTTAGTTTTAATAAGTTTCAGAGTTGATGGCAAAACTAAAAATAAGTTGACTAATGGCAGACCAGGGCAAACTGAAATGTTCATAGTTACCCAAGAAGAAACACAATTAGTTACTAAGCAGCTTCTCTTTGGATCACAATAACATTTAAATACTTTCATAATTGTTGCTGTTGTGCCCTTTGAGAATACTCCAGGCAGTACTACTTTCTCTTTACATACCTTCGCTCAATGATCTCTGGGTCTGTTATCCGTGTATTTGTCATGTGGGTGTGGACACCACTTCGTCCAATCCATGTAGGACCCTTAACAGAAACTCCAACTCATTTCTATCATATATTCAAAAGGTATGTCACGATGCAAATGCTAGTGCTGTATGTGTGTGTAATCAGAACTATTTTGTAGTTTACTTCCCTTGTATGCTTTAAAGTAATGACAATGACAATTGCCATGGCAGCAATGGTGCATGAAGATGGCAATGTCAAAGATAAACATGCCCAGAGAGCATTTTTAGTTTAAAACTTACAGCGCCTGCACCACCAGCCACAGTCTCATAGTAGCCAAAACCTTCGTCACCAAAAGTTGTGTTATTCATACAGCCCTGAAAGAGGAAATAAGTTTGTGAGATCACCGACAACTTGCCCACAACTTATGCCATTTTGCCGACAACTAAGACAAGTTTACAGACAACCCTAGCTAGTTTGAGGTGAGTTTGCAGACAAATCAACTTAGGCAAGCTTGCAGATAACTCTGGCAATTTCAACTAAACCTTAAAACCATTTGCCAACCATTGTGGCAAGTTAACTAACCTCTCAAACAAGTCTGTTATTGACCCTGGTAAGTTTGCTGATAACTGAGGTAAGATAACCAACATCTCAGGCCAGTTTGCAGGCAACCCAAGGGATTCTACTGACAACACAGGATAGTTCTCCAAGTACTCAAGTAACTTATATAAGAATGTTAACTTTTCATTACCTGTGATGCTGCACATACACCAAAAGCCTTGAGAACGACATCCACAACCCTCTGTGAGGTCAGGACACTTCCTCCAACCACTGCTGCAGAGGGCGAAGGATCTAAAAGACAACCAGGAGGAATATGTACTTTTACTGGCACCAGACAACCCTGCAAGAAACAGCACAGCAGTTTGCTGAGTAACTTAAACATCTGCAATTTGGAGGATTCTTTTTGTATGATCCCCTCCCTAGCCAAAATTTGTTGATTAACTACTTTATCTGAGTCTTTCCCCACAAACCAAAAGTTTCTTATTGCACCCCACTTAATATTATCCAGGATATTTAGGCAACTGTATAAGAGACCAGAAGATTTTTTCCATATCCTGGAGAACCTAAGACAAGCCAGAAGAGTTGACAGGGATGAACTTGTGGAAAAGAGGGATAAGGGTCTCGCTCAGTACCAGAACACTATACCATTACCCAGCCCAACACCCATGCTCAAACTGCTTGATTTTATGGATAAATCAGGAGATGATTATGCTTTCACCAACAAAGTTAACATGAACCCATTGCAAATGAAATGTTTTTGCCCAGGTTTGACCACAAGTTCAAAGTTACCATCAAAATTTCATTATATGCACCGGCTCCAATTAAATGCTACAAGTCCTGGTGCTCCTTGTATACAACAACAACCAACACATTCAAAGAGACTAGTTTTACTTGAGTTAGGTTTGCTTTTATGAATATTTCATCACACTTCTTGATTGCTTAATAATCATGTAAAAATACTTTCATTAGACTTTACAATTGTTTGTTCTTGTACCTGATTAAGAGGAATATCATGCTTAACCATGCTTCGTAAACAATAGATAATAGCAGAAAGAGAAATAGCCCGTGGAGCATTACAGTTTCCATATGACTTCTGGCCTGTTCCAGCAAAATCAAATACTGCTGACCCCTGTAGACAGATACAAAAATTATTGATGTCTTATTTTAGGTACAATCGCCTTTAAATGAGTTTAAATAATTTTTGCTATAATCCAGGAGGTAAGAGAAGATAGAATCAATGCAGAGAGTCTTTCGTTCTGCACCAATCCCATCCTTAGCAAAAATAAAACAAACAAAGAAGCAACAAAAAAGTAAAAATTAAAAAAAAAAAGCCATTCAAGATGAACTGTAGGTACCTTGTTTTCATCAATAAAAATTGTAAGATTAATTGGAGTCCCATCATCCATATATTCCAATGCATGCAGTACTGACTTTCCTGTTCTTTCCTATTACAGGAAGCAGTTACTGTTAGACTACTTTTATTGACATATACAAATTTGACAAAACATAGCATTTGCTTAGAACACAGTTAAATTTTAAGAATAACATTATTTTAATTATTAATTAAGAATAACATAGCACTCATTTCATCCTTACTTTTGTTTTCAGACCAATTTCTGTGAGCATTTCTCTAACAGCCAACTCAGCATTTTGCTAAAAAGAAAGATTGATAAAATTTGTTAGTACTCTTACAGAAATTCAACATACTCTTGACAAACTTTGAGTATAATTATGATGAACTTCCAAAAAAAAAAGTTCAACTGAACTTCATGAACAAATGAATTGATATATTTCATTTATACTTATTTTATTGAAGCATGTTTCCGGTGAAGTTCTTTAAACTGAGATCAAAGCAGTCAAAACTGGAGTATACTTGAGGTTTTTATAATGATTGCCATAATGTAATCACTTTTCAGAGTAACAATAAAATGTTACCATACCTGAATGTAACCCATGTAGGCTTGCACAACAGGAAGACTATACTCATCTATAAGTGCATTTATGAGGTTGATTCCCTACAGTAAAAAGATGTGAAATTTTCATTCAATGGTCCTACTACCACAGACGTGAAACCCATGAGACACCAAATGAGACTGTTGCACACTCTGTTTATCCATTTCACTCCCAGATCTTAAAAGTAATTCTCCTCACTGTCTGCCAAACAATTCCTGTAATGCTAGTTTGAAGAATTTGTTATTGGATCTTCTAGCAATCCCCTAATTTACATTTTTCTCTCTTCTCATCACTTGTCTGCTTGATATTGTATTGATGTTGTAGGAAAAAATTCCGTCTTAGTTTTTTCACTCATGGGAAGTAAAGGGGTACAGACAAAGAAGCAATAAGTTGTATCATGATAGGGAAACTTAGGTGCTCAGTGGATCAAAAGAGAGGCAAATTCCCCTTACCTTGTGATTTGCAGCCACCTGTGCCTTTAAGTCTGAAATGTTGTCCTGCAAATTACGACTTCCACTACAACCTGCGTACTTAGCGGGCTCCAACAGCTTTACCTTTAGAGCTAGTAAATCACACAAACTACATGTCATGATCAAATAAATTGTGGACAGTGAATTCCAAGAAAACAATGGGATTGCTGCTTCAAGACACTCATAGATGAGATGATTACCTTCTTCTTGAAAGATTCCTTTCTCCACCAATTTAAATGACATAAATACAGCTCCCTCATCAAAGATTGAATGGGAATGGGGGGGCATTGAACCTACCAGAGAGTAAAATTTCAATTTAACTTTTAATAATTATAATTTACAGGACATTTTACTGCAAGCATAGCAATCATTAGTGTTAGTAATGTAACTGCTGAATGTAAAAGTAAGGTAAAAGCTGAATGCTTTGATCCACTCGTACCAATTTTCATATCACCAATTAACAGAGTGTGAATCATGAACTTATTCAGATGACAGCTTAATATCCCCAAACCAAAGGTAACATGACTGGTCACCTTAACCTAACTTTTTCCTCTGAATGAAAATCAAGGATGTAAACAAAATAAATAAACTTCTGTGCAGTGACAGTATAAAGAGCATCTCTTAACTTTGAACAGGAACTTTAATTGGGATTTTGAGTGATAAATTTATGAAGTGCAGTCTTGAGTATGATAAGTGAATTATTCTCTATAAGATAAATAACTGCTTCTCTCAATTTAAAATAAGATGAATTACCAGGGGCTATTCCTCCAACATCTGCATGATGACCTCGACTTGCGACAAAAAAGACCGGCTTACTTTGGCCAGGATAAAAAACCTAACATAAGTTAAAAAAAACTCAAGTATATCAAATACATCCTCACTATGTCTGCAAGGTATTAAATAAAAATGAGCCCTTTACACCCTAACATTAGCATACATATTCTCCATACTGTTCTCTATACATTTGCTATGATGTACACAAGAAGAATTTGTTTAATAATCAAGAGCTGTCTTAGATAGTGATCAACTCCTTTGTTCTCATGACCTTAATATTTGATTCAGCTGTGATACTGTGAGGAGAAATAGGATGCTCATCACTCTTTTGAGTCATGGAGTTCAATAGAAATTAACCATTAATAGAAATGAAGTGATTTTTTTTACCTTTCAACTCTACATTTTTTCAGTTGTACCTGTCCAGTATTCCCAACTCAATGCAGGAGACAATAATTACCATATGCAACTTAAACCAAGGTTGAACAATAGCTTAAATCTGGATTAAACTTACTGGGGTGATGACTGTGAGGTCTGGAAGATGTGTTCCTCCAGCGCTTGGATGGTTACTAAGTATTACATCACCTTCATTCAGACTATCTCCTAAATGATCAATCTGCAACAAGATGTCTTAAGGTGACTTCTGATCTATGATTTGGTAGAAAATCAAGGTAGCTGGCAAATTATTTCTTCAGGCAAAACTATAAAAAAATTCTCAAACAAGACTGGTTGTCACCAGCCCAATTTGTGCACTAATAGGACAGTGTACTTCTCACGCTTGTAATTGGACAGTGTAATAAGACATTTAACATGTCATGCCTTTACAGTACGCATTATTTGCATGTGCTATTGTTGCACATTTTGCCAAGTTGTTTTGTGTGTTTCTTTTTTTTCTTCTGAAAAAGTGTAACCAATGTCTAGTTTCTTACTCAAATTTTGTCATAGTTTTGACTAATTGGTAACAAGACTAAATTTCTTCTAATTCTGTCCGTAATCATACTCATGATTAACAACTTCTGACTCCCTCTTCCTGGTCGTCTGAATTTCTTAATCACTCATATGATTACAGACCAAATTGAACTACACTCAGTCCTTATATTATAATTGATTATGTAATGTACCTGATATTTTACAGTTTCTTGCATTGATCCAAGATGCATTGGCACATGTGGGCCATTAGCAACAAGGTCACCAGCTGGACTAAACATAGCACAAGAAAAGTCAAGCCTTTCCTGGGAAAAGAACATATCATATGTTACATGGGATGTGCATCTAATACAAAAAATAATAAAGACCATGAAAATAATAGCTGTCAGTTGCATTACAGTTGTCACCAAAAGATAATGATTTGAGTAACAATCTGTTCCTAAAACGTAGCTTGAAATCAGGAAGTGTCAGTCAGCAGTCTTTTAGGCATAGCAGACAGAATAAAGGCAACTACAGCTGTCTAATTAAAAAATAGGAATCAACAGCTAAGTTTTCCCACTTGGTCAAAGCAATGCAATGTAATAAGGATGTCTTTGTCTTCAACCCATGGTATATGCCAAAATACTCCCCTGCAGAGTCATACTTCTTACCTTGATATTTGTAGATATTGCAGTCCTCTGAAGAACCCTATAAATGTTCAAATATATCATTCATTAATAACAGCTTGCAATTGTTACTTTTGTTATTATTCCTCATAATACAGAATCTGATAAGTTACATGAATTTACCTTCCCATTTGATCCGTTATACTCATAAAGCGATGGGAAAAGATGGAAAGCTGCAAAGTTAAAGGAAAGGTCAATAAGGATACTTAAAACAATGTTTGAATCCAGAGCTACAGTAAATGTTTTTGGTAACAGAGAGGGTACAGTACGCTTTGTTGGGTTTACAGTTTACTTACTTGTATTGCATCCAGCTCTGTAGTGACTTGTTTTCTACCTTTGTTTTTTCCTATCTAGAAAACACGAACCAATTAATTTAAATAACATAAAAATTGAATAAGTAAAGAAAATTATTTTCAAGGGTAATTTCATCCATGAGAAAATTGTATTCATTGTATTCAAAGTACAAAAAATTAATAGATAAAGAACTATTACCTCAATCCTGATATCTCCAGACTTTGTAATGTAAGCTGTACAGTGTGGCTCTACAA
This sequence comes from Pocillopora damicornis, assembly GCF_964200805.1. Lineage (NCBI taxonomy): Eukaryota > Metazoa > Cnidaria > Anthozoa > Scleractinia > Pocilloporidae > Pocillopora > Pocillopora damicornis. The sequence continues at coordinate 8,926,525 of NC_142672.1, forward strand.
GAATAGTACTGCAAACACAATTGTCACAAAAATGTGCAATGTACAAATTGATCCTAGTTTTTTTTCTTTAAGCATTGGCGGATGAATATATTTCAGGGATACCTGTATCATTATTTATTATGAATAAATCTTAAAAAACCATTTTTTTTTTGTAAAACAGGGTTACATTTCACTTGTAAAATGACAGTATATTATGAATGAGAGATGACCAGGAACCAGAAAGATTTGGTGTTATTGACACTTCCACTGATCCCTTTGAATTTTTCTACTACAGTCATTTCCATTTACAGTCCTGTCACATAAATCTACTTTGTCACAATATATTGTCATTTTTATAAGTTCTTTGAGCCACTTGGTGCAGAATCCTCTTTTAATTGCTATGGAACACCTTTAGCAGAAAGCCCTTCACAAGAAACTAATTGAAACAGACCTATCATTGCAGAGTTGCCTTTACCTGTGTTGATCTATGATGATGGATGGTCCTTTAATGAAATGCCCTTCAGCAAGGTTGTTGAGGAAATAGACTTTGGTGTCAAGGTAGCCACCCTCAAAGAAACATTTAGTTACCTGGATACAAAATGATTCAAATGATAACAGATCAGATCACAGTCTTACCTAGAACAGATAGCATCAACACTGTACAATAATATCTGTTCCTGACAGCATCCAAATGTAACTTTGTACCACTTCCAAGAAAAGCAAATTTTAAACACAAAATAAAGGGATATAGTTTCTTAAGTTACTGTTTGCTCTGATGAAGAGCTTCAACAAAAATTTGGCATTGAAACTCTTCACAGTGGCCACTTTATATTGTCAACACAGTTGATAAAACCCAATTGCCTTAAATACAAAATTCTTTTGGACATTTCATTCTCACTCTCCCAAGTTAAATGCAATATACAAAAAAATCAACAAGGCAATGATTAAACAGCTGAGTTTTTCAGTTTGGAGTTGCAATTCACAGATCAAAATTAAACAGGAAATTACAGTGCCAAATTTAAACAAAAATCTAATATCTCCTGCAATACCTCCCCTGAATCACACTTGAAGGTCACAAGAATATAGAGGATATGACCACCAACTAAAGAAGCTCTTGATTGTTAAACAAATTCACCTTGTCAGCACCTTAAGAAGAATATGATGAACAGTATGGAGAATATGCACACTGATGTTAGGGTGTAAAGAGTTAAATCACTTCTAAAGAGGGCAAAAGAGAAAAAAAATATAAAGTATATACTACAGCATGATGCACCATCCTGCTTACCTTTTTGACTGGTGGCAAAGCACTTGAATGAGAAAGATGATGAGTGACTAATGTTTTGGAATGCCCACAGCCTCTTACACGTACATCGTTGACTATGATGTCCCGTTTAGGAATGGTAAAGCCAAACTCTTGCATATACCTGTTAATTACTACAACAGTTAATTCACATAACAGCCTATCTTTAAGACGCTTGAGAGTGCTTAGTGTTTCATGCCCAAAAATGATTCTTTCAGTTATTGGAGTATCTAGTTCTCCTTCATTTCAATGTGAGCCTGCACATGAGCATTGTGACGGTTTTTGTCAAGAACAAGGTGGATCTTGGAACTCCTCACTGGGCATTCACCAATAAAGAAGGTTCTTGGGTCTTTAGTAATTAAGAGTTGTCTGGAACCCCAAAATTTCGAGACATATCTTGAATTACAATCAAGTAATTCACTTTCAAATACTCTTAGAACTTCATCTAACAACCAGAGAACTTAGAACATAAAAAAATGTAAATGCTTATGTATAAGAAATTATATCAATATTGAATGATCAGCAATTACCTCTCTGTGAAAACTTTACCAAAGTCAGCGATGTTGAAGCAAGAACTTGTCCCTGACTATTTAGTATCGAAAAAAAAAAATTTTAAAAAAAGCTATTCAGAGATAACTGTTAACAGCAGGAATACCTGAAATTTCCAAAGTAATGTGCTATAGAAATAAATTAAAAAATGAGCAACATGCAAACTTCAAAATTACCTCTTCTGTTTGGCGAGGAGAGATATTGCACATCAATGCACAATCAGTTCCATTGTATCTCATGTGCAGAAATATTTCTGTAGATATCTGTTCACTGAAAAAAATATGTTAAGTACATTTAAACAAGTGGTGGTTAAAATTAATTTTTTTTTAAGAAAAATGGGCACTATAACATTAAAATCCCTGCTGATCCTTCTAGCCATTCCACCCTTGATCAAATGGGTCTGGCTTAAAAAGGTCAAAAAGGTATTTTAGTAAAAAAAAGACTGGCAGAAATAATGCTTATTGGCAAAATATGAAAAAAAAATATTTTGCAACTCTACATCATATGTACTACCCTATAATACTTTCCTCAATTCCTAATTGATACATTTTTAAACTCTAACAAATTCTCAAGAAACTTACTCATCAAACCCTTGCAGTTTGAGCGTATCTGCACACTGCTGCATGAGGAAATCAATTCTTCCCTCTAAGTACTGGAATGAGTCTGGATGCATGCAAAGTATTGTACCTTCTTTAGTTATATGACCAATAATGATCAAACAGCTTTGCTCAAATGTTTTAAGATAAAATAATGCAAGTTTTGTTCACTGATAGGTGTAAATAAGCAGTCTGTAGATGTGTTGACAAATTCTTAAAAATTTTTTACAACAAACATAATTGGAACAAAACAGTTCCAACAAGTCTGTAAATACAAATGTTATCATTGGGCAATGCATACAAAAATTTTATGATAATAGGCAAAGTCATACAAGTGTAAAGAGTCTGTAGGTTCACCTGATGTTATAGAGCAAAGACAGAATGCAATGAAGTAAGATCATGGCAATCTCAGATTATTTGTAATTACAAATTAAAAAATTTCTCTAAAATTATGCTCACCTTTGTTATAAACACAGCAACATGGCTCTTGAGCTTCATGAACAACATCTGCTAAAGCCAATCCAAATGCTGAAAGGATTCCTGAATAGCTACCAAGATATACAACATTAATTCATTCTCAGTCTGCACTTAGTCAGAAGATATTTCATAACTTGTAGCAACATCAGTTTGGAAAAGTCTCTTGCTTGTAACCTTGAATATTATTATTAATTATTATAGTAATTTTAGGTTTTTGCCTGCTAATCTGCCAATGCAAAAGTTTATTTCTATGAATATGAACTATGCCTTGCCCATAAACACATAAAACTAACATTCATGTGTTAATTCTTTCTAGGACTAATTTTTTAAATCAATTTTTTTAAATCACCGATGAATGAAGACTGTTGACATCCCCAATGACTGAGCTATAGAGCATGCATGTTGACCTCCTGCTCCACCAAAACAGGCCAGGACATGATCAGCAGTGTTGTATCCTCTGCCTTGAGTCAAACCCCTGATAGGTCGGCACATGGTCTCATTAGCAACAGCAATGAAACCCATGGCTACTTCCTCAACACTAAGGTGAACATTCTGGCTGTCACCACCTTGGGAGGCCAAGAATTCATTTATCTGAAGATTAATGAAAGAATACATTCAACATTTTTACAATGGTCAACTTTGAGAGGGATTAATGGGCTGTTAACAAAGGTTTACCATGAATAAATGTGCCTACTTCAATTACAACAATGATTAAACAAGCTACAAGAAACCTCCAAAGTGAATCTCTGAAAAGTCTCCAATGCCCCTTGTTTGTCTAATGGAAGGTTCTCATCCTGTCCAAAAATCTTGGGGAAGAACCTGAAAAATATTGTTTACCTTTAACTCCCAAGATTTGATTGTTGATTCTCATCTCTTACTGCTACACATTTCCCATTGAATCAGTTACAAGAATTTGGTATTAGATCAAGATAACAACTTCTACCTGATAAGTTTGAGTATTCTCATTACCTGTTTGCTAAATTCTGTGTGGATATAATAGGGAGAAGTTACATGTCAATCACTTAAAAGAGTTAACACTGTGTTAAGTCACCATGAATAAGTTAAAAATAAGTTGTCAATCACCCTTAGGGGTTTCATGGTTAAAGCCTTCTCTTTCTTAGTCCCACTGCTCCCACTACAGAGGAAGAGATGTGGTTCAATTCAGTCTTTATCTACAATTTATTTGTTACAAACTGTGATCATGATCAGACCAAACTCACTCAGGAAGTATACGTCCAAGAACTAAGTTTGCATCAGTAAGAGCCAATGGCCCACCTGTCAATTGAAATTTAAAAATAAATCACCATGCATGGTTGAAAATTTAATGGAATGATTTGTGAAACTATGAGAACAGATTCCTACATCTGCTAAAACCCTCCCCTAGGAAATGTTGGAATTCACATGGAATTCTCATTTATAATATTATAATAACTTTAGATATTTCTTTACCTTTTCGATAACAAACAGGGCCTGGATGGGCGCCAGCAGACTCAGGCCCAACAACAAATAGCCCTGCCCTGAAAAACAAGCGAGATCCACCTCCTGCTGCAACAGTGTTGATATCTAGCTGCCAATGAAAGAACAACTTTTTTTCACACAAAAATAAGTTAGAAAAAAGTAACTAAAAAGACAAGTTGAATATAGATTAGTTGGCAAAGACAATTATCATAATGATAATCATTTAATTACCAATTGAAAATGCAATGTACCTGAGGGGCCTGAATAGTAATTCCTGCAGTTGTTGTCTCAAACACTTGCTCATACAGACCAGCATAACGAGAAACATCTGTTGAAGTTCCTACATTACATATTAACAGAGTATGAATCTACAGACTCAAGTGTATAATTAGAAAATTTACTGAATGGTTAACACACCCACTTCATTGTATTTGGATTATATTATTAGATGACTTATGTGATTCATCCATGATCTAACTGGTTATATTGGTAACCCAAGATTGGATTTTTCAGCTAATCTGTTGTGTATCTGCACATACCACCCATGTCAAAACCAACAACAGGTTGTCTTGTCTCTGTACAGTATGTTGTCATAGCATACCCAACCTACAATAAAACAGTAGAAGTTCTTCACCAGGAAGATGTCAGCAAGGGGAAGACAATGATAAGGGCAGGCGTTATAATGATGATGACTACTGACAACATCATTTAATTGTAAACTTCGCTAAGTGAATTGATTACAAAGGTGAGATTAAGTACTACACAATACTTCTAATGAAAAATTAAAAGTACTGTTACTTACCACTCCTCCTGCTGGACCAGAGAGAATAGCGTGAGAACCAGAAAACCTTTATTCAGATAAAACAACACAGTTAGAAACCTAACACTTTAAAGACTTTCATTTCATGGTATATGTACCTAACTGTTACAAAATGCCCCCTTTTTAACACATTATCAACCCTATACACCCTAACATCAGTATGCATATAATTTCTCCATACTAGTCTCAGTGCATTTCTTAGGGTGCTAGCAAGGAGAATTTGTTTAACAATTGAGAACTCTTTAGCTTGTGATCATTTTGTTTATTCTCATGACCTTAAAGTGTGGTTCAGGAGCAATATTGTAAGGAGAAATAAGATTTTAGTTACTCTTAGGGGTCAAAGGATAAAAAAGGATAATATTCTATTTAATGTCTTACTTTGACACAGGAGTTAGTCCACCATTAGACTGCATGAATAAGACTTTTTCCTATAGATGAAAAAGGGATAAACAACAAACAAAGCAAGTCCATTTCTATCCAGTAACTCATATCTGATATGGATAAAACACCCAGTGAACATACATTATACCCTTCCACCCAAATGGAATTTTGATTTTACCTCAATTCCACTCTTAAAACCAGATAGAAACCCATTTACGTATCTCTTGATGCAGGGTGTTAGGTAAGCATCTGCACAAGCTGAAAAAGAACAGTTCAGGAAATGACAACAAAACCAATTAACCGATGAGCAGAGATTGTTTATTTGTAAATCAAGCTGCATCACAGTGGACATGGTTGACCATGCTTTTAACTATTTTGTTGCATGCCCAAGAACTGATAATATTGTCTTAGCTTGGTTACTTCCAGATTTAAAAATTAACGAATGGTATCGGTTTCACGTACCTGTGTATCCTCTTGGAACAACTTTTACCATTGGCATAACAGCAGATGACAATGATACTTGATCAAAACCCATTTCAAGGGCTATTTGGCCAATTTCCCTCTCATGGCTGTCATATCTTGAGGCATAATAATCCAAAAGTACACAAAGATGTTACAGAAACTTTTACTCTATGTACATGTATTTATTGTAAGTATAGCTGCTGAATGTCATGATGAGAAATGCAATGGATAAGTTCCCCTGAATGACAGTACAAACATTTCACATGTATTCCTAAGGTAAGATGTGAATCCATTAATTAATTCATCTTGGCCAAATATAAAGGAAAGGGAATTATAAATATGAGACTTTGAGAACTACAGCTAGAATTTTTTACTGTGAGGGGCATGTGTTTTGTATCTGCAGTCACTGTCAGAAGGGATCCAATTGAAAATATAATTCTATAGTAAATTATGAAAAATGAAAATATGGACACCTGTACATCAATTTCCATGTAAAGTCACACCAGAATTATGGTTGTTCAGAAATATATTGTTTATCTATAAACCTTAGGTTTCAAAATTTACGTCAACGTGAAATAACCAATCTAATGTGCCATCATTGAACATAAAAAGGAGGAAAACAAGGTAGGCCAAATAAAGACAAAAATTACCATACATGTATGAGTGTAAAAGTGCTACTGCCAGACTCTTGATCCCTTTATCCAGAATCCTCTTTTGTTAAAAAAAAGAATGCTATTAGTAATACTAGTCATGGAGAAGGAGCAGCTTATTCCAACCCTTCCCTCCAGAATTTTCAGGAAATCTTATTAACATAATGAAATTTAGGGGAAAAAAAACAAAGAACAGATCTGAATAAAAAGGAAGGCTACCAATCATTCAGTTTCTATGTGCAAAACTTTAAATTTCTTTGTTCTAAATCTAGTTCCCAAAATTCTTTAGCATTTAGTTTCAAAGGAAACCTATTTTGATCCAAAGATATGCTCCCACAGATTTTGCCCCCCCCCCCCCTCCCATCCCATTTTGCAAAGGGATAGCTCATGCTGCAGCTAAGAATTACTACACAGGACTTATAGTTAAGCAGTCTTAATAGTAAATATATCACCTGCAGATCCTGTTTGAGCTTCAATCTGTCAAGTGGTTTCCAAACTATGAGCTAAGGATCAATAGCAAACAAAAATTAAAACAAGTTGAATTTTGTTAATCATAATATTTCACAAAGAAACTTTTTGTCATTGACTCAGAGCTAGGTCTCTCAATTAGTCACAAACAAGCAAAAATTCATCTCAGCCCTAAATCAAAATCACTCACATGCACACTTTCTCTCTCTCTCTCTCTCTCTCTCTGCCTTAACTCCAACATGTCAATTATGTGAGCCCACTAGTCCTCAGGTAAAAATAAGCATTTCCTTCCCACAGCAAATTTAAGTAACTTAAAACCCTGATTATCATTAATAATTTATTATCCATTTTAGTTTTAGCCCAAACTTCCTCCTCTTCACCTTTTCTCCAGTAACTCCTGTAACCACGAAGCTGTCATCTGGCAGTTCTAATTCACTTTTCTCTTGCACTAGAACAACTCTCTCTCTGACTTCAATCACATCATCATACAAGACCTCTGGACAAGTTGCTTTCTGTTTATAATACAAAACAACAAGTGGCTTAATAGAGCTTTGTCTCTTCATAGATCTGCTAGATCATTGGGAAAAGTGGAAAACTACTTTTAATTATTGATAAAACCCTATATTACCAGGAAAGAATAATTAAAAAAAAGAACTAGATGCAATATGTTAATTTTGGTGCTTCATTAATAATTGACCAAAAGAATTAGACAAAGGATTATTAACTGCAGTGACAGCAAATGAAAGGAAGTTGATGTCTTCAGAATTAGCCCTTTTCCTAATACAACACTCCAAATTTCAGCTTTCTTTCAAATTCACACTTACTGACTAACTGTAGTTGATAATCAACTTAAGGTTTCCCTTTTCTATCAATGCTGCTTAGCAGTTTCTTAAGATTCTAATGTTTCCATCATGCACAGCTGCCAAATGAATGCAGCATCATAAATTCCCATGAAGGCTAAAGAGAGGGAACTCCTGGCAGAGAATTGTCGTGTTATGAAGAATTAAGAACAACAAAGTCACCAAAGTCTGATGTGGCTGTGTTATTGGACTATACAGAAGTGTAATAAATAAATAAATAAATGAGTCTTACTAAATCAAACAAGTATGGTCTTGTCTGATTGCCAATATGCAACAAATCATGGAATCCTTCAGTAATAACCAGAGCCATTCTTTCTCCCTTTCGTTCTAACAGAGCATTTGTAGCCACTGTGGTCCCCATCCTTATCCACTCAATGTACTTTGGATCAATAGGCTGATCTGCAGGCATCTTTACTCCTGTTACCTGTCAAGAGGTAATGGGTATATGCTCGTACAATTTACAGCAATTCCATAACTTTGAAATTTACTCGTTAACCTTAAACTCTGTCTCAACAAAAAGTTCTTTCTAACTCAGTTTTCAGAACATTCAGTTGTGAAATCAGTAAGTCTGAATTTGACGATTATTTTTTCTCTCTCTACAGGAAGACGCTTTTTCAACTGTTCCCTTAGAAATACATATTTGTTTCCTCCTCACCCCTCGAAGATAACCCATAGGCGTGGTGGGCACAAAATGGAATGGTCACCTAGACATGGAACGGCCAAATTCCACACTAACAAGGGGCTCAATAAGAGATCACCTGAAGTCCATTAAAAACAATTGACGCTTCCGAGAAATGTTACATACGTAATACCTCTTGTAATATTCGTCTAATTCCTTCTCTTGGTGCATCAGGATATGCAGGATCCACCGACAGCAGTTTCATCACTCGTACTTCTCCGTTAGGACATTCGGCATAAACGTCTGTAAAAGTTCCACCTCGATCGATCGCAAATCTGAAGTTGCCGCCAGCCATATCGCGAATCAAGCAAAATTATGGGGATTGGTAGGAAATTGCAATGACCTTCCTCTTCTATTCTCTCTTTAAAGTATACTGAAAAAAGTGGAAATTGACTGACAGTAAGACGATACAAATTTGTAATAGTTATGCGCTGGATTCGAGGCTGCATCATACCCCGTGTGCGGATGGGGAATTTGAACCTCGCCTGGCTGGGGCTGGGGTGGCAAATTGAACCGGAAGTATCAAGTCTTTCTGGTGGAATGCATTGGATTCAGCTTAGGGTCAGGGTCGTTCGGGTTGAGGTTAGAGAAATAGTATGTTTATCGTGAACTACCGCTGTAATACTCCTCATTTGCCTCGTTTTCCCGCGTTTTAGCATCAACGATACCAATAGCAAATATATCACCTGCAGATCTTTATTAAGCTTTAATCTGTCAAGTGGTTTCCAAACTATGAGCTAAGGATCAATAGCAAACAAAAATTAAAACAAGTTGAATTTTGGAGCGTATATGAAATAACAAGTTTATCATGAACTACCGGTGTAAACCAGCTAATTTGCCTCGTGTTTCCGCGTTTTAGCGTTAACTTTCACACTATCATATCTTTTTCCTGTTGCCTATTTTTATGATTATCAATAAAGGAAGCGAAGAAGAAAAAAATTAATTTTGTACCTTGAATTGTTTTCGACTTGAACATTTTACACCTGCCCCCAACCGGAAGCCTCACTTCCCTTCACACTTCCGTTCTTCAGAAGGAAAGCGAGGCTGAGTCAAATTGGTCGAAAATAGAAAAATATGGCTGCAAACGCTCTCTCGAAATTCTCCCGTGTATTTGGTCGCAAGTCGGCAGTAGTCATCGGAATGATTCACGTGCAAGCACTCCCAGGTAATCAACTTGAATCAAACATTCCTCTGTAACTTTTTGATCAACTGAAAATAAGGTTTGTTATCGATTAGAACCTGCGCTTGACTTTCGCCTAGCTACACAGCTGCCTTCCTTAGCTTTGCAGCTTTCTTTCTAAGTAATTAATTCTCCATCACGTCGCGCATAAAATGAGAAGTTTATATCGAGTTGAAAATATGAATTTAAATTTTTTATAAATTAATCGCTAAAAAGATATGCTGCTATTTTTTCTGCATCTAACCTCTATATTGATATAACGGTAAGCCGGAAGCCTTAAACAATTGTTAATTAACTACCGAAGTCTTTTAATTTTGTCGATATTTCGCCAAAGGAAAATCAGTTTCAGTTGCATGGCTAAACCAGTTAGTTTTTTTTTTTAATTATTTCGGGGTAAAGATCAATCTACCTCAGCGCCAGAATCTTTTGTGACTTATTGGGGTTCAATAAAGCATATGGATAGCACTAACTAACAAGATATAGCGAGTCTACTCGAAAAGTAGGGGGGCTACCCCCAAGGGAGTCAGACAAGGATATACCCTCTGGTTATTCAAACCCCAACCTGTTTCAGATCAAAACATGTCTTTAATCTTTCCTATTTTTCAAAAGTACAATGTAGCTGATTTTGTTAATAACGCCTGACGTATTTGAATCTTCTTCTTCTGCTAAGGAACACCCAGGAATCACCTATCTATGACTGAAATAGTAAATATGGCACGCACTGATGCAACAAACTATAAAAATGCTGGAGTGGTAAGAGTATCTGATCACTTATACATTAAATTTCAAATCAGTTTACACAAAACTTCAGAAGCAAAACTAAAGCTGCAGCATTGATTCTTTCAATTTAAATTTTCTATGTGTTTTGTGTTAAACATGAACAGTTTAGTCTTTAGGTGATATCAGGCTTCATACACTTGACATATATGAAATAATTTCTCAATGTATTGTTTGTGGAAAAATTTATCATGAATATCACCAGTGATGGCTTAATTAACCCTTTACAACCAAAAATTAGTATACATATTCTCCATACTGTTCTCTATACATTTCCTAAGGTGCTGACAAGGAGAATTTGTTTAATAATCTAGAGCTTCTTTAGTTGGTGATCATCTCCTTTATTCTCGTGATCTTAATTTGTGATTTGGGGCCAATATTGTAAGGAGAAATTAGATGCTAGTCACTCTTAGGGGTCAAGGGGTTGATGATCATCCATGAGAAACATTTTATTTTCATCAGTGTGAGTTCCATTTCATGTAGGAAGAACCTCGATACAAAAGAAATCAGAACACTTGTTGGAACTCTTGGGTTGAGCCCTCGAAAGGGGACCAATCTGGGTTTGGCAGACTAATTTTTGACCCCTGAAAATAAAGGATACCACCATGTAGATAACTGATAGATAATTGTTAAAAGGATATGCAATCACCACCAAAAGCATACGATGGCAAGTAACTCTATTATGAATGACTACAAAAGATACTTGAAGTAACTTGAAAAGAACTTCAAACATATGCACCTCTAATAGCTGATCATCATTCTATACTGAAAAATAGTAGTACATAGACATTCACACATTATTGCTGACAAGGACCAGTAGTATAGCGTTGAAGCATTGTGATCCTCATTTAAAAGTTTTACTACATACAATTGATGATGACACTTCATTCCTGAGTCAAACAAATTAACTTTTATTTGTCTGTATTATACCCAACTGAGGATGAGTACATGCATTGTTAACATCAAAAACTGAATGATAATGTAGGAGTCAAGAATTGCTGTTTTGACCCTTGTCTTTAAATTATTTTTCTTCAGGATGCTATTTTAATGGAGAACATGCATGATATTCCATATCTAAATCGACATGTTGGACCAGAAATTGTTGCAGCCATGAGTGTGGTTTGCAGTGAAGTCCGAAGAGTGGTGAATAATTTACCGTGTGGTATTCAGATATTGGCTGGGGCAAACAAGGAGGCACTGGCTGTAGCAAAAGCAGCAGACCTGCAATTTATTCGCGCAGAAGGATTTGTTTTTTCACACATTGCAGATGAAGGCACAATGAATTCTGATGCTGGTGAACTACTTAGGTACAGGAAACAAATTGGGGCAGATAAGATTTTAGTTTTCACTGATATCAAGAAAAAGCACAGGTAATTTCATAAATGTACTTTTTATTACTTGTCTAACTAATTTATTGTGATAGCACTGTATTCTAAGGATTCTGAAACAAGCTTTTTTCTTTTTGTTACTTTTATTTATACAGTACTTATAAATTATAGTAATAAAATTACTAACCAAAACATCATTTTAATGCTATAGCTATTTAGTAACCACAAACTATGACTTACTTGCGCTCAGCTAAGTATGTCATGCTTGGAGCCTCAATAGAGCAAGTAATTTTTTATTTGTTTCATTTAACCCTTTACAACCTTTTGTTATCATTCATATTCTCCACACTGTTTTCTCTACATTTCTTGTGGTTGCAAAAGGGAGAATTTGATTAACAATCAGGAGCTTCTTCTTCTGACTTCTATTTGTATTTGATTGAAGGAGAATTAGAAGCTTGTCGCTCCTAGGAGTTAACCCTTTAACTCCCATGAGTGACCAAGGCAGAATTTCTCCTAACATTATCAATACAATATCAACCAGAGAAGTGATGAGAATAAAGAAAAATATCAACCTGGGGATAATTAGTTGAGCTGATACTAAATTCTCTGAATTAACATTGTAAGAATTGTATGGTTGACAGTAAGGAGAATGACAAATTTGATCTGGGAGTTAAAGGGTTAAAGGAGTAAATTACTAAAACATGTTTCATGACCAAAATTTCTAATTAAGCTAAGATGACATTTTGTGGAAATTTATTCATTTCAGTTCCCACTTTATAACATCTGATGTGGATATTCTGGAAGTGGCTCAAGCAGCAGAGTTTTTTCTCTCAGATGGAGTGATACTGACAGGAAAAGCAACAGGTGAAGCCACAAGCTTAAAAGAAATGCAGTATGCCAAAGAATCAGTGAACATTCCTGTTTTGATTGGTTCTGGGGTGGATGATAATAACATAGAACAATATCTTGGTGCAAATGCAATGATCATTGGTTCATACTTCAAGGAGGATGGCCATTGGACAAATCCAGTGAGTTTTAAAAAGGTTCATGCCTTCATGGCTAAAATTGAGAGAATGAGAAAATGATGATAAATTGAAATAATATTCCTTAAAATATTTTAGCAGCTTATGAAAATGTTTCTAAGATCTTTTAAATTCTCCAATTGTCTGCTATATTCTTTAAATGTCTTGTACAAGGAATTTTTACTGGTACTTATTAACAACCAGTGCAGACCTTACAAAGATATTTAGTAAGAGTTTTGACAATTTTTTCCAAGTTTTGTATTGGTCTTTAGAAATCTTAGACATATAGAGGATCACTGGAAAAGCTTGAAGATAAATATGGTAAATATAAATTTAAAAATACATGAGCATGAAACAAAAGTCCTAAATTGTAATTAAAAATTCCTCCATTACAGAAATTTAGTTAACAATTTGTTTTTTGATTTTCTCATTTTCATAAATTTAGCAATAACAAATTATTAATATACATTAATCAAAATTGTAACTTTTGGTGGGTGTTATTTATTTATTTACATGTGATATGAAGAGCTACTAATTCAAGGATTATAATGGTATAACTATCTCCTCAGTGAGTAAAGAGAAACTAAAATGGTTGTCTGTGATAGTTTGTTGCCATCTCAGGTTCTAAGAAACCTGTTTTATTAAACTAAGACAATTTTTTGTTTTCAATTATTGTCATGTTTTCTTGCCTTACACTTTCTGGAACTAGAATGTTTAAGGCTCAGGACTTTGAAAAGGTATCATCAGTAAGGTGCCTCTGGAATTACCAGTCCTCCTTTCGTAATTGTGGTAACAATCTTTACGCAGAGGTCAAGATTTGTATTAACACCAAAAAAAAAAATTCTCAAGCTTGAAAAAAGAAAGAAAGAAAGAAAGAAAACAGTAATAGTCTAAACTTAAATGAAGTAATGCCTAGGCACTAGACAAGTGAGCCAAAAAAACCAGACAAATACTTTTTCCATTTATAGAAACTGAAAAATGATATAATGTGAGCTAAATGTTCAAAACTGAAAAACCACAGTGGAATATTTTGATGCCAAGAAACTTGAGATGTTATATGTAAAAAGTGAAAAATTGCCTCACCTTTGGAGCAAAAAAAAATGTAAACCATAGATATCCAATGGCTGCCTCTTAGGTAATTTTAATTCTTTTCTAAAGCTTCATTACTAATTTTCATTGAGAGTTTTTGGTCACTAACTATCTATACCTTCTAAACATGATGGGCAAACTGGTCCAATTTAAATTAGTAAACAACTTTACTTTCTTACCCCAGGGGAGAGACAATAAATCATCAGAATAGACAATACTTAATGCTTGTGAGTTGCAAAAGTTTATTCCTTCTGTAAATAGAAATTTCAAGTATTTAATTATCAGTAAGGAATGGTTTGATTTCTTTTGTATTTAATCAGTTGTTGTTAGGACTACATTGTTTACCTTTGTGGTGGCAGTTCCATGTGAAATTTGCAGGTTGTCATACTTTATTCCTTATTTATACTTCTCTGTAGATTTTAGCACATTAACATCTGTACAATTTAATTCTATCCAGCTGTCAGTGTTGTCAAAATAAACCAGCAAACATGCATTTTTCCATCTACCCTAAAAAATGTGCCAGCTGTTGCAAATATTTGTAGCTCAAATTTCAGCAGAGATGCAGTGTATCAGGTGGTGTACTTTGTATTACAAACCAATTACCCAAAATATTTTTGACAACTTTAAACTGTAAAGATTGATACAACTACACATTATTAAGTTTAGATGAACTTAACCTTGCAAATGTTCATCATCAAGTTTGTTTTAGTTTAAACCTTTAAATCCCATGAGTGACTAAAACAAAATCTCTCCTCACAACATCAGTACAATATCAACTAGATAAGTGATGAGAATAAAGTAAAATATCAATTTGGGGATAAGTAGTTGAGCCAGTTCTTAATTCTTTGAACTAACAGTATAAGAATTGTATGGTTGACAGTGAGGAGAATGACAAATTTGATCTGGGAATTTAAGGGTTAAGTGAAGTGATTGTGTGGGAGCTAAGTTTGCAATCTACCAGTTTCAGTGTGGTAGAAAATCCCACAACTCTGTACAGTGAATTCGAGTGATAACACCTGTTTGTGGAAATTTTTTATTTTTTTTTATTATGGAAATTTACTCAATCTGCATCTGCAAGACAATTTTTAATTATCCCTGGTAAAGTTGTGTTGGTGATAAAATTATTTTTGTTCTTCTTAAGGCATTGGAAATTAAGATGTTGTAGATTAGTTGACAGGAAAAGGCCTTCAGTTAACTAGAGGAAGGAAAATGCAAAGCACACTCATTCCAATGTGTGCATGATTTTTTAACAACAGCACTATGACGCTTAATTTCATTATTCTAGCATTAATGTAACATTGGCACCGCATTGGTTTGTTTGTTTTGCATAATTTGTCTTCCATCTAGAAAATCCCCTATCGAATCATTAATTACGGGCTAAGTTCAGCATTCCACTCAACACTACGCTTAACCTAGCTACCAGAATTGCATGCGAGATGAGAGTTCATTAGCTAACCTGCTACACTCGCTCAGTAATCACATTACGTAATCATTTACGTAAGTCAGCAACTTGAACTTTAGTTCAAATTTGGTTTATTTCAATCTCAAGGTTGTACTCAAGACAGTAATATCAGACCATATAATGTATGAAATTTAGTGAAATTGTATTTCTTGTTTCAAATTTTCAAAATTATATCGATTTTTTTTTCGTTTTCGTCATAAGAAAAATAAAATAATGCCAACCATACTCTCGTCGATCCGTACTACCTAAGAATGATACATAAATTACATAGCTGGAAGTGCGATCTCCGCGAGCTATATAACAAATTTGAGCCCAGTTTATGTTTCTAGGATCAAATTATATTAATATCTTCCTCATAGCGAGGAATACAATACACAAGGGAAATAATGAACCTACTCTGGGAAGCAAACTATACCCTCCGAAAGAATATAAATAGGAATGTTTTAAATATTTACAATCGACGGACTTTAGACCCTCACGCTAATCCACAAGCGTCGCTCTTGAATATTAAAATTCTAGCGAAGGTCAACAGCCCCTTTTGCCGTGTAGTCCAACGTGTTTTCCTAGCATCCTATTTCGTTTTTTATTTCGTTTGCTTCTAGAATTATTCTGAAAATGAACCATATTTTGCTTTTTTAAGTTCTTTCTGTTGGCGCGAATGCTGCCTTGGAGCGGAGGTTCGGTTTGTCGCCTCTTTTCAATTAACTCGAGCTGCGCTTGGAATTGGACAGTACGACGCGGTTCCCTCCTTTCCACGACCTCTTCTCCGTTTCTAGCTGTGCTAGAATTCCGGGATGTTGAGGAAAGTGAAGGAGAATGCCGTCTTATACCTGGACCATACACAGACATACTGGGATGTTCGATAAGAAGATCCTCCATCGGGCTTGCTTCCAAAACTTCGGGGGAAAGCCCGCTCGCCTCAAAGCAAGGCGGTGGAGTAACGTACCAACTTTCCTCCAGTTGGATTTGGGCTTTTAACTTAGGATCATCGTTTTCTTTCTCGTCTGTGGAGAATAAAAGTGAGAGATGATTCTGGGGTAATACCAATTTAGCGATAACGGAGAAGGAAATATGATGTCACCATAGTGGCGCAACCCAATTTAGCATTGTCGTGACGAACACATCTTGACTTCAAAACAATAACCAGCAAAGTGAAATGCGTGAAAATGTATTCTTTGAAATACAAGATATGCTGAAGAAATGGATGCATCTTTCGCCCATTTTCGCTTTGAATAACATTTCAAAGACATAATTTAGGCATAGAAGTTTCCACTCACCACATTTTTTGCCTTTTTGAACGTCCACTAAAATCCAGTCGTCATCGACGCTTTGGGTGTCGTCGACCGATCCCGGGACAAGTTGCTCGTCTGTTTCGCCCCAAATGTAACTTGAAATCGCGGTCCACATCCTGAGTTAATTTCTTTGATCAGCAATAAGGCCAATTTGCAATGATAAGTCACCTTTTCCTAAGCGAAAAAGGCGGAAAATGCAAGTTTACTTCGCCAAACCAACTCCTATTATTTAGGACAAGGAAAACACAGCTGACACTCCGATTGCTCTCAAAAGAAACGCTTTAACTTAGAAACCTACGAGATTTTCTTTTCCTAGTTACGAAAGGAGTTCACTTACCGTTTTAATGCAGTTGAAGTGAAAAAACGACTAGTCCGCCAAAATTCGTTATGGTTCTTGAGAGATCTGTGTAATGCAAATTTTGTAAACGAAGAAGGAGCCGGTTTTCTGGTCAAATATTTGAGCTTCTGCAGGAAAAATTAGCGCTCTTTCGCGGACGAAATAATTCAAAACAGATTTGTTGCGAAGAAATTAGTCGAAGCTTCGAATGTTACAACAAAAATGACGCCGTTGGTAGGAAAGCAAATCTTGCAGATGTCAAGAAAAAATCTTCGTTTGGGAAAACTCAATGTTTTTGTTGACATTCTGTCAACGTTGGTGACGTTACTTCCAATTCCCAAATATGGAAAGCAAAAACAGCAGGGAATACACGTGACCTGAACGTGCTGTCAGTAAGCCACCCCTACTAGACTTTGGAACATGCCATGTCCACGTCAGGGGTTAGTGCAGCGGAAAACAATATGCTTTCATTGTGTAACAGATACAACAGTGGGCAAACTTGCTGAGATATGCATTTAATAATTCCATGGCGCAGAACGGAGGTCTGCCAATTTTGCTTAAAATTAGCTACAAACAAGCTACGGGCTGTAATGTATGCGATATCCGGAGTCGCTATATATTTATATTAAACACTGATTGTACTAATCAGAAAGAAATATTTTCTAAGAGGGGATCATAAGTCATTGCAGGGAATTTCAATTTCCTCAGTTATCCACTCACGCAAATAATCTACTAATGGAGCGTTTCCGTTACAATGCCCCAAGAGATGATATATTCTTCTTAATGTGACCTTTGAACAAGCTCTCGATTATGATGACAACCTCTTACATTGCTGTAAGGCAGAAAGAAAAAAATAATAATAGTAATGAAGAGAAAGTTGTGCTTCAGAATCTTCGGCAGTTAAATAAATTTCGCCTTGTCAGAAATGTCAGCTGCTTCCTCACACCACACCCCAGAGAGGCACCCTGGCTAGGCCAGAGCGGTGAGAGCGTCCGTCTGGTGTCTAAAATGGTCGGTCCGAAAGTAAAAAAGGGGGGAGGGGTGGGGAAGTTCGTTCCCTTTAATCATTGATTTGTTGTAGTTTTTCTTCTTTTGTCATGTTTTTAGAAATCTTAACTGTCTTTCCAAGTTCTACGGGTGAATGACGATGTGTTCGGAGTTACTGAGCATTCTGGAGATGTTTTAACCTCAGGTGGCCGGCCACTTAGTACACGTGAGCTCTTTGCAAATAAAGTTAATTAGAGGGAAGCACCTTACTTCATGAAATTTACTCCCAGGAGCTGGGACACTCTCAGCAGACACAGCGTTCCGTTTTAGCTGAGCGAGACGCCAATCTGTAACTAGGGGGATTTAAAGGGCTGATACGCCTGTGAACAAAGCACATGGATACAGAAAACATCGTTTGCAATAAAAGTGACTTATTTGATCTACCATAAATCTGCTACAGTATACTCATTAGGTCAATTAGTGTAAGGAAGGAAAGAAAGCGGACGCCTACTAGACAGGTAGCACCTGTCTTGGTTTGCAGGGGACGGTAAGTCCGGCTGAGGGTCGTGCCTAAATCCTACCGGCTAGAGGTACGTTCGAGGAGCAGTGTGACGAGTTGCCGAATCGGATGTTTATCGGAAATTGTCGACAACTGCAATATGGCGGACTATTCCAGTAAATACCAACAATAAAGCGACGTGATTGAACCAGACGTGAATATTATAACATGCTTTACATGTGAAGAATACATTGTTGAGTTTAAATCAAGGAGATTTCGCTAAATCTTGTATGGCTGTTTCCTACACCCTCGTCGATCTTTAGTTTCTTGTTTAGAAGAGTTTAAGCTTAACGCTATAGCCGCTAAGACCTAAGACTAATTGGGAGAGCAGAAAAAGTAAAATGTGAAGCAAACCGTGGTAACAATTGGGCAAAGTCGACTAAATATGCAAGCTGTACCTCTAGCCGGTAGCATTTTCTAAGCCTCCTGAGATCCTACCGGCTAGAGGTACAACAACAAAAGACAAGACAATAGAAGTTTCATCTTGGGGATCTTTCTAACCAATAGCATCATGACAAGGGCATTGAAGTGGCGATACTTTTCATAAGTTTTTTTTACTTTTGCAAGCGTAGGTCTTAGCGGCTGCAGTGTTAAGCTAAAACTCTTCTGAACAAGAAACTTAAGTTCGACGTGGGTGAAGGAAACAGCCATACAAAATTTAGCGAAATCTCCTTGATTTAAACTCAACAATGTATTCTTCACATGTAAAGCATGTTATAATGTCCATATCTGGTTCAATCACGTCGCTTGACTTTTGGTAAATCGCAAACGGTGGTTACTGGAATAGTCCGCTATATTCCAATAGCCGACAATTTCCGATAACTATCCGACTCAGAAACCCGTCACTAGTGCTCCTCGAGCGTACAACCCCGAGTATGGGCGGCCGTCACCACCAAAAATACAAGGATGTCAAATAGATCAGCAAATACATAGATGGCTTAAGGATCAGTTGCAGGATAGCATAGCTAATAAAGGAATGGCATGGCCAAATTATAGACAGTCTAGTTTTCCTTAGTGAAACAGAACACCCTAAACATGAATAGTTTAGCCAAATGAGAAACGGTCTAGTAGCCCATGTTGAGTTGGAACATGAGATTGTGAAATGGACTAGCTCACTTACGAATAGCTTAGCACTCATTTGCAATACAGTACTCAAACGGTGTAGCGTTGCGTTAAACGGTTCAGGGTAACGTCGAGTAGTACAGCCTACACACAAACGGTGTAGCGTTGCGTCAAATGGCTCAGCGTAATGTAGAATGGTACAGCGTACACACATATGGTGTAGCGCTGCGGGAAATGGCTCAGCGTAATGTCGAATGGTACAGCGTACATAAAAACAGTGTAACGTTGTGTGAAATGGCTCAGGGTAATGTCGAATGGTACAGCGTACATACAAACAGTGTAGCGTTGCGTGAAATGGCTTAGCGTAATGTCGAATGGTGCAGCGTACATACAAACAGTGTAGCGTTGCGTGAAATGGCTTAGAGTAATGTCGAATGGTGCAGCGTACATACAAACAGTGTAGCGTTGCGTGAAGTGGCTTAGCATAATGTCGAATGGTACAGCGTACACACAAATGGTGTAGCGTTGCGTGAAATGGCTCAGCGTAATGTAGAATGGTACAGCGTAGACACAAATAGTGTAGCGTTAGGTCGAATAGCTTTGCAAAACATCAGACGCTCTATCTGAACATTAAATTGCTTAGTATTACTTGAAATATTTCGATGTTGTGGCGAATCGTCGTGGCGACACGTGAAGGCTATGCCACTCCTTTATTAGCTATGCTATCCTGCAACTGATCCTTAAGCCATCTGTGTATTAGCTGATCTATACGACATCCTTGTATTTTTGGTGGTGACGGCCGCCAAGGCATCTCGCCGAAACCACCAAAAATACAAACCGCAAATGGAACAGCGATCTGCTGGGGGCATGACGTCATCGAATGCGAAGACTGGCTAACTGAAAAGAGGGTGGTATTTTTTACCATGAAAACATTTGATGGAATTGTAAAATTTAAAAAACGATCTCTGGCTAAAACTTTTAAAAATACGAGCTTTCGGCTGTTTGCGCTACAGCCTTCAACGGGTAAAATGATAAAAAGGTAAGAAATACTAGGTGTGAAGTACAAAGTAGGAAATTAAAAATGCTAATAACTAAGAATGTTTGTTAAAAATACTAGGTGTGAAGTACAAAGTAGGAAATTAAAAATGCTAATAACTAAGAATGTTTGTTAAAAAGAATGTTGTATTGTCCGGGCAAAGGACAGGAATTGTTGTCTGCATTGGGAGTTAACTTGAAATGCCACGCTTCTAGTGTTTTTCTTGTTCTAAAACTGCCTTTGTCAATAATAGATGCATTATCAAAGTCTGTTTCATCCTGGCTGCGGCCCCTCTATCTTTTCATTTGATGGAAGCGGCTACGATGACCAGAGCCCTAAAGCTACCCAACTCCTCCGAAGGAAAAGAACGAGAACTAAATCGAGTTTATTCAGCACTTGAGTCTAATGGTTATCCATCGATTTTCATTAAAAACATCCAGACCGAAAAAACCCGACGCTCAACAGTGTTGTCCCCGGAGGAACTTGTTGGCACATTTTTCAAGATGGTCGAGGCGTCCGAATCACGCAAGTCGTTCGCCTCTCTTCCATACATTAAAGGCGTAACAGAACCTCTGACTCGTGTCCTCAAAAAACACGACATCACAGTGGTGAACAAACCACTTATCACCCTCCAACAACAGTTCCCGGCCCCAAAATTTCGACCATTATTGGAATCTCAAACAAATGTTGTTTATAAAATTCCTTGTGGCGACTGTTCATGGTGTTATATTGGTGAGACTGGCAGGGCCTTCAACACAAGAAAGAAAGAACACCTCAGAAATGTGAAAACCGCGGCAAAAGGCTCAAGAATTTCCAATCACGTCTGGGCCAATAATCACGCAATAGACTTTGATAATGCATCTATTATTGACAAAGGCAGTTTTAGAACAAGAAAAACACTAGAAGCGTGGCATTTCAAGTTAACTCCCAATGCAGACAACAATTCCTGTCCTTTGCCCGGACAATACAACATTCTTTTTAACAAACATTCTTAGTTATTAGCATTTTTAATTTCCTACTTTGTACTTCACACCTAGTATTTTTAACAAACATTCTTAGTTATTAGCATTTTTAATTTCCTACTTTGTACTTCACACCTAGTATTTCTTACCTTTTTATCATTTTACCCGTTGAAGGCTGTAGCGCAAACAGCCGAAAGCTCGTATTTTTAAAAGTTTTAGCCAGAGATCGTTTTTTAAATTTTACAATTCCATCAAATGTTTTCATGGTAAAAAATACCACCCTCTTTTCAGTTAGCCAGTCTTCGCATTCGATGACGTCATGCCCCCAGCAGATCGCTGTTCCATTTGCGGTTTGTATTTTTGGTGGTTTCGGCGAGATGCCTTGGCGGCCGTCACCACCAAAAATACAAGGATGTCGTATAGATCAGCTAATACACAGATGGCTTAAGGATCAGTTGCAGGATAGCATAGCTAATAAAGGAGTGGCATAGCCTTCACGTGACGCCACGACGATTCGCCACAACATCGAAATATTTCAAGTAATACTAAGCAATTTAATGTTCAGATAGAGCGTCTGATGTTTTGCAAAGCTATTCGACCTAACGCTACACTATTTGTGTCTACGCTGTACCATTCTACATTACGCTGAGCCATTTCACGCAACGCTACACCATTTGTGTGTACGCTGTACCATTCGACATTATGCTAAGCCACTTCACGCAACGCTACACTGTTTGTATGTACGCTGCACCATTCGACATTACTCTAAGCCATTTCACGCAACGCTACACTGTTTGTATGTACGCTGCACCATTCGACATTACGCTAAGCCATTTCACGCAACGCTACACTGTTTGTATGTACGCTGTACCATTCGACATTACCCTGAGCCATTTCACACAACGTTACACTGTTTTTATGTACGCTGTACCATTCGACATTACGCTGAGCCATTTCCCGCAGCGCTACACCATATGTGTGTACGCTGTACCATTCTACATTACGCTGAGCCATTTGACGCAACGCTACACCGTTTGTGTGTAGGCTGTACTACTCGACGTTACCCTGAACCGTTTAACGCAACGCTACACCGTTTGAGTACTGTATTGCAAATGAGTGCTAAGCTATTCGTAAGTGAGCTAGTCCATTTCACAATCTCATGTTCCAACTCAACATGGGCTACTAGACCGTTTCTCATTTGGCTAAACTATTCATGTTTAGGGTGTTCTGTTTCACTAAGGAAAACTAGACTGTCTATAATTTGGCCATGCCATTCCTTTATTAGCTATGCTATCCTGCAACTGATCCTTAAGCCATCTATGTATTTGCTGATCTATTTGACATCCTTGTATTTTTGGTGGTGACGGCCGCCCATACCCGAGCCCACGCCTATCCGAAATAAGTCTTCCCAACAGCCTTTGGATACCGCTTTTATCCCACGGAATACTTTGACGCGCGGCGTGTCTGTGTCGGTCTGTCTGTCTACAGCCAACATGCAGTCATCTCTGGAGTCCTCTGGTTTCTTCGAGACTTTCAATAGTGATGCGGACGATTTTGATTTAGAGGACGATGATTTCCCAACAGGAACAATGTCTTTCAACGGGCGACTCGTCATATCAGGCGGTCCTAATATTTTCCCAGTGCTCGAAACGGGAGGTAAACTATTAATTTGTGCCCAATGTTTATATTGTATACGTACAACGATCATGTTTTTTCGCTGATAATTACAACTTTCTTCGTCGGATACACTTTAAATTTGAATCAAATCTTGTTGTTAAAATATAATTTTCAACAGTTGCATCGGTTAATGTCTTCACTGGCATCAGTCAAAGCGGAAAGAAGAAACTTTCAACTGCGTAAAGTCTTTCCTGTTGTCACATACCTTTACCCCTTGGTAACATATCGGGTGGTCTATATTGAACTAATTTGGGAACTAATCCCCAAATCGTTAAAGATCCTTAAATAAAACACACATACCATCTTTCTCGATATGATTCAAAGAATATGTTGGTGCGTTCTTAGCACGAGATCAACTCGTTTATGTTAAGCACGCCAGAAAGTTTGATAGAGAACCTCCGTGAGGGAGTGAACACGTCTCAGATGACCTTTTTGCCTCGTTGTCTCACCACCCTCTCATTTATATTCAAATTATTTTTTTCTGGTAAATGTTTTGCTCCCCCCCACACATCTAACAGAACTCATGTGTTTTCTCGCTATCGATTGGGCAATTTTCTTCTTGCATGTCAAGGAATTTTATTGTAACATGTGCTGTTTGACAAGTACTTATAAACTTGATCCACCAATGTCACATTTATGATGAACACACCACAAACTAATCCCTGCAAGGACAGCTGCTTCCATAAATACTTCTGTATCAGTGTTTATTAAATTATGGCTTTTTTTTTCTAAGTTGTTGAACTTTGCATTTATGTTTGGTTCTTGGTGACCAATATATTTTTTTATTCTTCCCCAATATTTTTTCGACTTGTCACTCTAATTTCTTTGTTCCACATTAAGTGCATTATTGCGCACTGCCTCTTGCACCATTGGATTTGATCTTTTGCAGTTCACTTTTGAGCTTGGGAACAAGCTCTCCAGGGGAAAGAGGGTGCAGGTGGAGAAAAAGTGAGAAAGATGAATGGGTAGGGATGGGGGAGGGGGGAGGGGATGGCAGGGAGCCTCTGCTACAACTCCCAATCTTCCATTTTGCACCCCTTCCCCCCTCCCCTTTGCTAAATATCAGTTCCCATTTACCCCTTGAACCAAAGTTTGTCAGTTTGTCAACTGGTCATCATTTTTTCAGATGTGTTTGATTGTTTATTAGGGAGAGGCATTGTGTTTGTGCCAGAAGATAAGAGTACTGATTGTGATGGGGATGATCATATTGATGATAGTATTTGTAGAGGTTACGGAATTTCAGTTAATACAGATCCTCAAAATATCAAGTTTGATATCATTTCAACCAGGATAAATGAAAATCAACGGAAGCAGCATGTGGTCAGTAAATTGAATAGAGTTATTAATTTTGAATTTCTGTAGGTTTATTACAGCTTTGCTCTGTATAAATGCCACTTCTTGAATGCTTTTCGATGCTGTTGTAGGTCCCGCACAGTATATTCAATCCACTAACTATTTTTGCATCTTACATTCAAGTAAAATTGCTGTTGTTTTTGTGTTTGTGTGTTCAGTTACATATGCATTTTTTCTATAAGCAATAAATGCATAAGTTCAAAAAATTAGTCTTCTAATTTTTTACTGTATTTATTTATTTTTTTTTAGTTTTACACCCTCATGGTCCTCAAAACTGAAGGTGTTGACACAGACAAAGCTTTAATAGACCGACGTTACTCAGACTTTGCAGCTCTTTATAAAGCTCTCAAGAAAGACCATTCCAAATTACTTGAAGGTGTAAACTTTCCTGGAAAAGTTTTTGGTCAGAAAAGTAATTTGAACCCTGAAGTTATAGAGGCCAGACGCTGTGCTTTTGAGTCTTTCCTTCAAAAGGTACACACTCATAAGGAGGTCCTTCATCATCCAGCTTATAGGAAATTTTTCTATTTGCCAGAACTCTGCGAGGCGACAGAACACTTGAAAGGTGGTGAATTGAAGCGTAGTCTAAAGCTTTTGCTGAACAGTCTGCATCTTCAAGTCAAGTTGTGTGATCAA
The DNA here is from genome assembly GCF_964200805.1 of Pocillopora damicornis. Lineage (NCBI taxonomy): Eukaryota > Metazoa > Cnidaria > Anthozoa > Scleractinia > Pocilloporidae > Pocillopora > Pocillopora damicornis. The sequence goes on from NC_142672.1 coordinate 8,951,963, forward strand.
GTGAGAGAGATCATTGCTACTTTGGCAGCAATTGTTGTCGTACATGAGGCTCAAAGTAAATTTGAAGAAGCTGATCGTTATGCAACAGCTGCTCTTGAATTAATTGATGAAGATCATTACTGTTCTTATCTCATTCCACTTTTGGATACAACAGCCAGACTTAGATGGAAACTAAAAAAAGACAAGAGCACAATAGAGAGACATTTGGCACACGTTCAAAAAACAAGTGGGATTGATGTCGATTGTGCTTTCACTTTGCGAGAGCTTGCTGTTACAAGGTTTAGCATGTGAAATGTTTCTATTTGAAGGAGAGTTTCAAATTGTAGTACATGGACAGGAAGAGGGCATTCCCCATGAATTAGTCCCCAGGGTGCTTGTTTCCAATCATTGTCAGGATAAGTTTGTTCTTTTTTTTCAGATTTGAACATTCTGTCATTTATTAATTAGCAAAGTTGTGAAGGCATGCAGTCAAGTTCATCAGTAAGGGAATTTGGAATTCACAAGTTAGACTACACATAACTGAATTGAAAAACCTCTGACATTGTTGACATATGAGAAATTGAGAAACATTTCCTGCATTCCTGTCATTTAATGTCCTTCCTGTTTCTATGAATTTGTAACAGAACAACTTATTCATTTTTCTTAAAATCGTGTTTTTATAAATAGATGAAATTTAGATGACATCCTCAATCATAGCATGTGTTGAAGGTTAGTCATAAGGAGCAATCTAAGAATCTTTCGAAAATCAAATTTCTTGGGAAAATTATAGGAGATAATTCAGTGGCATCCCAACTTAAAACATTTAATTAAGTCATGAAATGCCTTTAAGTTAGTTATTACAGAGTGCAAATGATCAGGCAATGTTTTAAAGCCAGGCACAGTACTAAGCTTAAACCTTAAATAATAAATAAACAAAACAGTACTAAGCTAAAACCTAAACTAAATTTTCTAGAGGAGATGATGCAAATGCAGCCAATTAATTTTGATTAATGTATAGGCATGGTAGAACTGTAAGAAAAAATATGATGTGTCCCATTAGCAGGCTCTTTTGGGAGGTAAATACAATTCAAAGTTGAAATAACTATGCTTTCCAACCCATAACAGATGTGCTACTCAAGAATTGTAAGTAAAGTAATGTTCTCAGTTTGTATGTCATTTCTGAATTTTTTTATATATTACTAAGCTTGCACAACTGTCAACACCAAATGTTATTTAAAAACTCTGACTCTTGGCATGTTTCAGAATGTGACATGACATCTGTTCTTTGGGTAGATAAGTTGTTGTTTCACTAGCAAACCTTTGTAATTAGTGTATAAAATTACATGTATTTTGTTAACTGTACATAAATAGTTTCAAGAGTACTCCTTATAGTTATTAGTTTTATTTCCTATTATTTATCCCATTTAGATTAATATATAAATGGTGATAAAGAAATAAAACTTTATTTTTCTAAATAAATGAGTAGATCAGTCAGAAAAACCCAACTTATGTGCCACTTTTTTAAGCTCTTCTCACTTTCCATCAAGGAGGCACAGCTGCCCAATATAGATGGTGTATTTGGATTCTGAATCAAAAGTCCCAGTTGCAAACCTGGCCAATGCTACTTTCTTTTGTTACTAGGCAAAAAAAATTTCCATTACATTTCTTTTTCTTACTCCACTCTGTTGCCTTTCAACCTGCTGGTTGAAATTTTATTTTATGGTTGCAGCAAGTGGTTGCAAAGTTTGCACCAAACATGTGCCTGCACAGGGGCATTGGTAGTGTAGTTGCCAACGTGTATCACTAACAATGCTAGGACTGAAAAACGTGATTTTGGTTACAAAGTAGGAAATTAAAAATGCTAATTAATTAGTTATTAGCATTTTTAATTTCCTACTTTGTACTTCACACCTAGTATTTTTAACAAACATTCTTAGTTATTAGCATTTTTAATTTCCTACTTTGTACTTCACACCTAGCATTTCTTACCTTTTTATCATTTTACCCGTTGAAGGCTGTAGCGCAAACAGCCGAAAGCTCGTATTTTTAAAAGTTTTAGCCAGAGATCGTTTTTTAAATTTTACAAGATGCACTAATAATACTATATCTCGGATTATCTCGGTTAAGAAAATACTGGATCTATAAGTATTTAGTTTTCAAGCCAAGTGCTGTCTTCCGTGCCCCTGTGGTTATCTTCCGAAAGTCCTCTGTCTCTTGTTTCCTTCCACTGATCGTTCAGTCCTGTCACGCAACGCGCTTTATCTCCGATGGGGGAAATAACGTATTTCGTGACAAGACTAAACAGCAGCTTAAGGAACAAAAGGGATTATTTCCCCTTCGCGCTGGATCGTCATTGATCCTGTCATAGAAAGTGAAGATCAAATAATTTACATTATTGGTTCCAAGGTTATTTTCAAGTCCTCTCATCCTAAGATTTTAATTAGGACGTCGCGATCTCGTGTCCTGTCCAATCAAAGTGAGTTTGGGAACCTGTCCCATAAGTCTATTCGTATCAACTAATTATTTGAATAAACTTGTGTGATAGCCACGCGTTATTTTTACCGACTCGATGTAATTTCCAAGAGAAGTGCGATGTAATGGGTTCGTCTTGGTATTTTGACGAGACAGAAATTAGCTCAGATGACCCAGGGCATTCGTCACCAGACAGCCTTTCTTTCAATGGAAGGCTCTTTAATTATCCAGTTGGTTCTATGTCCAACCTTGCAGGTGAGGGATTCGAGTAGAAATTACAAATCAGGTGCTTTGAAATTGCTACCAATTTATTCTTGATCTCAGGAGTTGTTATCACCAAAGTTTTACACCAATTTCGAACCCGATGAAACCAAAAGAAGAGTGATTTTAAAATGCTGGGGTATGGTCTCAGCAAGTTGGTGTTTTTGCTGAACCAGACGAAGACGGCTGTCACTAATTGCCTAGACAATGGTTATGTTGATGTGTTATTTATTGGAGTGAGTGTCCTTTAAAATCGGTTAGTCTCTTTTTTGATGCTTGACTTGGAAGACATGAATGAAACTGAAAGATGCCGCTTTTTATATCGCCGCTGTGTCTCCAGCTATGCTAGAACATTTCTTATTCGATGAATTCGAGAAAAAGATTACTTAAAATGAAAATTTTTCCTAAAGAACATATTGATTTTATTGTGAGATGACAGTCAGATGCTGCTGCCTGTTTTGATATTTCATTTTCCGACGCTGCAATTTAGTCAAAGTTCGGGTAAAATTTTCGCACAGCCCCATACTATTGTAAAACAAATCTGTTTTCCCAATGGCGATGTATTGTTTTTGTCATTGTTTTCTCTATCCAAGAACTGAATGCATAATGTAGTATGGGGCTGTGCGGAAACCAAAGTTCGTTTTATCGTCAACTGATTTCATTTTTACCTTGCATTATAAAAATGCAGCATTTAGGAACTACTTAGAAAACTTCATTTAAGAATATTTCCTTTTTTTATGTTCGCTTGTTTCTTTTTTTCTGTAGCAAAGGGTATTGTTTATGTTGAGTCAGACCCAGAGGAAGATGATGATCTTGATGTTCCAGATAGCACTTGTGGAGACCATGGAATATTGGTTGAGAGCGATCCACAAAATACAACATTTCAGATAGTTAACACCAGGATACATGATGAAAACAAGCATGTGGTAAGGATTATTTTGATTTACTGTTGTTGTTTGTTTTTTTGATTTTGTTTTGTGGAAAAGTAAATGAGGAAAAGTAATTTATTAAAACATAGCAGGCACTTTGTGAAAAATGATTGGCTTTGAACAGTAAAAATAGTATGTAATCGCTTTGAAGTCATACCCTTTACTCTTTAACACTCTACACCCCAAAGTCAGTTTGCAAGGTCTCCTTACTGTTCTCTATATATCTCTTTTGGTACTTACAAGGAAAGTTTGCATAATAATCAAGAGCTTCTTGACTTTGCAATCATTTCCTTTATTCTTGTGACCTTAATGTTTGGTTCAGGGGTGATACTGTTGGAAGAAATTCAATACTTATCATGCTTAGGGGTTAAAGGGGTTAACTTTTAAGATTCCATTATGTATTCTCACAACTGGCAATTGCTGATTTTTTGGTTCTTTATTCCTTAGAATGTGGTATTACATCAGGGCGAGTACTGATCTGATGTAGTGATCTTCTTTATATTCTCATAATACCTACCAGCTGAACAGGGCCTCAAGTTTTAGGGAGAATTTGAGTACTTGGAAGGATACAGAGAACTGTTTTGTATAGGGAAATTTAAGAAAATATCCAAATTACTGAAACAAAAATTAAAATTTACAATTGTCCAAGCCTCTTAACATATATTGAATTCCCCCTGCAGATTTATTGTGTGATGGTTTTGAGACAGGATTTGGGCATAGACAGAGACAAAGTCGTGGTAGAAAGACGATACTCTGACTTTGCTACTCTTTACAAAACACTCAGAAAAGACCTCTCCTCTCTGTTCAAAGACATTGGTGTCAATTTTCCTGGAAAAGTGATGGGACAGAAGAATAATCTCAACCCTGAATTAATTGAATCCAGGCGCATGGCTCTTCAAGATTTCCTACAGATTATTTTCAAACACAAGGAAGTACGGCAACAACAAGCTTTCAAAGAATTCTTTTACCTGCCAGGATTGAGAGAGGCAACAGACAGTCTTAAGGCAGGTGAATTTGAAAATTGCCTTGAGTTGCTGTTAAACAGTGTTCATCTTCAAGTTAAGCTGTGTGATAAAGTGAGAGAGACTGTTGCTACTTTTGGGGCAATTGTTGCTGTACTTGAGGCTCTAGGTAAACTGAAAGATGCTGAACGCTATGCAAAAGCAGCACTAGAATTGAACCATGATGATTATCTAAGCCCTTACACGATCCCCTTGCTGGACACAGTGGCAAAATTAGGAAGGAAGTTGGACATGAACACAAAAACCATAGAGAGACAATTAAGTGAAGTTCAAAGAATGAATGGAGTGGAGGTTGAAGATACTTTTACACTGCGAGAACTTGCTGTTAAAAGATTTGAAAAAGTCAAGTGATCAACATAATGTTCAAAGTGTTGCTTAGATTGTGTAGTCTGATTGTCTGGGTGAAAGAAGTTCTGAGAAGGACTGTTGTCATTAGAAGTGACTGATGTTTCAACTTCTGTATCAGAAGTCATTATCAGAGTCAAGAAGGGAGATGTTTTCAATTGAATGTTGTTGACATCTGTTAAGGGGGTTTTGTTTTAAGTTAACACACCAGCCACTCAACAGATGTTGACAACTACCTGTACAATGCAAATGATTTATTCAGGACTATTGGGCTGGTTATTCATATGAGGTCCAACCCATACCATGGTTTTTATGTAAGCAGTGGGCCTAAGGGATTCTCTATAAGAGGGCTGAGTTAATTATTAAATAAATGTTGTTCCACTTGTAGCCTTCAGTCTTGACACTGTTCACAAAAATACATGTTCAGATAAAAGGTTTGGTCAAATAACTCAGTTTTGTTAAACAACGGTTCTTAACTTTGTTTAAGTAACCAGCTTTTATTCAACAAATGTCAGTCACTAAATCTGACAATAGTCCTTCTTAAGACTATCATTGCCCAGAAGATCACACTACACATTCAAATGTTACTCCTGGGTTCAAAGCATTAATTGTAAAATGTAGCATAATTTCTCTTTTCAGTAACATGCCAGGTCTGCAGTTCTAAAGCACTTCACACAAATTGTCTTGTTTGCTGCAGTCAATGTAGTAGCATGGCAAGACCTCTGGCAATTGATATGTACTGTTAATGACTTATTGAAAAAAAAACAGTAATAAGTAATTAGTGAATTATTTGTAGTGTAAGTAATTATCACAGATACAAATTATAGGATTTATGTTCTTCTGAAATTCTTTTTCAGATCTAGATCTTACAAAAAAGGGAAGGCAACTCGAGTGTGAACAGTTTTTGTTAAAGGTGACCTGTATTGTTGGCCAAGAATACAGGATCTTTCATCTTTTTAGTGATCGCAGATCATGATGCAATTTCTTTAAAATGTCAGAGCTTACTTTACTTTCACATGGCATTTCAGTTTTGGCAGTATATTTCCAAGGACTGGCAATGGCTCGATAATATTTAAAATTATTAAGATGTAATATAATGTTTAACAATATTTATTGTCTGTGACAAAAAATGTGCACATAGCAATTAATATATAAAATATTTCATATTGGACCTGTTGATGATAACGATCCACAGGCTTAGTGCATTTCTAAGCTTTGAAAAAAAACCTGACTTTTGCTTTCAGGCTTTCATTTCACTCTGTCTTGAGTGACAACATTAGTCTGCAAAGATTACATTTTCACTGACAACACATATCTTGCATCAGTCATACTGATGAGGCATTCTTTTCATTCACCTCAGGGGAATTAATGATTCACTGATGACAGTGGAATACATGATTAGTCACCTCACTAGAGAATTAGTAGATGCATTATTTAATGTTGAAAATGCAGGTGGCAGGGTAAATAAATATTTTGAAATGTGGATTACAGCCTTTGAGTTATTTTCCTCTGCCTTTTTGCTAGTCTTCTTTGTGACTGTTTCTTAGTTTTGCCACACAATATGCACAAACAGAAAGACAAATAATTTACATTCATTTACTATTGAGAGAACTTGTTTCGTTTATTCCATGCCTTTGGACCTATGCAGAAGGATTTTTATCCCAAAAGTTACAATCTTTAAGAACTTGTTTGCATCTGAACCTTGAAAAAGAGGACGTTTGCCCGCACCTTAGGTACCCTTGGAGCAAATATATCCGTCAGTCCTCTCATTAAATGAAAATCCTCTCCTACAGAGAAGTGAGTTCCTCATTAGAGAACACAGTGAAAACTGTGATTATCATGTCTTGAGAATATGAGAGTCAGGGAAGAAATTCAAAGGCTCTTCATGTGTAAGAAGTCAAAGCCAGCTGAGAGGTGTAGACTCTGAAATTATCACAACATGCCATTTTGGATGCAAAACAATTTTTCCAACAACAAAATCAACTGCACATACACATCTAGAATCAATTTTCCAGTTGGCTTTTATTTACACAACACACAATTTACTGATGTCATGAGAAATTATGGACAGTATTAATTCATGCTAGAGGTACTGTTTAGCAAAAGTTCTGAGCAACTTAGCTTTTCTACTTTGTTCTGTATGTTGGAGAAGTTCAGATGTGTTGAACATGTTCAAGTCAGGTTGACTGATGGCTTGAATCTAGAAAAAAGTCAAGCAATGAATCTCAGTGTAAAGGTTTGCATCATTTTTAAGTTAAGGGTTATCAGAACTGCCAGGTTGAATTAACATAAAACATAGCCAAGATGCATGCAGGGAGGTGAGAACAAAGAAGATGGTTCCATGTGAGATTTGCAATGCAATTTCCACCCTACAGTATTGCAATTCCTGAAACCTCAAAACTTTAAAAGAAAATATTACACTATAGAAACTCACTGTAAGCAATTTCTTGTCCTGTTGTCCACGCTTAGCATGGGTGTCTCATCCAAGTTAAAGAACTTTCAAAAATTATATACTCAAACTAACAATATGAAGCAGAAACTTCTGAAGCCTTCATGTTCCTTGCATACCTCAAAGCCTTACACATTTTGTCACACTACACTTTTTCATTGTATGACTATACATCACCTAAATGTAATTTTCTCAAAGGAGCAAATATAGCACATCACTTGGTGGTTAGGTCAGTTGGCTCTTGTCTCTGTTTCATGAAATATCCTCCAATTTCTCTGGTATTTCTCCCTCAGAAGACAGCATTCCCAATTTTTATGTGACCTAGAGTCAGTGGACAAGGAACCTCTCTTCAGATGTGCCACTACCGATTTCTATTCCTTAAGTTCTTACTTTATTTATCTAACTGTTTATTCATTCTAGTTTTTTTAATTTAATGCCTGCTAAGCACTTTTTTCAACTTGCTTTGAAGGATACAAGTTAAATATTCTAACATGGTTATGTCCCAGAAGAAAGTGTAGTAGAAGTCCATGGCATCAGAACTGGCAAGATAAAAGTATTGTTCAAATTAGACATTAAGGCAGACATAAGCAGGAAAGATCAGATGGGAAAAATTCACCTTTCATAATGAGTTGGCATCAATTCTGTCATATGTACAAAGTGTCAATGACCATGTGCACCTAAATGCAGATGAATCAGATAGCTGGGCCACATGGTGAAAATGGATCTGGCTTGTATACCTAAGGTTGCCCTGAGTTGGACATCCCCTAGTAAAAGGAAAGTTGGTTTGCCAAAAAAACACTTTTTGTCCGAGCTGGGCTCAGTGAGGAAAAAATCACAGGGGTGAGGCACAATGAGCAGCACAAAACAGAATGAAATGAAAAGAGGTTGCATTAAGTCTTACAGGAAATGAAGAGGACTCTGTTGGTGGCCCATTGGCTCAAAGACAATTGTGTGTTAAGAACAAAGTCAGCCCTCCATAAAATTGCAACACAGTATCAGAAGCTGACATCAAAGTCATATATTACCTTGATGAACAGGCCTGCTGAAGAGCCTTGAAAGCTGTTGTATAATCTTTAACCTCCATACACTGACAGAGTAATGCTGCCTGTTTTCATAACAAATTAATTTATGTTCAGTACCAGTTACTGTTATAACCGTTATGTAAATGACTAAGTCATCAGGTCATTGTTTGAAATAGTGGAACTGACTTATTCATCATGTTAAAGTTCAACATCCTCCAACAAAAGTACATGGTAAAGATTTAAGACTATGTGAGTCAAAAAAAAATTGTTCTTTTGCTCAATTTTCCATGACTCTTTGTTTCAAATAAGAACAAAATAATAAAACAAAAATCATCATTCACAGCAATGTACATGTTCTCTCAAGAGCACTATTGTTTAATAGTGGATGGCCATTCACAATGTTTAACCTCTTTAATAACTAAGAACCTCCTCATCCTTTACCTGAACATGAGCTTTCATTGCTGAACAACATGTCACCATTTTTCTGTAAACCTAGCAAAAACAAACAAAGTTAACAGAGGAGTTGAAAAAGTGAGTCCAAACCCTGATGAGGTACAAAAGATACACTAGGGTTAGTATTGGATCTATAGAGCCAACTGTAGGTGATTTTCACAAAAATTGTCTCTCATGTTTTAAGTTTACACTCTACCAGAGCTAAAAATATATTGTCTATCAGAAAGGGGTGATGCAAAGGTAGGCACCATAATCATCATCATCATCACAATCACCACCCTTATCATCATCATCTTCATCATCATCATTATGACCAACACACTAGCTAGCAGTTACAGCTGTATTTGAAATGAAAACAGAGGAAGCAAGAAAATGTTGGTTTATCATGTGTTCTGCTATTTTTACATGCCAGTCTCTACCTGATCATCCCAGACAGATGATGGAACTGGCGAATTAAAAAAAAGAGATGACACAGCACCAGCTTCAAGATAACACCGCAAGGCTGATGAATAGTTTCCAGAATCTGGAGAAAGGGAAAAAATTGTAAATTAAAGAAATGTTTTCATGGTAAATAGTTTTAATCCAAAAGTTAGATTTGTTCATTTTGAGTTAACATCCAGGTGGTGGTATTCCAATGAAGGAATGTTGTCAGTGACAGTCCTCTTTAACCTTTAACCAGATGGTCACACTTTATGATCAATATTTACAGCTCAGGTCCATGCTAACCACATGTAAACTAGAATTAACTATAAGAGATTGGCAATTGCTATCTCAAGATTAAGATTAGTATGAATCAAAGTACCATTAAAACAGGTAATTTAGTGTCAACAACTGGGTTGAAAACGTAAATTAGCCACCGTAAAGGGTAAAAAAGCTATGTTTTGAGCGTTAGCCCTTCGTCTATCGCTCTGACAAAGGGCTAACGCTCGAAACATCAGCTTTTTTACCCCTTATGGTGGCTAATTTACGTTTTCAACCCAGTTGTTAACACTAAATTACCTGCTATACTCTCCCACCGATGCAGCACCACAGTTTCTTTAGAAACTTACCCCTTTATTCATTAACCATTAAAACACTTCTATCTTAAAAACTTAATGCACCAACTGAAGCCATACAAACTTCCCATACATGTTAGACTTGTGAAGTAAGATCCAACTTCTAGGTACATTTTACAGCCAAAACTTACCCAAGTAGATATCTCCAAGGGTTTGGAGCCATGAAACATTATGATGTTGTACAGAGAGGGCATGGTGGACCACACCTGACAAGGCCAAGCCAATGTGATCAAAATTTACATTACCAGGGCTGTAAAACAAAAAATACATGAAGCCTTTAAATCATGTGATACAAGTGGTGTATATTTCAATGTAGGGAAAACATTGCACCAAACTTTTCCCTCTGTCAACTGGAACAAAAAGGGTGCTCAATTGAAAAAAAAAGTTTATTTCGGACCCTGGATGGTAAAATTACTTTAGTTAGATCAACTTACTTTGTGATTGCTGTTGGCCATAGATGACTATGTGAGCTTGATATGTCTCTTTGGGAATTTACTTCATCGCCCTTTCAATGGAAATGGCGTGCAGAGGTTAGCTGACTGTCTAGTTTTGAAGGGACAAATCATCTTAAGCCTTTCACTCCTAAAGGTATTAAACATGTAGCTTTTCCCATAAATATCAAGCAAACAAGTGATGCATGAGGAAACACTATCATCCACATGTAGAGGGTGTTACTTAGAGATAACATCAAATTCTCCAAACCCATTTAAAGGGAAATAAATGGAGCTAAAAGGGAGAATCGCTGATCACATCTTGGGTTTTTAAAAAGCCTAAGGGAGAAAAACAGGGAAAGACCCCCCCAAAAAAAGCCTCTTAAGAAAGCAGTATTCAAATGGGGAATGGTTAGGCCTTAGAAACTCTCAGTTTTTAAGTAAAGGCCATGATTTCAATGCATCTTACTATGAAAATCTTTTCAGAGATAACTTAATAAGTTAATTTAACTTGGAGATCTACAAACCTTGTTAGAGGCATTACGTAGTCTTACTAAGCAAGATATCAACACAGTTAGCACAGTCTCCTCCTGAGAAGGAAACAATACATAGAATCTGGCTTAAAATTCAACAAAATTTTATGGTTACTCTAAGAAAACAAAATTAAAAAATGCAAGTTAACAGTATCATAGTTAATAAATACAAACTAAGTTACCTTGATTTTTCTTATAAAATGTATGAAACTGGTTCTGTAATACAAAATAATGCTTGGTTAGCAACCAATGCACCAGTGAAAGTTTACCTCAATATTGAGGTGACATCTGTTAGATTAGTGACCTTACTTAAGCCATGAATGTCAGTAGTTGGTGATCTCTCTAAGATTACTTTGTCATTATATAGTTGAGACTTACAGGTAATAAAGAGAAAACAAATAAAAAAGAGGAGGTGAAGTAATTCAATAGATAGAGTTTTAAAAATGCAGCCTATGTCTAAGTTAAATATGAGAGTTACAACTATTAATTCAAGGTAAGAGAGCATTGTTAGAGTGTATTGTCTTGCCCACAAACACAACCCAATGATCCAGCAGAGGCTTGAACCACAAGGAACCTTAAGATCTGGAGTCAAGTTTGCTAACCACAAGCAGTGCTCTACCAAGATATATAGAGAAGGTAGCAATTACAACACCAAGTCTGCAAAGGTTAGAATTTATTTCAGATCAAGAAAGGTATTTTATGGGTTTGTCTAGATAAAGTAGCTGCCACTTCAGAAAGAGGTAGCTGTTGAAAACACCAGCAACTAGTGCTTCAGGAGAAAACTGCTCAGGGCCATGGTATGCCCCACCCATCCATGCACCTGTCCCAAAAAGATGTATGAGAATATAGTTCTTACAGTTTTAGTCCTTCAGACTGAGAGGCTACAGCAGCTCCCTGGCTTCCATCAGCAGACCGCTTCTGTTGTCCAGTGCTATTACTAAATATCTTGAGAACTAAAAAATAAAAAGCAAAACAATTAACTTACAATGAAATCAACTGAGTGGAACATTAAAATTATTGTATTTGTTACCCAATCCTACACCAAATTCATTTGGTGATGTTATCTGAAAGATGCCTTTTATTTAATTTAATTGACATATCTATATTAAAAAAATTATAAAAACACCTTAAGCCCACTAAAATGTTTGCTGCTGTTTCACTGTAAAGCATTGTAGACTTACCACCATCCCACAGACTCCTGGCTGGCTTCCTCCATCCCTGGGGTTTGGACAAATAATAACAGGCAGAGGCCAACAAACTACTCAGCTACAAATGAATAGTAAAAATTGTGAGGTCGTCTTTTGAAATTGAAATAAAACAGATGTTTATATAGCACCTGAAATCTACTAATCTAAAAGTGAAGATAATTAAGACTTCAAGTCTAATCCAATTTCCAAACGCAGGAAGAACAAATACAAAATTTATATTCAAAAGATGGTAAATTGGTACTTACAGATCTGTGGTCTACTGACTGTGCATTTTCATCAACTTTTATTTCTGATAAAAATTCCCACTCCTTGCCATTTAAGAGGTAGGCGTTTACTTGCTCTTCAATGTGAACTTCTGCTGCTCCTGTTGACAAAAACATATATTAATGACACAATAATAAGCATTAAACCATGTTTGGACAAATAATGCACGGAGCTTAAATTAAATCTGAAGTGTATCAATCACTAATCTTTAAATAGTACTCTTTCTGACAATAACTTAACCCCTAGACCCCTTGGAGTGATTAGCATCTAATTTCTCCTTACAATATCACTCACAATTTACACATTACAGTAAAAAGAATACAGGAAATGATCACCAACTAAAGAAAGTCCTGATTGTTAAACAAATTCTCCTTCTCAGCACCTCAGGAAATGTATAGAGAACAGTATGGAGAATATGCATACTGATGTTAGGGTGTAAAGGGTTAAATGAAGCCTTCATATCAATTTTTTTTTTCAAAGATAATATTGTGAGAATTGCTAATACCTGGTGCAGTTTGCCATATGTAAGACTTGACCCTGTTGGAAATCTCATCTGTTCTGTAAGTAAAAGCAAAGAATGATTTTATTTTGTTTGAATTAATTTTTTTTGAAACCCAAACCTTTCGAGTAGAGCTCAAAGAAAAAAACAAATTTAAATAAAATGTAGAGCATAGATACCTTTTGTTGCCTGACTCATGACAAATATCCAGAACAAGAAGTTCTTGGTGAATTGCAGCTTTTACTTTCTCAAGTGGACTGTTGACAGTTCCTCTGCCAGCCACAGTGTTCACCATCCCAAGGGCATAAGAAAGAAGCTGAGAAGCATTTTTGTACTCCTAAAGAAAATAAACAACAATTCGTTAAAATTACATCATATGATATTATGCACAGATCCTTCATAATCAGTTTCCTGGTGTACCAGGTACAATGCGTGTTCAAGTCCAAGTCTCAAATTTATCATGCTGAGAATTTAAAATCCCAATTACCTTAACAGTGGAGCAATGCAAGGCTTTGGAAAATAGGATATGCAGTATGTCTTGTTGTTGAAGACTTTTGATCTCTTCAAGGTGACTCTTGTATAGTAGACAGACAAATTCCTGAAATATAAGAATTGAAATACAAAATTTAGTAACTGGAATATCATGTTGAGTAGAATATCACTTTGCTATTAAATATAAGTTGAGAATTGGTGGACTCTTAGTTTGGGCTGTTGAACAGTCAATTAAGATAGACTTGCCTAAGCACTGGGTACAGACAAAACCCACATGCAAACCCAGTCTTGGCTGAAATGATAATACACTGAAGGATGTTCCATACATGATAGATTTATCTATTTCAGTTGGAATAACAGCAGCTTGGTGGTTTGCAGACTAGACTGGACTGCACATCATAGGGTCTGATTTCGAACCCTACCTAGGTTTTAACCCTTTAACCCCCAAGATCTAGTTATTAATTCTCCTTTCTAGCTGCCACACATTTCCTTTTAAATGATTGATGAGAATTTGATGTTTGATCAACATGACAACTTCTAGCTGATAACTTTGAGTAATTTCTCATTACCTGTTTGCTGGATAATGTATGGATATTTTAGGGAGAAGTTACATGCCAATCACCTCTGGCAGTTAAAGGGTTAATGTTGGGTTCTTGTTCTAAAGCACTGAACTCTTATAATAATAATAATAGATACTTCTTTTATATAGCAGCATTTCTATCACTATCCAAAAGCATTTCACAATGACTGTACATTAGAAAAAAAAACACAGTCACACTACTGTACCTCTGAATGCTTCCTTCCTTTTTCAAGTTGATGAAGCTCTTCCACAAGATTGCTGATCTCTCCTGGATCAACTGTGCATCGCAGCTTATTGCAAAGGAAGCCTTTCTTTAACTCTGTGCTTTCTTGTCCTGATGCAGCTGTAAATGTGAGTTACAATGATTTAGAAATACTATGCCAAATATTTTTCCATCTGGCCCAACCTGACTCAGTCAATAAGCATTTTCACCCATGACTGCTGCCATGCCCCTTCCTTCCTTTCTTCTTTCTGCACACATCTTCCTGAGCCATGCAGCTTTTTGCTGCCCTCCTGCTAATGCCACTGTTAATGGCATGATGGCACATGAACAGCATAAGAAATGGCTCTCATGAACAAGTTAAATGTACTGTTTTTCAACAAAAGTGTGCATTGGCTGAGTGGGTTGTATAATAGCAAAACCTTTTTCAATGCTTTTACGTAGATTTTGTTGCTTGAAGTTTATGTACATCTAAATTTCTCAACTTTTTCATAAAATCCATTTTAAATTCAGTTTTATATGTCAGTCTTTACTTCAAACACCAAATTACCATGTATACTAAATGAGGTGAAAATTCATTGTTTGATGGCATACACTACCTTCTGTGTTATACTGATCAGTGATTAAGCCCTGCTCAATAACATCTGGTTGAGTATCAACCACTTCACTCTGGACATAATCCATTGGTTCTTCCTAACAAAGCATAAAATGTGGATTGAAAACATTTAATTTGTATTTCAATTCCATCCTAAGATCAAATTTACATAGTTTTGTTCTGAACTTGTAATCATTTATTATTATTAATCATTCCAGAGGACACAGGAGACAGAAAAGCCCAGGCATGTTACATTACAAGGAGTGACTAACATGTTAGCTGAATTTGGATCATATCTCTAGAAATGAGCTGGAAAAACTAACTGGTGTCGATCAAGTCAATACTTCCTAAATAAGATAAACTTTCCTAATTGAATCTAGGAGCCAAATTGCACCCAACTTACGACAAATTACCAGGCTGTTTATTTCATTAGTAAGTGTTATGTGTGTAATTACCTCTTCATCCAAAAATATTTTAGCACCAGAATTCCTTGCAATTTTCCATCCATCCACCTGCTCACAGGTACAACAAATCATCCTGAAAAGGACATTACACAGTAAAGACAATCAATGTGAAATGTGACCATCAAACTGCTATAAACTTTATCTAAAAATTAGCACTTTAATATAATCTTGAACCTTTATTAGCTAACTGCTCTTAAGTGTTTTTTCTTGAAGATATCTTAAGTTTTCTTTCACAGTAAATGGTTTGAACTTAAGAATAGAGGTTGATAATGTACTCTGACGGTCTAAGTAGGGGTTGCCATGAAAGAAAACAAAGACTGACATTTCAACAACCTACATGGAAGTTGCTTGACTCCAAAGATGACAACCACTCCCATTGTAGAAGTGACAGTCACTGATCATGGCATCAATCCTTTACAGGACTATTCTCACATACAACTGAGTTGAAAATGTAAATTAGCCACCGTAAAGGATGAAAAAGCTGACGTTTTGAGTGTTAGCCCTTCATCAGAGTGATTGATCAATCACTCAATCGGTCAATTGCTCTCTAACAAAGGGCTAACCCTCAAAACATCAGCTTTTTTACCCTTTATGGTGGCTAATTTACATTTTCAACTCAGTTGTTAACACTAAATTACCCGCTATACTCTCCTACCAACGCAGCACCACAGTTTCTTTAGAAACTTAACCTTTTATCTATTCTCACATACACTTGATTAGACTCTGTGAACCTTCTTCTTTTTGTTTACTTGTTTACTAACTGAGCCAAAATCTATATCCAGAGCTTAGCCAGGGAAAACATGATAACATGTAATCTATGACTTTCTTTTCTTGTCAATAAACAGTTACAAGAGGTTTTCTCCAGACAAAAAAAAAAAAAAATGCACATAGGAATTTTTTTCTCTCTGGGACAGCCCAGGGGGTTCAGAGCAACCTCAGCTACAAACACTAATAACTTACTGAATAAATGACTTGAGGATTTTAAACCTGTGGCTATCCTTAACACTATGAGGAGGGAAGTCATCTTCAATTGGTACAGACTGCAAACAAAGCTAAAAAAGACAGCTAATGAAAATAAATCCTTAGCTGAATGCACTTGTGTAAAATTTAGCTCCTTTGCAAGCATAGAGCAACTTTTTGAAGCATACTGTGAACATTAAATCCCAAAAGCACTGGTATCCAAAGATCTGGGCCTCTATTCCTTGTGGGGAACTCAGACTTTCTCTAGCCCATTACTTGTGACATAAATTAACAATACATCTTGCATTAATAGACAACAACACACTCCCATCCCAACCAAAATTATACCATATTTCTTCACCTATTACCAGTAAACTTACATCATGACACAAGCACACCCATACAGGCCTTTATAGGTTGTGTCATAAAAAAAAAACATCACTCACAGAAAATATGACATCCAGTTGATTCTGATAACAGTTGCCTAATGAAAGCCAAAATCCAGGATTTGTTGGTCTTCCCTCTATAACGTCTCTGATGATGTTACAAACCATGACTTGCCAGTCAAGAGAAATTTTTCCAGTACTTTCTTCATCTTCACTCATTCTTCGACTATTTGTCCTTAGCTCTGTGACTAGATTCTCTCTATATTCCAATGGCAGTTCCAGTGCAATGTTGTCTTCCAAAAGGATTGCAATGACATTCTGTATAATAGAAGACAGAGTACAAAGTTGGACTAACTACATGGTATCTGGATTCATATTATTTTGTCACAAAACTGTCTATAGCTAGCTAGCTTTGCACAACAAAAGTTGAAATAGAAATTTCGACAGGAACCTTAAAACAAAAATATACAAAAATGTCTTATTCTAATAACAAACCCAAAAGCATCAATTGCTTTTTATTTTTGAAGAACAGGCTAAGAAATCTGATGTGGAAATGGAGTAAAGTACCAATTGCAAAACAAAAAAATCATGATTAGTGAAAATCCTAGTCAACTACTGTCAGTTCTTGTGCAATTAAATTTGCTCCTGTCATATAAGTAAAGCAATTATAATGACACATCACAACTTGGAGTTCAGGATCAGTTAATTCAAAGTAACTTACACTGATGAATAAATTGAAACAGAATGAATAGCAAAGTAGCATTACTAACATTGTATCCAGAATGTCGGCAATGCTCAAGTCTCACAGCTAAGGAAGGCTTACTCTCTGTAGGAGTGGGAGTACTCAGGGCCACAGAGGGAATTCCTGTTAAACCACAACAAGCCATGTAGTAGCCATACAACTTCTTCTCACACACAGTGTAAAATGATGACTGCTCACACTTTGGACAACAAAAGAAAAAGGATTCTTATTGATGAGCATCAATCTGGACTTGAAGGAAACTATTTCAATGTATACCTATTATTTTGAAATTCTTCAATCAATTTTCATTGATTTTCATGGGAAGATTTTGTCAAAAATTCATTGGAAAAAAGATTATTATTCATGAACATTAAGCTCTTCAAGCAATTCGTAAACAATTGTTAATTTATAAACAAAAGCTATGTCATGGTTTAATGAACCATCATCTAGTAAAATTCAGCCCAGTAAAAATTTTCCAAGGTTATCATTTGCATTCCAAATTAATCCTCTCCTCTTGTTTCTAATGAACCAACATAACAGTTGACTTGTTAGCTCAGTTGGTAGAGCATAGCAGCAGTATCACAGAGGTCAAGGGTTCAAATCCCACGCAGGCCTGAATTTTTACAGGCCTTATTTTCACTACAGCTTAAGTAGTGTTCATTACTGAGAAGATCGCTTTCATATTCTTAATATCTTATGTTCCAATTCAAGTTGAAAGCAGTTTTGCTTGTTAACAAATGTTGACCCAATATACTGTAATGGTGTAATGGCATAGTTATAATCTGTACCTGTGCATTCCTGCAACTTTCAAATAGCTTCATTGCCCGTTGGAACTTTTCCTGGTAGAAGTATAGGGTTCCTAAATCAAAGGAAACCTAAAATAAAATAGAGCCAAAGTTATGTACAAAACAGAAGCTTTACATAGTTAGGTGTAATTCCTCAAAAGGCAAAAAAAATTTAACATGTTTAAATGCTCAAAATCTACATATTGTGAGACAATTTATTGTTTATTTCTGACAAGGCACCATTTCTCTCATGAGTTTTGTTTCCTTCATTTAGACTGGTTGAGTTGTTGGGTGTAGCTTTGAACATTTATTTAGTGGTTTCACTCGTTTAGGTAATTCTGTCCCTCTGTTTTGGGTTTTAGTATATGATGTCTGACAGTATTCCCTTTCTCATTTTCATTTTCAACCAAAACTGAAAAACATTTGTGGAGAAACTAAATTAAAAGAATTTCAATTTAAATTAATCCACAGAAAGATAGTAACTAAGAAAGAACTTTTCAGATTTGGTTTTAAGGCAGACAATGAATGTGTATACTGCAAAAATTGAGATTCAATTCAGCACTCTTTTATCGAACATATGTTAACCAGATTGTTTACCCAAAAGGTCTTGAACTGGTTCAACCAAGTGAATGCGTGCCAAATCTCTACTACCACAGAGGAGACCTTGTTTGGTATTGCTGCAAGCTCCCACGACACAACAATAATACGGAAATTCAACTACACCGCCTTATTTATGTGCCATTATATTTATTCAGCCAAGTTAAATAGCCTGGCCATCTCCTTTCAGGATTTCATCAGTAAGCTATTCATTAAATACAATCTTGAAAATTTGTCTTAATTATATGTTTTATTGAGAAGTACTCCTGCCTCCTCAAAGTCAATATACCATATAATGTATTGTAAGTAACTGTATATTCAGCAAGTAATGTAAGTAGAGTATTATATTATTAGTAGTGTAAGTAGCCCATATTGCAAGTAATTATATTTTTGTAAGTAACCATATTCAGTACTGTATTGCTAGCATGAGTAACCTACATTGTAAGTATCATAAGTATTGTTCTGTAAGTAGAGTAGCATAATGAGTCTTGCATTGTAAGTAATGTTTTGTAGAATTGTGTTTTGTAATAAAAGCAAAGGATTTAAAACAAAACAAAACAAAACAAAAACAACAAAAAGAAGTTTTCAACCAAAATTTGAAGAGCTGAATTCACCATTTTTTAGAAACACTAATCTGCAAATAATAATCTGATTGTGTGAAAATTTCCATACCTGAGCAACGATGTCTTCTCTCTTAATCTTTACATCTTCCATTGTATTTGAATCAAGACTTTCAACAGCATCAGAGCCATTCTTTTCATCAGAACCATTCTTGACAACAGCTTTGCTCTCAGTCTCACTATTGTTGGGGTCATCAACTTCCAAATTCTGTTCTTGATCATCACTAGCTGGTACTCCCTCATCAGATGCCCTCTCTTGCTCAGATAGCTCAGTTGTTTTAGGTGCAGCAGCCAGTGAAGGAGCTGAAGGAAGGACCATGTCCTCAGTTAGCCCCAGAGCTTGCTCAAGTATCTGGACAGCAAATGGTAGCTGCTCTTCAAGCTACAGATAAAACTTTTCATTACTATTTTCACAAGAAAACAAAAAAAAAAGGAAAAAAGGACAGACTAACTCTCCCCTAAAGTAAAGAGATGCTCAAAACTTGTATGTTCCCTGTCCCCACTGACCCACTGACCCTGAGGTAAAAAAAATTAACCTTGGTTAAATAAAAAATAACCTGGAATCAAATTTAACCTGTAACATATATTAGGGAATTATCTTTTTTTAAGGTAATTTTTCTTACCTTTTTAAGAATGCTTTCATTTGCCAAGTTGTCAGCTGTAAGACTGAAAAGTTTGAAAATAAAAAAAAAGGCAAGTCAAAAAATCAACCAGGAGATATTGTTATGATGTGATACCAAATTCTCAAGACTAGCTTACAGACAAATGAATAGGTATCTATAGGGGGAATTAGCTCTCAGGTCTATAGATTCAAAGCATATGGACAACTACAACAACAACAACTTTATTTTTTCACCCCAAAATATACAAGAAAGAAAAATTTATAATAATAGTACAGACATAATAGTACAGACAATGATAGGGGCACTGGCTGCCCGAAATAACCTAAGAGTTAAAAATGCCAGGAAGCCAGTTGAAAATAAAGATGTTTAAATGTTTAGAGGGGTAAGTTTCTAAAGAAACTGTGGTGCTGCATCGGTGGGAGAGTATAGCAGGTAATTTAGTGTTAACAACTGGGTTGAAAACGTAAATTAGCCACCGTAAAGGCTAAAAAAAGCTGACGTTTCGAGCGTTAGCCCTTCGTCAGAGCAATCGTTAAGTTAAGCAAAACAACTAAATAAAGGGGTAAGTTTCTAAAGAAACTGTGGTGCTGCGTCGGTGGGAGAGTATAACAGGTAATTTAGTGTTAACAACTGGGTTGAAAACGTAAATTAGCCACCGTAAAGGGTGGAAACGCTCGAAACGTCAGCTTTTTTACCCTTTACAGAGGCTAATTTATGTTTTCAACCCAGTTGTTAACACTAAATTACCTGCTTTAAATGTTTAGGTCAGGGACATAAAAACAAAGAGATACAGAAACACACACAAAGGTAAACTACCAGTATATTAAAGAGACTAAAATTCATACATTGAAAAACAGTATTATTTCCATTTTAAAGTTACACAGACAATACAGATGTCTAATAATCTTTGATAAATTACTGCTTTACTTTCTTTTTAAACAAAGGCAATGAAGATAATTTTAGATCTTTATATCTTGATAATTTTATATGGAACGCTGATCCTGATGAATGACCACATGAACAAAAATCTTATGAACCAAAGCCACCTTAATGCAGTAGGGTCCTGGGCCCAGTTGTTCAAAGGCCAATTAGCACTAACCCAAGGTTAAATTTTAATCCCGTTTTCTATATTCCTTTGTTCAAAAGCCTTTTCAGGATGATTATCTCTATTCTTTTTTAGAGCATCTAATAATTAAATTGTTGACAAAGGAATTATACTGAATTTTCTTTTAAGCTTTCAGATCTGAAATCAGATTTCTCACTAACCCTGGGTCATCTTAACCAAGCTTTGAACAACCAAGCATGACTGTTTTGCACTTAACTAATATTTCCAATGGATAGTCTAATGTAATCATGGTCTTTGCTACTCCATAAATTTAACAACTAACCCATTATTGGTAGGTTTTTCAACATTAGGAAGAAAATGCTGAGACAGAGTCCTAACCAACCTGTAAGGAAAACAGTTATGACTATAAACAATATAAACATGGATGATCAAGGTAAGGTGGACATTTAAAATACCATAAAAAATCTATGTGCTGCTACAAACTCATCAGATTCATTGTATCCAAAAGATAATTCAGTATCTTGCTATTTAGCTTTTAACACCACTCAATGCCTACTTTTATTTTTCTTCTAGTAAACAAGTGAAAAAGATATAAAATGACAAAAGCATTAATTCCTGGTAAAAAATTTTAGAAACTCCTACCATCTATAGTAAATTATGAGAGTCATTGCATGTTTTTTGTCCAGTTTACTGATATCTGTATCACTCTTAAGCACCTAAGAACAAATTTGATAAAAGTTAACACAAATTAAAAATTTCATTGCCTTGTGCTTTGTAACAGCTGCTAACAGTACTTAGCTCTAATCCAAAACTAGCAACAATTTCATAATTCCAATTAGCAGTAGCTATAACTAAGCAGCTGTCAGTAAGAGCCAGTCACCAGGGCAGGGAGATGTCTATAGCCACCAACTAGACATAGGCAACTTTCAACCACTTTTTAATTACCAAATTACTAATATGCCATCAAATAAATCTGTGCAGCACCTGTTTTCTTGTTTTCAGTGTAAGTGAATGCATAATTTACCAGTTACTAGTTTAGATGTGAATTACTTCCAAGTTGAAGATTTAGGTTTGTATGAACTAGACTGAGACATCTTGACTGAGAAGCTTCCAGTCTCGTGTGTAATTTGACTATAGAACATGACATCCACTCTAAATCTTATTTATTGACAGCCTAGCATAGATCACCAAAAATCATAATGTTATTATTTTTTCTTATCTAGTAATTTTACTGTTGTCTTTAAATTTATTGGCTCACCTCATCTAATCCTGGGGTTCTCTTTATGAGTTCACCCAACAAAATGCTTTGCCATTGAAGAGAAAGACTAAAGGATAAATTATGAGTCATTTAGGTTAAGATTACAAGTGAAAATAACCTAAATAACTCATGAATTTTTAACACTACAAAGACAAGCTTGATCAATATTTACGTCTTACTTTTCTTCCAAAATTTCCAGATTCCACTGCAGATGTGTTCCAATCCTTAAAGCTAAGTGACATAGGCGTTGTACTCTTCTGTTTTCAGTTGGAGGAGTTTCAGAAGCAGCACCCTTATAAACATAAACACAATGCTTTTTTTTTTTTAATGTTAAGGTACCTTTTCGTTTAGGCATCTTGGCAACGAGGACAAGTAAATGTTATCAATGTGCACTTCTTTCCAAACAATTAAAATTCTCAACATTGTGACAAACCGAGCGAGAGAAAGATATATGTTAAGTAGTGGGTCAATGTATACAAGGCAACAAAATAAAGTTATCCAAATTTCCTTACATCCTGTAATCATCACCAAACAAGGGTACCTCATTATCATTGGTTTCACTTTTTCAAAATCACTTCAGAGAAAGCAAAGGAATCCCAAAAATTTTGTTTTCTCTAAAGTGTTTCATGACACAGTTTTAATTGACTTTAATCAAAAAATGGAGTATATTTTATTGGGAGTACAAATGCATGCTGGCAAACTGTCAGTGAAGCCTGACAAAATTCTGGGGAGTTTCCTGCAATGAGCTAGCATCCCACTTCTGGTGGGGAGGTCAGTATGTTGTGTTCATAAGCAAGTCACTTAACTAACCCTCCACCTCTACCAACCTGGGAGTATAAATGCATGCTGGCAAACTGTCAAGGAAGCCTGACAAAATTCTGAGGAGTATCTTGCAATGAACTAGAACCCCACCTGAGGGGTGAGGGGTGGGGATGGCACAGATGGCTAGGCCACTTCGCATGAGTACAAACATTAATTTTCATCTTTCTCATCCCTGGAGAGATTACATACCACATTATTGTTGACCAACCCAGAGTGTTCCAGAAATTGAACAATGAGTTGTGTGGCTGAAGGTTCTGGAATTATGAAATCAATGTATTACTTTTAGCTAAGCAAGATTCCATCTAATTAAAACAAAAACAACAACAACACAACTAAATGCTAAAAGTATAAATATATCACAGGTATTGAGATGAGATGAAACTTCCATCCCCACCCCAACCCCCCTCCTCTCACACTCTCCCCACCCCACATCCTCCTGGAGTATACCCTACAAATGCACACTTTCAGTGCTAACTTGACTTCTAGTGCATTTCTCCCAACTTTGGAAGAAATTGATGCAAATTCCCTTTTTGGAAAGTTCCTCATATACCATATAATATAACCAGCTTTCTTTCCAAAAAGGAAAAACTGGAATTCTGGCCGATAAATATCAAGAACAAAATGGTAAATGCTACAAACCTGCTGATGCTTCCCCTAAGTGTTTTTTCAACAAATCTCCTGTTGTATCAAACAAGAACTCGAACCAAGAAATAGCTGTTTTCGAAGCAAGCTTTGAGCTGCTGAACGTCGCCATACTGTTTTCGCCCGCGCAATGTTTTATCTTGAACAGCAGCTTTTCAAATGGGTACTTCCCCTGTTGTATCTGAGCTCACTGAAAAATACTGCGAGTCTTTTCAAATGACGTCACTCTTCCCACACTTCTTTGAGGAAAACACTTTCATCCGGCTCAGCCATATTGCTTTTTGCTGACAGACAGTAACCCCTAGCTCCAATCCCGGCCATCCTAGGCCATCTTTGTATAGTTTCAGTTATATCTCCTCTGTACAGCAATGTCTTCGGGAACTCCATACCTTGGCACTAAAATAAGCTTAATTTCCAAGTCAGAAATTAGATATGAGGGAATTTTGTATTCCATTGACACCAAGGAATCTGTTGTGACGTTAGCACAGGGTTAGTTTTCTGGCATTGGTCTATGTTTTTCTGTTTTTGTTGGGATATTACATTTT
The DNA here is from genome assembly GCF_964200805.1 of Pocillopora damicornis. Lineage (NCBI taxonomy): Eukaryota > Metazoa > Cnidaria > Anthozoa > Scleractinia > Pocilloporidae > Pocillopora > Pocillopora damicornis. The sequence continues at coordinate 8,976,282 of NC_142672.1, forward strand.
TTTCACCGTGTTCTCTCCTTTTGCTTTGTTTGCAGTGCGTTCGTTTGGAACGGAAGACCGAGAGGCGCCTAAAAGGGTTCCTCCAAGGGACGAGGTTTACGAGTACATTGTTTTTCGAGGACAGGACATCAAAGATCTAACTGTAATAAGTGCTGAGTCGCATTTACCTCAGGACCCAGCCATTGTCCAGGTATGTCATGCAGGAAGCCTATGTAATGTGTAGTTACAGCTCGAATTCGCAGCGAATTCTTTGTTTTAAGTCAAGTGACGGAAATAAGTTGTTTGACAACAACAATTCATTTCACTTTCAGTTCCGGCTTGAAAGAGACAGTAAAATAAATGCTTAAGTCAACATGATTTTAAATCGTACTTGGGTTATAAAGTTTGTCGTGGCTTTAATGGGTTGAGCTTGTTATGCCCAGATAAGTCCACTCACGAACGCCATATTTACATCGTACGTGTGAAAAAATATAATTACGTGACAAGACTTGTATTCTTAAAAAAAAAAAAAATTAAGAACTTGTGCTAGTCGAAATGATTCCATCGATTGAATTAAACGTAATATAGGCACTGGGTAAGCTACAGAACTGTTAAGTTACACCTAGTCATATCGAAAGCGAGAAAAAATTTTGGAATATCTAGCAAACGAGACAAGACGTAATGTTTACTAAACCAAAAATATGGATGTGGAAGCAAACAGAATGAGCGAGTGGAGTTCAATTCAGTAGTATCTTAGGATTTGAAAACAAACTGAATAACTCAAATTCATTGAGAAGCAAAACATTAGGTAAATGTCTTGGTAAGTAAAAACATGGAGGTTTCAAAGCCGAAATGCAAACCAGGTAGTTTATAACCAGCTCATATACAAAAGAAATTTACTATTTAATATGAAATTCATCAGATATGACAACCAGGGTTATATCCTGGAATTTGTGATAAGCTTGTAGAATTGTTTTGTTTTTTGTTTTTTGATCATAATTAGTGTCACAATCCTTCTCTTGGAGTGTGCTACCATGAACAGCAGAAGAATTTTAAAAATCAGACATTAAATAAAAGATCATTTTGGAAAAAAAATTTAAACTTTAAAAACTGATATTTGCTTATGGGCAAAATCTACACATACCTGGTTATTAAATCAGTCAAGATAAGTAGACCACTATAACACCATTAGCCCCTTGTCAGGGCAATGTGTAATGAACAATCGCTCTCTCCATTTTCCTTTTCCTACCATTTAGGATGTTAATTTAAATTTTTACTTTTTATTTCCATTTTGATTGTTTTGCTAGTCTGGTAGTTCTAGAGTTCCAACTCCTGGCTATTCTCATTTCCCTGCTCCTGTATCATTCCCACCTCATCCAACCACATATCCTCCATTTGGTTCGCCATATGGTGGTTACACGCCACAACACAGACCAATGCCAGGCCCCATTCCACCACATCCAGCAATGATGCCACCTGGTCATATGATGCCTCCAAGGATACCCACACCACCAACAGTTCAACCTGTACCTTTGTCTCGCAGTCATACACCATCTCCAGAAACTGTAACACCTGTGGTATCCACTTCTAAAACAGAGGATAAAAGGGAGGATACAGCTCATGATAAAAGCACAGCTCAGCAAGGAACTCAAACAGTTCAGGCTAAGAAGAAACCATCTTCTAGACCATCGTCAAGAAGAGGCTCAGTAGACAAAACGGCTGCATCTCAAGAGAAGAAGAAGAAACAAGAGGTAGTCGATAAGGAAACTTTTAATAAAGACCCCACAGAGGAAACCCAGTCCACTGAACCTCAGAAACAGAAACAAGGTCTGAGAAACATGATATTTTAATGATTTTACAATGAAACTTGTTTGCACTTAACTTAGTGATGATGATACTTTCATATAGCTGGAATAATTTCATGCTTGTCTTAAAGACTCTATTTTTCACCTCACTTAGTTAACTGTGGTTTCAGTGAATAATCTCGCATTGAATGTCATTAGTAAATTTCTTTTCATTAATTTTGGTCTTTGCCAAACGTATTAAATGAGTGGAGATTCTTGTGATTTAACAAGCATATCAATGGGGTTCACAGCCATGGCATGATCATGAATTTAAAGTCAGTAAAATTTGAGAGTCAGCTGAAACTTTCGAAGTTTTATAAGTGACAGGGTTCTAGATGTAAAATTAGAGTCATCAAACCTAAAAAAAAGTAAAGGAAAAAATTGCATAATACATAGTTATGTTTACCACCAGGCTTGTTTCAAAGTAAGCTATATGGCCAGTTATCATTTCTGAAGGTTACTCTGACAACTACATAGAAAAGGACAAAGTTGTCATAGAGGAAAATAGTTTTGTGTCAAAAGTGTCTCACTTTGATTCCAGAACTTAAAACTGCTTCTAAAACCAAAATTAATTTAAACCCTGTAACAACTGTTTAAAAATTACAACTAGAAGTTCTGAATGAGATCCTTATAAACTTTGTTGAAGAAAAAAAATTGTTTTTTTACTAAAGATATTTAACTTTTCAATATGTTTAACCTTAACTTCTTCTTGGTGAGTTGGCATTGGCGAGTTGAACCGTTGGTGACTTGACCGTAATTCTATTTGCAGTATTCCCAATCTCACTTTATACCAAATTGTTTTTTCTAGTGGGTAATCGTCGTCCACAGGGAAGAAGAGGATCTGGTCCAAGAGTCAACAAACCACGAACAGTTGGTGGTCCTTTTAAATTTGAGGGCGAGTTTGATTTCGAGAGTTCAAATGCTAAGTTCAATAAAGAAGAAATTGAGGAGGAACTACAGCAGAAGCTCTACGAAAACCTCAGGTTGAAAGACGAGGTAATGAGTTACACTTATCTGCACTTGCCTGTAGGCATAAATTAATTTTGATTATAAGAATGATGTTTGTTGGCTAAAAACTCTTTGCATATGAATAGTGGATCTTAAAGATGCTGAACCCTAAAGAGCTACTACTTTTCCTTTCTAAAAGGTTTATTGTGGATACGTTTTGACAGTCCTTTGCTATGTGGTTGAACCTCTTGAGTAGGCCGTAGTTGGAAATGATTTGTTTATTGCTTTTATGCGAGGGAGTGACTACCTATGTTCTAGACTAAATAACTTATTATGATAGGTATCAGTTTTGTTGTTGAAATTGTACTAGTCCACTACAAAATTTATATTTGAGTAACAGCATTTGCCAAACTTCTACCTTAAAAAAAAAAAAAATAGAAAAGACCTTGCTTTTGCACACTGATTAGAGTAAATCTTCAACTGGAAGGGAAGTGTGATCAGGTTGGAATGCTCTCCTTACCACTGTACCTTGTTAAAACCCCAAGAGTTCTTAATGTGTCTACAAAGTAATTTTTCTGACTAAGCTAAACACTGACTGTGTGACTAATGATGAGTTCTTATTTCTAGGATGAAAGTGAAGCAATCAGTGCACCTGAAAATTATGCTAGTGATGCTCAACCTTCAAGCCCTCTCAATTATTATGATAGTTCCAAATCCTTCTTTGACAGTATTTCCTGTGAGGCAAATGACAGAAACAGAAATAGACGGTATTGTCTTTCATTTTTTTAAACTTTACCACACCTCTCTTGCAGTGGTCCTTGTTCAACTTGTGCATGCTGCATGGGTTTACAATTGACAGGTAACAATTGTGAAATGGAGTGTTAATCAGCTATTTTTAAAATTGATTTCTTTTCTCAGGGCTCATCATTCATGGCAGCAAGAACGTAAAGTAAACATGGAGACCTTTGGAGTAACTGGTGGCATGCGACGTGGAGGTCGAGGGAGAGGAAGAGGGAGAGGTCGAGGAGGTTACAGAGGTGGCAGAGGTGGAAATAGGTATCAAGGACATGATGGCAGTAGTCAAGGAGGACGTGGAGGCTGGCGTGGTGGGCGTGGTGGTTCCAGAGGTGACCGCTCAAGGTCCTATGTAGATCAACCCATTAATGGTAATGACAAATTACCAAGAAATCTACCCAATGGACCAGCTATGGTAGGAAATTGTCTCGGTTTTTGTTCAGAGAGAGAAATATGATTTTATTTTTGTAATGAGGTTGTTTGATTAACAAAGTTGTTAAAGTTACTATACATAGCAGCAGGATGTTGACCGATTATAAATTTTGGGGTGGAAAACCTTGGCTGTGAAAAAAAACAAATGCAGAACCAAAACTTTTACAATCTTCTGTTGGAAGATGTCTTGTCTTAGAAAGGGCAGTGGAAATCTACAGTGGTAAAGCAGTGATATAGTTGTGGAAATTTATTTAATTCTTCTTGTCATGTCTTTGTTTCCAGGGAGGAGATGGTGAAGCAGCTGCCAAAGCATGAAGCCACTGATAATTAATTTGAAAAAAAATTCTGGTTTTCTGTCTCTTATTTACTTGGGTTTCTTTTTTTCTTTCTTTTTTTTTTTTTTTTTTGAGTCATGGAATGACTAATTGTGGTCTGACCACAGACTTTATTGTTTCTAGTGTTGTGGTTAATCTTAGCTCTTTGCAGTCAGGGATCAGTTTTGTAGAAATGTCCAGTTGCTGAATGATATTCTTTGACAAGAAAATACCATGAATGCATAGCTGTATATGGCTCTTTCATAATTTTGTACATGCTGTATTTCTAAGACATAATATTATTGTATCATTACTGGCTTCGTGTATACAATAAATGTCAGAAGATACTTCATGCATTAAAGTTATGTTTGCATTTCACAGCTGTGTCACAAAGTGACCCTCTTTAACAAACAGAAATTGTTATTTTCACCTTGCTAGTAATGCTTATACTAATAAAAATGTTTGGGAATAATATGTTTTGGGTACCCATGGACTCAATATTTATCACAGATGTAATGGTTTACAAGTGGTATAATTTTTCTACACACATACATTTAAGCAATTCATGGTTTCTTTGCGGTATTTCCTTTTGAATTTCTTCATTTGCACAAATGTTGTGAACTTTAAAGTAGTTAACTATTATCAACACATACAATGTAGGGGTGTTTAACAATGATTTAATTTAATTTAAAAGGTTTTCTCTGGGGAATAATCTTGAATAAAGTGAGTCTTCAAGCATTTCTAAAAATATTTGAACATTAAAGGAACATACCAAAATAAAAAAAAAATGAACAATTTCCAATTGCTTGTTCAATTGTGGCTGTGACAATTTATTTTCTAGCATTTTCTTGTGAAAATGGTTACTTGAGGACTGCAATGGTTTGTGAAGTAGAGAATCTTTGTTTCACAACTGTTGTAATCTTCCATCCTACAAACATGGCTCCTTAAGACAAAAAGAATGACTATCAAACTCCTGGTTTTCTTGCTCTGATAAAGTTGGACTAAAGATGGTTTCAAGTACCAGGCTTTTGCAGGGCTATTGGTTGTAAATGCCCCTGCACTTAAGCCAAGTGCAGTATATAATTTATCCAAGTAGATTTCACAAAAATTTATTTGTGACATTTCACCCCATTCATGTTCAACCACACTAAACCAAACTCTGGGTTTTCCATTTCACTGTTTCAGTAGTTTTGAGTGCCTGGGTCTCTAAACTTTACTTGGTGTACGTAGATTAGATTCAGAAATTAACATGCCCGATTAAATAACTACTTTCAGCCTGACAAAAACTTGGCATGGAAGTCAAATGTCAACTTGTATTCTTTTATTTCCACTCTTACTACAACTATGATTTTCAATTGAGAGAGACAACAGAAGTTTAGTGATCATGATTTGATGTTAAATCTGTTTGTAATAAGCAAATGGCTCAGTTTCCACTGGCAATGTCAGTCCTTTTGGGTCATTCTTGGCGTGTGGCTCTTGGGATACAATATGAGATTCGGTTACCAACAAGGAAACAAGGATGGTTGCCCATGACAACACCATTATGTTTTCATTCGGTCCAGATCCTGTCACCAAACCTTTTCCACACAATACTCAACTGATGATCTTGGTTATTATACACTAGACTTACTGGGAAAACTCTGATTGGTTGAGAGCATACAGTCAATATACAACAGCACATGAAGTTAACATAATAACCCAATATCTGTAGATATCATGTCAAGTTCAAAGTCTGACTAATTTCCAAGCTCCTCATCTGTAGCATTCTCAAACTTTTGCCAACTTGGAGAAAGGTGTCTTCTTTTGCAAATTGTTTAAAAATGTATAATAAAACAATTACTGAATTCTGTTTTTGCATGATATCATGAATTATCAAACCTTGTGTCTGTGTTATCTGCCCAAGCCTTTGGTTTGAGCACAATAACTCCAACCTTGGCATTAATCATTCATGATATCAAGCTCAACTTCAAATAATTACTTATTAGTCCTGTTAACCTGAAGTTGGACTCTAGAAAAATTTTGCTTTTACCATCTTCATTTTCTGCTTAAACAGAAAATTGCAAAAATTATTCCCAAAATAGATTTCAGCATCTCTGGTGACAAACCTTTGTTCCTACAAGATTAAATATCTCAAATTCTTAAAAGAAAAATTTCTGCTAATTCTTGTATACCTTGCCTTTGTGCAAACAAAACACAACTTACTGTATTGAAGTAAACCATGAAATCTAAATATTATTTACAGGAAGTTTTAAATATACAATGTGACCTATTAACCCAGGCTTGTAAATACCAAAGCATTTGTTTCAACAAGGGTACTTTCTGAACCACATTACAAGGGCAGGTGGTGAAAGTGAAGGGGAGAGGTTATAGAAAGCATTTGACAAGAAAGATTTATAATTTCCAAGTGATTTCTGATAAATAAAACGACCTTATCTTCTTAATAGAGTCAGTTTGATGCTAGCATAGGATATATCTCCCTGAGAGAGTCTTCTAAAGAACCTCATGTAGACATTCAGATGATGTGTTGTGGCTGGATACACTTGCAGAGCTAGAACATATGTCATGAGGGCAGTGGTACTTCTGATCCAGATCTTATCAAACTGGGTGTAACACTTCCACAACCATGTTTGCAACATAAATTTGTAACTATTTCAGTCACATGATCTTGTAACAAATTGTGTCACATTACAGACTTGTGACAAGTCACATTATACAAGTGGTGGCTGTTGCATGGGTGACTGTCCCACAGGTGTCTGACCCATTGGTGGTTGCTGACCCATAACTGACTGTCCTGGCTGTTGCTGGGTTGGGTATGGCATGTGTGACAAGCCTTGTTGCTGAGGAGGCTGTCTGTAAGGATTGAATCTTTGTGTTTGCTGCTGTGAGGGATACCCTGGCATCATACCAGTTGATGGCAAACCTCCTGAGCTAGGTGGCCCATATCCAGGGTGACTGTGTGAAAGCGACTGTTGTTGCTGAGGCATCTACATGCACGACACAACAATAGTGATATCATCATTATTCTCTTATGTCTAAAATTTTAAGGCAATTTGATATAATTTGCGATGATAATGATCACCATTTTATCTAACTGTGTTATTTGTCTGCAAAAAAATATTTCAAAGGGGATAAATAAATTGGTTAAACCATTAATTTTCAAGTAAGGAGAAACACAAATAAGGGAAGTAAAGCATGAAGGAAGAAAAAAGAATTGCAACATGAGACTTGGAAAAGTCGGGTTACCTGTTGTGGTGCACCTTGTCTGAACTGCATCTGCCTCTGCTGCATCATGTATTGTTGAGACTGTGGTTGATTCTGTGACATCATGTGTTGACCTATAGCTGGAGGAGCATGAGACTGAATGGGTGGAACCTGTGGAGGTAAATTTCCCATTGGTCCCGACATGGTTGGTGGAGCTACCGGTCGACTCTGTTGGCTTTGAGAGGGATTCGGGTAACCCATGTGACTCTGCGCTGTCATGGGTGGATGCTGAAGTTGAGGAGGGGATGAGGTTGACTGTCCCATCCCACCAACTGAACTGGCACCATATCCTGCAGTGGTAGGACCACTCATTCCTCCCAGTTGTGGGGGCATGTTGGATTTCATTGGGTCATTCATTCCTGAGGGCATTCCAGCATTCAATCCTCCTGAAGTTGGCATCATGTCTGAGGATGTACCAGAGTTTGGTGTCATATCAGGAAGGCCGTGCATACCACCCCCAGATGGTGGTGTTGCAGATGCTGGGGGTCTATTGGAACTACTCTGTGAGCCAGGAGCCTGTTGACAGAATGTCCATGAGCAAGGCAATGTAATGTTACAACCAACATGCAGGGCAGACTAACAGCTACAATCAGAATTTCTAACTGTGTTCCACTGCTCTCAAAATAAAAGAGATAAAGATTCTGAAAACTGATCCTGTTACTTAAGTGACGCAACTTTAAACAGGTTTTGTACTCTATTGACCTAACACCTCTGTTTTCATAACCAATGATGGAGGGTTAACACCCATATAAAATGAAAGTGACAATCAATCAGAGTATTTCTTGTTCTTTTTTTTTTTTTTTTTTTTTTTTTTTTTTTTTTTTTTTGGCAGAGACAAAGTAAATAGTAAATTTCCATGAATTTGTTCCAAATTTCAAAAAGGACTTTCCTAACTTTTTAGTAACATTATCAAATTTGAAGGGCTGACATTTATTTCCACTTAATATTTTTCATTTGAATGAAGGTAGAAACATTTTTTGGGCCATAAAGTTTGCAAGACTTTTTTCGTGGGAAAATTTTTGTGTTCAGCAAAATCCACAACGATTCAAAATTCTTAAAATTCTAATGCTGCCCAGTTAAGCCATTTCACTAATGATTCACATACTGGGATTGTGTTCTGCATGCTTTGAGTGGAGTCAGCTAATGTTGCCAAGTACACCAGATTACGATGCAAAAGTTGCTGGTATCTGGAAACAAACAAAACAAAGAAACAAAAAAATGATCAGATAATTTCATGCATCTAGAGGGAAAGTAAAACGAGTAACTCCTGACTGAAATGGGGCAGAGACCATGGCAAGTTGTCAGGAAAGCTTGATAAAATGATGGAGGTGGAGGGGGTAACCTTGGCATGGACTAGCATCCCATTCAGGGGGGTGTGGTAATAATTCTAGTCATTCTGTGCTTCAAATACTGGGATTAACTCATGCCGGATGAGTCACTCAGCTTGAGCACAGACTTAACATTTTTTTCAATGAACAAAATCCCTGTTAAGTGATACTACTTACTGTGTGCACTCATATGCTTTCCCTTTACTCTGATAATCAACAATAGCCTACAGAAGGGATAGACAATTTGTAATGGTGAATACTAACCAAAATGTTCTTGTATAGCAGTGTCATATTTATTGCAACAAACTGATGTATACACCAATAGCATATTTGATTGAACACCCCATCCCTTCCCAAGAATTAAAATAAATTACTTTCCTCAAATAAGTACTGTCTCCTCACTTAAAACATTAGACATTTTTTAACAGCACCATTTTAATTTTGCTGCTATTATAATTTGTTTAAAATTGGATCTGCCAACTAACAGCAAATTGTTCAGAAGGCAGATCAGATTGCTTTCTTCCCACTCTTTTGGTTAATAACCTCACATACTTACAAAGCACCTGTACATGTATATGCAACAAGTCTTCTATGAATGTTTCTCTCATTTTTAAAACTTGACTAAATGCTGTAAAACTTCCATGGAGGACAAGATCATTATCAAGTTTTTATAGGCCAGCTACATTAACTTGGATTTTTAAGGCAAACTATATAACTCTAACTCTCCAAATAAAACCCTCTTCCCTTAATGATTAAGCCCTTCTCTTAAACTCAGATTCCATACATAAGCACCCCAGGCAATTAGTCATGAGCACCTTCCCACAACTGTAACAAAAGCCATGCAAAAGTAAACTGGTTTGCTGGGATATGAACTGAACTAAAACAAACACATGTATGTACACCTATTTACCTGAATAAGTTGTGAATTCTCATCTAGAAGCTGAAAGACAAAAATTATGGTGCATGAGATCAGACACTTATATTCAGACTGATATTCACTCACAAAAGAGGCAATGGAGAGACTTGATTTGAACATTTCTGAAACAGGTTGTTCACAGCTGAGTGTTCATGACATAAGAGTGAAAAAAGACATATCTCAGAATATTAATAACCCTCGCATGACCATAGACCACACGATGGGATGTATTACTTACCGTACCTTCTAGATACAACACAAGGTTTCGTAAACGTCCTTCAACTTTCACCGATCTACAGTATCGTCACAAGTTTTGTTTACACAAAGAGATCGTGTCACATATCTCCCATAATTGCACAGAATGAAGACGTTTATCGTTTCTTTGAGACGAAGTAACCATTACGAGCTCCCTAAGCTATTCAGAAAATTGCTGAAAGCATCTTATTTTAATAGGGAAGATGTATAGTAATTAAAGTCGAATTTAAGTTTTAAGCAAAAAGTAATCTTGTTTAAAGAAAAACCCGATTTTTTAAAACATTGATATTGCAATGCAAGTGAAAGAGTAAATTAATTTTACAAAGACTAAATCCTTCGAGAAAAACATCTTCGATCAAAGGGAATGTACAGACAGGTGTAAACAACAATTGATGCTATTAATGAAAAATTATGACAGGCTTAAGCCTTGTAGTTTACGTTAATCCTGACTGTAATACTACAACAAGCTTAGCAGCTCTTCTACCTACCGATTGAACTGTTTGTTGAGTAGGTTCTGAACGCTGTCGTCCAGACACAAATGTCATCGACATGCTGAAGTTCTGCCTTCTTCTGACAAATAGCAGCTAAGAAAGGAAGTTGCAATGGCCTTCTCGAAATTTGAAAGACACGTTGTGTAGGCCCAGTTGTCCATATCCATTATCGATATATATGTCATATAAAACTAAATGAAATATCCTGAAGCAGGAAAGCACTGATTTGCAGTCATTGCCAGACCCCAAGCAAACCTCTCCCCGACTCGTCTCAAACCTTACCGCGGTCGGAAAAACGCCTGAAGACGCTTGGTGCCTGAACGTAGATGATCGCGCCCCATAATGGAGGGGTGAACGTTACGTGGATTTACTTAACGGAGTTCTGCGAATATTTGTTCAGTTGACGAAATGGAGTGGCTCATTAGGGAAGGTACGTTTTTGGGCTGGGGAATTTTGGTATTTTTTTCCAAAAAAGCGTTGGCCCTCCCTTGCGTTTTAATAGAAAAAACTCCTGACCCCCCCCCCCCCGCCTTTAAGTGACAGACAAAAGCGCAACCCTCCCCTCACTACTACATGGTATGTTCCATGTGGTGGAAACCTCAGAACATTTCACTTGTGAACGCTAAATATTTGAATATAAATATATCTCGATATTGAATGCGTGCGAGCTGGAAACATAAAAATGCGAACAATCAGTGCGGGATATTTACGTTATACAGCTGAAGTTTGAATATGGAAGTATAAACTTTGATACTACGTAAGTCCTTCTCCAGCTAAACCAACTGCACGACCCTATCCCGATTACAGCAAACTTCCCGACTTTCACTACCTACCAAGTGCGAAAACACCTACGAGTGGCCGCAAACCTGATGATTATCAGCCTCGAACTCAAATAAAATAGATGTTTCAAGAGGGTAAGCTCAAAGCAGGGAATAAAAGGGCAATCAAAGAGTTTTCTGAAAAATATATTGTTTCAGAAAAGCTTGTTGCAGATTATATTGAGCATCTAACTGACATTGGAATAAGAAAAGATAAGCGGCGAACAGATAATGACAGAAATCAGTTGTCATCCCTAACAATTGGTTTCTGACTATCACAGAAACCAGTTGTCATCCCTTTGAGTAGGTGAACTTGAACTTTATATTAATCACCACAATATTGCATTGAAAGGAAAGAAAGATGAGAAAGTGAGGGTGGTGAAGGCACATATTACAACAACAACAACAACAGCATTTATTTAAACACGATAAAAAATTCAGCAAAAGCTGATGTGGTCGTGTACGGACAATAAAACTAAATTCCTAACTAAATCCAATAAACTAAATTCCTAACTAATTATAAGAAGACTAATGTAAGATTTCTACATATTTTCAACAATAAAAATTCTACATAGTACATCATTATAACATACGTGGCTTAAAAATACACTTGAGTGACTTTTTAAAAGCGTCAACGTCTTGAATTGATCTCATTTGATTTTCCAGAGCGTTCCACCGAGTAATTGACTTGTATGAGCATGATTTCTTGACCATATCGGTCTTAGGTCTAGGTAACTTAAATGTCATTTTCCTCCTGAAGTCGTAGCTACTTACATACTTTTCAAAGTGACGGCTCATAGGACGTGGCAAAAGATTATAATAAGCCTGATGCGCTAAGATTAGTAATCGTTTCTCATACATAATCTCTAAGGTATTCCATTTTTACTGTGGCAAGAACCTCCTTGCTTGGAGTACACCAATCCAAGTTAAATATTATTTTCGCCGCTCTAACATGTATAGATTCTAAGCTTGAGAAAAATACTCGACCACAAGAGCCCCAAACTAACATACCATATGTCACAGACGGCAGAATAACCTTAAAATAGAAATCAATTCTTGCCTGTATAGGAAGGAAATACAAGGATTTAAGTAAATTCAACTTCTGCGTATATGACTTAGCTAATTCCGATACATGATGATCCCATTTAAGAGCATTATCTATCTGAACACCTAGGCATCTTGCAGAAACAACCTCCCCGACAACATAATCATATTGGCAGTAAGATTTTGACTTCTACGGTGCAGGACAGTCAGAACAACATTCAGCCAGCCTCTGGCTCAAATTCAGAGTCTAACAGTGACTGTGACAAGGTAAAGCGGATTGTTGGATCTAGTAGTAAATCTTCAGAACTAAATGATTCAGGAGATCAGGCAGTGGATAGTTAACAGGAGCAAGAAGCTGAAGGAACGATACCCAAGTCTAGTACGTCTCGATATGGACGGAAAAGGACACGAGTCCTCCGAGAAAACTATGTGCCATGGCATAATATACATGTAGAAATGTAACCGAGAACCAATAGTAAAACACAAAATTAAATCAAAGTAGATGAAAAGAAAAACTAAATCTGTAAGAAAAATGGAAAGCAACATCACAAAAATCCTCGTTAAAAATTATGGGAAAGGTGTGTGACCCTTAAGTTTGAATAGCCTACAAAGAGGTATGACCCTCCCCTTTTGGTGCTCACTTTCACTGATGACCCACCCCTCTGAGGCCCCGACCCCTCCCCCCCCCCTCCCAAGAAAAGACGTACCTTTCCTTATTGATGTAAATCAAGAGGTTCAAGAAAGCTGCCAGGAATTCCTTCCCACCTCCCTCATCGGTTGTAAAAAATCGAAAATGGGCTGTTCTAAAACCTAAACCACTGCCATGAAGTATATCTCAACTTGAAAGGGCTAGAGGAATTCGAAAATCCAGCCAGCTTAAATTTTCAGATTCAATTATAACTTTTCCCTTTGCTTCTGAAATCAATTGGTAAAGGAAAAGTTCAAAAGGAAACGGAGAATTTTCTGCAGCCCCAGGACAGAACCCATTTATTGGATATTGGATGGTTATCTGCATATTCTCATTGTTTGGTCATCTATCACTCAAATACCATGATTTAGGAAGGAGAAGTGAGATTTTAATCATTGTTAGAAAATGAATGCTCTAGTAGGATCGTAAGGACTAGTAGTACTTCTCTTAGGATGACTGATTAAAGTCCATCTTCCTGTGTCAGTGGTGATCTCTGTATACAGGGTTATCTCCCGATAAATTGGGATGAAACAAAGTCCATAGTTTGTTGACAGAACAAGTTTGAAGTGCTAAATTTTTGCTCAACTTCTCTGGCTTCATTTCTTTCCTTCTACGAGCGAATGCCATGGATCAAGAAAGAAAGCAACTGAAGGGAGAGGATAGCTCTTCAAAGTTCGTCCGATTCATATTTTGCGCGGCAGTGGTCGTCTTCGTTTTTTCGTGCTTGGCTTTCTTAGTTTTGGAGCACGTTCAAATGAAACAGAGATTAGCTTCGATCGAAGAGAAGATGGTCACGGATGAGACAATGAAGAAGTCTGTGCCACAAGTCGAATGCAGAGTGACACAGATGAAAGGGCTCATGTTAAAACTTTGCTTATAAGAAAAAGGAGATCGTTGGCCTTGAGTCTAGAGAGTCTCGAGAAAAGATTGAAAATTCTAGAACTCAGGTGAGATCACTATGTATGTCAAAGTTGTCGTTGTCATGAGATTACGGAAATCACAAAATGTTGTAAAGGTAACTAGTGATGGCGACATTGATTGATTGGAATAAGTAAGTTTTAAACTGGCCTTGCTGTGTTCAGGAGACGTTTGTCTTCTGATAATAACGAAAAAATGTAACAGATCACCTGCGTTGTTTCAAGATTCTATCCAAAGATAACAAATTCGGGCATTTTCTGATTAAGCCAATAACCAGATTACGATCTGTAAACGGTACATCACATTTGGAATTTAAAGATGGTTTGCAATTTTTGCAGGGCAATCAAGGAAAACAAGTCTTCTCCCAGGGACTTGTTTCGGACACCGGAAGTACTGCGAGGTAATCTGCGATGCGACGGTAAAGAAACAACACCCAAAGTTAAACAACTTTCCTTACCATGCAACGTGTAGAAACATATTACTTATAATAAAAGGTCAATCCCTGGTAGTAAGAAAGTTAAGACAAATAAGCCTGTGTCTAAACACGGAGTTATTGATATCACTGGTTAACACGTACAAGCTATTATTTCTTTTATGAAAATAAATGTCTAATTACAATGATGTTCATTTATCACAGGAAGAGATGGTCGGGACGGCAGGGATGGTTCCGCGGGCCCTCCTGGGCCACCAGGGACACCAGGGCAACCAGGGATACCAGGAGTACCAGGTTGGAGAAATACAAAACCACAATTTTTTTTTCTTACAGGACTTAAAATTATTATAATCATTTTCCGACATAAGTTGTGGTCAAGTCTTTACCCACATGTTATTTCACTGTAGTTAAAGCTATAGCTTAGATAGAAAGGAACTGGGAATATTTTATTTTATTTTATTTATTTTATTTTATTAGTTTTGCTAACAATACATACAGTATAGAACATGGGTAAAATACAATAACAATAACGGGCAGGCAACCACAACAGCGATAGCCAATTACTGTGGTCCCAGGAGTATTAAAATAGTAAAACGATTACATTAATAATTAATAATTAAGAACAGCATGGAGTTGGTGTTGTTTTCAGGCTGCGACATGATAGTTTTTTATTTCCACCATATAGGAGCAATTTCTTCCTTCTCTTCTCGTTTGTAATTGCATCCTCACGGCTAAACTATTTTATCCCTCAGGTTTTAGTGGTAATAAAGGCGGAACGCAAGGTCCACCGGGACCAAAAGGTACTGTAAATATTTTTTAAATCTTAATAAATCAGATCACGATAATTTCAGTGTAAAGAGCTATATTTCCATTTTATTCTGATACTGAGAAGATTTTCTAATAATGTGCAGGAGATCCTGGACCTCAAGGACAAAAGGGAAAAGAAGGCCAGGGGCTGTCTGGAGTCAGTTACGTGCGCTGGGGTCGGACAAGGTGTGATGGAGATGCTCAAGTTGTTTACACAGGTGTGTACCACGCCTTCCTTTCACAATTCTTGGGAATACAATTCACGCGCAAAGGGACCTCTAAAAGACGTCTTTAAAACAAACTTACAAAGGAAATAAAAGAGGAAATGTTCAAGTCTAAGGGAAGAGGAAATGAATGGAATACACTGGTCTTGACGTGTCACATTTAGTGTTAGAGAGTCGATGATTTATTAATTAAGGATTTTAGACAAATGTGTTGTTAAAATAATTTGAGTTAGTGTTGTGCTATGCAATATATCACATATTAATTAGCATAATTTAGTTGTTTTGCATAGATCCTCTATTCAAATAAGAGACACAAAAATAGATAGTTGTAGATAACATCCAAGGTAAAAAAATTAGCGTTCACCTTTCAAGATGAAAAACTGAAAAGTTCTCCGTTATTCGGCATTTTTTTCGTGGTTAAAAATAACTTTTTGAAGTCTCGGCCAGTTTCATTGGTCCTCTCTACGTCGAGTTATCAAAACTAAGGAAGAAAAGTACAACGTGTTCAGTCAACAACCATGTTTAATCTTCTCCCTATTACTACTGCGCATGCCCCAATATGCGCGTGACACAAACCGAAAGTACAAAGTTCAATAACGCAAAAGGGAGATTCTACCAAAAAAATTACTGAGACTCATGAATGCACTATTTCCCGAATAAACAAAAGTTAGGTTTTGCAAGTCTTATGACAATAAAGATGCAATACTAAAACTCTATGTTCTTTCCTATTAAACATCAGGATTCATTGGAAGCGGACATTATGCTCACCAGGGTGGCGGTGGAAAATACCTGTGTTTACCTAACCACCCAAAGTACGATAAGTATAGTGACAGCTGGCAGAATTCAGCCTACATCTTTGGAACTGAGTATGAAGTGAGTTCCTTTAATCCGTTTACAAATAACGTACATGACCATGATGCAACATGCGCCGTGTGCTACGTCGGATCGCGTGGTTCGCAACTGATGATGCCCGCGAGGAACGATTGTCCAACCGGTTGGGCTAAAGAGTATCATGGCTATTTGATGACTGAACATTACAATCACAAGATATCTCGAGATTTTATCTGCGTTGATAGGGAGGCTGAGTATGTTCCAGGCTCCCAATCTAGTCAAGATGGTGCGTTGCTGTATCTTGTGGAAGGGGTTTGCGGCTCGTTACCATGCCTCCCTTACATTCGTGGTAGAGAGCTGACATGCGCAGTGTGTACCAAGTAAAGGATTCAGATTTCACCGTTTCGCTTTCCCGTAGTACTTCGTCTGTTATTATAGTATACCAGAGGCAATGGGGAGAATCTATCCACCTTGAAAAGGACAAAAGACTAAAATGATGCTAAGAACAAGCTATTTTTCGATTTCCTAGGGGACACGCAGGAGTCTGAGTTAATTTTTCAGTAATCGTGTCACGGAAGTAATAAATTTTATTACACTTTTGAGCTGTAGTAATTCACTCAACGCGACGACTGTTTACCAACAAAACTGCATATAATAGCATGGTGTGAGTGTCAAGCGATGAATCAGAATAAATAGTGGTTCTATCCCATCAGAAAGAGATGCAGCTGCCTTATTATTTAGACATTTCAAATTATGAACTTCAAACAAAATTTTTTATGTCATGTAAAGCGCAGGGATTCTTGGCACTTATGAAAATGAAATCCACCCTGGGGAAATTGATTCTGTCTCCGTGTGTTTTGAAATCCGTGACTCTACTCAAGTCAGGTAAATTCAATGGAATTCTTAAGGTAAGCAAAACCGGTTGTTACTACTCGATCCAGGAGCCAGACATTAAGTAAAATTATTTGCGCACCAGCTGAGGAATAGGGAAAAAAAGGAAGAAATAGGAAAAGGAAGAGGGAAAGAAAGCCCAATAAAAGAAATACTACCGTATGTTTGCATTGAATTTCCAGTACGTGATTTGTTAAGCTTTAAGGCAATAAGTGCAAGACAATGTTGTTTCATATTAAGTTTTAAAAACAGAGCTGGTCGTGTCTACTAACTATAAATTTCTGAAATCCGTGTATGTGCATATGTGATGATGAAATTACTACCATACTGAGAGAGGAGCCAGAAATTTTTTAATTTAATGAGATATCCAAAGCGTAACCCAGACGAAACATGGCTATGATGACTCAGTGAAAGAGGAAATCGGATTTCTTAAGTTTTAAAGCTTTCCGGAACTTTCTTGATCATCTCAAAATACCTACAAAAGAATGGTTGTTGAGAATCTGATCGTAAATCAGAAAAAACGCTCGCTTTGGTTATCAGACTACTGTTTCAATTCTCTTCACCTGTCTGTTGATCAATTAAATAATTTATGTTCTGATTTTAAAAAACAAAATCAGATATTAACTACTGACATTCAGAAATGAAATGAAGATTTAGAATAATCATGTTATTGTGCTCTCACGGTAAACTGTAATCAGACATCTGGGAAACATATGATATGTTTTCCAAATGTCTGATTACAGTTTATCTTGGCGAGTAATTGGACGTAACACCATCTCTCTCGCAGCAGCGCACTTAAATCAACCCATATATGAAGTATGCGGAGACCGCTTAAGATAAATTGCATCTGCAAAGGAAGCGTGAGCTGTTTCGATCAAACTGGGCTTTCTCTAAGAAAACTAATCTAGAAAAATAAAAGAAGCGAAATGCAATAGGCCACTCTGACAGACACTATGCGCCCTATGCTTGTCGTGCTTGGCTTTCATGGTTTTGGAGCACGTTCAAATAGAGGGGAATGTAGCTGCAATCGGAGAGAAGATGATCACTGAAGAGATGATAAAGACGTTCTATGGGAAAGCTCAAATACGGTGTGATGTAAAATGATAAATGTTCATGCTTTGCTTATAACAAAAAGGAAAGCGTTGGGTTAGAGTCTTAAAGTCTTGAGAAATGATTAAAATCTCTCCGGAAAGATCTCCATTGTTTTCAAGGTCATGATGAAAATTGGACCATTCCCCCCAGAGATGGATGATCCAAGTGATAGCGTGACGATCTATTTCAGTCGGAAATGTGAAGTCTAACAAATCATTTCTCTGCTGTTTTGAACACAAAACACAAATTTTACCTTAGGGATTTTTTAATGGACTATTTCATTCAAAAGCAAAGGTCGAACTGATTTTGTAGCATATTAATAATGGTAATACGATTGAGTGAGGTCCAATTCGGTCTTTAATCATACGAGTGATTGACAAAATCAGACGACCGCGAAGAGGTAGTCCGAAGTTTTTAATCACGAAGTCACGAAGACACGAAGACACGAAGTCCTGTTACCCTAGTAATCATAACCATTACAACTTCCGAAAAAAGAAAGACATCTAGAACCAATATCTCCATAATGTCTTAAGTTAAAAATTCCTCCATTTACGAAATCCCCCAGTTTTTCTTGGGACAAGCGGTTGTTGCTTTGGTTATTGTGATCAATTCTGTGATTGCTGGATTTAGCTAAGTAGACTAAGTACGATTGGGTGCTTCAACTGTTCGGTTACAGGTGTCCGATTACAGCCAACTGCTCAATTACACTGTTCGACTACAACTCCACAAAATAGCTTGTGAAAAATATAGCAGTTAGTGCACCAATCACATTTGAAGAAATTGTAATGGTTGTGATTAACTACGGTATTGAGTATGACGTCGAATCGCGTGATTTTCGCGGTTGATTCCGGTCTGCAGTTATTCAAGCCCCAGATGGAGCTAGACACTTTATTTATGTAAAGTAGCCAAGGATAAAAAACTTTGTGGCGAATAACCATACTAGAATTGAATTCTGTTTGTGATATTCTTCAGATAAAAAATGAATACCTTTGAAGTTCTAGGTACTACAAAATTATGGGGCGAGTTCAGACGGTGAGTTCTGAATCTTGCACTAAACTTCCTACTTTCGTATATATTCTACTGTCATATACGCATTACTGATTGACACTTTCCTGAGGCCTTCAATCCCTACTTCGTGAACGGTAAACAACTTGAGTCATAAGCTAATCGCTAATCATACTAAGAGAACCAGAATTCTTTGCCAGTGCTCACTTCGTACACACAGCGCATGTCAGCTCTCTTCCAGAGACGTATGGAAGGCATGGTAACGAGCCACAACCTCCTTGAACAAGATACAGCAGTGCACCATTTTTATCAGATTGGGAGCCTGGGACATACTCAGCCTCCCAATCTGGTGGCCGTAATGAGCTGTCATCAAATACCCATGATACTCTTTAGCCCAACCGGATGGACAGTCATTCCTTGCGGGCATCATCAATTGCGAACCACGTGATCTGACGAAGCACACGGCACACGGCGCGTCATGGTTATGCAGGTTATTTGTAAACGGATTAAAGGAACTCACTTCATACTCAGTTCCATAGATGGCGCCCGTTGTCTCCCAGCTGTTGGTATATTTGTCGTACTTTGGGTCATTAGGAAGGCACAAGTAATTTCCACCGCCTCCCCGGTGATCATAAGCACCGCTTCCAATGATCCCTAAACTCAAATGAAAGCTTTAGTGTTGGTAGCCTAACCTTCTAATCCTGATTTGTTCCAGACATTCACAGCAACTTTTCTCTCGATACTTGCAGCCTTCCGTTAAGCAGCAATAATCATGATGCCTTTCCAGTCATTCTTTCACCTGAATTATTACCTTCAATAACTTGAAACATAAGGAATGTATTGAAAAGGCTAAAACTGATGAATTGAAATCTTAGGTGTGAAAGCCCGGTACCTGCTTGCTCCTGTCCTCTGACTCAGTAGTTTTTTTTTCATATTCTGAACATTTTTCGGTTTTTCTTGATATCATTCAGCAGATATTCTTGTTTGTGTGGAATATTTTGGCGAGCGTATTGAGCCAAATAAGAATGATTGCATCTAGCTTGGTCCACTAATGGAGCTCGAAGACTCGTTTTGTTAGCACTTTAGATCAATCGAGTGGAACCCTACTAAATATGGCCTTTGTTTGGGTAGGGGAATAGTATAAAAAACTGAAATGATTTATCTTGCAGGTGTAGCTTTTTTTCGCAAATTGATGGAAACAACAGGAATGATATATGGAAAACGGCATGTATCATAATCTTGTACTTTTGAAAGTTTCAATTTCTCTCTGTAGAGGGCACTCACCTGTGTACACAATTTGACCATCTCCCTCACACCTTGTCCGGCCCCAGCGCACGTAACTGACTCCAGACAGCCCCTGCCCCTCTTGTCCCTTTTGTCCTTTAGGTCCCGGATATCCTTGTTTGCCGACGTTTCCGCCTGAACCAGCCTCCCCTGCAAACATTTGAAGACGACTCTTGCTAAAACATGAATGGTTTTATCGAACTAAAAGATCCACTGCAAGCTTCCATATTCAAAGATCCTATTGACCATAGCTCTTGATCAATATGCACGCGAGATTTCTACGATTATTGTACGAAAGGTTTTGGACTGAGCCCGAGCGGATGAAGATGGAGTATTGAGCTGGCTCAGTTACAATCACGTTGTTCATTGAAAAGCATTCACCATCTAAGACATACATGGGTGCTTGCAGTGACGAGTTTTAGGGGTGCTAAAACGAAAAAAAAAAAGGTGGGTTCACCTTCAAGAGCGAAGCTTCCAATCTTGATAGTAAATTTAATGAAAATAACCAAGGATATCAACAAGCCGCTTACAATAATGGCAAGCGGGAGCTTAGCGCATTAGTGCATTAGTGTCTTCAATACCTTTCAGACCAGGAGGTCCCTGTGCTCCAAAATCACCTTTTCGCCCATCACGCCCTGCGATAGTTAAAACCGTTCAGAAAAAAAAAAGAGTAGATGGAGGAAAAAAATAAAAAACAAAAACAAAAAAGACAGCTCTGAAATGCTGTAAATCAATTCGATTAGAAGTAAGAGTCTGGTAAACTAATACTTAAAATGTTAAGCTCAGGATCGAGCTTTAAGGCGTCACATATTGGCACTTGGCTTGAAACGCTGGCTAACGAAATAAGATCAGTTGTGATTAGTTGTTGAAATCAGTCAGTTAGTATTTATATTCCCTCATTTCGGTTTGTGTTTGATCTCATCCCTGAGTCAATTTTATCTGTCTTCATTTATTTAAAAGAAACTGATGTGTCTCACAAAGGCACAAAGTTCGTCATTTCTTGCAGCACGGAAAAAAGTAAAGTATAGCACGGAAAAAAGGGTAGTTTTTTGCTAACCTGGTGTCCCTGGTTGTCCTGGTGTCCCTGGTTGTCCTGGTGTCCCTGGTTGTCCTGGTGTACCTGGTGATCCGGGAGGTCCCGCGGGTCCATCCCTACCATCCCGTCCATCTCGTCCTATGCAAAGTAAAATTACAATCAACCTAAAACTCTTTTATCGTATTGATTGTTCTTGTATACATAAGTCATACATTCTCATATTTAAACAGCCTAAATTATTGTTTCTTGTTAAAATTTAATGAAGTCTATAAAGTTTACCTCTCAGTAGTGCTCCTGGTGTTTCAAATACTTCGAAAGGAGAGGACTGGTTATTTCTAATTGCCCTAAAGAAAAAGATGTAACAATCTCACGCAATCTTTTATTCAAAATGGACGATATTGGACGTAATAAGTTTCCTTTTTTCTATTACATAAAATCATCGTTTATTTCATCATCTCTGAAATCAAAATTTTGAAAAACGCTATGTGTATACCATGAAAACGTCGTATACTTGAAAATCGCCTAATCGTAAATATATTGCTTAAGGTTCCAACAAAAAGATTTTGAGATTTCATCATGGTATGTAAATTTGTTTTTGCTTTCATTTTAAGCTTTTGCGAGTAATAAAAGGGATTGAAATTCTTCCCCAAGCAATAGTAATAGCGTCCTTGTCATTTTTAGATGAAGAATCTCCCGTTGGACATTCAAAAACCTGACCTTCTGTTTCTGATATGATAATCACCCACCTAGCTATAATCTTACAGGTAAAGAAGTTAATCCAAAACGTGCGGTTTATTTACGAGAGATCAATGTGTCAGCGATGCGGCAAATTGTCGCAACAGTCCGTGATTCTTTTCACGTTTGTGCAGATTGATTATCATGTGGGGTGTTGCGACGATGATAATGGAGACCTCACCTGTATTCCAGAACTTTCACTCGTTTCTCAAGACCTGCAAGACTCACGGTTAACGCTCTCCTTCTTCTTGAAAGCGAAGCTTGAACTTTAGCCCTTCCATCGATTTCCGTCTGTTTTCGACCTGTTACACAAACTTTCCGCAACAACTCGTCCGCGTTTATTTTCTCCTCAATTACAGCCAATCTCTGTTTCATTTGAACGTAATCTACAGCTACTAAAACTACACTCGACAAGAGAAAAATCACTACTGCCACGTAGAATACGAAACGGACAATCTCAGAAAAACGACACCTTACATATGGATCCTCTTTATCGCGATCCATTGTTTCCAACTTAACTGACCAAAGTAGCTCAAGCTTACTTTCCTAAACAACAGCTGAATCTGTCAACGCAAGCTATAGATGGATTAAGTGATCCAACCGTTAGGAAATAGATAATGTTACATTAATCTGTATAGATAATGAAATAAGCAGGCATCAGGCATCTGTTAGGACACCGAAACACAAACGACAGCTTGAATTGGGATCAACACTACAGCAAAACTTTTGAATTGCTGACGAAGTTCCCCGCATCGATCCTCACCAAGAATTCAAGCAAATTCAGCAAGAATCGCCCTCCACCATTTGAACAGATCTGATTTCTGAGCCATTTTAAGGTGAGATATATTGCTCTCGTTAAAATGTTTGTGTCATAAATACCGAAATGGTGGATTCTTGATATTATTAATGAAATTGTCTATCTGATTGGAAAGGTAAACAAATGTTTGCGCACAAGCTCCGTGAGATTTGAATTTTTTTGTAAATTTTAAGATCTTGTACAATGTGGGACACTACAAATACGCTGCTCTCCGCGCAAGTTCGTTGCGTCTTATTTAACCATTGCCAACGTGTTTGGCCTTATTCCTTCAAAATTTAGGCCACTTGAAGACCAATCGCTCCATTTTTTCATCACTGAGATGAAAAAGGGATTTGTGTATTTTCATTTATATTGTCAAAGATGGTGGGCTTCCGGAGGTTTTTGCCGGTTGTTTCCCACTCATTTACTTTCTTAGCTGCTTGAAGTTTTCGTAATTAGAGCGAGGGATGGAACTTATGTCTACATCTCCTTGTAGCTTTTCCACCACGTTAAACAAAGGAAATAGCATAGTCTTGTAATAGTTTCATATGAAAACAGGTCTTCAAATATCATTGTCGTTAATGAGATAGTTTTCCTTTTTGATAGAGTTTGCTCTTAAAAATAAAAGAAATGAGGAAACAAAACGCAAAATATGCCTTTTTGGAGATTTGCCGCAGCTTCTTCTATGCATTGGTCTTCGTTGGGCTGTTGTCATGGTTGACATTCCTCTCCTTAGATCACGTTCAAATCAGGCAAAGATTGTCTGTGATTGATCATAGAATGGACAGATTTGAACGGAAGTTTGAGGAGATCATTCCAACGAGACAGTCCAACAAAAGGAGTAATGGCGCTAAAACTTTGCTTGACAGGGATAAGAGAGACGTCTTAAGCCTTGAAAGTCTCGAGAAACGACTTAAGGCTCTAGAATTTAGGTGAGACTTTTACTTATATGAACCACTTATAAGACCTGTTATTGATTAGCTTTGAAAAAAATACTGACTTGAAACTATGACCAAGCAGGAAATACGTGATTATAATCGTGGAAATTTGAGTTGAGTAAAAAGCCTTACAAAGCGGCAGGATGAAGGGGCGTGGGGGGCTATGCATCTGAAAGTGGATCAAAACTTTTGATACTCCTACGGGTTTTCTATCGCTTTTGGTAATTACCATCGAAACAAATGCAAGAAAAAGATAATTTGGACTCCAAACTATGCTAAAACGTGTGATAAGAATAAGTCCCTGGATGTATCACAAGGTTACGATCTTTTAACACGTCCTGAAAATTTTTTTTAGGGCTGCCATGAAAAACCAGTCCATTAGTAGAGACGACGGAAGATCTCGAAAATCACAGGGTGGAGGTTGGTATGCAGTCTCTATCGCAACCGTGTTTTAGATCCACCACTCAAAGTTGTCGCTGTGATTATCCCAAATTAAGGCTACGAAAAATATCACAATTTAAATGCAAAAAGTTAAAAAACACACGGGGTCCTAAATTCCTGGGAGGTTAAGGTTGACGAAAATAAATTTGGTGATCTCTTTTTATAGAATGGGATGAACGGGATGGCAGAAGTATTCCCGACGTTTTCCTAAGATTTCCTGGAACACCAGGGATGCCAGGACTACCAGGTCAGAGACCTTGTTTGGAGGGTACTAAAAACTCTGATACCGTTTTCTCCCTGAGATCTTGGTAAAATGTTCCAAAAGGTGGAAACGTCGAAGAAAAATCAGCAGAACTTCTGCAAACTGCCCAATGAAAAAGTATTTATAACCATAAACGATCATATAGTTTTCGAGATGGATTGTACAAGAGCCAATGAACTTAAATGCTAATCCTACCCACAACCGTTAACATATTCCGATATTTTTACCCGGCCTTTTCTGACCTTATGAATATACAAATGAAATAAAAATGAATCTGGAATAGCCCTCAAATCATAAAGTACAGCACTAAATTAATCAAATCACCGAACGAACGAATCTTAAACCTTGTAAATTAATTGAAGTTATAAATTGACAGTGCTTCGGAATTATCCACTCGTTTTTCACTGCAGGTCGTGACGGGCGATATGACAGACAAGGCCTCCCTGGAGCACAAGGACCTCCTGGTCCAAAAGGTTTCATTGACTCCCGTTTGTTATTCCGAAAGGGGCTCGTAGCACCCATTTCAATTCAACGGTATGTTATTTTTTAGTCCGGTATAACAAAGTTAATTTACTGGCAAATGTATATTCTGTAGGAGATAATGGTCCTTATGGAAAACTTGGGAGGCAAGGAGATCCGGGACCTAAAGGACAAAAGGGACAAGAAGGGCAGGGGAGGTCTGGAGTCAGTTACGTGCGCTGGGGCCGGACAAGCTGTGAGGGAGATGCTCAGATTGTGTATTCGGGTAAGTCGCAGCTAATAAAAATAATTCAGTATTTTTTTGATTAGAGCTAAACAAGATAATATAAACAGTTCATAATCTCTCGCTATGCATTTAAATTTCATTTTGAAATAGGTATTGGTAAAATATACACTCCGTTTTTGAGTCAACTATCAGATGTGTTGTTTTAAATTTGTTACCTTCTAATTTCCTCGTTCTGATGTTGTCCGCAATCATTATGCGATTCCGCTCCAATTGAAGCTCTCGCGTTTCATTTCATCTCTTTCCCAGGCTTCGTGGGGAGTGGTCACCATAGTCACACAGGAGGAGGAGTAAATCATATATGCCTGCCAAACCAACCAAAATATGGAAAGTTCACCGATCATTTTGAAAGGACGGGGGTCATCTATGGCACTGAGTATAAAATGAGCTCATTTAATCCTTTCAAAAGAAATGTGCATAATCACGACGTCCCCTGTGCTGTGTGCTACATCGGATCAAGAGGTACACAAGTCATGATGCCCGCAAGGGATGACTGCCCTAATGGCTGGCACGAAGAGTATCATGGTTACCTTATGACAGCACATTGGGACGACAAAAAGCCCAGTAATTTCATATGTGTTGATTCGGATCCAGAGTCGGTACCAGGAAGTTTTGGCAGTCATGATGGTGCATTGTTGTATCTGGTGCAAGCTAGTTGTGGGTATTTCTCATCGTGTCCGCCCTATTACCAAGGGCGAGAACTCACATGCGCAGTCTGCTCAAAATAACTATTGGTACGAGAGTTATTAATTTGATAGCTGGGTCGACAAAGACAACGTTTCCAGGAAAAACTTAACTTTTAGGAGGTTAGAAAAATAAATCGACAAGAACCAGATAAAGCAACACTTCCATAAAACTTAAAAATTTTCATTTCGTTACCATATCTACGTTTCGTTACAACGCCTAGGTAGACCGATCACTTGTTATGTTCGGTCACAAAATTTCTGATGATTGCTTTTCAATAAACACAAACTCTACCAAGCTACACTCCTGGGCCTGCTTAATTTTCAGTAAAAGAGACTGCTTTAATTGATACTACTTTGTTAACATACCCGCCAAAACAATCTCCGTCTGTTAACATCTCAGTTTCATTTTCGTGTGTATTCTCATTTGATAAACAATCATTCTTATGACTTATCTTGTAAAACGGAAATTGTTTGTCCAGATTTTCGTTCACATTTCGCCGATCTCAAAATGCATTCACAGAGGGTCTTTCGTGCCTATTAGGAACTTGTTTGATGGTCTTAATAAATCTGTTAACTGTCTGTATCATGGCAGCAAGAAACAGCACTAATGACAATCGGTTAGACGACTTCATCACTTGATATAGCAAGCAACCATACATAATTTACTGAACATAGCTAAGCTTAGTAGAGAAAACGAACATTTTTCGATTAAAATCATTCTCGATTGTGGGGCTTGAAGCCCTACACCAACTTGGCTAGTTACTGTAACATGACATCAAACAAAGGCTCAATACAACTAAATTCAGAGTATAGGATCACACGTGTTGATGATGTTACTGGATCTTGCAGACGAGACAGTGGATTTTCTGCTGCCATATAGAAGTGACAAAAGCTGTGGAAACACCTTAAATGATGGCTCAACTGGTTTTATTGTCGCATTATCTTCACCTGTCGAGGAAAAATTCCGGTAAAGTTCCACTGATATCGTAGAGAAGGGGGTGTGGATACTCGGATTTCTATTTCAGCAATGTAAGTTAACAACCATAAATAGTTATAATGTTAGTGTTCGTTGATTACAGTTCACGATATGGTGGTTATCATTCTTGTTCAATTCAATGTCTCGGTGGAGAGAAGCGAACAGTGTCCAGATATTTCCTTTCTTCACAGTTTTGAGATATCAAAAACAAAAATGGAAACAATATTTGAGTCTTTACAATAAGATTGGTTATTAGCGGTTAACTCTTTAATTCCTATGAATAACCGAGGCAGTATTTATCGTGAAATAGTGAAGTTTGATCGTTCGGGTGAATGTAGTCCTGAGAAGGACTGTTGTCGGTAATGGTGACTGACATTTCGACAACCTGAGCGGAGGTCATCATCAGAGTCAAGTGAATAATTGTTGTCGGTCGAATGTTCTAAGTCTGGTTTGTATAAACTGATTGGTCAGTTTTGCCGTGATGTTTGCCGGTAGTGGTTGACACCCGTTGAGGGGAGTCTGTTCTAAGTTAGTAAACCAGCTCTCCAGATTCAGTCGTTGAAAGTAGTTGGTGCTATAGGTTAGAAATTGCGCAGAGTCCCAGTCAATGGTGTGGTTTGTAAGTCGACTTACCTGACCAATCAGTTTATACCAACCGGACTTAGAAAATTCAACTAGCAACAACTATTCACTTGACTCTGATGACAACTCCTGCTCAGGTTGTCGAAACGTCACTCACTACTAAAGACGACAGTCTTCCTCAGGACTACTCTGACCCGAAAGATCAAACTACACTATTACATGTTACCCCCACATTCAAACCATTCACTGTACAGAATTTCTCCTCACAATTTATCCTTACAACATTAAGAAGACAAGTGATGAGAATAAAGAAAAAGGTAATTTAGGAGATTATTGGTTCCTCCAATACAAATCCTTTGGTGAACTGGATCTTGGATTTAGGACACTGGTGGCCGATTTTGAATTTTGGCCACAAGTGGTCGATTTTGGATTTGGAACACTTGTGGCCGATGTCGAATTTTGGACACAAGTGGCCGATTTTGAATTTTGGACACAAGCGGCTGATTTTAGATTTGGGACACTAGTGGCCGATTTTGGATTTTGGACTCTAATGACATTTTCCTCCACTCAAATTTTTGGACTGTTCAGGAAACAACAAGTGACAGAGGACAAGAATGAGACGAACAAGAGGCCGAAGAGCGACTGATCTTTGACATAGACCCTTCCCGCAGGACACTGTATTCAACAGAAAACTGGTATATTACTTTACTTAAAAATTTTAAAATTCGTTCAGGTTTTCTGAAAGCTTTTTTCTTTAACATGGCTCAGTTGTCTAGCGAGAGACATGCAACTCACCCAGAAGTTTTATCTGATTCACAAAGAAGGAACAAAATGAACTTATGATTGTAAAAATATATTGAAAACTGGAAATAGTGGGTGGATTGTTCACGTTTCAAATCTTTTGTGCAGTTTCCTTCGATTCTCACCACTAGCTGCCATGGATTTTCTCCTCAATTAATAAAGAAAATCAGTTCGGTATTTTGTCAATAAAAGACATATCGCCCCCAGGCCAAGAGGTTTCTAGATAGTTTTGTAAGGACAAGTCATTAGTAAGTACTAGTAAACTTCACTTCAAGTAGTTGAAGGATGAAAAAGTATAACCTGTGTAAGTGTGCCGGTGAAGGGATCGAGGTGCTGGCAGTCTTTTGTCAAATGTTATGTATTCATTTTCACTCGTTAGAAGCGAGCATTGTGGTGGGTAAAAAGTCGCTTTTCTTCCTTTGAATAATATTCTTTACCATTGAGGTCATACGACAAAATTTAATTATTAATTATTCTAAAATAGAGTTTGAATTGCTTCCTTTTACCAAACAGACGTCCGTTCGAAAAAAAAAATCGTGATTTTTTTTCATGGAAACCTGATTGAATTTGCTCCTAGGGAAGGAAATTGGATACTGTGCATAACTTCTTTCATGTTGAATAATATGCACTCGAGAAATTGCATGACCTTTTTTTAAATTCCTCAATATTTTGAAGGGAAAAAAAAAAGAAAAATCAGAGAAATCAAACGATCATTCTAATCGAAATTCCCGATATTTTTTCTTTTGAATCGAAGTTAAGAGTAAGCCTCAGTTCAATACCATTTTGGCAAAATCTAAATACACATTTCATACTGTTCTTTTAACAATGGAGTTGGAAATTCAAGTTGAGGAAAAAAGGAAAATTTTTTACCTGTCGTGAATTTTGATATTGAGGCTTAGAACAATTTTTGTTGGGTCTTGTACTATTAAGTCCCATAGTAGAGTGATGAAGATGATTGTTTGCCTGTGACCTGAAAATGAAATTTTACCTTCTGTTGATTTTCCTAACCTCTCAAGAGATCAATGTTCTGATATCGTATGTTTTAAAAGGAGATATGACGTCGTGCATTATCGACTTTAAGGAAAGGAAAGAATTGTTTCCTCTTGAACATTCTCAATAACATTTGATTGAATGATATGTGTGGACAGATGCAGAAATGATTTAACCATTGGCAGTTAGGTAAGCTAAGTACAGAAAAGTAAAGAAGAGAATGTTATAAGCAAGCCCCACTTTTAGTTTCTTTTTCTTCTCTCATGCTCTTACCTGGAAAGAAACCAAATGCACAACTGACCTTTGAACGTGAGGATGCTATGAACCCCTCTGACAAGTTTGTTAAAGCATCAGCCAAGAAACGGGACAGCTGATTGGTCAATATTACTCATGACAACAAGCCGTTAAATCAAGTAGTATAGCCTTCCCATAACTGAGAAAAAAAGCGTCGGATGAAACTCAGCAAAGTTGTACAGAAGCTTGAGCTTTTGAAAACTCTTTTAACCAGAGCTGAACAAAAGTATTTGGTTGAATGGTATTGAAGAAAGCTTTCAAAATATTTACTCAGGATTGATTTTAAACAGCCAATTGGATTGTTTTGACAGCTACAGATATCTCTTAGTAATCATTGATCATCCATGACTGAAAAGACACATGATGACTTGTAAATAGTAACAGATTATCATTGTCTGCTTAATACATTTACAGTATTTTTTGTTCCCCTGGTAGTACAAGTTGCCTTGTATGCCTTGTTTTTTAAAGTGTACACATCAACTTTCTAACATGTACATGGTAGATGAGAAACTCTTTAGAGTGGTTTATTATGGCATATCCCTCCCTTTACTTGTATATTACTGGTAGACATACAAGACACTATGGAAATACAAGGTCCTCCAGGGACACCCCATGGTATACAATGAGAAAGTGTTGTGCAAATGTGTCAAACAATGTTGTGGAAAATACAATGGCCAACACAGTCAATAAGACAAATGTGCAGACTTCAGATTTCAATAACTTTCAACTGCCTGGAGTTTGTCTTTGATCTTCAAAACAAACAAATTAATCAAACAAAGTTACAATAACAAAACTACATTCGGATTTTAATCAGCGAGTTAAGAGTCATCATAGACTTGTTCTCTTGTTGGTTCATGCATTACTCTGTTAACCCCCAAGACCTCAAATGTAAATTCTTCCCTTTAGCTACTATGCATTTCCTCATGAACAAGTTATGAGAATTTGGTGTCAGATCAAGATAACACTTAGATCAAAATCAGTATCTGAGCAATTGTCCACCCACCCCTCCCCTAACTGAACATCAACCCTAACTTGTTGTTGGTTTAAGAGAGGTGTTGGTTCACAGTTGGTCAGATGCTGAAATTGATCCAAAGACTTCAACCAATTGAGTTTGAATATTCTCATTACCTGTTTGGTGGATAATGTATGGATATTATAGGAGAAGTCACATGTTAATCACCTCTAGGAGTTCAAGAGTTACATTGTGAGATGAAAAGAAAATAAATGTTTTAGGATTCAATGTTGTTGATGTTTAAACAGCTCAGTTGAGAAGACAGAAACAAAGTAAAAACCACTGATAGAAATGTTAGACTCTACATTTGTGAGGAGCAAAGTCCATGTATCAGTTCTCAAATTGGGAGTCAAACTAAAATTGCAAATCAGTACTGAGAAAGCAGATAATTGGTCAGTTTGTGAGACTGTCAGCTTAGCATCTGGCCTACTGAAATGATCAACTATGTACTGTTCAGTTTGTGACACTTGATAACCAATAGACTTATTCTCTTTCCTGATAAACACAACCCTACAAAAAAGGCAAGTTACCCTTTTCCTTTTATCTTGACTAAGAACACAATGCATGTGCAAACTATTCCAAGTACTTTTTTTTCACATTTTTCAGAGGTGAAAACTGCAGTTTTGCACCATATCCCAACATCTGTTGAATTGACAAGTGCAAAGGAATATGTAAGAATTCATTCTAGTGTCCTCACTCGTAAGCCTTTCTTCTCGAAAGAAATGCTCTTTGATGTCAAGGAATTCATCACCAGTTTGGTAAAGCAAGATTGTGGTATTTCTTTGAGCTTTTTTTAAGTTAAAAAAAAAAAAACTTTAAAAAAGTACTTCACACCAATACTTAGTCTGTACTCATTGCCACTTTTATTTGTGAGGGTTCTGGGCAATAAAAGAAAAGTAAGCTGTTTCTATTGTTCTTGAAAGCCCAACAATGACCATTGAAACATTTGGCAACTTAGTTGCTTGGATTTGGTATTGCTTCACCCTATATGGTAATGAATGGTACCATTCAGTTGTCACAAATGCCAATATATCAGAAATGGAAGAATCAAGTCAGTTTCAAAACAGCAATATGAGAGTATAAAATAAAAGATGAATGTCCATTCTATTTATTTAGCTGATCCTGATGCCTTTTCTCTCTTCTTCTTTTCAGCTTCTGCTTCTTTTTCTTTCTCAATGATTTCAACAAATTTATCAACCTCTTCTGGTTGTAGTATCTGAATGACAAGACACACAAAGATTGAAATTAGCACTAATTAAACTTTTCCATCTGTTGAGGGTTCTTGCAACTTAAGTGTGTCTGGTTTTAAGATCAAAATATGAACTGGAGCATATAAAGTGCAAAGTTACTGATATTCCTCAAATGAAAAATCATAATGTATGGAAATAAAAAACTTTTCTTATGTGGTTTGAACTGATTCCAATCCTGCTAAGGCAATGTGTAAAATCTGTCTTTTCTCTTCTTCCAAGAAACTGACTACTTGGGACAAGAAATCTCTCTAATAATGCACCAGCAC
This sequence comes from Pocillopora damicornis, assembly GCF_964200805.1. Classification (NCBI taxonomy): domain Eukaryota; kingdom Metazoa; phylum Cnidaria; class Anthozoa; order Scleractinia; family Pocilloporidae; genus Pocillopora; species Pocillopora damicornis. The sequence continues at coordinate 9,008,708 of NC_142672.1, forward strand.
AGTTTTGCAACAGAGTATATGTAATGTAAGACTCCATTTACTTGTGGTTAATGACAAGTAAATGTTTACCTTGAGTGTTTCACCATTTCTCATAATAGCAAGTTCAATATTCTTTCCTCCCGATTGCACCACCTGCAAGGGTAATACTGTTGTCATATGTATGGTTCATGACAAAATATGCTAAACAAATTGACAATAAGTTGTAATCCACTTTCAGACATGCAAAAACATGTTAACTGATCACATACACTGAAGTTTTGAGTAACTTAGTAACAGTTGCACCCACCAAAAACCACAACAGGCGCTTCAGATACTCCTGTTACTCTGTTAATAGAAAATCATAAACCACAAAAATTTACACACCTCAAGTAAAGCTTTGATAGCTAGTTTAATTGTTTCATCATCTGAGTCAGCTACCTCCTCTGTGTAGTGTTTCTCTAGAAATTCACGAACGGTTTTTGCACTGCGTCCAATTGCATTGGCCTGATAAATAAAAGATATACAAATGATAGAGGTACAGAGGTAAAAATGCATTATAAAGGAAAAGTGTGTGTGAAATTCATGTCATAAATGCAATATCTGCAGTGGATATTGCAGTTATCATGTTGAGTTCAAGACTTTTTGTGTTATGAGACTTTTGCAAACTCAAAGAGAGTTGGCTGTTAAAAAACTTTAAAATATTGTAACCAATGTGGATACTTTTCCAGAATAACTGCCAATCAATGCATTTGGTGTCTGAATCTAAGTACTTCCATAGCAGTTTCAGAGTTGAAGTTCTCCAACAAGTCAGGCAAAAGGTGACAACTGAACCTTTCCAATTTAACAAGCCATTTATAATTGATTCAGACCCTGAACTCTCCATGTACTTAACCCTTTAATTCCCAGGATCTGATTGTTAATACTCCACTCTAGCTGCTACACATTTCCTTGTAAATTAGTTGCAAGAATTTGGCATTAGATCAAGATAACAACTTCTACCTGATACATTTGAGCACTCTAACTACCTGTTTGCTGGATAGTGAATAGAAATTGTAGGGAGAAGTTACTTGTAAATCACTTCTGGGAGTTAAAGGGCTAAGGTATTAGGTTCTGGTCATGAAAAATTCAGTAATTAACAGGGAGTAACTTTTTATCTGTCAGTCAATTATAGCTATAAACTCAGTTGATAATATTAAATTATGTAACTATATAAGGTTGATATGATTACAGTTTAACTACCTTCCATGCATGATATGTTCCTGATGGGTCAGTCTGATAAAGATGAGGTGTACCATCATAATCAAATCCAACAATGAGTGTAGAAATACCAAAAGGGCGGCGACCATTGCTTTGAGTGTAACGCTAATCAACAATGATAAAAATAGAAAATAACATTTAGTTGGGGTTAGAAAGAGTAAATATGCACAAGACAAAAATGGTGAAAAGCTATGCAAAGAAAAAAAAAGATACGTCGTTCCCACACCGGGAATCGAACCCGGGCCACGGCGGTGAGAGCGCCGGATCCTAACCACTAGACCATATGGGATTTGACAACAATTCTTCGTTAAATTTAGTTAAATAAATACTTCCCGTGATTGTGTCCACCACTTGGTCTCTCACCTCAGAAAAAACCTACGCATCCTTTTCTTGATGCTACATGAAATCAAACTTATCGCACCAAAAGGAAAAAAAATATGTTTCTTCGTACCTGCTTTAGCGTCGCAATATATCTTGTTATGTACTCTAATGTCACAGGATCTTCTACAGTTAGCTTATGGCTTTGACACTCGACCCGAGCTCGATTCACCAGAATTCTAGCGTCCGCCGTCAAACCTGATAAAAAATGACGAAAAATCTTGAAGGAAGGACAAATTGTTGATTCTTTTCAGAAATACTCCATTACCTGCAAAAGCCATGACAACGTGGTCATCCAGCGAACAGATTTTTCTGACTGTTCTTGGTTCTTGAAGTTTGGCAACCGCTTTTCTCTCTACTCCGAGAACAACAATGTTTTTACCACGGACTCCAACCTATAAAATAGTTCTTTATCAATCTTCCGATTCGCAGAAAATTAACAAAAGGAGAGAAGTTGTTCGACACAGTGAAAACACCGACGAAGAAGTTTTTTACATACAGCAGTGGAACCCTTCTTTACGGCTTCTTGAGCGTATTCCACTTGGAAAAGATGTCCATCAGGTGAAAATATAGTTATAGCCCTATCATAAGACCCCCCTGACATGTCTGTTTAGTTTTTACGATTTTTTAGTTGGCTAAATTCAGCGAGAAAGTAAAATCCCTCGAAGCGCAAGGACAGAATGACTTTGCATGAGGCTTAGTAACCAGGCTTAAAGAGATTTCCCTTGAAGCACAGGGACCGGAAAGGCGCCAACTACAAACAAACATGGCGTAAATTGAACAGTCCGAAAAACAAACGCATTTTAGTGCGATTCAGCTTTCTTCAGGCTTTAGGTTCTTAATAACTTCTAAAAGAGGAATTAATAGTTTCCAAAATTTGAACAGTTTTACGCCATATGTAGCATATGTAGACAAGAATCGTTTGAAATGTCAGGCTTGCAAAGGTGAAACAGCTGAAATCATATAATAGAAACACTTCAGAGCTATGGAAGATATCGATGAAGCTACTCCTCGCGGAATTATTCGCGGTGTTTTGACAACAGAGAATGTAAGTCAAAGTGCTCGAGCTTTGAGGTCAAAGGAAACGCTCAGTACATCAAGTGTAAGAGAAACACCAACGAATCCTCCGTTCCATTCTGAAGTTGCAAGTCGGTTGCTCACTCGATCTACTAGGAACAGGAAGAGAAAAGCTGCACTGGGTACTACTCCTTCAGACTCAACAACTCCTAGAACTTTGGTATGCCGCGACTTAACTTGATTCGTTTATAAGAGCGATTAAACATGTCTAAAATTTAGCCCTTTTGTTAAATTACCAGAGCTATAATCATGTCTATAATTTCATGTATGATGATCCATGTGTAGGCTAGCTTTGTTTTTGTTTTTTTTATCAGTATCGTAATTTATCGATTTGATTGCCAACATTTTGAGAAGTGATTAGTTTGTTGAAAATATTTCCGTATAACTCCATACCATTCTAAAACAAAGTATTCTTAAAACTAAACTAATTTCTCGCCCTTTTTCTCATAAAATAACTGTAGACATAATGAAGTATGGAGTCGTTCGGAAATTGTGTCAGTTTGTGGTTTGTTCTTGCAATATCAATTGTAAGCGACAGTTATGTGTACTTGGAATATATTATTTGCAATTTTTTAATGCTTTTTACCCTAACATCAATATGCATATTCTCCATACTGTTCTCTACACATTTCCTAAGGTGCTGAAAAGGAGAATTTTTCAAATTTTCCAGAGTTTCTTTTTTTCGGAATATTTGTTTCATCTCAAAGCAATCTCCATTAAACTGGTGTTCTTAATTACTGACAGTTAATTAATGTTATTTCTCAGGGCTGAAGCATTGACATTGTTTTTTTTTAGATTGCTGGTTTTCTAGAAACAGCTCCAGTTGCCAAAAGTGTAGTGAAAGGGCAGAGACAAAAGGTCATTGAGGGAGAAAGAAGAAGATCATCTCGCTTATCAGTTCAAGCTGGGGGTAATACCCCAAGAACAATCATTCAAAATTTCTTGCGAGAAGGTATATGTATATGTGTAGTTACTTTATACCATGTGATAACTTTTGCTTGATGTGTACTTTGTATTTACAGTTATTTTTGACAGACAGTTTTGAAAATCACCTTTCCTTCTATGTGACTGTAACAAGGTTTGGTTGGACATCTTTGTTATTTTTGAGTTGCCCTCTTTTCCTGAAAGGTTCTGTTGAAAGATTTAACTGTTAGCTCCTAGAAGTGATGAAATGTATCATTTCCTTTCAATTTCAAACATAAAAAAAGTTATGGGAGTTGTCAAATTATCAGTTGACAAGTGTTCATTGAGAAACTCCAAATTCTTTTGACTCATTTCAATAGAAATGTATAGCAGGTAGAAAGGAGAACTTTGAAACAGATCTCATGAATTTGTTCCCTTTAGCATTAACAGAGACACCAGTTGAACCAGTCATTCCAGAATCTTCAGATGAAGTAGATCAAGAAATACCACACCAGTTGAGTGAGCAAGGAAAACAGTCATCTCTTTCAACAAGTGGTGTTGCTGATGGTCAGATGTTTGCTACGACAAGTTCTCATCCTGCAGATCATTCTACACATGTAGAAGCAACAACTCCAATGTTGTTGGACTCTTATATAGAAATGGATAGTGCTGCTGGGATGTAAGATTTTTAAAGTCATTTTAAATTCACACGAGTCACTGTTGATGCTCCTTTAACCCCAAGGGGACTTATCAATCTTCATGGCTTCTTGACAAAGAAAGACCTTATGGGAGACAGGAACAAACATTATTTAAAACTTATTGAGAGCTATAATTTGAGCTTCTTTTATCTTGAAGTGTAGGCCAGCTTCAGCTGAAACCTCATGTCAAATGAAATTATTTGGCCAAAAGATTACAAAGGTTAAAGTGGAAACTAACAAAGTTTTTAAACATGAGACATTATAAAGAAATATGTTTTTTTGTCTTGTCTCGAGTGTGGGATAAAGCAAAAATTCTGAGTGCTCACAAAGGGACTTGTTAGAACAATTAACCCTTTCACTCCCATAAGTGACCAAGAGAGAATTTCCCTTTACAACATCAATACAAAATCAAGCGGACAAGTAATGAGAATAAAGAAAAATATCAATTAGGGGTTTATTAGTTGATCCAATACCAAATTCACCAAACTGACATAATAAGAATTGTATGGCAGACAGTAGGGAGGATTACTAAAGAGATATTGGGAGAAAAAGGGTAAAGGGTGCCAATGTCAATATACATGTGGATAGCAAGATAATTAACTAAGTTGATGAAATAAATTGGCCATGGTGAAGAGTTCTAAGCTGACATTTCAAGCATTTGCCCTTTGTCAGAGCAAGGCATCAGCCCATTGTCATTTGCTGTGATGAAGGGCTCACGCTTGAAATGTCAGCTTAGAAACTCTATATGGTGGGCAATTTGCATTTGTAACACAGTTGATAAAACAAAAGTTATCTAGCTTCCCCCCCCCCCCTGATGCAGCAACACAATTTCTTTAAAAATGTAGCCTCTTTTATCAATGTAGATAGGCCAGAAATAAACAGTTCCATTTACCCATTTGCCTGGTATCCCTTTCTCAGATGGTATCAAACAAGGACTATGTTTAAAACTGTAAAAATCAGAATTTATACTTCTCAGCCTCATGAGAAACCAGCAGACCAACAGCATTGATTTTTAAAATTATTTATTAGTAGCAGAATAACTGAGGGAACACAACCAGAGGTTGATTCTCTGCCATTACCGGGAAGTCTGCAGGAAGACATGGAAAGGACAGACAATAGAATGCAGACATCTCATCCATGGAGAGAGCTGGTTACACCTCAGCTGCCTCTTAATGTGTCTTTGCCAGGGAGTGAGAAGCTGAAACAGTCAGGAAATATTAATGAAGAGAGGTGACAAAAAATCTTGCACTTTCAGTGTGTATAGTGGTTCAAGAAAAATTGACTGACACTGCAAAATGTTGCATGTACCTGCATGCATTAACCCACAGACTGCACTTTCAATTGGTCTTTCAGTGTAATAACCCTTGTGAGATGTTGGAGGAACACAAGAAAAGTTCATAAATCACAAGCCGGAGTGTTGATCATTCTCTGAACATCCTAATTGGGTTATTATGCTCGTGAACTGATAGAAAGTGTGCTATTGCTTTAGTTATTAAATAAACTACAGATGTGGGTTAATTAGTTCAATAAAAAATAGGTTTTTGACCAATCAGGGTGCTTGTAGTTTTTCAGTCATTTTATAAAAAACTTATTTGACTCTGAAAACAGTGTTATGACAACATTAGACCGTGCTCCACATGTCATGCGGGTACATACTATTACAGCTTAGTGGTATAGTGTTAAGGACAATAATTGAAAATTTATACAGTTACATTTGAACATATGCATATTACCACATTTAAACCAAGTGAATGGGTATGGTGGATGCAGCAGATAAATTTGTTTCATGTTGTTCATAATCTCATAACTGTCCACTATTCTTTCTTATCATACAAATAACTTAATTCTGATTTCCTTCTGAGGGTCACTTATTTCTGCTTTGATTGAATGATGAAGTTTTTAGAAAGGTGTTAACAATTTCTCTATTTAACTCTCCCAAGTTCTGAATGGTAACTCTCCTCTCTAGGTGCCATACATTTCCTTGTAAATTAGTTACAAGAATTGGGGGTTAGATCACAATGACGACCTCTACCTAATAAGCTTGAGTATTCTCTTCCTCTGTGTGCTAGATAATGCATGGTTATAATAGCATTATGACTTTAGGAGTTAAAGGGTTAATGTTTTTAATTAGTTCCAAAGGGAAAAGACCACTGTTTCAAGGTAAACCTCCTAAAGGAAGGGAAGGAACTAAAGTTGCAAAGTAAGTTCTTTTTTCTTTGGTTTCTCTGTGTATTGTGAAGACCTTTATGTCTCCTCACTCTTGGTGATACACATACCTGGATGACAATACTTTCAACTATGACTACATCTACTGTTTTTTTTTTCCAACACTTAGTTTATGTGAGTGAGCTTGAATGACATTTAATACAGAAGTAGGTCAGCTCAGCCCTTTCACTCCCAAGATCTCAATACCAATTCTCCTCACTGTTTGCCCCACAATTCTTTTGATTTTAGTTTGGAGAACTTGGTATTGGATCAACTAATAATATCCTAATTAATGGTTTTCTTTATTCTCATCTCTTGTGTGCTTGATTTGGTGTTGATTTTGTATGGAGAAAATCTTATTTGTTGGCAATTTTGTAGAAATGATAAGCCTCGTCCTTGCTTCACTCTACAGTTACTGAAACTTTTATTTATTAAAAAGTTTATTAATTTTATTTCACACAGAGTGCTTTTTTCTGCACTATAATTTTTTTTTTTTTAAACTTCATGAAAAGATGTTTTTAATATTCATGTGATTTTTTTTCTTTTAATATTTTAAGGAAGCCCTTAGGCCCAAGAATGCCACCTGCCCTTATAAAGGGTATTTTTCAGCATTTTAGCCAAGCTAAAGTCTCAAAAGAGGCTCTTCAAGCTGTTGAAAATGGGTAATTATGAAAGTTAAGTTTATCAACTTTATAAGAATGTGCAAGTGAAGTGGTAAATTGTCACTTGTAAACAAGAAGACAATTGAGGGGAGCATAGTTTTAAAACTTCAATTGACTTCTGATGATAGACTGCTAGATTCTCCTTACAGGTTGTCTTGTTTTCCCTTGTGAGACAAAGGGAGAAGTAGATATTGGATTTTAGGTCACTCAAACCTAAATTCTGAACACCCATCAAATTAAGACCCTCTTTAATCAAGTGCACTTACTATGCTTGCCAGAGTGGCTGAACTTTAATGGCTACATGTATATTGTCCAGTTATTAGAATTAACCAGACTGTACCTTAAAAAGAAGGCTTGGGGTGAAATTATTTCTTCTGACATAAATATGTGCAAGGGTTAAAAAGCTAATTTTTTTTATTGTTTTCCAGGTCAAACCTGTTTTTCAAGCAAATATCGAGTGACCTGATGGCTTACTGTAAGCATGCTCACAGATCAACCATTGAGCTGGCTGATGTGGAACTTCTCATGAAAAGGTTTGTATTGGCACTTCATCTATCGTATATGTAAATAAAGAAACTTCATGTGATACACATGTATTTTAAGGAGAAGCACATTGAAAAAATTTTGGGAAATTTACCTTTTTTATTAAAGCATAAAAAGGGATTGCATTTGGAAATTTAATATGTGCTTAGATAAACACTCAAACTAAAAGGGACTTTGGGATGATTTTGAGGGTGCAACCCTTACTCACTGAGTGGGAAGTTTCACCTGATTTGTTTTCTGTGCTTGAGGTTTTGCATTCAGAGCAGAGACAGAAAAGATAAGATTGCTTAACCTCGTAACTCCAATGAGTGATCACATTAGAACTTCTCCCTACATTATCATCACAACATCAAGCAGACAAGTGATTAGAATAAAGAAACATATCAATTAGTGGATTTTTGGTTGATCCAATAACAATCAGAAGAATTGCTTAGCAAAAAGGAAGGAGAAGTACTAATGAAATCTTGATGTTTTGTTTGTTTGTTTGTTTTTTTTTCCAGACAGGGATTTATAACTGACAAGCAGTCACTGTTCTCATTGGTTGAAAAGTATTTACCATTGGAATACAGACAGGAAATTATACCAACAGTCCAAGCAGGGAACAAGATAGTTCCGTAATGAGATACAAAGGGTACTTTGGTCTAACAGGGCTTGAATCATGAATGCAAAGTGGAAATTTAGGGCTGCTAATGGACAACGAAAATGAAGGGCTGTTCGTTGATGTAAACTTTCTCACAAGTGGGGAGTCATAAATGGCCAGGCATAGAAAAAGACCAAACATTCAGTTATAAACTTGTAGCTTGATATGTTCTTGCCTGAAATGTATGGATGTACTATATAAGTTGACGGGAGAACACCCATGAATTTTGAAGCACCTGAAAGAAATTAGGAAAACTTTTTTATGCTTCTTGTAAAATAGCATGTCTTTCAGTTTTCCAGTCCACAGAGAGATCTAGGTAATGTTTTCTTTAATTTAAATGGACATTGTGGCTTTTTCAGGATGAAAGTTGTGTGCAAGTGAAATATATCCAGTTAGGATGTCCATCTTGTGCAATCTAGGTCAGAGATTTTTTCATGTGAGACTACACACAAGGAAGATATTCTGAAATGTATTCTGGATTTAAAAAATGACAACATGAGCCAGTGTTTCCATGTTATTATGACACAGCATTTGACTGATGAGAGGATCACTGGAAAACAAATATTTGAAACAAAAAAAAAATGCTAACTCTATAGAAAATATAAACATCTATTCATCCAGCTCTAAATAACTGTCTTTTTTCTTACTTGTATTTTAACAAGCTAAGTCAGGGTGGATCTGCTCAAACTGCATTTGTCATTAGTGATTGAAAATATTTTATTAAAGGTTGTCTACTAAAAGTAAACTGTCTTGTGTCAGTGAAGAAGCTCCACCTACCCACTCAAGGAAGAGGGGGCATTAAACTCATTCGTAAAGGGCAAAGACAACATGAAAGGCTCAGAGAATATGAATGAGGATCCTTATTTCAGTTCCTAACAGAATGACTGCCTCATCTAGGTTATTTCCTTTCCCTCTCCCCTTTGTTTGCCAATGAACCTTTGCTAATGGGCTTATGGTGAGCTTTGCTGAAAACATATTATGAAAAGATAATATGACTGGGATGAGACATGTCTTTACAGTTCTTTGCCCTCCTACGATCCATGGATCGACAGTCTTGAAATTTAGCTTAATGGTCACCCACAGTCAGGGAAACAACTACTTATGTTGTGTTGCCTTAGTAGAAATATGTGTCTGAGTTATCTAAAGCCCTATTTGAAGTGTTTATTGCAATTCTATATCTTCCTTCACGTGCTCCTTAGAGTGGTTGTGTGGTGACCTTTGCTATAATAAAAAGTTTGAAATTGAGTTGTTTTTTTAGGAGGTAAAGGAATTCAAGTGTTAAGGAAAGATAGCACATGACTGAATTAATTTAATTTGGAACAAAACTTCTTGTTGAAAGATCCAATAATTATCTTTGAAAAAAAATTTGAAAAAACCCTGTTAAAAGTCATGAAGGGTCATCTAGTATCATGAAGATGAAGAGGGTGAAGCCACTTTATTCAAAGGATGTGACTAGACTTTTGTAACCAGGATTACCTGAGAGAGGATTAACGATAGACTTTCTACCTGATAACCTGCTTTAAAGTTAAGACTTGTGTTTCAGAAATCTTGTAGTTTTTATCCCCATCATTAAAACTGCTTTAGTTCAAATATGATTTGTAGTGTCTTCAATGAGCCGGGATGAATCAGTTGAACCACCCGTGCCTCGCAGGGACCTGGGATCGAAGATTGCGGTGCGACAATTTCGTGATCAGCATATATTCATGAATCTGTCTAGCGTCAAGATGGTGGAGTACGTATATCACATTGAGAGTTTTGGCTGATCATTTTTAGTTTATTTTTCTTTTAAATAAATCCGTTTTCGTTACAGGAGATTAAAGGAGAGCCAGCTATCTTCTTCTGTACACCAGAAGCTGGTAGAATCCGGGGAAAGAGAGAGGTAAACTGAAGTTAACTTTGTCCAATCTAAGCCTTGTCTTATCGAACGCGCTTGAATACGATTCGTGCAGATTGGTTTATTCTTAGTTACTTTGTGGGTAGAATTGTGCCTGGTGTATTTAAAAGGCGTCCAAAGCCAGGATAGATTGATTAAAGGAGAGGTATCGCGGCCAGAACTGCACTGAATGTTATTTCAAATGTGTTTTGTAAACCTAACACTGTGTGGGGACACTTGTGACAGAAACCTTTCTTCCTTCTTCTTCTAATCTAAGAAGAATGCGTAATACTTGTCTAATGAAACTAGTGCATAGCCTCTTTCGCTATTGAACTCTCTGTAACCCAGTCTATAAAGCGTCTCTACGCAAAATCTGTAAGTGTAAGAGTGAAAGCTTTTTAGTGGATTCAGATTTTTCCAACCAGTAATGAATAACTAGCATCGTTCTTTTAGGAAGATTTTCCTTTAAAGGACAAACTGCTAAATAGCAAATTACAACTAGATACAGGTTGTTGATCAAAAATAATTTGACTACCGTTTGGTCCAGCCTCTTTCGAGGTTAACTGTAAATCTTGTATTGTGCTGTTTTTGACAATCGTCTGACATAATTTGTGTGCAGATTGAAAGAACTTCTGAGAACCAAACTCATAGAATGTGGATGGCAGGACAGGTTAAGGAGTCACTGTAAAGGTCAGGAAAGAAGTTTATCTTTTTCCTTTGAATTGTTGTTTTTCCTTTGTACTTCAATGAAATGACACAAGATATAAATTATACTTAAAGGAATTACACAAGATAAAGACAAAGGGCTAACGCAGAAAATGTGAGCTTGGAAACTCTCTATGGTGGCCAATTTATGTTATCAACGCAGATGATAAAACTACATTACACTGTTATACTCTCCCACTGACGTAGCACCACAGTTTCTTTAGAAACTTACCCCCTTTAATGAAATTACAGTTTCTTTCTTTTGGTGAGAGTGAACTAATAGATCAAAATCTGCTCAAATGGTAAGCCATGGTAGTTTTTCAAGGTGCAGGTAAAAAGTTTATTATCCAACTGCACTGAGTAAGGTACAAAACATGTGCTAATCGAGTACAAATATCACACAATATTTGGACAGTTAGTTATTTTGTACTGTAAAAAACCTGTTTGACTGGTCGGCTAAGCATGCAATACTTCCCTATCTGCTTCACTTTTCTTGCCTTACAAGAACTGTGCTTAAAATAAAGTAGTTGGATTATAAATAACTTATTACATGTTTACTTGTTGTTTGTATTTTGATTACCATGCAGGCTAGTCAAAATATTCAGTGATACTGCACATCAAAATGTCTAATGAGATATATATCTTAAATCAATTTTTTGCAGCCACAATTTGAGTAACTATACATATGTATGTTTTTTATGATTTTTGCAGATGTTATCAAACAAAAAGGACTTGAAAATGTGACAGTTGATGATCTAGTAGCTGAAATAACACCAAAAGGAAGAGGTAAGGCATTTTTGTGAAAATTATTGCTTTTGAAATTATTCAGGGTTTTTTTGGACAAATTAAGCGGTTTGGTAGATAGATATCAAATGAATCTCTACTTTTTCAACAAAATTACTGGTCAGACTGCAAAACCAAGGTGCAAAGAGTTGTTGAGAGTACTCCACTGTGACTCTTCATGTACAAAATGGAAAGTTGTGCATAATTTGTTGATACTAGAAAAACAAGTTTAGTCCAGGTTGGCTTGATTCCTTGTGGTTTCACATGCCTGCATTATGCATTACATGCAGGTGCACACTTTGCATGTGTAATGCCTAGGATTTACATGCACTGGATGTGCATGTTATTTTGCAGTACACCTGAGCAACCCTGTAGCTTGCCAATCAGCAGACATATTAATTAATACTGCAGTATTTTTGATAGCATCTTTTTCCAAACAAGAGGATCAACAGAGCTAGTGACTTATTTTAAGGAGAGCACTAACTGTCCTTTGAATAATAACACCAGTAAATTGTATTCATGCGAGACTGACTCGTACAGGTGTAACCAGTGGATGTTATCCAGATTTTTGGAGTGAACATTAATACTGCTTCTTCTCTTTCTTGAGATGTGTATCTTTTGCATGTTACCTCCACTGTTTGGTCAAGTTTCCCTGTTAATCTACTGGTACCCATTTACTATTTTCCTGGAGGGAGGGATCAGCATGGCATTAAAGCCCTCCCAAAATTCAAGTTTTATTTTCAAAATTCAAGTTTTGCTGTTAAACGTTATGTTTATGATTTAGGAATGAAATTTTAGGAACAGAACTCCTTCTTTGCTTTCAAATTCATACCCTATCACAATCAACTTAAATTTGAATTTTTGGCAGAGATTTAATGCCATAGACCAGAGGCACTGTGAAGGTTAAGCGTCTTGTCCAAGAATAAAGCACAGTGACTGCAGTTCATGCTCCTTTCGAAAAATTTTTATCCAGAGATAAGCACATTAACTATTGAGCCTCCTTTTTTCCCCACCTCAACCCAACACTCCCATTTCTAAATATCAATTCTAAATATCATAAATTTCTCATAATTTAAGCTCTGAGAATATGACTTCCCTCTTGATGTTTTTCTTTCTTCTCATCACCTTTTCTGCTTGGAAGTGTATTGTTATCGTAAGGAGAAATTAACTGTTGGTCACTTGTGGGAGTGAAGGGGTCACATGACAGCAAACATAGGATGTAATTTAGTGTTAACAACTGAGTTGAAAACGTAAATTAACCACCGTAAAGGGTAAAAAAGCTGACGTTTCGAGCGTTAGCCCTTCATCAGAGCGATGGCGAAGGGCTAACGCTCGAAACGTCAGCTTTTTTACCCTTAACGGTGGCTAATTTACGTTTTCAACTCGGTTGTTAACACTAAATTACCTACTATACTCTCTCACCGACGCAGCACCACAGTTTCTTTAGAAACTTACCCCCTTTATTCATTAAACACAGGATGTGTTCATCCTCACCACAACCACAGCCCTAGAAATGAAATGATTTTTTTTTTCTCTTTTTCACTCACAGCTATGATCCCTGACGAAGTAAAGAGGGACCTGTTGATAAGAATACGAACTTTCCTTGCTGCCAACTCGTAGCTTTTAAAAGTGCTATGTACGAAGAACTTTTTTAGTATTGCACTCTTTTTCATTTCTTTTTCGTTTAGTAATGATTAATAAAGCATGTAAATTTGATTATAGAGTTCTTGATTTCATTTTTGTTTTTGCATATTTAACAGATATGTACTCGGAGAATTTGTCATTCTTTTCATTTTATAATGAAATGAAACTTCTTGCTCTAAATAACAGCAGTACTTTCTCTACTTTACAAGTGCAAGTTTGCCTTTCGTCGTTTCTTTCCAGAAAGAGAAGTAGACCATATAAAAGAAAAAACTCAGTCTAATTTTTGCCGATTTTTAATGCAACGTTTGTTTATATGCCAGAACGTTTTGTGCTCATACAGTGGGCAACTGCTTTTGCAACTAACACAAAGTGTACTTAGTTTCCATTGGTTTCGTTTTGTCTTCCAAGTTAAAGAGCAAAGGAATTTCGGATGTGAATATTTCGATTTACAAGTTCAGCTTAGTTGTTCGCTTCTGTTCCTTCGAATGAAGTAGGTTTCACCTCAACCGTCACGTCTCGTCCTTGGACTGTCGCCAAACCAAGTTTCAGTTGTTGGTTCTCGTCGGCTTTTATGAGGGATACAGGCTAAATTTGGTTATTTGCCTCTAAATTGTCGTTAAAAACGGGTACAGCTTGAGAACTGGGTGTTTTCTTCCGTCAGGGGACAAGTGATGAGAGTTAAGAAGGATACCTATCAGGGGATTGCTAGTTGATCCAATACCGAAATCTCCAAACTAACATCAAAAGCATACGAATTGTATGACAAACACTAAGGAGAATTACTCATGAAATATCGGAAGTGAAAGTTTACCGCAAGAGAAGACGTTTTGTCTCTCTAGCAACACTTAATTAGCGTTTTTTGTTTTTTCTTCGTTGGGGCTCAAATCAGACAATGTGTCAGAGTTGTCGGCTTAATTTTACTCACCCCTTGTCTCGTAACCTGCCTGGAAACTCTGCCTTTCCGTTGTACTTGAACACAACGTGCATGAAGCTGCTCTTTAGGATGATGGCTTCCGGTTTTAGTGACCCACAGTAAACATAGAATAATACTTAATCAGCCGGTCAAGAGTGTCTTGCTTCAAATAGTTAGAGCTGTCAATTATCACTGTGGTCACCTTGAAAACCTATCCAAGACGTCTGAAGTCAAATACATTATATCATTTTCAATCGCTACGATGGGAACTCGTACTCTTTCTTATTTTCCAGGCTTAAAAAGAAATGAATTGCAGTTGACTCTACGATAGAAAAAAATATACTCGACATCGTTTGAGTTTGGAACACAGCCGTTTCAGCCGTTATAAAATATTTTTACAGTGATGATTATATTTGCTTTGTTTTTTCTTTATCGTAAAATGGACTTTTTAAGATAATCGCATCACTTAGTGATACTTCAAAGTGGTTCTGTGACTGTTCCCGAAAGTATTTTCATCAATTCATGCGTCTCGAAGTTAAGGGTATAACTCCTAATTGGGGTCTTTATGATTTGACAACCAATAATTAAAAAATCAATCGATAAAATCAAATAATTGGATTTGTTTTATAACACATATCTTGTCTATTTTCGATGAGATGATTTTTAAAAGAAATGGCTTTTTATCAGGATTATATTTAAGACAAGGACATGTGTTGTTTAGAACAATCTCAGATGATCGGAACTGGAACCAATGTGTTATGCTCGATGTTATCACGCTCGTTAGAGCAGGAAGCAGGTCATAACAGGAACATTTTAACGAACATCGTTTCTACCAAGCTCCCAATTTCAATTGGAAAGAGGTTAAGTTTAGACAAATACCTAATATTTCTCATTTGGATAATTGGTGAAAACGTCAAGAAAAACCATGGGTGGTATCACCTGGTATTGCACAGTTTCCAACCAATCACGAAGTCCATTGGAGATATAGTTTTCATAATAAGTGTCAAAACGTTGCACTTTTAAAGAAATGGAAGGTTTTGTTTATGAACCTCGTTGACGGGTGATGTACAAAACCAAATAAATTTAAATGCTATGTTTAATTCACTTACAAGAAAAAACAAGAGTCAAATAGATTGACCATTGCTTGGTTAATGAGCGTCACGGAGTCTTAATCAATGCAGTTAATCTTTGGAAATATCTTGAGAAGAGAAGCAAACCTGAAGCAACTCAAGGCGAAAACCCCTCGAGAGGGGCGATCGCACTCAATGACATAAAAGATCAGATTATTTACTACTTTGGTAACGATACTGATGAATAACTTAACCCTTTTACTCTCAAGATCTAAGTATACTGATGTATTACACAGCTAGCCACACATTTCATATAACTCTTGTTCTGAGAAATAATTTGTTTCAATCAGACAATAGATCCTATTCTTTTTATTCTCATTCTGCTCATCATCCTTCTGTTTGACAACGTAGTGATGATATGATGAGAAATTACTTATTAGTGAATACGATTTTCGAGGACGAACTGCAAGTGTCTGAATCAGTATTTTTGTCCCTGAAGTGCAAATCATTGGGGGGAGTACAGCGAGTGCAAACAACCAGCACGATCAGAGATCAAGGGAGAACCCTTAACTCGTGACTTATTTACGACCTCACCTGCTTGGCTTGCTTAAAACACTAATGAAGCGTAAAATTAAACGGGTCGCTAATTATTCTAAGTCCTTCTCACTGAAACCTTTTCACTTATAGAAGTGTCCAAGGGCAAGATAAGAAAAGAGAAATTGAGAAAATTTCAACGATAAATTCCAAAATTCTGCCGGAAGAACGGAGCTGTCTTTGAAAAAGGCGATAGCCATTAGTTCTTATGTCACTAAATGCTCGCTCTCTCTGAGACTCAAATGTCTGCGCCACATCTACTGACACGTTTTGATAGACACTCAGTGGGCTTCTCAACTGAAAGTGTTGAATGGCCCGGAACAGTTTTTCTGGGGAGGCACTCTTTCAGTTGTTTTCTTTGTCTCCTTTTGTAGTAGAAAACATGCCAATGAGCGCATCAAGGCAGAATTGCTCAACTAAGCGGGAAAGTTAAAAACTTTCGTTGGCAATCTAGATTCATAGAACCCGCTCATATCCAAAATTTTGCACCTCATACACATCTCTATACTTGCAAATATGCATCAAAAAATGACTTTTTAAACATTCATTTCTTCCGTTCAGCGTTGAAACACTTTTATCTGTAGTCGCTTTCCTTTTTTCGTTGCAGTATTTTAATGGACCTTTTAACTCCCAAGAGCATTAATGATTTAAGGTAAGCGATCTCTGAAGTCCGATTAATAATGAATGCACCCACCGCTATATACCTGGAGTGCTTTAGGTTTTGGTCAAATAGAGATAAGTGAAAGAGAAGGAAGATAGCGTCTCTAAGTACGTTAGGGCGGGCTGTCCATTACAGTAGTGTAGTAGTTTAGGATAGCCTGTCCACTTGAAAACTGCGCCGGCTTCGATCTCACTTTTGTGATATTTCTCTTTTGGTTGGTGTAACATAACGGCGGAATCATAAATTCAAAATTCAAAGCTTTTGCCGCTTCCGTGAGGTGTCAGAGTCCATGTCAAAGAAATCTTTCTTCAGAATACGAGGAGAGCAACAGTGGCACACGGTAGTGTGTTAAAAACACGTCTTTTTTTTACCGTAGTCTACGACATGTCTGGTGAAGCGGAGGGATTATGGACGGGCGAAATCGAAACAAGTTTTCAAGAGGCGCTCGCAATCTACCCGCCGTGTGGAAGACAAAAGATAATGTTGTCAACCAAAGACAAGATGTACGGGAGAAACGAGCTCATTGCGAGATACATCCTCATGAAAACTGGCAAAGTTCGAACTCGCAAACAAGTCGCCAGTCACATTCAAGTTCTGGCCAGGAAAAAAATCCGCCAGTTTCAGTCAAGGATCAAAGAGAAGACATACGTAAACGATGGGTTACAAGAAATGATGACGATGTCCTCCGCGGAGATTCTGTCGCCTGTCGTGCACCACGGAAGCGAAGGCTACGAAGCCCCGTCATGTTCTGATATTCCGCCTGGTCCTCCGCCAGCGTTGTTACCGTGCTATTCGACTCCGGCTCCGAGTCAACATGGACAATTAATGATTGAAATCCCCCGAGCCCGAACTCCGCCGAAATTGCAGTTCCCGCCGGTAGCGAGAGAGCACATAGCAGGAATACCCGAATTTACGCCTCCTCGCACGCCTCCTCATAAACTTGAAACCAACTTCCAAGATAATACTTTTCAAAGTAGTTTGACTTGGGAAGTACCTGATATTACTCAGGAATTAAATTACAGGGAGACACAAGAAGAGCTCTCTCCAAAGTCTGGCATTAGCGGGAGTCATAGTAGTAACAGCACGTGGCGAGCGATTCCGGAAGTTATTTACAGCACAAGATGCAAAGCAGAGCCCGTTATTTCAACTTGTGTCTTAGGCGTGTCAGCATCGTCCACTTTGCCGGAGACACCGACATTCGATGATTATTTGGTGTACGACGCTGACCAGACTTGTCCCTCTATTGACTTCTCGGACATGTAAACAGTGGTAATTATGAAAAGGGCATTCTTATTTCCATACTTGCATGTTTTATTTGTAATTTTTTTAAGAAGTGTTCACATTGTGTTTCATTGTTTGCATAACGAGTTCTTCAACGGAGCTTCCTTCACCCGTTTCATGACTTTAAAATCACTTTCCGTTTCGCCAACCTCTTCCTTTGTCTAACAACCTGTCGCGAGGAAGCTTCTCGTGTCGGGTACTTTCACGTGAAATTTTATTTTTCTAACCATCAGATCAAATTAATGTGAATTTTGTCTTCATCAGTGGGAAAAATATGTTGCGAGGAAAAACATTTTAGGTCCGAACGGAATTAGTCTTAATCCAGTGTAATTTCCACTTGTCAGATCAATTGTTTAGTTTCATCTAAATTTGTTCCATTTGAACTTTCCATTCATTACTTAAATTAATTTCACCTATCAAAATCGTCACGAGCTTTTATCGAAGAAGAAAAAGCAGCATTTAAGACATCTTTTCCTCTCTTTCAGTGAGAAATAAGCTTGGCTTCTGGTTCTTTTCCGTTTATTTCCGTTTCTGTTGTTTTTTTTTTCGCCGTTTCAATGCCACCTGTTATTCGCTTTAACGGTTGACACAACAGATACCCGTGTTCAAGGCAGGGCCTTTTTTCATGTATCTTGCTTATCCATTCTTCCAAAACAAAACTACTGTTTACTCTTTTCATAAGATCCTTTGTTGGTCACGGTTCACTGTGTATACTTGTTGCTGCTCACACTTCAATCTGAGCGGCTACAATCCACCAGTTCTATTCAAGTACCCTAATTCTCTCTTGACAGGAGCACGCGCCACCTAGTGCCTTTTAGGCAATTTTTTATTCGTATACTTTGAGTTTTGGATCTACCGAGTTCAACGATGAAGTTTTCCTCTTCTCATCTATTAAGGTTGCGCTAGAATAAAGGCCTATATCCACATCAAAAATTTCTGTTCAATATTCATTCTACTTACCACACTTTAGCGCTGAGGAATACTTTTTGGGTTAGTATATCCTGTCTAGTGTCTAGAGCTACAAAGGCGTACTGATGCCTTGTAAACGCTAAGACGGCTCTTAGCAGGCGGTTCGTCGGCTAATTAGTCAATTTTGGTCGTTGTTGTCACGTTGCTCTCACTTCCGCTCCTGTCAGCTTGTGCCATCCAGATTAGCACTTGAACTGGTTTCTTCCGTTTCTATTTTTTAGTTGAAAGAAATAGCTTATTATGATCATATTAAATCAGGGATAATGTAATTTTAACTTAGACCAATCTCAGTCAATTGCTTTATTTCGTTTTCTTGTAAAATTTCAGTCATTCTACGAATTTGCGTACTATATTTACTCAACAATCAAGTCTCCTCGAAAAGTGGTCTGATAAGATTCAGCCTGTGATCGATTTTTCCTAATCTGATTCTTGAAGGAAAATGAAGGTAGAAATACCATGGGCTTACTTTTCACAAAGGAGTTATTGTGTTATTACGTTTATGTCAGCAAATATCAAAAGTGTGAATTTCAAATATCGTGATCTTTATCTTTATCGCGGCTCGTGATAATATTAAAGGAATCTATAGTCTGACCAACGCAGCGGAAGAGGACGTAAAATACTGTTAATAATGGAGACGAATTTGAATAACGACTTCTATAGAGTACTACGCTGACTCAAGCTACTTAACTCTTATCAAAAGCAAATCAAAAAGCTAAATTTCGTAGTTATCATATGTAAAAGAAAACTTATACCCCATTCACACCAGCAAAACATATTTAGCTAAAAGGGATTCAATTGAATAAAAATCAGATACAGAGGACTGAAGTACTAAATTTTTCAAAGGATTCAAATCGTCAATAACTTGTATTTTCAACAGGCTAACTTCAAAGTCGACAAACAACAGGTTTGAGCGGCTTTTATGAAGGGGAGAAAAATATAAATATTGTTTTACTGAACAGCCTAAAAACATGTTTAAGCTTTGACGTGAATGGAGTATTAGACATTCATATTCATCAAACTTTGTTTCAATCGCCAGTTTTTATCATAAACTTCTGCTTTAAGTGTCGTGGACTGTGAAACCTACTTGCACACGCAAAACTCCTAAGCTGTAATTTAAACTGGATTTCCAGTCTTTTTCGTGTATTATAAATAATGAGCTCGTATTTTGTTATATTATTTAATGCAAGCGTTACTATATACGTAAATTAATCGTACTAACCAATCGAATTTAAGCCTTGCTGGAATGACGACAGAATTCAAATCAAGACCGAGAAGGCCTGGCACATAGGACTGAAGGAATTCCGCGGCCCCCTGTATGATATGCCATTCTTTAAACCCTTCCTTCCCACCCTTTCCCCCCCCCCCTACCCCTCCCTCTGTATGAAGACCCTCGAAGTAAGGGAGCTTTCCGGGAAGGTTTTTGGCGGGTTAACACAAGGTGATATTAAAGAGTTAGACTATTAGTTGGTTTAGTTATATTATTATTATTCATATACTCGTTTTATATGCTTTACATTATATATCGTTCCTTCTAATCCCCTTTAAAGAGTTCACGAAAAAGGGACGTTTTAACTTAAACATTAAAAGAGCAACAAACCTCAATAATCATATTACCGTAATTTAATCATATTGTGTAGCAAATTTAAAATGCTTCGATTGCATGATATAGTTTGAACTTTAAACCAAGA
The DNA here is from genome assembly GCF_964200805.1 of Pocillopora damicornis. Taxonomy (NCBI): domain Eukaryota; kingdom Metazoa; phylum Cnidaria; class Anthozoa; order Scleractinia; family Pocilloporidae; genus Pocillopora; species Pocillopora damicornis. The sequence goes on from NC_142672.1 coordinate 9,029,231, forward strand.
CAGAACCATGGACTGCTGTTTAGACATGGTTTGGTTTGGTGTTATATATAAAAGACTGCCATTTCAATGTATTTTTATATCTATTTTGTTAAGGATATTAGTGTAAAAGAAATGTATCAAAGGACCCTGATACCTTTTAGAACCTTTTACTGCTCACGAAAAAACAGTTAAAATGAAAAGCCGCCATGATTAACCGCGAGAGGCATTCGCTTCATTTTTGGTTCTCAAAGGTGTCAGATGTAATCGGCGATTACAAAAACGCAATCAGGATTTTCTGCGTTTTTTAGCGATAACAAAGTATTACTTACTTATAGCTGCCTAAAAAGTGTAAAAACTGTACATTATATACTTTGCTACACAAAGAGCTATTTTTGCACAGAAACTTTTCAGTAACCCAGAAGGGAACCTTCCTCAAAAAGTAATTTAAGCTAGTATTGCTTTTAGAAAGTTAAATCTTAGTTTGCAGCGTTGTTACCCAGTTTTTGTTGAGATAATCTTAGACGGGTTACCAATTAAGTGCTCTAAACACATTGTTTAGCCTAAATTAAAGTACTTTTTAAAGGCAAAAAAAAATTTTTTTCTGCCACTTGCATTTCTTGCTTTCCCGCCTTATTTACATATTGTTTATCTTTGTTTGCTAGTTGTTACCGTCTATGCCTCGACGGAAAATAAGAAAACGCAACTTTATTTCTGGGTTTCGGCCCGCTGGTCACGCTTATACAGGAGAACAGAGCTTTCCATCTAGAAGAGATTTAATAAAGTAAAATAAAGTTGACGTCACATTCATCTGTGGTTTCTGACGGGGTATTTCATTACGGCTTAGTGTCATGCGCATCAGAGGATTGTAACATTTTACACGAAAGCTGATTGGTCAAAATTTGTTTTCGATGACTGATTGCTCGAAATGGTGTGGTCCTTTTCCGAGAAATTGGCGCCACTTTATTGAAGGCGAGTGTCGATTATGAAATTGGCCCCTTCTCACAGCTATTTTGTAGTAACTTCAGTACACCCGGGTCGTGCTGAAGCTGTTATTTTGGATGTACACAAAATGTTGACTTATATAGCTATTGAGTTCACCCACGAAAACAGCATAAATTGGAAAAAAGCTTGAAGTACTTATTGTAAATCAGCTTGACAAGCGAAATAGAAGATTATCAAATCTGGTAGGTGCGCCAAAAATCACTTTTAAGTTGTTTGCTTGTCTTTTGGTTACTTTTTTTTCTCTTTTAACCCTTTCACTCCCAAGATCTCATTAGTGATTCTCCTTACTGACTGTTGTACAATTCTTGTAATTTTAGTTCTGAGAATTTGTTACTGGATCAACTGATAATTCTTTAATTGTTATTTCTCTTTATTCTCATCACTTGTCTGTTTGAAATTGTATGGATATTGTAAGTAGAAATTCTGTCTTGGTCACTCATAGGAATTAAAAGGTTTAATGACAATTTTCTCTCCTTCTAAAGCCGCTTTAACTCTGTGAAATGTAACCTTCAAGGTAAAAATAACGTCATCGAAAGGGTTGAATTACGCAATTCATTTCCAAATAACAGCAACAATCTGTGGTAAAGGTACTTAAGATACCGAATAATGGAACGTTCCATGACAAAATGCGGTTACTTTGGCCACTCCGCTTCGATCTGGAAGCCTGCTCTTTCCGCGCTAAACATCATGCGAACACCAATTCAACCAGAAGGGAGAGAATTAAGCTTCAGTAGACTTCTACTTCTACTTGCAGCTTTGACTACAGTCTTCCCTTCTTTCCGAATTTGCCTAGATTGGCAACATTTTTTACTTCTTCATACTTTCTGTCACCTGGCTAAAGTTTTCTAATAAAAACTCCTCAAATTTTGTCTGTATTAGCTGGTAATTGTTAAAATTAAAGCAGTGTTTTTGGTCGCATTTTATTTGGGACATTCAATTTTCCTCTACAATTTCGTTTCGAGGATCTCGCTCGGAGGAAAACCCAGATAAATTGTGGGAACTAGGTAAAGTGTGTTGACTTGAAATCCATTGGTCGCCACTTTGAAGACCCATCGAAAAAGAAGTGGAACAAAGTTGCAGTGTTTCCTTGTACGTGTCGTCTGCTTTGTCAGAATAATTCCATTCTGAACTTGAAGTATGATCGCTTATCACTTATGTGGAAACGATCTATTATGTGGAACTAGGAACACAGACTATGATAAAAACAACGTCTCTCCACGCGTGGATCTTCGAGAAATTACTTACCACTTGTAGGAGAACCCTGACAGACACGTAAATCTAACCCTCCCTATTTACTAGTTCAAGATTATGCACCCCAGAGAGTCTATTAGCTCATTTTAGTGTCAAATGGAATCTTTCGGTCCCTCTTGGGGTTTTTAGTGTGATATGAAATTTGTAATTTGCATACGAGAGAAGACAAGACACTGTCAGGGCGTTTTGGCAGGCCAGTTCGATAAGAAAGTAAACTTTTTATGTTCCATCAGTCATCCTTAAACAGTCGTCTCTGAGGGGCTTTCTTTTAGGGTGTTAGGGAAAGTTGGTGTTAGGCACTGAATGGTATCCTTGACATGTCTATTGACAAGTTTGGACGAGCTTTTTAACTCCTCCTCCTCCTCTTCCTCTTTCTCTGAGGACATAAAGGCTTACGGTTAATTAGGTGAATTTCACGCAAAGACGTTGTGGGTTAGTTTGACTGAAAAGGAAATAATGCATGGGACCCATCATTTTCTCTCGCTTGATTGTATGACAAACTTCATCATTTTATCTCTCACTGGATATGGACACGGACTCGACCAAAACTCCTAAATTACATTTTTATTTACACTCTAATTATATACCTTAAGGATAAAGTACAGTTATCTCTTGATGTAGAAGGAATGTTTTGAAAACGTAGTAAGGTGCGTTTTCCCCTTGACGGGTATTCCAAAAATATTTGTCGACGGTTGCACATTTTTTAATTGACTCAGTAAGCATGATACTGGCTACATTTTGCCGAGATAACATGTACATTACCAGAAACTCAACAAGATTAAAACAAGTCAGAGAAGCTCTGCCTTAAACAAGAATTCTTACGGCATGTCCTTCTAGTTAAAAACCACATTAGGTATCTGCCCTAGTTTTTATGCACCTTCGAACACGGAAATACATTATAAGTATATTTTTGTAAATACGGGGATGCTATTATTTCCATAATCCACAAGCATCCCAAGTTCAGGATGCGAGCTTTCAGTGAATAAGCTGTTCAATGACGATAACATTGCGCGGCACATTTTATAAAGAGTTAATGGGAAAGTCAACAGGCGATCTATCCTAAATATTCTCAAACAGCGAAAATACCTCCATTTACCTTGAAATTTCCTCGTATTTTTTGTCTCACGAGTATTTTGGGAGCAGGCAGAAATCAGTGAAGACGATTTTGAGCTTAAGCGTTCTTCAGAGGGCGGCAAAGGGTTTAAACGTGACGCTTGATAAGACTTAAAATTATAATTTGACGCGTGAATTTTACTGGATGGCAAAGTGATTTGAGATTTGAAGTTTTCCCTTTGAAATTCGTGAGGCGTGAAATACCGTTTAAAGCACACTTGACCGATTAAATTTTTCTCAAATTCGTATCTGAAACAGGATCAGCCCCTCCCCCCTTAATAACCTTCTCTGTACTGTTTAAGAAACGATATCGAATGAGAGGAAGATTTTACTCGTGAAGCTGTTGGGAGCTTTGGATAATAGTTGGTAAGAATATGATATGCGAGGTGATCAAGCGACAGACGAGGACTCATTTTGTATTGGCCGAGATACAGCCAGTGTTCTAGATCGGTCAATGCTAGTTTCTGCCGTCTGACGCTTCCTGATCGTTATACGACGCTACCGCTCCACTCCTACAGCAAAAACAAAAGCTTAAGAAGTGACGTATTGCCATTCTGAACCCAGCCAACCTAAGGGCGTACACAAAGGGATTGATCAAAGAATTGAACGTGATCAGCACAAAATGCATATCTCTGAGCCAGTGAATGACGTGACAGCTGCATGTGCTGCACAGATTCATCACGAAAATCATGATGCATGCTGGACCATAGCAGGCCAGGAACGCCAGCAACATCACCAAGTGGGTCTTGGTGAGCTTTCTCTCCCATAGCATGTTTCTTTCTTGGGCCTTTTTCCTTTCTGTATCGCCTTGGTGTAAGTTATCCAAATCTTTGACCTTTTGCTTCACAACCACAAATATACGAACGTAGGTGAACACCAAAATGAAAATCGCGCAGAGAAGCGTCAGGATGGCAAAGATGAAGGCATACATGACAAACCCTGTGACAAACAGCAAACCGCTGCTAGCAAACGACAAGAGCCAGATAAAAACAGACGCTTGGGCGACTCTCGAGTTGGTCATGTTGGCGCGATACCACATGGGCGAAGTAATGGCCAGATACCTGTCAATGGTCAGGATGCACAAACTCAGAAGGGAAGCGGTACAGCACATAAAGTAAACAAACTGTGACAGCCATGAGAAGCTGATTGACAAGCGAGCGGCCTCCCTCACATGGGTGTACATTGAGAACGGCTCGACCATGGCGCCAACTATCAAGTCAGTTATGGCTAGGTTCAATACTAAGAGAAGGTAAGGTGTACGGCGGAGGCTCTTGTTAGGGTCAAGAAGAACTGATAGGATAATTAGCATATTACTAGGCACCGTGATGAAGGAATACACGGCAGCTACAGACAGAGTGGTCAGAGAGACTTCTTTTGGTGCCCAGACTCCTTTGCAGTGGCTTGCTCCCAGACCCATCTTATATTCTTCCAGGCAAACGTTTAGCTAGTTATGGATCTGATGACCAAAATAAAAATTTGATTAAATTCTTTATTTGAAATTCGTATTACGTTTTCGTTTAAGAGAAAAAAAACAGTAAGAATGTCACGATGAATACATATATGCATGTAAGAAGTGTAAAATATTTTGGAAGTGTAAACGGACAATAAGAACATACAAAGAGAGAAAATAATTAGAAGCTAATTGAAAACCACATTAAAAATAAAAATTAAAATTATAAACCTAGTTAATAACCTTTGCTCGAATTGAGTTCAACTTCACATTGAGAGCAGGTCTCAGTTCTTGAATAAAAAAACATTTCATAAAGTAGGCAATCAAATTTGTTCATACACTTCTTTAAAACACTAAAAATTCTTCGTAAGATCCCCTGGGGCCAAAGAACTGCTTGCCGCGAAAATGCTTGCCAATTGATGAAGTCGAATTTCTGTGTTCTTGAACGCGTTGGTGCAGATGGCAGCGTGTAAAACCAACATAACCTACATCGCACAGGTCACATTTAAATTTCAAATTCTATTGAAATTGTTTTCTTTTTGAAAGTTTGGGTTTATAAAAGAACCTTCCTTTCTTTGGTGTGTTGTTATGAGTTTTTTTTATAGAACGAACGCTGTCGGCCTATCTGTTTTCCCGCCAAAAACGTGTTTTTTTTTCGTTCACCTGAAGGCTAGCTGTTCAAAATTTGCTGCTTTCATCAGTAAATAGCTTATTTCGGAGTGATAGGTCACGATTTAAAGTGATTTTGATCTAGTGTTGAGCTCTGTAGTTCAACCTACGACAACAAGTGACAAGCCGCTCATCTCGTCGGATTGTTAAACTTATTTGAGATAAACAATATTGTGTCAGAAGGCATAGTGTATCAAAAAGTATGAAAGAATACTACTCAGCTCAAGACTGTTCCATCTAAAGAAACGATTGAATCATTTTACTTTAATGGCTCAGGAAAAATGAAGTCTTCTTTTAAAAAAAAAAAAGTAGAATCCCATCAGAAAGAGCGAAAAAAAACGTACTAAAGGATTTGTCACACGTCATACGAGAGCTCTTGAAATTACCTGAATTGCACTTCAGAATCGACTCGCTCACTCTGTTTAGGATGTTTACCCATCAACCTAAAGAGCTCGACCGGATAACTCCGTTCATGAAGAGAACTGCTTTTTACACTCGCAACTTTGCGATCAGATCACGCAATTCGTAAATTGTACCTACTTGATATAGATATTCCTCACAATCAGAGAAAACTCCTCAAAAGGGCTCTTTTATTCTCTTCCGACAAACAGGAAGATATCGTAAAGGATTTAGACCAATAACAGAAGCCCTGTTAATGAGATTTTCGAGAATTAGATCTTAATAAAAATTGCAAATAAGGCCGGCAAATCTTGGTGTGTGGCATGCAATGATATCTAACTTAGTTTGAAGCATCTTCTGTTGACTTAAAGAACAATTGCAAATATTAACGGCAACTTTCCTGAAAGGATCGGCACGTAAGAACCATTTTTTAGCCCCAATATTGAACTCCTGCAAATTGTTTCACCAAAAATAGAGGAGGAACACTTTTGACACTCCTATATGCCTATATGACCTCAGTGCAACCAAAACGAAAATCAACTTTGTATGTACGTCACTGACTTGGTTAAGTTGAAGGTAGTATGATGACCGCAGAAATGAGTTTTCTACATAGAGAACAATTCTTTTTTGTCTCGCAAAGCCTGGGATTATAGTTGCTTGTAATAAAAAAGACTTTACACATGTTACAAATAAATATTTCTCACGAATCAAAGGCACCGCTCTTACGACTAAAATAACTGAGAAATTAGGATGGGTACTAATTTTAAGTCACCTTTTTTTTGAAATTTCCATTCGTTTCGTGAAATTTTCCTAACGTTTACATTTTCTTTGTTGTTTCCAGGAAAACAATCTGGGTCCCATATGACTGACCTCTAAGCGGCGGTTCGATGAGCTGGCCAATTTTGAAATGCGCATGCCCGCGGGAAGGTTTGACATAATAGTTCAGTCTTATGCCCCATTCACACCAAAGCTTAAACATGTTTAAAAGTTGTTTTGTTAAACACAGTTTAATTTTTTTTTCTTCATAGAAACTATTTAGCCGAATATTTTTGACTTGAATGTAGCACATTGGAAATGCAAGTTAGCAAGTACTTGAATCCAATGGAAAATCAAGTTTTTCAGTTCTCTGTTTATAATTTTCATTCAATGAAAACCAGTTTAACAAAACATGTTTTGCTGGTGTGAATGGGGTATTAGACTGTCAAAGAAAACAGATTTAAATCTCACCTACGGAAATTTCTGTATTAGCATTTTTAGAAAAATACATTCTTTGCAGCGTGTGTAGAGACACTTAATATTGTCCAAGTGAATCTAAAAATAAAGTTTTTATTTTCGCTAGCCATTAATTAACGCACACATTTTCAGGAAATAATTGTAAAATTGCATAGTTGTCAATTGTCGGCAGTGCATGGTGAGGTCTCTATAACAAAAAATTTGATTAGATTCCCCTAGCTTTTTAGGGACCATTTTCCATTAGTGTTAAGGGCTTGTCAAGGGGTGATTTCAAATTGTGAAATATTAAATATCATGTTGACTTGTGATTAGATTCTGTTTTTTTCGATCTTTTAACGATGGCTGACAGTATATGCATTGGAGCAATGGACAGGATTGTAGAATTAACTTGCTATCGATATATTTTACCTGTGATATCAACAAGTGATATGATATTAAAAACTATCTCCTTGATCATTTTAAAGGTATAGTAAAAAGGAAATTGCTATTTAAATCATATGCGTCGGATGGAGACGTCTTCTGTCATTTACTTTAATGGATTAATTGCATCAGCGGTTTGCCGCACAATCTGTTTTCATTGGTGGCTAAAATTTACTCTATCTTTTAAAAAAAGCAAGTGAATTTCTCATTTTCTCAGTCAAAGTGTTTTATAACTTTTTTGGCTTGTTTAGAGTCTCTTCTTTGGGTTGGAAAACTGTTGCATGATTCTTTAGAGTGAACAAAACCCAAGAAAATTTCCTGAAACGATGACATTGGAAAAGGTTGTGGTAAGTGGGTTTAATGTAGTGTTTTGTTCAAGTGCATTGCACATTGTGCATTTGCGTGTCAAATGGAAAATGCCAATTACATCTGAACTAAGTTTGATTCCTTTGACTATTGCTCTGGTGCAGGGATACAACAAAAGCCAATGTCTTTATGACTTTGTGCCTTTCTGAAAAGCTCAATGTCATTCCTCGTGTTATCATAAATCGCTGGCTGTCTTTAATATCCGGTTAATCTAACTATTTAAAAGCAGAAATGTGGGATACGAACCGAAGGATGCATAGTCTTCACAAAAGGTTCAGGAAAAACGATACTTGGAACGACTTTTGCACATTGATGCAAAAGCTTCCCGTAAGGTTTTCCAACAAATTTCATCAGAACGACCTCAGTGTCACTATAACATCTTTCAGAGTTATGATTTTTTAAAAAATTAACGATTGCTATGAAGAAAAAGAAAAACATACCTTTGAGATGAAGAGTTGACTGAAGAGGGAAAACCTTACTTATAAAAAAGAACTAGATAAACTTGCGTACGAAGAGAACATTCTTTGTCCTTAGCGAGGCTGTTATCGTATGTTCGAACACCTAACTGCGTTACAGATAAGTGTCTACTAACCATAAAATCCAGTCAAACCGGATTTGAACCGGGGAAGTTATGCAAATTGCACCGTAGTCAAAACTATAAAGCAATTAGGAATTAGTCACGTTTTCACCATAAAACCGCTCTTCAAGAAAAAAGAAACCAATAGAAGGAGAAAAAAAAGGCGTGATCCACTTAAAGGAATAAAATATTTATTTCGGAATGGTACACAAGATTGAAAAAATGAAAACAAAGACATTTAAATTTCTTTTTCATGTGGGATGAAAAGAAAATGTTTTTTTTATTATGCTGATGTATAGAGACGCACGCTTCATCAATTAGAACTTCAATTTCCCTATGATTATTGAAATAATCATTATGAAAAAAATATAAACAACGGAAGGAAATTTCCTTTAGTGCACACGCTTTTTTAGAATGGTTAGATCTAGCTTTCTCTTTTCCGTAACTTTGACCTGAATTTATCTTTTCTTAACAGATCATGAGTGATATTCATTTAAAATCGTCTACTGAGTCTTGAATAAACTAATACATGTTTAAATAAATTAATAAGTAAACAAGGTTAGTCACACAAGTGATAATAACTAAAAAATAAACAATGTCATGTTTTTATTTTAATCTGCGCCCATTTCTTACAATATTACTTTAACTTTTAGTCTTTGTAAAAAAAATTTCCGAAAATCTTCGCTTAGCGCACCAATACCAGAGTGGATGGATTAATATCCTATTTATGGTAATGCTCATCGTGTCATCTTACAAGTGTAAAAGAAAGACCTCAATTTGTCGAATTTTAAAACGAAGAATAAAGCAGATGTTTGCATGAGTTAAAACTCGAGTAGTTGTTGCTAAGAGGCAACCTTATAGCACCCAGTATTGAGTGGATATAGTTAGTTTTCTCTTGCACTGGATCCTTTCTCGTGATACAAGAGATATCCGTCTTGCATAATTTGAGTGAAATACTATTTGGATAACCATTTCAAAAAATCTTGGGCGCTAAATTATTCAGCCAAGTTCAACGATACTGCAATATTGGGTGGCTCTCAAGTCGGAGAAAGATTGATAATTGTGGGTGTTATTTCCCCTAGGAAGATATTTTATAGTCATTAACATTTGATTTGTGAAGTAGCAGTTTGTGATCAAGGAATATGAGCTTAAATTCCTGGATTAGTCGATAAATCGAGAAGGAACAGATAAATCACATAAATCAAATTGAATCATAACAATTCTTGTTTTGTTATCTTGTTGCAATTGGTTTTTGAATGAGTGGGTGTTGTTTTTAATGAAAATAAAGTGAAATTTTAATCAGAATTCCCACTCTATATCAGCCTAGGTACGACCAATTAAAAGAAAAAAAAGGTATATTGCTTACTTCACTAAAATCGCCAAGGTACCATAAAAACAAACCTTTTCCGTTTCAATTTCAATCCAGTCTCAACCTTTACACGCAGATGGCTTTTAGGGCGTTGAAAAAAAGCTTTCTGCTCCACAAAGCCAACTGTGAGGTAAAGTTGAAATGTCACACTTTAAATGAATTGTTCCTGATCTCCATTGTAAAGTTTTTGCCAAGTGCCTTCCACGACCAGCTATTACCACAGAGTCGATTAGTGAAAACAACGCAAGAGCATAATGGATGAATAAGCTTTTGGAGAAAGAACTTCGTGCAATCATGCATGAAATACATTTGGATTGTGCTTCACTGGAGGGGAAAAGATAGACGAAATATAACAAAAAAAAAAAACCTTTTTTTTCCGTTATGTTGCATTTATCTTTTCCCACGTTATTTCTGATGTCCTATCGCACGGCTACTTACAAAATTTAAAATTTGGAGTCCGTGAAAACAGTCGAAAGGCAAATGATGACCTGACGCAGGCGATTATTAGCATTTTCAATGACTCCAAAAATAGCTGGTTTACGTTTCACCTGTAATTGAAAAAGTGAATAAATGTGCCAATTGCGATGTTTGTTTCCAGAAGACAAATAACACACACCAGGTAGTCTAAACTTAGGAAGGAAATCATATCGTGGAGAAAGAGAATGGACCAAACTGTTTACATAACCTGGTGCAAATGTATGAAAGAGAAAGATGAGATTTTTATCTATGGAACTCTCTCGACTGATATTGAGTGAAATCTGAAATATTAAAAGATTATTTAGACAAATGAATTTACACCCACGACAAATTCAAATTTCTGTTTTTACAATTTCTACTCAGTTTCTGCTTCCATGATAAATGGAGTCTCATTTTCGGAATACGTAAACTGATTCTATTTGCAGCCGATAAGTGATGCTTACCCGGAGTTTAGAGGTGTGTTTACTGTGGACGTATTGGACTGTTATTAGGATATAAAGTACAGTGTACATTGAAAAAAGAATAAATAGCCTCAAGCAGGCATTGATTGAACACTTTCTATCTTCACCGCTACATCCATTTTAATGTTACAAATCAGATTAGAAAATATGGAATTGTGTTCATGAGCAAGCCCATTTTAAAAGTTGACAGGGTTGTGCGGAATAAAAATAAAACTTAACTTTAAACTTTAACGACAATTGCTGCAATAACTGCTCTGTTTGATCTAGCCCGATCACAATAAGCGGAAGATCAGATGAAAGTTGAGTTTTTTTTAAAGGAAGATTTAATTTGGGAAAACGTGTGAAACTTTCTTTTTGTTCTCTAATATGTGAAAGACTCATCTGTGCTCCTTACTCAGCAGTCACAGTATATTTTTCAGGATCTGTTTCGTAGTCGGCTGGATTTAACAGATTATGAGGATTAAATTTCTTCAAGCAACATGGTGTAAATTTTAGAGGAATTAAAAGTTTGGATATTCAGATTGTGTAAATTGTGATGCAGAATTTGCCATATGCTGAATAGAGATAATTTACTTTAGTTTTGGGCGAGCGGCCAAGTTGTCTTTTGCTGTAAGGTGGACCTCAAGGGTTAGTCGCTTCTTGTAGGAATCCACTGGATGTTCGTTCAAAATTAGTTTCTTAAGAGCGGATCCCTTTTCCTTTCCTTCATTTCCGAATTTTGTTTTATTTTCATGACAGGAATTAGAATTAAATCAAAACTCGATCACTCTATCGCAAATAAGTGAATAAAACCCTGAAATTGTCTCAAAATCCCTACTGATTTTTGATAAAGGGCTTGAAACAAATTAGAACCATCTCGATGAACAGCTAACACAGCTTACCTGGCTTGCAAGACGTGGTAGATCACCAACTGAAGATGACCATCTAAGTCAGTTTCAAATCTCTAAAAATAACTTCAGTTTTACCATATCACAGAGAAAAAATGAGTTTATAATGGCTCTATTAATGTGTTTCCATTTAGTTGTTTGGCATTTTTAATGGGTGACAAAAAAACTGAGCTCATCAATTGCTCACATTCCACGAAAGAATACCATTCAGACATTAGATTAGATGTCCATTGCTAGAGAGCATCTAAGTCTTAAGTTATTTTAATTTGGGAGGATTACTCTTAGTTTAATGATAGGTAAACGAGGTTATTTATTGCAATTTCCTGAAAGCTTTTTAAAATCAAATTACATTCGTCGCCTTAGGAAGCGAAATTTTCACAGTGATTTTGCGACACTTCATTAGACAGTGAGTGCGACACGAAAACTGAGACGGATAAATGCACCAAGACAATCAGCAAATGTCATATATTTTGAGTCGATTTGTCAGTTCAATGTATGAGACAATTGACTAAAAAAATGGTAATGGAAATAAATCTAACCTCCAGCTGTGGTGAGATGGTATATTTTATCAAGAATACCAGCCAAACTTAGTTTTTATCTCCTCAAACGCGATAAAGAAATGTTCAGCCAAGAGTTTTAATATTCAACAATTATTCGCAGAAATAGAATTGAACAATTGTTGTGGTATATACCACCACGCAGAAACAAAAATTTAGTTTATTTCTGTAAATATACCGGAAGATGGTCAGGAATTAAACACTTGAAGTGTAACTTTGTCTCTTCTGCTGCTCGGAGGCGAATAGTACTTGCCAGTATTTGCACATCGTGATCACTCCGATAGTCATGAGCCATGATTTTCCAAAATAATTATTACTGAAATAAGCAACAAATAAATTCCGCAGGAGGGTTGAATTCATGTTAAAGGTGATGTCCATCCCTACACCCCACCACTTAGTGGTTTTTGACAGGATTTTCGAGGACTTTTCCACATTTGAGTTTTATGGAGAGATTCGGTAATGCAATTACGCTGTACTAGCGCTGTGATTTTCCGCGTTTCAAGTGCGATAAAATGCAACACAGTATATCAGTAACATGAGTTTGTAACCCTCACCGCTCTTGGAAAATGCGCGATTTCAGAGAAATTCAATACAAAAGATTGCAATTTTCCTATAGTTTCGTAGGCGAAAAAAAAAAAAAAAATTCATGTGCGGGTTCTCGTTAGGAGCCTTGACATCATTGGCAAATGGGATTTTGAAGGGAAAAAGCAACTAATTTTCTAAAAGGTCGCGAATTCAATCCCTCACGCTTTGATACCTCAAAAGTGGTATAAAATAAGTCTAGAAATTTTGTAAATCAAGCAAGAAGAGTGCAACTGACAGGAATCTTTACCTTTCTTTTCGTGAGTGCTTAGTTCATACTATCTGCCTTTGCTAACCGCAAACTACTCTTATGTTTCTGTTTCAAGTTGGTTTCTCACCAAATTGAATGCCTAAGCTTTCTCCTTAGCATTTGATAATTAAAATTGCAGATGACAGCTCGAGACCTTCAATAATCCATTTCAAAGAAAGGTGAAAGGTAAAATCTGAAGATCAGGTGCAAGGGTGTGCACAAGAATATTTTGAGATTGTTTTTTACAGAGAGGTATCTTTAAATGATAGTTTTTTCGGGGAACAAGAACACTGAAAAGCTAATAAAACACCAAAAACAAACAAGAATGGTTACGGATGCGGCGACTTACCAGGGGTGAAGATTAAAAAGGTGAAACATTTCCACATAATCAAAGGCTTCTGAGTGATTAGCACAGTAAAGAACACTAACTTCGTACACTTTTGCAAAATCAATTTTTTACAATGTATAGGTGTTAACATACATGTATTTTTGCTGCATGAAAAATAAATACTCTTACTTTCCGTATCAGGCAAACATTTTAACTTTTTAGGCTAAAATAAGCATTGTTGTCATGAAAATAGCACAAAAATACTTAATTTAATCTAGGATGTTCAACTATTTCAAATATAAACGACTGAGAATATATGAAAGTCATAAATTTGAACTGCGGCTGAAGACGTGAATATGAAAGCGATCTTCGCAGTAATGAACACTACTTGAGCAGTAGCGAAAATAGAGCCTGAAAAAAATTCAGGCCTGTATGGGATTTGAACCCCTGACCGTACAGTCCTGAATTTTTTTTCAGGCCCAATTTCTACTACTGCTCAAATAGTGTTCATTACTGCGAAGATCGCTTTCATATTCACATATTTCAAGTATCACTGAAAAGGATTTCGCTAACGGTAAAGAAAATAAAACCGTTTTGGATTGACGTATCCTTCTAATTTGTAAATTGAGGTTTTAATTTGACTGAAAATCCATACATAACTTAATCTCAGCATTTTTAACTGTGTTGATAAGTACGTAATCTGTGTGCAGCGATTGGCACGTATACATTTACCTCAGAATGAATCCAAAGTTCTGGCTGACAACCATGTTTCTGATTTCCCGGATTGGTGTTGTTGAACGTATTAATATTAAACACACGAAACGTGTTCTGTTCAAATTACAAAAAACCAATCATCGACAGCATTAAAAACTGAGTGACACTGCACTTTATATGCGTCATTGAAACAAGCGTGGAGTCAAGAAGGCTAGATATTGGCCGAGTTCTTTTTCTGACTTTTATGAACCGAGACACAATCGAGGCTCCATAAAATCAGCCGGCGAAAAAGAACAAAAAAATTGTTTCCATCAAAAAAAAGATTATCGTTTCAGATTACTGCATTCGGTCGCGTTGAAAGGCGAAAAAAAAAATTATCCATTTGTTTATTTTTTTACCAATTTTCCCTTTTGTAATGGTTGGCATCATTATTATTTTTTTAATTACCGGTGTCTCCAAATCAAAATCCGGTGATTTTATAAATGGAAAAGTAATATCGAAGTTCGGCTTCAATTTACCCCAGTGTAGTGAAGTACGTCTCCAAATGTCTACTGGGTTGCACTAAATGTCGACAGGTTCTGCTTCTAAATATCGATGATGGTCAAGTTATGAATTCTTCATCACACGAAGAATGTTTTTTTCTGTAATTTTCAGAAGTAACTTTAAATCTCTTTATAGCAAAAGTATTATGTATCAAAAACACTGCAATGAAAATATAACGTTTATCTTCCATCTTAAAATTAAATAAGGTCTGCCATTCCCCTTCCTCATTCCCTTATTCCCTATTCTTCGTTCTCCATTACCACTTTTAGTAACATCCATTTACTCGTGCTTACCAACATCAAATAGCACTCAAAATCATGCTGTTGCCTATACAAGTCGAACACTACAAGCCGACTGAACAGTTTGCTCGAGCGGTTTTCTGCAGAAACAAATATGAGGTGGATTATTCTATTGTACCGGACAAAGATTTTACATCGTACCGTCCAAGCAGGTGTTGGATGGGAGAGCGAAATAGCTTCGCCAGGTTAGCTATGAAAATAGCCTCAACAAAGCTCGAAAATATCGGAATATAGAATTAATGAATAAATATCTCTCGCTTCTCTCTTCTATCAATCAGCTCTTGTCTGAATGACGAACTGGTCCAGAAATACCTCTTAATCATTTTTTCTCGCATTTTATTTGTGGCAAACTTTTCGGATAACATGATAATATCTGGTAAAACCGACATTTGGGATAAAACGCTTTTTTCGTGCAAAAATTGTGTCAGCTACGTCATAGAGTACTAAAGCTGTTCGCAGGTGCGCCTCGAGCGACTCTTACACTTTTCTCGTCCTCTCCAAAACTTCCCCTCGTGATCATGAATCCATACCTCGCTGTACGCACACTAGGCATGAACCGCAAAAGTATATTGGCCAATCTTTCTTCTTTCCTTTTTGTCATTAGAAAACAGTTCCCCCCTTTGGTAACCGTCAGAAATTATTTTGTCGTCACAATTTTTATCAATGAACCAGACCAACTCTCTATTGCTTCCGCACCGAAAGTTCCTTGCATTCCCTGTGAGTTTGATGATAGTTTTAGTAAATTACTGGAGTTTCCAAATAATTGTTTTTAGTAGAAGAAACGTTATATGCCATAACAGGGCTGTGTTATGGAAGCTTACTCAAACAAATAAAGGAAAGAAACTTGTTACATAATCCTATAAATGCAAAAAAGATTACCCACCTTACCCATACTCAGTTCAATTTACCTCTGCTGAAATATGTCTTTGAACTCAGAGTGGGATGTGCTGAACATCAACGAT
The DNA here is from genome assembly GCF_964200805.1 of Pocillopora damicornis. Classification (NCBI taxonomy): domain Eukaryota; kingdom Metazoa; phylum Cnidaria; class Anthozoa; order Scleractinia; family Pocilloporidae; genus Pocillopora; species Pocillopora damicornis. The sequence continues at coordinate 9,045,119 of NC_142672.1, forward strand.
AGCCGAGTTATGAGTACTTTATCACACAAAGCAACTTCCTGCGTGTCTCTCGATTTGTTTGTTTGATATGATAGATAGCCTCAAAAACGTTTCTCTCAGAGCAATATGTTTTCATAATTTTTATGTTTAATTAATAATGTCTGGCACTGATCTTAATTAATACAATAGCAGGATATCTTAATTATTCTCGCATGTTTTTTTTACAAACTTTTAAACCACTTTTCCTTTTGTTTCTCCTTCTTGCAAATGGCTGCACCAAAGCTGTTAGAGGTCTGTTGTTTCGCACTTTGAAATAATCGCCGCACTATTAAATAACTGTGGCACTTTGTAATATAGTAACACTTGTGCTTTGTATTAAAAAAGCTGTCGCACTTTGTAACAGCACTTATCGAACTTTGAAATAAACTTGGTATAGCTGGTCGTAGGGCGAGTATGCCTTATAGACCAATCTCTCTAAAAGCGGTCCGATGCATTTCGGTTCGAAAAATCGGTTTCGTTTTTAAAACTTTTTATTCAATGATAAACTATTTAGCAGCACTGGGCGAACCGAAATCGTGAAACTTTTTTTTTGAATCTCCTACGGGTTTCGTCTGACAGTAGTAGACCTCAAGGACTTTTTACAAGTTGGGTAAAAATACTTATCTAGCTGTGACTAAGGTATTGTACGTGAGTGACATTTTTCGGAACTATTATTTTTATTGTAACGTTTATGTTTCGTACAAATTGCTATATGCTTTATTCTAATCAATTCCAATTTGGCCTTTTTCTGTTTGCTTTTTCCTAGGACAACGTTACCGCCACGTAGGTGTAAATGGCTGAAAGAAAAACCTGTCATCCAAATACATGCGGCAGGAAGTCCATAGTTTGCACAACAATACTAATAGAAAAGTATATTTCAAGTATCATTCACCTAGCCTCTTGCCAGTAAAACATTTTGCGAGTTTGAATGTTCCCACGTGCTTAAACATGCTTTATTTAACTTGCCGTTATATTCGTGACAATCAACAATATGCATTTCGTTTACACCGTCTGTTTTTTTATCACGATCTTACGGTGTCTTTACTATTTCTAAATTGTCTCACTCTGACCATTGAAGTTCTATTAACATACCGCTTTACGGCACACGGTACTGAAAAGCTTGTGTTAATTTCCCGACATTATCCGCCAAAGACATATCAGTACGTGCTCAGCTTTTGACACGCAGATGTGATAATAAATTATTGGTACAAGCTACCTGTTTAAAACAAATACCTGTGATCAGGATTTGACATAACGATATCAGTATTTACCCATGTCCCCTTTTCCAATAAGACAAGACTATTAGTGAAGGGTCTCAGTGACGTGATGGCTGTTTTAAGCTTTTTTTTAGTCGTTAAAGCGACTAAAAGTTAGAATTTGCCTATCTTTACTCCTAGAAGCTACGTTTTTTTACAGTTTTATGGCGAATGGTTAACCCCTGTGACCCGAAATGAGTTTGAGATCAACGAATGTTGTAGAATTTAGTAAAATCACGTATTAGTTTTTGGTGCTGCTGCTGGGTTTTCTACTTCTAAGCATCAATCTACTATATAAAAATTGTATTTAAATGCCATCTGCTTACGAAAGCAAACTCTTTAATTTTAAACTACTGAATTAAAAAACGTCTATAACGCTGGAGAGCCTTGACACTATCGGTTCAAATGCCCCATCCCTCGGACGATGATAAAATACCGTAGGTTGTTCGAGGGGAAGGGGATGTTAAAGCTTCCAATTGATCAGCGCATAAACATTGTGAAATTGGACTGCCTCTAAACAAACCAGTTACACATTTCGATGGTTTAGGTAAGAAACTGGTCAAGTACACAGCTTTTATTTAACCTTCTCACATGACATAGTCATTGAACTTAAATGACAGTAATGATTTGATGCTATCTAAGAAAACTTCTTAGGACATCAGTCATCTTAATTCTGTTCTCCTTCAACAGAAAATAGATTAAAAAAAACAAAAGCAAAATAGGTAAAAAAACGAGGAGACGGGTAATGTACAAATGAAAGACTCTGAAATTCTTTTGCGGCCGTCCACTTTTATATGCTTTGTTTCCTGCCATCAGAACGCCTAATGCAGATAACACAGTAATGATACAGTCACAACTAGAATTATATTTCACCAGAAAAATTCTACAATGTTGACTTGAACTAATTCTCTGCTATAACACCGGCATGGCGATTACTTTCTGTTCTGAAACCGCAAAACTCCTTTCACTGCAAGCGAGAAGAACATTATGGCAAGACAAAAGATACTCAATAAGAATCAAAGACAATCAAAACCATTCATTAAAGATGAAAAAAAAAAGCATCTAACAGCAATTTATAGGCTCGCAAGATCGACACTGGTGTGAAATCAGTGCTGCTTTATTACATCCGTTTTAAAATCACTGGTGATCTTTGCAGTCTGATTGGCTCTCATCGGTGCGATTTATTCACGAATCGCACACTTAACGATCAATTTGCAGGAAAGTGAAATATGCTTTTGCAACTTTACAAACCAGCTCAACCAATGATTCACTGTGACGACCATCTCACAGCTACGTTGATATGGACGAGGTAAGGCAAACCAGCAACTTGACCGTGACAACTACTTCCTTGTCCACTCAGGATGAAATTTGAAGTCAACTCTTCTTGTTATTCCTCTAGGATTCACCACCAAAACCAAAAATAAAGAAATTAGCAAAGGCTCTTACAACACCTCCAGAGACCTACACCTGGGAGCCTGACGCTTACCTATAGCACAGCTCTAGCAGATACCACTGCATACAGGAGGGAGGATCACTTGTTGAGAGACGGTACCTCAAGCAGCTCCTCGTCACACCAGAGCAAGAACAGAGAGCTTTTTGGAATGAAAGTCAGTTGAGTCCGTCTTAGTGGTCACGCTTTCTTCTCAGAGCCTGTGACGCCAGTGTCACGCCATGGTCTCTTTCTCAATATGTCACGCAATTTTTATCGGTTTCATCGAACAATATTATTCAAATTGTTTTGCTCACGCAGGTAAATTCTAGCATTGTTTCGGATTTACTGTATATCCGCTCACTAACTGATAAATTTTCGTTTTCGATAATGCTCTCCGCAGCTTTCTAATATGGTCCTTAACTGCTTAAATCCTTTCTTCCAAGTTGACTGTAAATCAGACAGGATCCTAAATACTGACGATTTCAGGTATCTGGCAAGGAAGGTGGGTGTTTTTCTCGTTGAACCTTTTAATTCTTAATTTATTTTGTTGAAATCAAGTCAGCGTTACTTGAGTCGGTGGTGTTTACCAAGCGAACTGTGTCCTATCTTACAAGTCTGTGGGTGAAGTTCTGGTTTGTAGCGTTCAAATGAAAAGTACTGTAAATTGTTGTTCGCATGGTAATGTTTGATATGCTTAACAAGGTGGTACTATCTGTCTCTGCTAACAGAGTATTGAGGGGGGACTAAAGAAAAGGGGGGAATCATTAACCAATCAGATGAATGCGTGGGAAAACGTACGTTGACAAGTCGCGATTGGTGTTTCGCCTTGGATCTGTTTCTTGACCAATTAATTAGAACTTCAATTTCCCTATGATTAAATAACCAGTATAAAGAAAATGTAAACAGCGGAAGGAAATTTCCTCTAGTGTTTCAGAATGGTTAAATCTAACTTTCTGTTTTCCGTAACGTTGACTTGAATTTATCTTTTCTTAACAGATCATAAGTGATATTTATTTAAAATCGTCTACTAAGTCTTGAATAAACTAATACATGTTTAAATAGATTTATGAGTTAACAAGGTTAGTGACACAAATGTTAATAACTAAAAATGAACAATTTCATGTTTTCATTTTTAATCTGCGCCCATTTCTCATAATATTACTATTACGTTTAGTCTTCGTAAAAAAAAAACTTTCCGAAAATCTTTGCTTAGCGCACTAATACCAGAAGGGATGGATTAATATTCTATTTATGGTAATGCTCATCGTGTCATCTTACAAGAAAGACCTCAATTTGTCGAATTTCAAAACGAAGAATTAAGCAGATGTTTGCTTGAGTTCCAACTTATGTGGTTGTTGCTAAGAGGCAATTTTGTAGCACCCAGTATTGAGTGGATATACGACCAATAAAAAGAAAAAAAGGTATATTGCTTACTTCACTAAAATCGCCAAGGTACCATAAAAACAAACCTTTACCGTTTCAATTTCAATCCAGCCTCAACCTTTACACGCAGATGGCTTTTAGAGCGTTGAAAAAAAAGCTTTCTGTTCCACAAAGCCAACTGTGAGGTAAAGTTGAAATGTCACACTTTAAATGAATCGTTCCTAGTCTCCATTGTAGAATTTTTTTGCCAAGTGCCTTCCACGAAAAGCTTGTTTCCAGAAGGTAAATAACATACACCAGATAGTCTAAACTGACTCATTGTTGAGAAAGAGCATGGACCAAACTGTTTACATAACCTGGTGCAAATTTATGAAAGGGAAAGATAGGATTTTTATCTATGGAACTCTCTCGACTTATATTGAGTGCAATCTGAAATATTAAAAGATTACCTAGACAAATGAATTTACACCCACGACAAATTCAAATTTTTGTTTTTAAAATTTCCAGTCAGTTTCTGCTTCCATGGTTAATGGAGTCTCAGTCATTTTCGGAATACGTAAACTGATTCTATTAGCAGCCGATAAATGATACTTACCCGGAGTTCAGAGGTGTGTTTACCGTGGACGTATTGGACTGTTATTAGGATATAAAGTACAATGTACATTTGTACACAGTGTACAAAAATACACAATATGTTTTTTTGAGAATCTGTTTCGTATTCGGCTGGATTTGACAGATTACGAGGATCAAATTTCTTCAAGCAACATGGTGTGGATTTCAGAGGAATTAAAAGTTTGGATATTCAGACTATGTTAATCGTGATGCAGAATTTGCTATATGCTAAACAGAGTAATTTGCTTTAGTTTTGGGCGAGCGGCCAAGTTGTCTTTTGCTGTAAGATGGACCTTAAGGGTTTGCCACTTCTTGTAGGAATCTACTGGATATTCGTTCAAAAGTAGTTTCTGAAGAGCGGATCCTTTTTCCTTTCCTTCATTTCCGAATTTTGTTTTTCAAGAGAAGAATTAGAATTCAATCAAAACTCGATCACCCTATTGTAAATAAAGAATAAAACCTCGAAATTGTCTCAAAATCCCTACTGATTTTTGATGAAGGGCTTGAACCAAATTAGAACCATCTCGATGGACAGCTAACACACAGCTTACCTGGCTTGCAAGACGTGGTAGATCACCAACTGAAAATGTCCATCTAAGTCAGTTTCAAATCTATAAAAATAACTTCAGTTTTACCATATCACAGAGAAAAAATGAGTTTATAATGGGCTCTATTAATGTGTTTCCATTTAGTTGTTTGACATTTTTAATGAGTGAAAAAAAAACTGAGCTCATCAAAAAGCTCAAATTGCTCACATTCCAGAATACCATTCAGACATAAGAATAGATGTCCATTGCTGGAGAGCATCTAAGTCGTAGGTTATTTTAATTCGGGAGGATTACTCTCAGTTTAATGATAGGTAAACGAGGTTATTTATTGCGGTTTCCTGAAAGCTTTTTTAAATCAAATTACATTCGTCGCCTTAGGAAGCGAAATTTTTATAGTGATTTTGCGACACTTCATTAGACAGTGCGACACGAAAACTGAGACAGATAAATGTACCAAGACAATCAGCAAATGTCATATATTTTGAGGCGATTTGCCAGTTCAAAGTATGAGACAATTGACTAAAAAAATGGTAATGGAAATAAATCTAACCTCCAGCTATGGTAAGATGGTATATTTTATCAAGAATACCAGCCAAACTTAGTTTTTATCTCCTCAAACGCGATAAAGAAATGTTCAGCCAAGAGTTTTAATATTCAACAATTATTCACAGAAATAGAATTGCACAATTGTTGTGGTATATACCACCACGCAGAAACAAAAATTTAGTTCATTTCTGTAAATATGTCAGGAAAATGGTCAGGAATTAAACACTTGAAGCGTGACTTTATCTCTTCTGCTGCTCGGAGGCGAATAGTACTTGCCAGTACTTGTACCACTACTTGTATCACTCCGATAGCCATGAGCCATGATTTTCCAAAATAATCATTACTGAAAAAAGCAACAATTGAAATCCGCAGGAGAGTTGAATTCATGTTAAAGGTGATGTCTATCCCTACGCCACACCACTTGGTGGTTTTTGACAGGACTTTTTGAGGACTTTTTGAGGACTTTTCCAGATGTAAGTTTTAGGGAGAGATTCGGTGATGCAATTACGCTGTGCTCGCGCTGTGATTTTCCTCGTTTCATGTGCGATAAAGTTAGCAACACTGTATATCAGTAACATCAGTTTGTGACTCTCAACGCTCTTGGAAAATGCGCGATTTCAGAGAAATTAAACCCAAAAGATTTCAATTTTCCTGTAGTGTCGTAGACAAAAAGAAAAAAACATTGCATACTCGGGTTCTCGTTAGGGGCCTTGACATCATTGGCAAATGGGGCTTTGAAGGCAAAAGGAAACTATTTTTCTAAAAGGTCGTGAATTCAGTCCCTCACGCTTTGATACCTCAAAAGTGGTACAAAATAAGTCTTGAAATTTTGTAAACCAGGCAAGAGTGCAACAGACAGTGTTGTTGAGTGCTTAGTTCATACTGTCTGTCTTTGCTAACCTCAAACGGTTCTTATATTTCTGGTTCAAGTTGGTTTCTCACCAAATTGAATGCCTAAGCTTTCCTCTTTGCATTTGATCATGAAAACTGCAGATGGAAAGCCCGAGACCTTTAATAATTCATTTCAAGGAAAGGTGAAAGGAATAATCTAAAGATCAAGTGCAAAGGGGCACACAAATTTTCTTATCGGCTCAGGTCACAGGTAATATTTCACGAGGAAAGATGACAATATCACCTTATCCGGCAAAAAAGGCTACGGAAACGAATTTGTCAGTTGATGGTTGTACTGTCAATTGATAAATAGAGGTTATATTTCAATCAGGTAAGGAAAGTACTCCGGGTTTGTATGGATTTTGTTCTACTTTATTCTATGATTGGTCTGGAATACTCGCGCCATCTTTTAAAATTTCAATCCAAACCGGGTCACTCGTGTTTTCCCGCGCTTCAACCACGCTTCAGGCAGTTTGTTTCTTGTTATTTTGAGTTCTCATTAGCTCCTGGTTACATTTCTCTTTGTTCTGATTGCCCTTTGTGACACCCTAGGTGTTGTTCATACAACACTCAATCGAGGGGCGTCGTAGAGGAGCTAAGATATTTTGAGTCTTGTTTTACAGAGTGGTAGCTTTAAATGATAGTTTTTCAAGGAACAAGAACACTAAAGAGTTAGTAACAGAAAAAAAAAACAAACATGAATGGTTACGGATGCAGCGACTAACCAGGGGCGAGGATAAAAAAGGTGAAATATTTCGACATAATTAAAGGTTTTTTGAATGATTTACACAGTTAATAACACTAATTTCGTACACTTTTGCAAAACTAATCTATTAAATGTATAGGTGTTAACATACACGTATTTTTGCTGCATGAAAAATAAATACTCTTACTTTCCATATCAGACCAGCATTTAAACTTGTTTAGCAATAATAAGCATTTTTTTGTCATGAAAATAGCACAAAAATACTTAATCTAATTTAGTATGTTCAACTATTTCAAGTATAAACAACTGTGAATGCATGAAAGTCATATATTTGAACTGCGGATAAAGACGTGAATATGAAAGCGATCTTCGCAGTAATGAACACTACTTGAGCAGTAGCGAAAATAGGGCCTGAAAAAACTTCAGGCCTGTACGAGATGTGAACCCATGACCGTACAGGCCCAGATTTTTTCAGGCCTTTTTCTTTCACTACTGCTCAAGTTGTGTTCACTACTGCGAAATCCCTTTCATATCCACGTTTTTATCCGCAGTTCAAATATATGACTTTCATATATTCACAGTCGTTTATTCACCACTTCACGGGTTTATTTTGAACCAACATAATGACCAGCTCCCAGTTAGCTTGTTAGCTCAGTTAGTAGAGCACTGCGCCGGTATCACAGAGGTCATGGGTTCAAATCCCGTACAGGCCTGAATTTTTTTCATGCCTTATTTTCACTACTGCTCAAGTAGTGTTCATTACTGCAAAGATCGTTTTCATATTCACATATTTCAAGTATCATTGAAAAGGATATAATTAACGGTAAAGAAAATAATTATCTCCAAAATATTTCTGTATGTAGAATATTCTGTAAACACATAACAATATTTAGTACTTTATAAAAGGTTTTGTTACGTCTTTGCCTTATATTTGTTTACCATCTCGTTCACAGAGATATGCTCCATCGTGTAACACTTCTTAAAAATATAAGCGTAAATTTAGAATAGCTGAAAAAATTTAACAAATAAAAATGAAAACTTTCTCAATTGTATAAAAAATCCAGTACAAAGATCAAGAAACAAGGATTTCTCTCTATTTAGTTCGAGTAATTCAACCACCCAATGTGTCTCCCTGAAAATAAACGTTTCTAGTTTTTTTTCTATAACAAGAACATGTACGTTACAATGAATACTCACATCCTCTTGGGTACTTGGTGACAAAAAAATTTTCATCGATTGTATTCTCATATCAGTTGTAAAAACTCAGTAACATCACTAACGTATCATTAATCATTTTAATTAGCAAAGTTTATTTTTTGCATGAACCAGTAGTTAAATGTTCGATTAAACCGTAGAAATTTCCTCAGACTTGATAACAGCATCTTAAAATATATCTAAAAAATCTTTAGTTTTATGTTTTTGACGAAACCTAAAATGTTCACTTGCACGAATTCACACAGTTTCTTACAAACTTAGTAAAGCTTTTGTAGTTTGTTAAGCAAGAATTGAATTCGAGTCCAGGAAGATTTGGCTTGAGATCATCACCGGATCACAAAGCTTCCTTGCAACCTTGAGTTCTTTATAACCTCTTTGACCCTGAAGTCTAACTCTATAACAACCTGTTGGCTACAACTCAATCATTTACTCCAAAGAGAGAGTACTACCCGATAGACGGTCAGTCAACATTACATCTAAATGCAACACGATTACAAAGTTTCAGTTCAAATTTTATTTCAAAGGCATTCAAACGATCACAAGGTTGACATTAATAAATCATTACAGTACTAACACGCACATCACCTGCTTCAGCACTGAATATTCTCACTGGACTTTAAGTACTTTTAAGCTGGCTATTTTGTTAGAAAACCTGAGATTTATCCAATCTTTGAAGGTCCAAATTTGTTCAGCACGATGAGCACGACTATGTCAGAGCTTCAGACCTACTTCAGCATTCGTCCTCTGAATCAACCAAACTTTCGTGTTCCGAGTACCAGTGGTTAAGGTACATGTCTTCTTCAGAGTCAGAAGAAATGCTCTCTGCCTCCGCCATGTCATCAACCTTAGTAAAAGAAGTTTGTTCTCCAGCCAAACGAAGGTTTGTTTCAGCTTCAGGGTTTTCAACCGTTGACCTACCCTCTACCAAAGACAACAGAGTTTTCATAGGCAGTGCAGAGCCCAGCCCACGGAGTCTTATGACGGACACTCGACCAGACGAATTAAAACAAACGGCTTCGTCTTCCTCACGGGAAACCGCCATGCTTAGAATGCTCTCCTCGCCTTGTGCTGCTTTGGCAAATCTAACAGCTTTGAATCCGCTCATGTCCCACAAAAAAACCATACCATCGATACCGTAAGAGATGAGGTAACGATTTACTCTAAGAAACTTGCAAAAATCAATTCTACCAAGATGGCCGTGGAGAATTTGCTTGGAGGAATTGATATGAGAAACCTTAAGATTATAGACAAGAATTCTATCGGCGAT